>NC_060888.1:12441768-13074268 GCF_014805685.1 Silurus meridionalis
GCCCTCAAAACATAAAGAAACTTAAATCGCAGAGACTCGCACCAGGCTAATGTATTTATTGTCTACAAATACAGTATCTCACAAAAGTCAGTACACCCCTCACATTTAAGCAACCATTTTATTTTAGTAAATATTTTCAAAGTTTAATACTATAGAAATAAAACTTGGATATATTTTAGTTATTTGCAGTAGTATAGATATGCTGTCTTCTAAAAATAACTCAACATTGTCAAAATAGCTAGCAACAAAAGTGAGTACACCTCAAGTGATAGCAGCTGTACATTGTTTAACCATGCAAACACATTACTATTTTGACAATAATAGCTGTATGTTGAGTTATTATCTCTTTCACAAGCCCTAATGTCACCCCCCAGTTAAAAAATTTTCATGATCATGTCTAGATGTCTAAAATTAAAAGATTTGGGACATTGTACTGTTGAAAGTAACCTGTAGTATTTCCTGTTTGTACTTTTTGGTTTATGGTTTTCATTTTAATGTGTATTTTCTTTCTTTCTGTGGCTATACAGTGTGCACAAATTTATCTACACTATTTCTAGAAAACATTTCTTTTTCACTGTATTAAATTACATTGTCAATTCTTAATTAATGCAATGTAATCTAAATACTTCAGAAATTATTGTAAAATGAGTGACATTGCATTTATGTTTGTTGTTACATAAGAAGCAAAGCTGACAAAATAAATTGAATGGTGTTAAATAAAAAAAATAAAAAAGACAATGGAAATTATGCTTTGCTAGCTCAATCTATTTTCATCTTTATCTGACTTTTTATAGCCATTATAGCCATTTGTAAGAATTAATGTATTGCCTTGAAAAAAAATATTCACTTTTAAGGTTCAGAAAGAAATTCACTACATTTTATGTTATGCTACATATATTAATCCATTCTAGCCAGGGTTGCACTACACTACAAATATTCATCATTACCATACTTTCAAAAAGTGTTGCAAGTAGGTTTTTTAAAAGAGCAAAATACTGCAGTTTCACTAATGAGACACCATGTGTATTACTGTTACAGATCACCATTAAACACTAAAGAACAACAAAGTAACACAAGTCAGTATTAAGTTACAGTTTATTGAATCTTTTTAAATACATGCATACATCAGTCATCACAGTTAACTATCATGTTGCTGGCAAAAGGCGAATATTAAGTGTCAAGTTTTTCAATTTTGTATAAAGTCTATAGGGTCTGGCTAGTGTCTTTCAGATTTCATACTACAGTGTCGTACCCCCAAACCAAAGATACAACACAGGATAATCCCTGACCTCTCTAGCTGACTTCAAAGCAGCATTCAAATGATAACGCAAGCCAGTCTCTATACCTGACCCAGTACACAGTACACACACACCACCCCGGAAGATGCAAAGCCAGATAACCCCCCTTGGCTCCTCTAGTTGACTTCACACGACCCTCAAACTATAAAACAATTCACTCTTGAAACTCGGCTCCAGTACTTCTGGGTGGGAAGGCGCGCACACACACACACACACACACACACACACACACACACACACACACGTTATATATTAAAAGGTAGCATTTTTTGTAATTAAATAATAAATAAAGTGTTCCAAATTCCATGACATATACCTATATATCGTATGTATTTTCTCTTTTAAATAAACCTAATGTTTAAACTCTCTCACAACAATAGTTACACTTTAAGGGTTTATTAATGTATCTCTGCTTTAATGCTGCCTTTTCTTTTCATGCTTAATATCAAAATTATCACAAAATTATCTGTTCTTTATTTTCCAAACAAGGGTGCATTTTATTTGATCATGAAATGTACCATACTGTCTTAATACACTTTGGATAAAACTTTAAGTTCTCCAAAGTAAGTATAAACCGGTAATCCCCCACAAACTCATGAACGTCTCTAGGTTACGACCGTAATCCTAGTTCCCCGAGGGAACGAGACGCTGCATCGAAACGCTATGGAAACGCCCCTGCGTGACCGCGCTCTGAACCAAGTTTATAATCTGACCAATAGGCTTTTGGAACGTGACGTCATCAGCGGGCGACATCGCGTAAGCAGGAAGCTACAAATGGCTGCGAGATGGACCAGACGCTAGCTCCTGCGAGAGAAGGTAAGCGCTGCAGGGATGCAGGGAGTGTGGCACCACAAAAGGACCGCTCGCGCTAGCTTGTACAAAGGGCGAGATCGGAGACCCCCCTGGTGGTTGATGTAAGAGACCACCGCTGTATTGTCCGTGCGGACCAACACATGGCGATCTCTCAGGTCCGGGAGAAAGTGTTTTAACCCTAAAAACACTGCCATCATCTCCAGGCAATTTATGTGCCACGAGAGTCATGGGCCGCTCCACAGACCCTGGGCGGAGTGGCCACTCATGACCGCTCCCCACCCCGTGAGGGAAGCGTCCGTCCGTCACAGGAGCCCGAGCGGAACTATGCTGGACGCCGCTGCCATGAGCCCGAGCAGCCTCTGGAACTGCCTTACAGTGAGTGGTTGGCCTTCCCGCACTCTCCTGACGGCAGTGAGGATGACCTCGACCTGAGCAGGTGACAACCGTGCTTGCATCCTGGCCACGTCCCACACTACGCCCAAAAAGGTGGTTCTCTGTGCTGGAGAAAGCACGCTTTTGCTGGCGTTTAGCCGAAACCCAAGCACCTTCATGTAGGCGAGGACGACATCTCGATGCCGAATCGCCTGGCGCTCCGAATGAGCCATGATCAACCAATCGTCAATGTAATTCAAGGTGCGGGGCGAGAGTGCCAGACCGAACGGGAGGACTCGATATTGGTATGCCACGCCCCCAAAAGCAAACCTCAGGAATCTCAGGAAGGATGGAGATGTGAAAGTATGCGTCCTTTAGATCTATAGTGACGAACCAGTCCCCGGACCTGATCTGCGTCACGACCCCCTTGAGGGTGAGCATCCTGAACCTGAGTCTCCTGAGAGAGCGGTTCAAGGAGCGAAGATCTAGAATGGGAAGCACCCCACCATCCTTCTTCGGAACAATAAAGTACGGGCTGTAGAAGCCTGACTCTTGAACCGAGGGGGGAACCACCTCGATGGCACCTTTCCCCAGGAGTGTGCGCACTTCCTGTTCCCGGACCAGAGCCTGCTCGGGACCCACCAGGGTGGGACACATCCCGTTGAAACGGGGAGGAGAGGACACGAACTGAATCGCGTAACCGCCCTCTATCATCCGCAGGACCCACCGGGAGACCTCTGGCAGCCCCTCCCAAGCTGCCAGAAAGTTCCTCAGGGGAACCAACCCCTCGGGATTGGCCTCTGATCCACTCAGAGCAGCTGGGGTGGGGCCCTGCAGCTGATGACACCTCGAGAGAGGCGGCGGGTTTCCCCTATCCGTACCGAGACTTTGGGCGGAAGTGGAGGGAGACGCCCGCTGGAGGGAGGCCATGCTCTAAAGCACATCCTGTGGCAGAGCCAACGGCCCAGCCTCCTGGTGGTGCGGGGGAGGGACGGGCACCGTAGCGTGAGGTGTACACCGCCCCCTCGACCGAAGATCATCAGGATCTCCGCACCACAGCCCGTTTGCTGAAGGCGAGGGTGACCCTCGACGAGATCGGCGAGGGAGGTACTGCTGAAACGCAGCCGACTGCTTTTTAGACTCCTGAAACCTGTTCACAACCGCCGTCACAGCGTCACCAAACAGGCCAGGAGGAGCCATCGGTGCGTTCAAGAGCACAGCTCGATCCTTGTCCGGGAGGTCAGACAAGGTGAGCCACAGATGCCTCTTTGTGGCATCTGTGGGCCGCCATGGACCGACCAACGGCCCGCGCCGTGTGTTTCGTGGCCCGAAGGGTTAAGTCGGCAGCGCGACGCAACTCCTTATTGTCAGCGGCCCCGGAGCTAAGTCCCTCATTCAAATCACGTAGCATGTCAGCCTGGTATGCCTGTAACACACCCATGGTGTGGAGACAACCCGCAGCCTGACCTGCTGCCGCGTAAGCCTTCCCTACTAAAGCCGATGTAGCACGTAGCGGTTTAGTAGGGAACACCGGAGCCTTCCGCGACAATGCCATGCTAGGAGAGAGATAGCTGGCTAGAGTCTCTTCAACACGCGGCATCGCCCCATAGCCGCACGCCTTAGCCCCAACCACGTTAGCGTAGAGCGAGGAGTGGTGAGACGGAGTACGCGCTGAGTACGGGGTTTCCCAGGAACTGGACACCTCGGCGTGCAGATCGGGGACAAATGGCAGGCCCCGGCGCCGAGGAAGTGACACAGGACGCAGAAAGCGCTCATCCAGCTTACTGGGTGCGCGCTGCTTCTGCTGCTCCACCGGCCAAGCTAGATCCAGCTTAGCAACGGATTGCGTCATGACCTCAAGGAGTTCCTCATACAGCACAGGCTGAGAGGAATCCACGGGCTCGCTAGCATCCATCAGCTCACCCTACTTGGAGAGAGAGACGTAATGCTGCGCTGCTCGTACCGGGAGAAGAAGCAGCCACTGGGCCTGCTTCTCCGATAGAGCCGAAGCTCAATTCAGCAGACGAAGCTGAAGCGGACTCATCCAACTCCAACCCCGCCGCTAAATCGGCCTGCGAGCCCCATGAGCGCCGGCGCCGCTTCGCCTCGGCGAGAGCGAGACCGGAGCCGCGAGGGAGAGAGCTCTTCTCAAAGAGCGCCTCCGAGCGAAGCGCGACAGCCATGCGTCTACAATGAGAGCAATCGACTCCCTCGAGAGCCGACTGTGCATGCTCCACTCCCAGGCAAACAACACACCGATCATGCGAGTCCTTACCGGTAATGAAACACGGACATGGATGAACACATTTTCGGAAATTCTGTCTGCCATCCATCACTCGATCAGAGAAAACACAGCGAAACAGCGCTCACCTGAACGAGCAGAAAGCGTCTGGTCCATCTCGCAACCATTTGTAGCTTCCTGTTTACGCAACATCGCCCACTGATGATGTCACTTTCCATAAGCCTATTGGTCAGATTACACACGTGGTTCAGAGCGCGGTCACGCAGGGGCGTTCCCATAGCGTTTCGACGCAGCTCGAGTTCCTGAAGGGGAACAAAAGAGATTTCTCCCTCCGAAAAGTCCATGCCTGACATTAGCCATTCCACCAAATATAGGTGTGGCTTGGGGACCTTTAAAATGTCTTGAACCCCACTAATCGTTGCTCAGAAACTCCCCTCTGAGACGGGACTCAAAACCCTTTGAGGTAGATCTTCCAGCAAGCTTTACCTACAAGAACCCAGATTTTCAGGAGAACCTGGAAGAACTTTTAACTTCCTCCTAATGGACTCTTCCAGCATTTCCTTGTCAACTGCATCCGGACTCTTGTGAAACAAGCCAATGCAAGTAACCGTTTTACCAACCAGTCTAAATGTGGGATTAAGCGTGATCCCCTTAGTTTAAAGCTGAATTTGAATTTCTTGATGATTCTTGTTTAGGTCGTGGTTATTTTGAAGATTAAGCTTGCCATTCCTTTTCTTATTTTCTCTCTTTTTTCTTTTTCCTTCTCTTCCTCCTTTTTCCTATTCTTAACTTCTTTTATTTTTATTTTCTTTTTTGTTTTTGTATGTTTGTGTAGGTAGTTCTAGTTGTGTTTGTCTCATTCATTAAATGCCGTATTTGTCATAAGTGATTGTCTCTGAGTGACGCTCACATTTAAAAGTTCCTGCGATATTTGATCCTAACTACATGCTCTATTAATTGTACGGTATAAGGTGAAGGGGGGTCGTGTCTTTCTTGACTGGGGAGATATCCCTTTTATAGAATTAATGAAAGATTATACTGTCTGTTTGGTGAAGAACAGACCAAATAATTGTAATGTTAATTCCATTACCGTAAATTCAACAACTTAATTTAAATATTTAGGAGTAATTATAACCCGTTATAATTACTCATAAATATTTTCCCTTTTTGCGAGCTAATTTAAATAATTACCTTACCACTTATAAGGCAATTTGATTGCAGCATGAGGTCAACAAAAAACACCCAAATGTGTACATTTATTTAAGTAAATAACTAAACTATATACACTAATGTATTGGGACACCTGACTTTTCCAGCCATGTGTGATTCTTCCCAAACTGTTATCGCAAAATTAAAGGCACACAGTTATATAGATCAGTGGTCCCCAAACCGGCACCGGTCCATGAGTCAATTGGTACCGGGCCGCACAGAAATAATTTATAACTTACATAATTTCTGTTTTATTTATTATCTGATTCTGAACAATGTTTTATTTTGGAAAATTACCAGATTCTCTCCGCCACATCTGTCTATGACTCACTTTTGATGCATGTCAAAATGCTTGCCTCAGTCACATCTTATTTACATCTGCTACCTTCTTAAAGGGGCTGCTCCGGCCGGTAGCACATAATACATTAACGCTAAATTGAAACTACCAAGCTAGCAAAATGAACAAAAAACAACACAGTGGATTTACATTTATTGTTATATTTTGGAAAAATCAAATTTTTATGCCGGTCATATCATTTTATTTTGTTGTATTTATCCGCCACACCTTTAAGGCCAGTCTGTGAAAATATTGTTAGACATTAAACCGATCTGTGACACAAAAAAAGGTTGGGGACTGCTGGTATAGATTTTGGATGTGGCCATTTAAAATTGTCTCTTTACTTGAACTAGAAAACCCATACCTGTATTGTTCTGAATGCCCCTGTGCACAAAACAAGCTTCATGAAGATATGGTTTACATGGCCTGCTATTAATTTCAACCTTAATCAACACCTTTGGGATGACTGCACTCCAGGCCTCCTCACCCTACACTTTAAAAAGTTCACTGAATCTATTTTAGAATTTGTATTTATATACATAGAGTTTGATATATTTAATGAGCTTTGGCAATTTAGTTCCAAGCATAGGATGGACCACGTATTATACCACTCATCTTCTAATTCCTTCAACGCATTTTCATTTCACATGAGTCTCTGTGCATACGCAATGTGCAAGCACATCGGTGTTAAAGTGAAAAAACATTCAAAGCTGGTGTCTATGGTGTGGTACAATGGATACAAGACAGAGTGACAAGGCTTCCATGGTGAGTAGAAGCAGCTCACTGTCATTAGAATCATCAGCTAGCTCACTAACAATAGCCCGTGCTAAAGCAGAGGCCGCTAAAGCATGCGCTACATTTGCAGAACAAGAGACTAAAGCTAAGATTGAGCAGGCTCCCAGAAAGAAAAAGCTAAAAGAGAAGGAGAATATCAACTAGATAAGCCAAAAAATGATGTTGAGATGAATACACTGGCTATATGCCGAGATGCAGCAGTCGCAGAGGCTGAAGCAGCTGTGTGGGAAGCAGCAGACACAGTGAAAAATTATGCTGTTTTGGATGAGGCCGGTTCATCGGAGAGGGACAAAATCGAACGAAGAAGTATGTCCAGTCTCGTGTCACCCAATGTATACATGAAAACAAACTCTCCAGCACAAGTAGCAATTCAAGTTAATATATCACCATGCCAGTTTTGTAACAGTGATACCCAGCGAGAAAATCCTAACCCTGTATAAGCCTGTATAAATTTGATAATAAACCTAAAAATTATCAAGATTTGGAAGTCGTTGTTTGACAATGCTACTCAAGGGCTAGGCCTCACAGCTACTGAAGAGCTGGACCTGATGACCAAATGGCTTGGCAATGAATCTAGTGACCATGGTAAATGTATACGGTCAGTGCATGTGATAAACCCAGTCATGGCACTCAGAAAGACCTGGAAACATCTCCAGGAGTGCTATGCAGCACCTGATATATTTTGAAAAGGCCCTGTTCATCCATCTTGACAATTTCCCGAAGATTTCATGAAAATAACACACAAAGCTACGAGAACTAGCAGATTTTCTGATGTAGCTGTGTGCTAAGGAGGATGTTATCTCCTAGCTTTGTCTTACCTTGCCACGGCTCGTGACATTAAACCTATAGTAGCTAAACTACCCTATGGGCTTCAAGAAAAATGGATCTCTGCCGGTTCAAGCTACAAGGATGGGAATGAAGGACGATTTCCACCATTTGAATTCTTTACTAGGTTCATAAGCTATTAAGCTGACCCTAGCTTTGCCTTTTCAAGTGCTATTGATCCTCCAGTAAGACCAGACAAACCCTCCTTTGATAGTATTGGTAGAAGCATAAATGACCGGAACTACATTTTTCCTATACATGGCAAGCCACTCCCCCTAAAGGTATGTTTGACTTTTAGAGCCATTACTCTGGAGGAAAGAAAAGCATTTCTCAAAGAACAAGGAATATGTTTTAAGTGCTGTAGCTCAACTACTCACTTAGCCAAGTACTCTTCAGCAGCAGTCAAGTGTAAAGAGTGTGATAGCACCCATCATTACTCTGCTATGCATCCGGGCCCCATACCCCAAGTCACGGTTTCCTCAATGCCACTACACAATGGCAGGGAGAGAGAGTTAACCCTCTGGAGTCTGAGGGTGTTTTTGGCCTCTTGAGAGATTTTGACATGCTCTTACATTTGTTTCTTTTTAGTTGCTTTTAAAATATATTATTGACAAAAGACTTATTACACTGTATTCAGCACAAACTGGGCTAAAATAATATGTAAACAACTTATATGTGTGTGTTTGTATTTTTGACAAAATACAAAAAAATCATTCTGCCTGCTCATTCACATTAAACAATACATTGATTTAAAATTTAAAAGACACTTTTTACTTTGAAAGGCTATATTCGAATAGGCGTCGACATGCTGTGACTGACAGCTTTATAGACAATGGGTCGCATAATGAGCTGCGGATCACTGAGCCAGGATCTGAGTGAGAAGTACAGTACTACAAGAAAGAATGTGTTTCCTTTGTGGTTTATTTAAAATACACATTAGCAAGGACAGCAATAAAAAGGGAATTGTGTAACAATAAAACAATACAGCACAGTATGTATAAAAAATAAAGAGTGCAACAAAAACAATTACACAATACACTACAGTAGGGTTCCTCAAATCCTAGCCTGTAGAGCTACAATACTATGCATTTAAAAAAAAAAAAAAAAAAAATTATATATATATATATATATATATATATATATATATAAAGAGTGCAACAATAACAATAAAACAATACACTACAATACTATGCAAAATCCCTGTGCCACTCTTGAAAGCAGTTCCTGTTTAACTGAAGACACAGGTGAACATCGCATGCCAGGCATTTCCATGGTGTTTTGTGGTGCTTACCATGCAATGTTTTGTAATGTACACAGCTCTTGCGGCCAACAGTGGCAACATTTCTGACATCAGAGGACAGTCAGTTCCTGGAACTCGTACATGATCAGAGTTGGTCCGTTTTGGCAATACTTTCTGCTGCTACAAAGCTCGGCAATATGTTGTTCCATAAATTCTTTGCAGTTTTTTATGCACAATGAAACTGTTGGTGGCAGCGATGTCCAAGAAGTGTAGAAAAATCTTTCGGTACCACTTCATTGTTTTGTGCTGTGCTGTGTAGTATTGTAACAGTTGATCAGACAGGTCAACGCCCCCATGTGCTGGTTGTATGCAGTTACAAGTGCAGTGCAGGTGCTTGATCACATCTGTTTATGAAACACACACACATGAACGTCACTAATTGTGTCATTGATAAAGTTGTTTGCATGTGTCATACAATGCAATAATGATTCCTACTAAATATAATTAAAAAAAATATAAAATATGTACTTATTTAGGATGATTCTCGGTCGAACTCAAAATGGAGAGATGCCTGCGTGGCCTGGTGTGAGTTTCCAGTGAAGGCAAGGGTGATGCAGCCACATTCCTAAAAATAACCAAACAATATATTTTAGGATGATGAACTTGAACAATATATATTTGTTAGCATGCATTGTACATATAGCATTTACACCTCAGCATTCTGGAACATCTCTGCTAGCTAACACTACATAACAGCCTTTCAGGATGATAAGTGACACTAACCAAAACTGAACTGAGCCTAAAATATAACTTTATATAACGTCAACAATATTTAGGGCATACAATTACAAACAGTTAATGTTACAAATGAGCAGATATTGGCGGATTTTTGTTGTAACATTAAAAGGCAATGCTGACAAAAGCTAGGCAGAGATGTCTACAAACAATATGAGTTTTATATGATCAGAATGTAAGACTTAATAACTTACTCATCGTAGCAACTTGCTGGAAAGTCCTCGCTCTTCAAAATGCAAACGCTCCTCGTCGGAATCGCAATCTTCTTCGGATGAAAAGGTAAATTCTCTGGCATTGTTTTATGCCACTGTTTGATCAAATATGACAGAGCAGGGTTAAGCAATGACAACAAAGCTGTCATACACTGAAGTTAGTGGTGTGGGTCAAGTAAGTCGGTCATGTCCAAAGATTTGTCTGGTGAAGGTGTATCCTAACACTAGAATTACTGACTTTTTATTTTCTGGTGCACGTCCTGAGGTGTGATTTACCCCTGCGGAGATTTTCACAGTTCTTCAGCTCGATTCTCCCCCTGCTTTTGTTGTGCAAACCACCTAACACCTGTGAGGCCTGGCACATTTGCATTTGTTTACTGAGACTGAGAGAGCCTAGTGAGTTCAGAAGACCCACGAGGGCTTTAATTTAGAGCTTGAACTAGCAGAGTTGTCTTCAGCTTTACTGTTAAATTCTGCATATCCTTGTAAAGGACCCTTAGTTGTCAGAGTTCCTCCAGAATGGCCGCCTAATCTTCACGGAGTTGCTAAATCTCCTGTGATGTCCTAGGCAGCTTGTCATTGCTTGGTAAACTGTGTGTCTGCCTCTAGTGCCTGGAGATACAGCCAGTTTTGATCTGTTCTCCCTCGAAATTCAAGCTCTGGTGGGTCTCCTGAACTCATTAGACTCTGAGGGAGATGGTGAACTACAGTTTGAACTACCAGTGCAACCTTTCACTTAGCACTGACCAATCAGCAGAGTCACTCAGCACTGACCATTCAGCAGAGTCACTCAGCACTGACCATTCAGCAGTGGTCACTCAGCAGTGGCCTTTCAGCATGCATTCTGCATCACGCAACCTACTGAACAGCAGCTAAGATAGCAAGAATCACCTCATATACGATCAGTTCTTTACCCAGTAAAGTTGAGTGTTCTGAATCCTGTACCATGTTTTGACTGACACGCTGGGGCGAGTACAATCCCCTGATCAGCGCAAACCAGATAGTGAAAATCCTAACATTTTGTCCTTCGAGCTGCATAGGAAACCTTTCTAACAATTGGTTGTGATTCTGTCCATTGTGACTGTGTATGTAAGGGAGTGGCATTGCATGACTACAGCACAGTGCTTTGCATAAAAGCAGACTGACCCAGGCGGGAGAATCATTTCTTCTTCGCATTTTTGAGAATGCACAGCAGGATGGCCTCCGTTTCACTGCCACGCAGGAAGAACGTCTCCGCGCAACAGGCTTTGGCCTGGCTTCAGGAAATGGACGAAGCAGACTCTGATGGAGGAGAGATTTCATTTGTCCAGCAGGCCACTGATACCTCCTCAGAAGAATCCGAAAAGGAGATAGAACAAGAACCCAACATGCCTCCACGGAAGATGCACCGTGGTACAGGGAAGCCCTGTCTGAGCCAGACGGCAAAAGACGGCACTGTGTGGGTAGAGGAGGACACTGGAATGCCCAGTGCAGTAGCAAATGACTCGTGCTTCACTGCGCAAGCTGGACCCACAGAGTCTGCTAAGGCTTGTCATTGCCATAGTACATATGATATTTATATAAACCCATTTAGAGTGAGGTTCATGTAAATTTACCATTCTCTATTTGTTTATCTTCCGACAACACCTTCGATTTGATGACAAGGATAGATAGGGTAGAAAGGGTGAAAACAAATTTGCTGCAATCTCCTACATCTGGACACGCTTCAACAAGAACTGTGCTGAGAGTTTTACTCCAGGAGAACACATGACCATAGATCAGACCTGGGCAAACTACGGCCCGCGGGCCACATCCGGCCCTTTGTACGCCCCTGTCCGGCCCATCATAAATTATAAGGATGCACCAAAAAATCGGCAACAGGAAGTTTTCTGGAGAAATACCTAAAATCACTGAAACAACACGGCCGAAACACAATTGTAATGACACAATAAAAAACGCAGCATGCACACGGTTATCTGGATAAAAGCCAACATGTCTGCGGTGTGGACTTATTTCAATATCTCGGAGAAAGACCCACGGATAGTGATTTGCAAAACATGCAATGCTGAAATTTCAAGAGAAGACGTATCTGCAAAGAGTTTCTCCACATTGGGTTTAATTTATCACCTGAAATCCAAACATCCCGATTGCCATTCTAAATATGAGAAGAATGCAGCACAGAAAAGAAGTCAATTCAAGCATGCGCACTCCGTCTGCAGCGGACGTTTTTGAAAAGGCAAGAAAGTTTTCCAGTGATGTGCCAAGGCAAAAGGCATAAAAAAAATGGAATTTATTGCCTTAGATCACGTGGTCATCTTTAAAACATTCCCCGTAGATAATAATTATTATAATTTAATAATACGTTCCATTCACTTGAATGGGCTTCCAAACGTTCGGCAGGCAATTATTTCGTATAACAGACCGTTGCTAATAATAATTGACCGCTGTCTGTCTGTCAATACTATGAATGGTAACAAATAAATAATAATAATTTATAATTATAAATAAAAAACTTTTGTAATTGAATTTATTCTTCGAATTGCAATTCATTGATTTTAGTGAGTTTAACAATAATTTTTGTTTTCTTATTTGACCTATACACCACAATTTAACAAATATTTACAGAATAGTTTTATTCTTCCGATGACCAGTACCAGCTATTCAAAATATTTAATTTAGTGCATTTTACAATGAAAGAAAGTTGAGCAGAATGAAGTTCAAGTTATTGTTGGTGTGGCCCTCTGACACAATTCAGGTTTCTCATGTGGCCCGTTGTAAAAATCAACTGGCCACCCCTGAAATAGATGAACAGCTGTTCCCTACCAAAGTTTGTTGTCCATTCACACAGTATATCGCAACCAAGCCAGACAAATTTGGGATCAAGTTCTGGATGGCCACGGATTTGGAGACCAAATATGTCTGCAATGCATCTCTCTCTCTCTCTCTCTCTCTCTCTCTCTGCTTTTACAGTGTGGTGTACATGTGTTTACCCAAATGGCACGGATGTATTCCGTAAGAGCAGCAACACGCAGGTGGCCAGTAGTGGTTTTTTACAATATGCTGGACCTGGCGGCGGTGAATGCCTACATTTAGCACAAGGCATGCACAGGGTGGACAGGCAAAAGAAGATTGTTTCTGAGTTTTCTTCTGGCCTCTGAGCTACTTTGAGTAAAGAAATGCAAATGTGCCAGGCCTCACAGGTAATGGGTGTGTTTGCACAACAAAAGCAGGAGAACAATGGAGCTGCAGGCCTGTGAAAATCTCAGCAGGGGTGCTACTAGGTGTAAGGGCCAGGGAATTTACGCAAATTTGCTAAAGGACAACCAGAAAAAGTGACCAAGGCCTTTGTTGTCCATGAAGACCAAAGTAACAGGTCATTAGCGAGGTCTAGTCTCTTTAAACTGTTTAATATTGAGAGTAAATCATATCCATAATATCTAAGAATGTGCTCTGGCACAGCAGAAATGTCTGGCCAAAGAGCTGAAAACCTTGTCACTTAATGGGAAGATTAGAATCCAATTACCACCACTCCTTGAGTGCAATGATATAATGAATCGTTCTAAAATTCCAACACTGAATGCAGCCTTGCATCACCCAGACCTCAGCAAAGTAGCAAAGTACATCCCAGAGGTTGATCCCAATATGGAGTTCCTCTTGCTACTTGGTAGAGACATAATTAGGCCACACAAGGTCAGAGAACAAATCAACAGCCCTCACAATTCTCCTTTCGCCCAACGTCTTGACCTAGGCTGGGTGCTAGTTGGAGAAATATGCTTAGGGAAAGTACACAAACCAATAGACTGTGGTTTTGAAGGCACTGACCATTGGTTTGTGTACAGGGCCTGCCTAACAATCGAGAACAGGCTGTCAAACAAATTGCATCACTCCAGCGGAGTCTGCAAGGAAGCCAAAGATGCAACAGCAATATGTGGCTTTCATGAGAAAGATATTTGAGAACGATCATGCCGAGGTAGCACCACCTTTGGCAGAAAACTAAGAAGGATGGTACCTGCCAACATTCGGTGTGTTTCATCCTCAGAAACCAGATCAAATCAGAATGGTCTTTGATTCAAGTGCCCAATACTCAGTCATTTCCCTTAACCAAGTGCTACTTATGGGCCCCAATCTCAACAAAGTTCTGATGAGGTTCAGGAAGGAAACATTTGCTATCTTGGCAGATATACAGCAGATGTTTCAATGTTTCGTGGTAAGAGAAAACCACAGAAATTTCCTGAGATTTCTGTGGTATAAGGGACAATGATGAAATGACAAAAGAAGTGGTAGACTTCAGGGTGAAGGTCCATGTTTTTGGAAACAGCCTATCTCCAGCAGTAGCTATATATGGGCTTAGAAGGGCTATTAAAGAAGGTGCACAAAAGCATGGAGCAGGCACTGTCAACTTTGTAGAACGGCACTTTAATGTTGACAATGGTCTTTGTTCTTTACCGACAGAGGTGGAAGTCATCAACTTGTTACGTAGAACACAGATTTCACTAGCAGAGTCAAACCTTCGGCTTCATAAATTTGTCCTAAACTATCAAGAGGTTTTGGAATCTTTCCGCTCTAAAGATTGTGCAGCAGCCAAAAAGGATGGAGAAACCGCACCCCCTCAGTGCAGCCTGGGCCTTTTGTGGGAGATAAGTGATACCTTTACTTACTTTGTGTCTAGCGAAGCTAAGACATTTACTCACTGTGGAGTCCTCTCAACAGTAATCGGTGTTTTTAGCCCCAATCACAATACAAGGAAGGGCCCTTCTCTGGGAGCTAATAGCTGGATCGTCCGAATGGGACACACTTCTGCCTGAAGATAAACGACATAAATGGGAAGCATGAAGAGACTCTCTCCAAGGCTTAAGACAACTTCATATACCAAGGACCTATACTGCAGCTTCTTTAGCCAAGGCACAATGAACAGAGCTTTACATGTTCTCTGGCGCATCCACTAAAGCTATTGGTGCCATAGCATACTTGAAGGTTGTAGAAAAGTATGTTCAAACACACGTCAGATTGAATGATTGAAAGAACCTACCATTCCCAGACTGGAACTATTTGCTGCAGTTTGACAACAAGCAAGCCAATCCCATTAAATAGCAAACTCTGTTGTCTCAGTCCTGTATTACAGAATGATCTCCTCTGCCTTAGAGGGTTGATTGAAATATGCTAATTTAGAAATGGAAGTAAAGAACCCGGTTATCCTGCTTTAGGACAATCACATTTCAATACTGCTTGTCAGACATTACCATGCAAAGGTCAAACATCAAGGGCGTCATTTGACTGAAGGAGCTGTCAGGGATGCAGGATACTGGATCTTGGGTGGGAAAAGGCTCATAAACTCAGCTTTACATAATGTGTGATCTGTCACTAGACGCCTAAAAACCTGTCTCCCCTTCACATACGTGGGGCTGGATGTCTTCGGACCATGGTCCATCAGTACCAGATGTACAAGAGGTGTACAAGCCGTGGCCAATCGATGGCTAATAATGTTCTGCTGCATGAGCTCTAGAGCAGTTCACATTGAGGTAATTGACTCCTTAGATATTCAAGCTGCATCAATGCCATACAGTGGCTATTTGCAATAAGCGGACCCGCAACTTATATTTGATGGTGGCACAAACTATTGGAGCATGCAAAGAATTTAGAACAAACAACAAACAACCGCAAGTGTAAAGTGAACAGCACACCCACCTAACCCATGATGCTTTGTGTACATTAAATGCAGAGACGGCACCAATCATAAATGCAAGACTACTAATTCCAGTTTCATGCGGTCCTGAGAATCCTTTCATTCTGACACCATCGATGCTCCTGACTCAGAAAGTTGGAGTGCTATCCCCACCAGGAGACTTTTCAGATAAAGACCTTCAACCTTCTTACCTTAGTTGGAGACAAGTGCATGCTCTTGCAGAAAAGTTCTGGAAACAGTGGAGCAGAGAGTATTTGCCTACTTTGCAATGCCGAAAGAAATGGAACAAGACACACCAGAATCTGCAAGATGGTGATGTCATTCTTCTGAAAGACAGTAAAGTTGGCCGCAACAACTGGCCTATTGCTATATTTACAAAAACTTTCCCTGGAGAAAATGGGAGTGAGGAAGGTAGAACTGAGGACCACAGATTAAGGACATCCAAGGACTTTCTTAAGACTTTTGTCTGAGAACCGATGTTTATCTAATTCGAGGTCAGGCGGGGAGAGCGTGTTGTTTTTTAGACAAAAAGTTGTATAGACTTTTATTTTAAAATGTTGAGTTCGCTGATGTCACTTTCGTTTGCCCGTTTTTGGTGTCAGTGTTTGAGGAAGCATGCAATTTTTTACACATGCTTTTATTTCCTGGGTAATCCATGCTGTAATCCATACTGAAGCAATGTTGTAAGTTTATATTTTTATAGATATATTTCTTTAGTAGATGTCATGAATATTATTACTGTATTTTTCGGACTATAAGCCGGTACTTTTTTCCCACGTTTTGAACACCGTGGCTTAAACAACAAAGTGGCTAATATATGGATTTTCCTGGGTTTTTCCTGGTTTCACAAACTTCAAGCCAAAAAACTGAGCGACATAACATTAGACAAATGAAATTTCCGAACGGAAACGGAAAAACGCACTTCACCTATGTTCTGAGCTGCACGGCATCGGAAGAAAAACCTTTCACCGGTGGCGCACGAAGATGACAAAAGATAAACTCCCGAGAGAAATACAGTGGTACCTTGACCTACGAGTTTAATTCGTTCCATGGACTAGCTCGTATCTCAATTTGCTTGCACATCAAATCAGTTTTCCATATTGAAAATACTTAAAATGGCATTAATCCGTTCCAACCGTCAAAATGACCCCATTTTTATGTTTCATGTTATTAAGTTGGAAAATACATTTCTAAATAACAAATCTTGTATAAAAACATAATAGAAAGAGTATGTAAAGATATATTAAGGTTTTATTCAGTGTATTTTACTTGAAGATGAGACGACTTGAGCTAACGAAAACGCCGGTGGGGTGTGTGTGTGTGTGGAGGGGGGGTAGAGGCGATAAGCGGAGGCAGAGGGAAAACTCATTTTTTACTATCACTCCTGTACACTATGTATCCCTAAACTTTAAAATTTTTACTTTTTCTTCTTTGCTTATCTTAATTTTCGTCACAATCTTCGCTTTCTGGCTTCACGTCGACATCTAGTAGCGGCGTCTCGAGCTCGTACCTCAATTTTTACTCGCCTAACAAAGCAAAAAAATCAACCGAGTGACCGCTCGTACCTCAGAAAACTCGTACATTAATGCACTCGTAGGTCAAGGTACCGCTGTAGTTGTGAAAGGAAGGAGGAAGACAGTGAACAATGACTTACTTGGTAGGCTACTGTTTAGATACAAGCCGTTGTAACGCGTTGAGTCTGGGTCAAGGGATAGCTGACTAAAACTCCAGTTGCAACAGAAATCATATAAGCACAGACAGGTTTTCAAAACTCGTGCTTTTTTATTTTTCTTGGCAACAGCGTTATGGGTTAGTCCAAAAAACTTAGAAATGAGCATCAGAAAATAAAAAGGACATAATCCTTGGTCTCCACACACGCAGTAATACCGGAAGAATGCAGTGGCAGGTTATTCCCCAAATACCGCTATGCTCCAAATAGAAGCGCATCATATTGCATTTAGTGTCTTTCGTTAAAGCCTGTGTAAAGTTTATTAGTTTCAGTGTAGACTGCGGCTTATAGACAGGTGTGGCTTATTTATGTTAAAAATAAAAATCTTTGTCAAATTCAGTGGGTGTGGCTTATATATGGATGCACTTTATAGTCCGGAAATTACGGTAATGTAAAAGGCATTTGAATTATTTGCAAAAAAAGAGAAGCATTGTGATGTTTATATTCAGTTTATTTAGTTTTCACTCTACCTGTAATATGTTGTAAGAGTGACTTGAGCCATTTGCAGAGAGAGTTTAGCTTGTTAGATAGCTGTAGCTTACACGCTACAGTGAAGACTGCACAAAGACAAAACTTACAGAGATGGCAGGCACTATCAAGAAAATGACATTTTTAGCTTGCCAATCCCCTGGCACTTTAGGAAAAACCAAACAGGAGCATGACAGGCAAGTTACTGAATTGTTACAGGATGACAGTTTAGTAAAGCAATATGGTCTGAAATGTTTTAAGTGAAAATTTGAAACATTTTCAACACGGTTGGTAGTTTTCCCTCTGACATACATTACATTTGCGGCATTTAGCAGACGCCCTTATCCAGAGCGACGTACAAAAGTGCTTTAAAACTCTAGTAATGAATAAATCTACACTGGTACGCAAGATTACAAACTTAATATAAATATAACTTGAATTCTACAAACTTGAAAAGTGCTAAATTAGGTATTTCAGGAAGAGGTAGGTCTTCAGTCGTCGCTTGAAGATAATCAGGGACTCTGCTGTACGGACATCTAGGGGAAGTTCATTCCACCACCTTGGTGCCAGAACAGAGAAGAGCCTTGAAGTGTACTCATCTCTAATTTTGAGAGAAGGTGGTACCAGTCGAGCAGTGCTGGAGGATCTCAGACAGCGTGGTGCAGTACGAGATGTGATGAGGTCACTGAGGTAAGATGGTGCTGGTCCTTTTTTGGCCTTGTAGGCAAGCATCAGTGTTTTAAATCTGATACGTGCAGCTACTGGAAGCCAGTGAAGGGAGCGCAGCAGTGGGGTGGTGTGGGAAAACTTGGGCTGATTGAACACAAGTCGTGCAGCTGCGGTTTGGATCATTTGCAGTGGACGAATAGCATTCAGGGGAAGACCTGCCAGCAGAGAGTTGCAGTAGTCGAGTCTTGAAATGACAAGAGACTGAACAAGCACATGGGCAGCCTGTATGGACAGAAATGGTCGAATCCTTTGGATGTTATAGAGAAGAAATCGACAAGAACGAGCAACATTAGCGACATGTGGGAAGAAAGACAGTTCATTGCACATAGTTACCCCAAGGTTACGAGCAGTGGCTGAAGGGGAGAGCAGAGAGTCTTGAAGTGTTATTTGGAGATCTTGACCTGGAGATGAATCACCTGGGATGACCAGCAGTTCTGTTTTGCTGGGGTTGAGTTTTAGTTGGTGAGCACTCATCCATGAAGATATGTCTGACAAGCATGCTGAGATCCGAGCAGAAGCTGTGGTATCTGATGGAGGGAAAGAAAAGATGAGTTGAGTGTCATCTGCATAGCAGTGATAAGAAATGTGAGGATATGACTTCACCAATGGAGTGGGTATAGAGGGAGAAAACGAGGGGACCAAGTACAGAGCCTTGTGGGACACCAGTGGTGAGTCTGCACGGGGCAGAAGTGGATCCCCTCCATGTTACCTGGTATAAGCGACCTTCCAGGTAAGAAGCAAACCATTCCTATGCTGTTCCGCAGATACCAAGGCTCTTGAGGGTTGACAAAAGTGTCTTGTGGTTGACTGTGTCAAATGCTGCTGAAAGGTCCAGGAAGATAAGAACAGATGACAGCTTGGCTGACCGAGCAGCATGCAGTTTCTCAGAAACAGCCAAAAGGGCCGTCTCTGTGAAATGTGCCGCTTTGAACCCAGACTGGTTCGGATCATGGAGGTTGTTCTGTGAGAGATAGACAGACAGTTGGTTAAAAACAGTGCGTTCCAGAGATTTAGAAAGAAAGGAGAGAAGTGATACCGGTCTGTAGTTGTTGATGTCTGATGGATCCAGAGCAGGTTTCTTCAAGATGGGAATGACCCTTGCTTGCTTGAAGATAGTTGGTACATAGCCAGATGTTAATGACCCATTGATGATTGTGGAGATGAAGGGCAGGAGATCTTGCGTGATGGTCTGAAGCGTAGTTGAAGGGATTGGATCCAGAGGACAGGTGGTGGGATTGCAAGATCTGATGACTTGCAGTATCTCATCTTCTGTTAAGGTTGAAAAGCTTGACAGAGATGTAGTGGATTGTTGGCTGTGTTGTGTAGTCATTGTTGGAGAGGAAGTGAAGGTCTGGCAGATTTTCTTAATCTTCTTATCATAGAAGGAGGCAAAGTCATTAGCAGTCAGGGAGGATTGAGCAGGTGCAGCAGGGGGGTTGAGTAGAGAAGAGAAGATGTTGTGAAGCTTACGTGGATCTTGTGCAGAGGCCTCAAGGTTTTCCTTGTAGAAGGCAGTTTTGGCAGAAGTCACCTCCAAAGAAAATTTGGTCAGGAGTGCACGGTAAGATGAGAGGTCTAAATCAAGTTGTGATTTTTTTCCACTTCCTCTCTGCAGATCTAAATTCTCGTCGATTGCTGCGCAAAACTTCTGACAGCCACGGTGTGGGACAAGAAGTCTTCTTGGGTCTTGTAGTCAAGAGGCAAAGGAGGTCCATGGTTGAGGAAAGAGGTGAGAGGAAGGAGTCCGTAGCAACGTCTAAGGGTACAGAGGAAAAGGAGTCAGTGTCAGGAAGAGATGAAAGAGTACAGGAAGCTACAGAAGAGGGAGAGATAGAGTGAAGGTTAGGACGGATAAGAGAGACATGTAAATTATTTTTAGGTTGAGTAGGAAGAGTGATTAAAAAGTAAACCAGGTGATGACCAGAGATTGGAAGTGGAGTGGCAGTCATGTCTGTAGCTGGAGTAGGGCGGGTGAAAACAAGGTCCAGGACATTTCCTCGCTTGTGTGTTGGAGGGCAGCTGTTAAATGTCAAGGAGAAGGTATTTAGAAAAGGCAAGAGGCAAGATGACTGAAGTTTGTCAGATGGGAGGTTGAAGTCACCAAGAACTGTCAGAGGGGTGCTGTCAGAGGGGAAAGTACTGAGGAGCATGCCCATCTCTTCTAGGAAGTCTCCAAGGGGACCAGGAGGGCGGTAGATGACAATGATGAAAGGGTTAATTGGAGAGGTAACTGAAACTGCATGAAATTCAAAAGAAGACATGGTTAAATGAGACAAAGGGAGAGGTGTGAAACACCATCTCCGTGATAAAAGTAGACCTGTACAACCACCTCTACCAGTTTCTCTTGGTGAGTGAGAGAAAGCATAGGCAGAAGACAGAGCAGCTGGTGTAGCAGTGTTCTGTGGGGATATCCAGGTCTCAGTAAGTAAGTTACACCTTCAATATAAGTGAGAAAGCCCTGCCCACAATTCACACCTCAAGTGAGACTGAAACTACCCTTGATTAATCACCTGACCAAACTAATAAGCAGAGACCAACACTCTAGAATCAACCGAGTTAAATGGATATACAAAGTTAGAATCCTACCTTACCAGAAGAGAATAGATTCAAGATAGAGCTAAAGCACACGTAATAATGCATGACCTTATGGAAGGTGTTGTCCTCTTTGAAATGTCCTTGTGCATTAATGATTTGATCTTGAGGAAATGAATCTCTCTTGAATCCATTAATCAAGCTATCTGGCAATTTCCTTACAAATTCTCAGATAAAGTTGATATGTCTTCGATCATCCCAGCTACATTTGCCTCTCGAAGTACTGGTATTGGTGGTAATGCCCATGAAAACTTGGCACTAATTAAACTTCTGACCCTCATGATTGGCTTTAATATCCCTGAAAATGATCAAACTTGAAATTTTTTTTTTGCTTTTGAAAGATATTTTAGAAATGGTAGTCGCATTTAAGTTCACTTGGCTGTTAGTAAGCCATCAGTCTTTGATGCCTATGTTAACTAGCCTTCCGTTTTCAAACCATCTATCCAGAAAGAGAAGGTGATGGGTACTTTGATTTCAACATTCCCTGCAAATATTCAGGAATTCTTGAGAGAAAGGTATGCAGTTTATAACACTGTCCACTCTGCATAATATTTGAGCAATGATGGAATCAAGTATTATCCATATATGGTTCTATCTGTTGGTACTTGTTCAGGCCTACCTGATTTCAGACAGATTTTCAATATTCTTGTCATTAATAGCGAAGTTATGTTTCTGTGTAAAAATCTGACATGCTTATACATTGAGCACCTACGTTATTTTGAACTGTGCAGTAATATTTCATCACTGCTAATTACCAAACCATCAGATCTGAATTGATGTACTTCCTGTGCCAGCCTATACACTTAGAGGCAGGACCTATGTTACACTTCATCATTATATTGTTTGCTGAATAAAATACACTTAAAATGTCCACATTAAAAGGAGTTAATCGATTCTGCACTTCAGTAGAGTTCAGTAATTGTACTTAGTCTTACTATTAGGGCTACTCCCATACACACTATATTAATATCAAGATTTATATACAATTAATAGGTTATACTGACATTTATATATCAACAAACCCATACATATGTTTTAAACACTTAAATTGGGCACAAGTCACATGAAATTATTTATTAATTCTTTTCAAATAAGGTGTTTTGAAGGAGAGTAAATAAGAATTTTTTTTAATTAATTTGTACTTGGTACATAATACAATTTTTATCCTCTGTAGAGAGACCAGATATGGAGACAAGGCAATACTCAGAGTGATTGCTGAAATGAAATCAGAAAAATTATGCTTCCTTAAGCATGAGATTCTTGAAAAACTTTTGAACAATAGAATAAATGCAGTTACAAAGCTTACCCGGATAAGGACAATTTTGAGGATGTTACCTAGCCTGGCTCCTCTAAGTGTTGAAATGTGTGGTATGATAGTTTTAGGTGAAAAATAGGTAATTACTGCTCCAATCTGCGCCGATCTAGATGTTTGGAGGTATTTATAAATAGTGGAAAAAGAAGAGGACAACAGCCTCAAAGAAACATCAAATGACACAAGAGGTTTAAAAAAAATTATTTCCATCATGGTGAAGATGTAACTAGCATGGAGTAATAAAGGAAAGAGATAGTGGAAGGCATAAAATAATAATGCTGCCTTGATAGCCTAGAACATGAACTCTTTTTGCTTTACATAGAAAGAAACAGATAGAGATGGAGCCTGCTGTAAAGAATACAGTGGAAATATGGCCGGCGCTCTTCACAGAGAGCTGGGTAATAATATATGCTTGTCTGCTTGTATAAGGTCATCTATTATTTTATTACAATCCTTTTCAATGCAAATTAAAAAGCAAAAAAAAAATGTACCACTTTTTAAATTAATGTTAAATTCATATTTGTACATTGTGGCAGCGGGGGCGTGGCCGAGCGTCGGTTTGTGAATGGGGGGCGGGGCAGGACGCAGGTAAGCAGGGATTTGCCTCACCTGCAACTAATAAAACCTGATGTCTGTGCTCTCGTTTCAGTGATCAGGGGGCGCATAAAAGCCAAGGGAGCGGAGGCGTGTGTGTGTGTGCCAGTAGTGCCGCGTGAGCACTGAGCGACCAGACACCAGTGTGACATAGATAAAATATTGAATAAAGAATGGCAGTGACGCCTGTGAACTGACCTGTTGTGGCTGTCCTTTTTCCTTCCTCCCATTTGCTCTCCCACAGTGGTGGCGAAACCCGGGAAAAGGAACACAGGTTGGGCGGATATGGAACCGTCACCGTTGGCGGACCTAGTGAAGGTGATTGCGGAGCTCCAGCAGACCCAGCATCAGGCGCTCCTCCAGGTGCGTGCGGAGCAGGAGCAACGGTTTGAAGCGGTGGTCCGAGCCCAGGCGGAGGACCGGGTGGCGTTCCGTGAGGCTCTGGGGGCAAGAGAGGCCCCGGCCAGCCTCCCCTCCCGTCCTCCACCATGCATACCGCTAACCAAGATGGGCGCGCAGGATGACGTTGAGGCCTTCCTGGAACTTTTCGAGCGAGTGGCGGCCGCCGGAGAGTGAACCGGAATGGAGAGAGCTCTCCGTCTGCTGCCGCTGCTTTCCAGAGAAGCCCAGCTCGCGGCCCAGCAGCTACCGGCAGACCGTATGATGGAGTACGGTGTTCTGAAGCGAGCCATCCTCCAGCAAATGGGCCGGACGCCGGAGCAACACCAACAGCGGTTCCACGCGTTGACGCTACGCGAGGTCGGCCGGCCGTTCGCGTTCACTCACCAGCTTCGGGACGCGTGCCGGAGGTGGCTGCTGGACGAGGAACGGCGCGCGGACGAGGTCATGGATCGCGTGGTCTTGGAGCAGTTTGTCGCGCGTCTTCCGCCGCAGACGGCGGAGTGGGTTCAGTGCCAGCGCCCGGAAACCGTGGAGAAGGCGGTGCAGCTGGCAGAGGACCACCTAGCGGCGTACGCGGCGACAGGCGGGACTTCCGGACCGCTATCCACCAAAGCCTGGTGCGGTGCGAGGTATTGGACGTGGCACGTCGGGTGAAGGTGAGGTGTGTGCACGGGGATGTTCACAAATATCCAGTGGTGGTCATTTCGGTTCGCTTCGGGGGAGAAAACCATAGAGTGGAGGGGGCGGTTAGTCCCCGCCTCCCCCATCCGCTGATCTTGGGCACGAACTGGTCCGCGTTTTCGCGCTTACTTCGGGAAGTGTGCGCGGATGAGACATGCGCTTCGGGAAAGCCGAGCGAGACGCGCGCTGTGTTGGCTGGGGAGTCGGAGTCAGAAACGCCCGTCCCGCCCCCGACGGATTCTGCCCTGCGGGAGATTTCCCCCGGGGATTTCCCCCTCGAGCAGTCGTGGGATGAAACGCTCCGACACGCCTTCAACCAGGTGAGAGCAATCGATGGTCAGCGTATCCAGCCTGATAGCGCACTTTCGTATCCCTACTTCGCCATCGTTCGCGATAAGCTGTACCGAGTGACGCAGGACGCGCGAACCGGTGAAGTATCGACCCAGTTGCTGGTCCCAAAGAGCCGCAGGGAGCTTCTGTTTCATGCGGCTCACCACAATCCGATGGCAGACCACATGGGCTGCGTGAAAACACTAGGTCGTCTAACGGAGCGGTTTTACTGGACAGGCATTCACGCTGATGTGCGTCGATGCCGGGAATGCCGGGAATGCCAGCTGGTAAACCCGCCGGCCGTCCCTAAAGCGCCTTTGCGACCTTGCGATCGAGGTCCCGTTCGAGAGAATCGGTATGGACCCAATCTCCTGAAACCGTGGAACGAGGCGGACCTCTCGTCGTCGCAGAGAGCACAGGTTGCAGAATTACAGCAACCTGTGTGTACTATCGTAAGGTCAACGCGGCGTCTAAATTCGACGCGTATCCAATGCCTCGCATCGACGAGCTGCTTGATCAGTTAGGTGCGTCTCGCTTTTATTCGACACTGGATTTAACCAAGGTATATTGGCAGATCCCCTTGACGCCAATATCCCGGGAAAAAATGGCTTTCTCCACTCCGTTCGGTTTACACCAGTTTGTCACACTTCCGTTCGGTTTGTTCGGAGCCCCGGCGACGTTTCAACGTCTGATGGACCGGATTCTCCGTCCGCACAACGGTTACGCTGCTGCGTATCTAGGTGACATTGTCATTTATAGCAATGACTGGCAGCGGCATCTGCAACATCTCAGGGCGGTCCTGCGGACCTTGAGACGGGCAGGGCTCACGGCGAACCCGAAGAAGTGCGCAATTGGGCGGGTGGAGGTACGGTATCTGGGTTTTCACTTGGGTCATGGGCAGGTGCATCCCCAGATTGACAAGACGGCCTAAGACCAAAAAAGAGGTAAGACGGTTCCTGGGGCTGGCGAACTATTTCAGGAGGTTCATCCCTATGTTTTCGGATATCACCAGCTCGCTGACCGATCTCACTAAAAAGGGAGCTCCAGATCCGGTCCAGAGGTCGGAGCCGTGCCAAAAGGCTTTTAGCGTGTTAAAGCCGTGCTCTGTGGTGGTCCACTTTTGCATGCACCTGATTTCTCTCTCCCCTTTGTTTTGCAGACTGACGCGTCGGACGGAGGGCTGGGGGCTGTGTTGTCCCAGATGGTGGAGGGGGAGGAACGGCCGGTGCTGTTCATAAGCCGTAAGCTGTCGGTACGGGAAAGACGGTACAGCACTATCGAGAGGGAGTGCCTGGCCATCAAAAGGGCGGTCCTCACCCTCCGTTACTATCTGCTGGGACGGGCCTTCACCCTCTGTTCGGACCACGCCCCGCTCCAGTGGCTCCTTCGCATGAAGGATACCAATGCGCGGATCACTCGGTGGTATCTGGCACTTTAGCCATTTAAGTTCGAGGTGGTCCACAGACCGGGGGCGCAGATGGTTGTGGCCGACTTCCTCTCGCGACGGGGGGGGGAGACGGTGGTGGGCCGGACGGCTCCCCAGCCTGAGTCGGGCGGTGGGAGTGTGTGGCAGCGGGGGCGTGGCCGAGCGTCGGTTTGTGAATGGGGGGCGGGGCAGGACGCAGGTAAGCGGGGATTTGCCTCACCTGCAACTAATAAAACCTGATGTCTGTGCTCTCGTTTCAGTGATCAGAAGGCGCATAAAAGCCGGAGGAGCGGAGGCGTGTGTGTGTGTGTGTGTGTGTGCCAGTAGTGCTGCGTGAGCACTGAGCGACCAGACACCAGTGTGACATAGATAAAATATTGAATAAAGAATGGCGGTGACGCCTGTGAACCAACCTGTTGTGGCTGTCCTTTTTCCTCCAGTAAAACTACTGTTGCATTTGTTGTAATCATTCTGTGTTGTGTTTGTGCTTTAAGTGCTATTAAATGTAACCTTTTGATGTTGTAACCAAATGATGTTCGATTTCACAGAAATCGAACATCATTTGGAGACGAACAGACATTTTCCATTGCCTTTCACTACTCTTTAGTTTAGACCCCATAGATTTTGACAAGACATGTTTTGTAAGTAGTTTTCTCTGTGATATTCTGGCTATTTAATGTAATGCATACTGTTCTTGAATCTTGCGATCTGTAAGATCACACAGGAGCAAAAAAAAAATACAGGAAAATTGTGAATCACATTTTAGGACTCTTATGACAAAGAAGAGGTGTCAAGCATTTCAATTGGCATATTGCCTGTGATCCCTCAAGACTCTGAAACCATACCCCACTAACTACATCTTGATGCCACATCCACTGCAATCATTTTGGAAGGTACAGTTGTACTGGATCACCTGGAAAATCCTCCCCAAGCTATGTGCCTGCTTTTTGGGCTCATTTATGCTCTGGATTTAGAGTATCCTTTAGTACTGAAGAACACCTTTTAATTTCATTCAAATGTTTTTTTTGTCACTTAGACACAAGTCTCTCAAACCTAAAATAAAATCCATGAAAATTGTTTAATGCAGTAACATATAATTGTGCCATTTTTCAGTATAATTTTTCATGATTGACTATTACTGAGTTGTTAAAATGGCAAATCAGTGCCAAATAATTGTTGTTTACTTTTTTAGAATTATAATTTATATTTTAGAATTATTTAATTTTTTGTTAAAGAACTAGGAAACTTGTTCGGAAGGCATTCATAGTCTACATTGTTTTCAAATCCTTTAATTTACCACTTTTTGAAAAAGTTTAAAATGTCAAGAAAGGAAAATTGATCTTTCTTATGTGCAAATTTTCTCACCTTTTTTTATGCCATCGGAAGCGTCAGACAGAGGAAACGGCAGACCGGGGTTCCTGGTTGGAGAAAGTTGGTGGCAGGTAACCGTGGACCACCTGAAAAGCCCTGTGGCAGCAGTGGAAAATGGTGTCATACTCAATCCATATTAGTTTATCTGACCAGGAGACCAGTTTCCAAATCCTGGTTGAGCCTCTCGGTTTGTCTGGGGGTGGAATCCTGATGAGAGGCTGGTCGAGATGGAAGTTCAAGAGGATCAAGAACCTGAGCGGGCTAACGATGCTCCCGGTGGCGCTCCCTTATGCCAAGGGGAGAGTATGGAAAACAGTCGGGAGGCCGAAGGTGAGAATAGTTAGGCGGAAATCTTCAACTCTGTCACCTGACTTCCTCATACAATACCACAACTCCTTCTGACCTTCTCTTTACTTCTTTATTGCTTTAGTAGGGCTCTTCCTCGGCATGAAACTATACTGTTGCTCACAGATGGTCACCTTTTCTCTCAGCCTGGCTTTCACTACTCTTTCCTATAACTTCATGATGTGGCTGATCTTTATTCCCTTTATACCTATAACTTAATTCTTCTGTAGTTACTGCAAGTCTGATCATTTCCATTATTCTTGAAATTGGTACCAGCACACATCTTAATTTCTCAGCCATCCTCTCAGCTTCCAAAATTGTGTTTAACAATTTAGTTAAAAACCACACTGCCATCTCTCCTGAACACCTCCATGCTTCTGCTGCTATATTATCTGGTCCAACCGACTTTCCACTCTTTATTCCTTATAGCTGCTCTCACTTCCTCCTACTAATCCAATGCACTTCCTGCTTCACTTCAAATCATCCTGACTCTCTCTCTCTCTCTCTCTCTCTCTCTCTCTCTCTCTCTCATTTTCTTCATCCATTATCTGCCTAAAATACTCCCTCCACATTCTCAGTACACTCTCCTCACTAGTCAACACATTTCCATCTGCAAGTTTTAATTCCCTTAATTGTAGCACATCCTTCCCAGCTTGGTCCTAGCCATTTGGTACAGATTATTTTCTTCTTCCTTAGTGTTAAACTTCTCATACAGATCCTCATATGCCTTTTCCTTTGCTTTTGCCAAATCCCTCTTTACCTGTTTCCACATCTCCTGGTACTCCTTCTACCACCAAATCTTCCCGGAATCTGACACTACAGTATTCATCCTTAAGGTTCCTGCCTCAAATCTCTTTCATGTTGCATCTCCGTCATAAAATGTAGTCCACCTTTGTGCATCTTCGTTCACTCTTATACGTCACCCTATGCTTCTCCATATTCTTAAACGTTTTATTCACCACCGCCATTTCCATCCTGTTAGCAAAATCTACCACCATCTGCCCTTCCACATTTCTTCTCCTTAAGGCCATACCTACCCATCACCTCCTTAACACCTCTCTTCACTTTATCAACATGGCCATTAATGTCTGCTCCAATCACCAATCTTTCATTCCTAGGTACACTCTCTACCACTTCATCTAACCCACTCCAGAATTTGTTTTTCTCCTCCATCTCACAACCCACTTGCGGAGCAAAGGCACTAATGACATTTATCATCACCCCTTCAATTTCCAGCTTCATGTTTATCACCCTACCAGAAACTCTCTTCACCTCCACTACACTCTTACTGTACTCTTCCTTCAGAATTACCCATATACCATTTCTCTTTCCATCCTCATTTCACCCGAAAGATAGAACAGTTTAAACCCACCTCCAATGTTCCTGTCCTAACTCTTTTTCCACTTGGTCTCCTGAATACACATGTTTACCTTTCTCGACTCCATCATATCCACTAACTTTTCTTTTACCAGTCATAGTACAAACATTTAAGGTGCCCATCCTGACCTCCACTCTCCTACACTTCTACTGTCTCTGCTGTCTTTATAGATGTCTTCTCCCTCTTCTTCTCCTCCTTTGACAAACATTAGCCCAATACCAATACTAGTAGTCCAATACCAATACAGGCTTACAATAGCTGTGGGGGCCTCGACCAATCCTGTATAAAATTTAAGTTTGTGATCCGCATATTTGATTTGGCATGTTTTACGCTGGATGCCCTTCCTAACGCAACCCTCCCAATTTATTTGGGCTTTGGATTGGCACTAATATTTCACTGGCAATATTTCCTGAGTAGGGAAAGAGATGCAACATAACATTGCCAGCATGCGAAGATGGCCTTATATGTGCTGGTGACATAGCACGTACAAGCCACATGTTTATCATCGGTCAATAAATTAGGTGTACTTGTGCTTCAAACACGTGTCACACCCAAGGTGTTCTCCATAGCATCAGCTGCTGATGCAGCATCACGGTCTCTATGCGAGGAACCAGGTTTACATATATTATCTTACAAAAGTTATATATTCAGAATTGTCAATGTGCAACTTGTATAGAAGTATAGATTTACTGTCGTCTGAAAATAACAACAAAGCCATTATTTTTTAAATAGCTGCCAACAAATGTGAAATGTCGAAAGCAGTTGAGTCCTCGTGCTGTGTGTCAGGTGCAAAAGCTGGCTTTAAAAAAACGGACACTTCCAGCATGCTATAGAGGTTCTAAAAGCAGAAGGTCCACTTGTCAGTGCTCAGACCATATGCCGCACACTGCACCAAGTTGGTTTGCATGGCCCAGAAGGAAACCTGGAGCTGAAGCTGGCTCACAAAAAAGAAAGACAACCTGTTTAAGAGCATGAATTACTGGAACCATTTTCTGTGGTCTGATGAGACAAAGGCTCAGATGATGTCCAGCATGTGTGGTGACACCCTGGTGAGGAGTACCAAGAAAATTGTGTCTTGCCTACAGTCAAGCATGATGGTGGTTCCATAATGCTCTGGGGCTGCATGAGTGCTGCTGGTACTGGGGAGTTTCAGTTCATTGAGGGAAACATGGTTTTCAACATGTACTCTGACATTCTGAAGCAGGACATGATGCCCTCCCTTTAGAATCTTGGTCGAACAGCAGTTTTCCTACATAATAATGACTCCGGCCAAACACACCACCATGATGGCTGGTGAATTGCATGGATTAAGGTAGTGCTAGATAACAGTGGTGCTCACACAAAATATTGACACTTTGGACACAGTTTTGACATGTTCACTTAGTGTGTACTCACTTTTGTTGCCAGCTATTTTGACAATAATTGCTGTATGTTGAGCTGTATGTTGAGTAGAGGACAGTAAATGTCTACTGCTATACAAGCTGTTCTAAAATATTTTCATTTCTATAGTATTGTACCTTGAGAAGATATACTAAAATGGTTGCTGAAATATGAGGGGTGTACTCACTTTTGTGAGATACTGTTCATAACCTGGATGTTTTTACTAACTAATAGAAATTAGTTATTGAAGAACTACAAAATTTTTCTGCTTAATTACCTACATCCCAGGCACGTACTGTATGGAGCCCTGCCCCCACCTCGGCTACTCAGACCACATCTCGATTATGCTAATTCCAGCATCCAGACCACTCATCAAATGCTCTAAACCAGTTCTAAAACAGGTGAAAACCTGGCCAGCAGGAGCCACCTCTGCTGGACCAGACTACATACCTGGCAGAGTGCTGAGGGAATGTACAGAACAGATAGCGGATGTCTTTACTGACATTTTCAACATGTCCCTTCGCAGCGCCAATGTTCCTAAGTGCCTCAAGACAATGACCATCATTCCTGTGCCGAAAAAAAGGGTACATAATACAAACGTGGTGAATCTCATCAACAAGACGAGTCAGCATAAACAGATATGGTGCAACAACTAACAGCTTGGTGTAGAGCCAACAACTCATCTCTGAAGTTAACAACAATAAAGAGATTGTTGTTAACTTTATGAGAGCACAAAGGTCTCCACTAAACATTGATGAATCCTCTATGGACATTTCTTTGTCTTGTTGAACAGTTCTAAATACTATAGAGTTTGTGATTTGTGTGTGCGTGCGTGCGTGCATGTGCGCATGAAAATGGAAAGGAACTTTATGGTATAATTTGTGACTATGCTTGTGTTTGTCCATGTGTGTGTATCTCTTTATGAATAATCATTGTTTTTTTCTACTTTTTGGCTGTTGCCTAAGAAAACACAAAGATTAGGTACTTAAAAAAAATAGCAGAGCATTTCATTGTAGAGACCTGCATAGTGATGGATTTTTCTGTCCCGCTCCCACAAGGTTGTGCGCCGCTCCCATCCACTTCTGCAAAAATATGCTATTTTGCCCGCAAAATTACATTTTTGTTCCGACCTTCCGTTTCTGAAGTTGCCATTTTTGCTTTTGTGCAGTAGATACATAAGTTTATTGGTTTTTAGTAATTAAATTTTTTAAGTCCATTTTGCGGGAGTCCTGCGAATGATTTTATTCTCTCGCAACCTGCACACACACGAGTATTTTACCGCCCGCATCTGCATTCATCATCAAATCTTGTCCCGCACTGCACTCGTTACTCTCGTTTACACTTGTTCACTTTGTAACAAAATTAACATAAATATTAACACTTCTTTTTAAGTTATTTATGTATGTATTTAATACTAGAATATAATAATACAATTCCCCTGCATTTACATTTATGTATTTAGCAGATCTACCTTCAATAGCAGATATGAAGATTAAGCACAAGACTGAGTTCTCAAATTACTCTCTAGTAGTGTATCAATGTTGAATAGTCCTATGAGCAGATTCTACATTAACTAGTTTCACATAGTAACTAATTCCAAAACTCTTAATCAAGTATCTTATATATAATGATGGATTTGTATCATGGTGTTATAAACAATATATTAAAGTATATAGAAATATGTATAGAAACATTAGATAGTAAGTTTAAAAAAACGTTTTCCTAATTTTTGTACACACACACATATATGTGTGTGTTCATATATGGCCATATATTTCTTTATGGGATTAACCCAAATTTTTGAGCAAAAAGGGGCAAGAATGAGGAAAGGGTTATAATTGTGTAAGTACTCTGGAGTTAAATTCTAGTTTAAAAAAAGCATCCTCTGAAAGTCTTTTGGGAGATTGTTTTACTCAGAAGTGCTTAAAAGCTTCTGCGAACTTTCTTTTCTTGCCCTTAGCTGAAGACCTCTTTACAGAATGTGACACAAATATAAACATCAGTAACCTACTAGTATAAAAGCATTGACTTTAGGGGGACACATTTTTTTGCAAGCTTTCTCACACACACACACACACACACACACACACACACACACACACACACACACACACACAAAAGCCACATTTGACTGCATTGTATTATTCTTAAACCTTTCACATTAAATCATTAATAAGGCGTTGCGTTGTAATGCCAGACCTTGCACAGATTTAAACATTATCAGCAAAAACATCTTGTCCCCTTTCCCCTGCAAATTCAAGAGACTACGAAAATAGAAAACAAGGGAAGAGAGAAGCAATGAGAGGCAATAAATTTGTAACAAAGTGTGAAGAAGAGAAAAAAAACATCTGTCAAGCTTTAACAAAAATTTATGTTTTTAGACTTGGATATTCTCAGGAACTGAACTGAAATAGTTTTTGGATTTTTATCATGCCTGAACAAAAAAAAAACAATACTTTAGGAGTTTAAGTTTAGGAGAGGTTTTCGATGCGATCTGCAATACCTGTGTTGTCTTTTATGATCAGGGAAGAATCACACAGATTGACTGGTTGGTCAGAGAGAAACTGTTACAGCCACGTTTGACTGGCAAAACATGTCTATAGCGCACTGCACACATTAATACATCTGCGGTATACTTTTTTTATGCCTATGGAGGAAGAGAAATTGATTTGGTCTTGGAAAGACTTAAAAATACATTTTCAAGAAAAGTTTACAGCCTCTGAGGAGCGAGGAAAATTATGAGTATGTAACTATGGTGAGTAGATTATATGTTATTTACATTTTTATGATGTAGGTGGCACAGTTGCAGTTGTAGTGTAGAGGTTTGGAGCTTGCTTTAGTAAAATGGTATTCACCCTCCATATGTGAAATGCCTCTCCCTCTCTGTAATGCCACGCGTTGTTATATTACGTTTTTGTATAGAATTGATGGTTTCTATAATTGTGACATGATAATGGTGGTATTAAGATGTGGATTAAGTCTGGTAAGTCTCCACTGAAGGCCCAGGTTCCAAATGCATGGCCCACCACTGAGATATAGTGGTGTGAAAGAGTTTTCCTGATTTCTTATTTTTCTGCATGTTTGTCACACTTTTTTCAGATCATTAAACTTATTTAAATATTAGTAAAGATAACACATGTGAAACACAAGATGCAGTTTTTAAATTCTAAATTTTAATCTACATGGTCCTGTGTGAAAAAGTGTTTGCCCCCTGTTAAAACTGTGGTTTATCACACCTGTGTTCAATTTCTCTAGGCACACCCAGGCCTGATTACTGCCACACCTGTTCGCAATCGAGACATTTCTTAAATAGGACCTGCCTGACAAAGTGAAGTAGACCAAAAGATCCTCAAAAGCTAGACATCATGACAAGATCCAAAGAAATCCAGAATGCTCGAAAACCCTCTAATGTGGCTGAATTACAACAATTCTGCATAGATGAGTGGACAAAATCTCCTCCACAGTGCTGTAACAGACTCATTGCAAGTTATCGCAAACGCTTGATTGCAGTTGTTGCTGCTGAGGGTGGCCCAACCAGTTATTAGGTTTAGGGGAAAAACTCTTTTTCACTCACTAATAAAAACCTTCATTTAAAAACTACATGTTGTGTTCCCTTGTGTTATATTGTACAAATATTTAAATTAGTTTGATGATCTGAAACAATAAAGTGTAATAAATATATATATATTTAGAAAAGATTATGTCAATTATTTTATATATATTATATATGTCATTTATGGCTATGAGTGTGTACTAACCTCACTAAAATCAAAGCATTGCAATTCAAAAAATAAATCAATTACAAAAGTTTTTTATTTATTATTATAAATTATTGTTATTTATTTGTTACCATTCATAGTATTGACAGACAGACAGCGGTCAATTATTATTAGCAAAGGTCTGTTATACGAAAATAATTGACCGCCAAACGTTTGGAAGCCCATTCAAGTGAATGGAACGTTCTACAGCATTAAGAAGAGCCGTGTAATAAATAATATTATATTATAATAATTATTATTTTCGGGATCCACGGGGAATGTTTCAAAGATCAACCTGTCGATCCACTGGCGACCACTGATCTAAGGCAATGAATTCCATAATTTTTTGTGTTATGCCTTTTGCCTTGGCACCATCACTGGAAAACTTTCCTGCCTTTTGCCTTGGCACCATCACTGGAAAATTTTCAAAACTTTTCAAAAAATCTGAGATATTGAAATAAGTCCACACCACAGACATGTTGGCTCTTATCCAGATAACCGTGTGCTGGCTGCGCTTTTTTATTGCGTCATTACAATTGTGTTTCTGCCGTGTTGTTTCGGTGATTTAGGTATTTCGGCCGAAAATGTTGGCCGAATTTTCGGTGCTTCCCTGTAATTTATGATTGGCCTCACGCAGGCCGGACAGGGTCGTACAAAGGGCCGGATGTGTAGTTTGCCCAGGTCTGGTCTAACCTGCTTACAGCAGCGACGCATTGTAGGATTGGTGGATGCCGTAGTTTGCCCAGGTCTGGTCTAGTTTGCCCAGGTCTGGTCTAACCTGTTTACATCAGTGACGCATTGTAGGATTGGTGGATGCCGTAGTTTGCCCAGGTCTGGTCTAGTTTGCCCAGGTCTGGTCTAACCTGTTTACAGCAGTGACGCATTGTAGGATTGGTGGATGCCGTAGTTTGCCCAGGTCTGGTCTAGTTTGCCCAGGTCTGGTCTAACCTGTTTACAGCAGCGACGCATTGTAGGATTGGTGGATGAACCACTGTAAACACAAGGAAGACGCACTGGGGCGTGTCTCTGTTTATTCAGGTCTGTGCGGCAGTAATGGCGAGTTTCTCAAAGTGGAAATATGCTCATTATTTCACTTTAGTTGAGTATAAAGACAAAAACTTTTTAGTCAAATGTAAGCTGTGTCTTTCTGGTTCGAAGGTTGAGTTACTGTGATAAACAGCAACTCCAATCTGCCGAAGCTTCTTCAGAAACTACATGCCTCGATGAAGCTAGAAGATAACCCAATGTTCTGTTCTACATTGTTGATAGTTTTCATACTTAAGCTATAAAAAGAACATTTTTAAGAGCTCAAGACACTAGCAGAAGCCACTTTAGTTTTTGATTCTGAATATATTATTCAGCTTGTTTTGTTATTTATTCCAGAAATCCTTGTGATATATTCAGTTTGTGCTGGTCTGACTTAAATAAAATATTGTTTAAAAATTACTTTGTGTTTAAGTCAGTTTTGTGTTTGTATAGACGCATAAAAGGGCATTAATGGGAACATTAAAGAAAGTTCTTTAAAAAGTAAATAAAAAAGTTACTTTTAACAGTAACGCATTACTTTTTGGTGTAAGTAATCAACAAAGTAATTTAGTAATTAACTTTTTGAATGTATATATATATATATATATATATATATATATATGTATGGATTTTTTTTTTCTGATTGGTTAATAATACATGGTAATCTGAGAGGTAACATGGTAACAAGACATTCCGTATACCTTACGCACTAGTGTGAGGCCCATCTTAATACTAACAATAGTATAGATTATGTGGACGACTGGTTATGTCTTTCTGTCTTTGGTGCAGTTGCATTAAAATTTATTTATTAAGATAGAAGGCAAATACAAAAATGTGATTCAGATTTATAAAAGTGAGTTCGGCAGAAGTCAGTTGATCAGCAAACAACATGGAAAAGACATTGTATAAACATGAAAAACTAATAAACAGGATACACAATGAACAAAACTGCTTGGTAAGTACAGGTGCAAAAAACAACATTACAAAAATGCTATGAAAACATGGGAAATAAATACATCAAGGGCAAACTCACTACAGGTAAAGGCAATAAGGAAACATGAGGGAAAACAATTAATGACAGGACAGGGGTGTAGATAAGTCATGATATTTAAAACAAACATTACTTAGTAACAACAATTTTGAAAACCTTTTTAGCACTACTGTCAAACACTTTGTCCATATCTTGTTCTTGTTTCTATCATCTACCTGTTTCTTATATGTTTGTCGGATGAAATTCATGTCTGTCATGGCCACTTCCCTAATCACTATTTTATGAACATTTCACTGTCATGCTTCATTAACGCTAATATTAAAAGTGTGTGTGTGTGTGTGTGTATGTGTGCGCACGCAGTTTGAGCAAAGGTTGTCCTGATTGTGCATGCCATTAACTGACACTTATTAGGGGACGTGAGGGAGGAAGGTACAAGTGCAGTGGGAAATCCAGCAGTGGCAATATTAACTAAATTAATAGCCTAATTAACTGAGGTTTTACTACAACAAAAAATATATATTTTTTGTTTTGTTCTGCTCACCCAGAAAGGTTTGTGCATATCCTCACTGATCACAATAATAGGAACACTTGTACACTTGTATGCATTTATTTAATGAATTATGTGGCGGCAGCACGATGCAAAAAAATCATGCAGTTAAGGTTTAAACTAATGTTCACAAATTGCTGATCTCCTGAGATTTTCACTCATAACAGTCTCAAGAGTTCACACAATGTTGCAATAAACAAATAGAAAACATGATGTGTGCATGATGAGAATGATCAGATGGTTGTCCTTTCTGACAAGAAATCTATAATAACATGAATAAGCACTTCTTACAACAATGGTGGGCAGAAAAGAATTTTAGAATTTAGAATACATCCACTTTGAAGGTGGGAGATCTGCAACAGCAGAAGGTCCCATCAGGTTCCAGTCATGTCAGTCAAGGAATCTGAAGCTACCATTCAATTAATTGTTTTTTTTGTATAGCACTTTTAACAATGGACAATGTCCCAAACAGCTTTACAGAAATAAATAGGTTATGAACAGAGGCGATTTCTTTAAGACTGCAAGGGAAGCTCGGCTTCCCTTATAATGTCACAAAATTAATGGTCAAATATGTACTATTGTATTAACATTTTATTGACTAAAAATGCGTTAGAAAACGTTCATCTCAAAGACGAGTTCGTTCAGAATCAGCTACATATAGCAGGTCGGCTGACTCAATTTCCTTCTCATACATTCCCGCAGCGTCACAGTGCATTTCCCTATTGAAGCCCAGCGTCCATTGACTTCAATGGGGCTGCTTTGAACGGTTTTTTCAGCGCTTCGAAACTAGACGGTCATTGGATAAACGCTGCGATTATGTCCCGCCCACGGACGCTCAGCGTCTCTGGGGTGAATGGGGAGTGGCTGGCCCGGACTCCGAGCTTCTGCGTGATGATTGGAGGGTCTGTCGAAAGACTGCATCTCCTTTTGACTGACAGCGATTCTGTACTATAAGGAATCACTGAAGCTATTCGCGCTCAGTCCCATCGCGGATTTCTCAAGTTCAGTCGAAATAAAAACTGCTGCAACCTATTTCTTTGATATTTGCTTGGCGAAATTGCTTGATTTTCATCATACATTTCACACAATTATACACCACATTCCTTGTTTCAGTTTTACAGAGTTTAATATTTTTTTTTTAGATCGTTCATTCATTCATTCATTCCTTCATTCATTCATTCATTCATATAACGTTATTCTGCAGGTGTAGAAAGGAGCTTCTCCTGTTTAAAGCGACTCAAGTCCTACACCCGAAACACAATGGGCCAAGGCCGTTTAAGCTGGCCATTGAGAGGACACTGGTCAAGTCACTTGAAAAGACTCCTAGTTGGTACGACAGGGTCACAGACCATTTTCTTGAAAAGGAACGTAGGGCAGAATTTACTTTTAAATAAATAGACAATTTTATGATGTTGGCCGAAAATGAGCTTCCCCTCTCTGACAGACCAGTAGCCGCCACTGGTTATGAACCATAAGCCATGGACCATCTAACCTTGGTGAATGTGTGCATACCATAGCTTCATATTTCTGTTCTCGGCACAAAGATAGAACCCAGGGTTATTATCTGATTCTCCATCTAAAGATGATTTGTGCAAGCTGAGAATATTTACTTCCCACACAACATATTGTTTTTAAATGGAGGTTTTTATTATTGAGGGAAAACAAAACCCAAAACTACATGGCCCTGTGTGGAAAAAGTGTTTGCCCCCTAATACTAATACCTGGCTGGGCCACCCTAAGCAGCAACAACTGCAATCAAGCATTTGCAATAACTTGCAATGAGTCTGTTACAGTGCTGTGGAGGAATTTAGGTCCACTCATCTATGCAGAATTGTTGTAATTTAGACACATTGGAGGGTTTTCGAGCATGAACCACCTTTTTAAAGCCATGCCACAGCATCCCAGTAGGATTTAGTTCAGGACTTTGACTAGGCCACTCCAAAGTCTTAATTTTCTTTTTCTTCAGCCATTCAGAGGTGGACTTTCTGTTGTGTTTTGGATCATTGTCCTGCTGCAGAACTTGAAGTTCGCTTCAGCTTGAGGTCATGAACAGATGGCCGGACATTCTCCTTCAGGATTTTTTAGTAAACAGCAGAATTCATGGTTTCATTCATCAGAGCAAGTTTTCCAGGTCCTGAAGAAGCAAAAAACCCCAGACCATCACACTACCACCATCATGTTTTACTGTTGGTCTGAAATGCAATTTTACTTTTATGCCAGATGTAATGGGAAACATAAACTTTTGAACTTTTTCAAACAGGGCCATGTAGTTTTGGAATTTGTTTTCCCTCAATAATAAAAACCTTTATTTAAAAACTACATGTTATGTCCACTTGTTATCTTTACTAATGTTTAAATTAGTTTGATCATCTGAAACATTGAAGTGTGACAAACATGCAAAAAAAAAAAAAGAAATCAGAAATGGGGCAAACACTTTTTCACACCACTCTACTTCCTCACAGAGGTGGCAGAAGTGTATACATTTACTTAAGTAGAAGTACAGATTACACAGATTACACAGATTACACTGACTACACTTTTTTACTCAAGAGTAAAGTAAAGAAGTTTGGGCTCTAAATGTACTTAAATTAAAAAGTACTACTACCTGTTTTAGTGTCACTCTGGTAACTGGTCCAGACATTATATCAATGTATTAATAAAAAAACTGAATGTATCCAGGCTGAACAACCACTATACAAAATACAAGCAGAGAAAACACTAAGATGACATAAAAAAATATATATATATATATATATATATTACACTATATTTCTAAAAGTATTGGGTCACCTGGTCATAAGTATGGTATGTAATTTTTGCATTGCATTCCACATTTAGCCCCAATTTGCTCTTATAATTCCTTCCATTCTTCTGGCAAGATGTTACACAACTGCCAAGTCCCAGACAGGCACTCTGGGTCGCGTCCCGGGCCTCAGCCTCCGGGCGCTGCAGAGGAAACGTGTCACCAGAGGGTGCCCACCCAGCGACTGGGGTGAAATATGCCCCAATAGCGGACACGTAAACTTTCAGGGTTGAAGGGGTTAACCCTGTGGCAAACTGTTCCTGTAAAAACTCCAGAACTTAACCAATCGGGCAGTTAACTGGGTCTAAGTGGAGTCAAGGAGTCTAAGTGGAGTAAATAGTGGAGTAAAGTACTGATACCAGAAAAAGCTACTTAAATACAGTAACGAAGTATTGTAATTCGTTACTTCCCACCTCTGCTTCCTGGCAACTCAAAGAAACAATTTGAGAACATGCCTTCCAACAGCCCAACTGGAAGCCTCTATACTGTATTTCCACCCTACCAACTGCACACTTCTTTGAAAAAATGAAATATTATCTTCACATGAACATGCCATCCTTGCTTTATCAAAATTAGCAATCATTACATTTCCTGCCTTCTCTTTATATGAAATAAACACCTACTGGATAAGTATTAAACTGATGAGGTTACCACACCTCTAAAACCATAATTTGCTCTAAGCCTTTTAAATGTTCAGCTTCTAATGAGCTACAACCACATCTTTTAGGACAAACTCAAAAACAATCAACTGTATGGCACCAAAAAGTCCCCAGGTGAGACACAGATCATGGAAACCTAAAGACCATCCTTTTTGGAGAAGTCCTGCCTCTGACTCATATCAAAAACTGTTGAGTCATTTTGCCAAGAAATCACCTCGCTTGAACCAACTCTGCCACCTCACCAGATTTCCCAGCAGTCAAGTCAAGCAGTAAGTTCTGCCAAAATGCCACAAGAAATCACAGAAAATCACAGTGATCTTGCATGGCAACAGGACACAATTTTACAGTCTCCCTGACAGGGGGCACAGTCACCATGGCATCAAGAAACACAGAGACTCCAGAGAAAAAGCCTCTCAAGCCGTGACCCATTTATAGGATGTAAGATTTCTTTTAGTTTTCTATCATACATTGTCTTTTGGCTTAAGGCTCATTCCATAGCATGGTGGTGTAGTAAACCTTATATCCTGTGTTGGTTTCAGCAATTCTCCATGGCATTTTTAACCAAACAAGAAATTCTTCTAGAGCAGCAGAGAAACATTTATAAGGATGGTGCAAGGTCTCAAAGCAAACAATGTTTTTTAGAGTACAGAGGCTAACCATTTAAGTCCACAATGTTTTCCAGTTGAAGACTTAAGGTCTTTAACTTCCCTGGAAATTAATCTTCGATCCAGTCTGGAAATGAGACGGAAATTGATAGGTAACAGTCAAGTCAAGTCAAGTCAAGTTTATTTGTATAGCGCTTTTCACAACAGACATTGTCTCAAAGCAGCTTTACACAAATCAACAGTGATGGTGAATGGTGTGAATTTGTCCCTAATGAGCAAGCCGTGGCGACTGTGGCAAGGAAAAACTCCCTTAGATGTTATGAGGAAGAAACCTTGAGAGGAACCAGACTCAAAAAGGGAACCCATCCTCATCTGGGTGACATCAAGAGTTTGATCATAAATCTTTCAACAATTAAGAACACAGGACAGTGAGAATCAACATGATTACTGGAGTATAAGATTATAAGTGATGTTCTTTCTGCAGTCTTATACAGTCTATATGGTTAGTAGCTCCGAGTTTTATGAGCTCAGCATTTGTGATCACCACAGATCCAGCATCAGCTTCTCCATGCCAGAGCCTTTAAACACTCCAGGAGGTCCAATGTCAAAACTCCACACATGTAGCGGGATCCAAATGGCACTGGTACGTCTCTAGATGGTTCGGGATGTTTGTGAGTTCGGCATCTACTTCTTCAAAGGTCCGTAATCATCACGAGGTGGGAGGTGACTGGAGCTGGCCAAACCTCAGGGTGTCTCGGGATGGGGAGAGAAAGAGAAGCAGTGGAGAGGAATTAGCGTAGCTGCTGTTCATGATATTAACAGCACAAGTTGATAATGTGCATGTGATCAGATGTTCTGGAGCACAAGGTTATGATGTGAGACGTATGTTATGTGTAGGCTTTGCTAAAAAGATATGTTTTAATCTACACTTAAACTGGGAGAGTGTGTCTGAGCCCCGAACACAGTGTCAGTTATGCATAGTTGCCTGCTGTTATCACTTACAAGTGCTTAGTGTTATTATTAAATGGTATTTATGATCAATCAAATACATCAAAACATCTAAAAAAAGAAAAAAAAAACTAAACATACTATTTAAATTTATTTAATTTGGTTTGTTTCATGTCGTTTATAACCAGCTTTTGTTCCTTTGTTTCTGCATGACAATTTTTTTTTGCACTTTTGCATTGTGTAATATTTTAATGTTTTTTTTTTTGTTGTTGTTTTTGTATTGTGACCATTTATTTTTTGCTTTTGTTTTGGCTTGCTCATATTACTGGTTTAAATTAAATCAAATAAAATTTTATTTGTCACATACACATACAGAGTATGATATGCAGTGAAATGTTTTTTACGTCTGTCCGGCATTCAAGCATTTAATGTAATGGAATTAAGGATAAAAATAAAACCAAAAAAAGGAAGTAAGGATGGATAATAAAAAATATAAACTATTTAAAATATATGTATACAGTAAAACCCTGTTGTACAAGCAACTAATAGTACAAGCAAACAGAGATATGAGCGACCTTGCTTGCAAAATTTTACCCTATTTCACGAGCAAATTTCGAAGGCACGAGCAAACCCATGATGCCGGTTCCCCGTTTTCGGCCGAGGGCAGCATCAGTCGTTTAGTTGATGATGTATCACTCGGTCACTCTCGTTGTTCAGTGCAGCAAAAACATAACTTTTTTTAACTTTATATTTTTATTTCACTAGAAATCTTTAAAAATGTCTCCTAAGAAAATCAGTGATGGTGCTGGGAAAATGAAAGTAAATAGAATTACCATGGAAATCAAGAAGGTTACGAGCATGGTGCGCGTCTCACACTCGCAATCAACCACTATCACATGGGTAAATGTTAAATTATGTTTACATTACGGTAATTTGCGGTGTATTTGTTTGTTAAAATAGGCTAAAAATACTTTTTAAGTGCAGAAATAAGCAAACGAATGAGGTTTTAGAACGGATTAAATCGCTTTTACATTCATTCTTATGGGGAAAATTAGTTCATACATATGAGCAAATGGAACTACGAGCAATTTTTAAGAACGAATTATGCTCATACAACTGGGTTTTACTGTATACCAGAGGCGATTTCTTTAAGACTGCAAGGGAAGCTCGGCTTCCCTTATAATGTCACAAAATTAATGGTCAAATATGTACTATTGTATTAACATTTTATTGACCAAAAATGCGTTAGAAAACGTTCATCTCAAAGACGAGTTCGTTCAGAATCAGCTACATATAGCAGGTCGGCTGACTCAATTTCCTTCTCATACATTCCCGCAGCGTCACAGTGCATTTCCCTATTGAAGCCCAGCGTCCATTGACTTCAATGGGGCTGCTTTGAACGGTTTTTTTCAGCGCTTCGAAACTAGACGGTCATTGGATAAACGCTGCGATTATGTCCCGCCCACGGACGCTCAGCGTCTCTGGGGTGAATGGGGAGTGGCTGGCCCGGACTCCGAGCTTCTGCGTGATGATTGGAGGGTCTGTCGAAGACTGCATCTCCTTTTGACTGACAGCGATTCTGTACTATAAGGAATCACTGAAGCTATTCGCGCTCAGTCCCATCGCGGATTTCTCAAGTTCAGTCGAAATAAAAACTGCTGCAACCTATTTCTTTGATATTTGCTTGGCGAAATTGCTTGATTTTCATCATACATTTCACACAATTATACACCACATTCCTTGTTTCAGTTTTACAGAGTTTAATATTTTTTTTTTAGATCGTTCATTCATTCATTCATTCCTTCATTGATTCATTCATTCATATAACGTTATTCTGCAGGTGTAGAAAGGAGCTTCTCCTGTTTAAAGCGACTCAAGTCCTACACCCGAAACACAATGGGCCAAGGCCGTTTAAGCTGGCCATTGAGAGGACACTGGTCAAGTCACTTGAAAAGACTCCTAGTTGGTACGACAGGGTCACAGACCATTTTCTTGAAAAGGAACGTAGGGCAGAATTTACTTTTAAATAAATAGACAATTTTATGATGTAGGCCGAAAATGAGCTTCCCCTCTCTGACAGACCAGTAGCCGCCACTGCTGTATACATAGATGCATATGGTAGGTATTGACAGTAAAAATGAGTGATTTAGTGATTGTCCTTAAAGTGTCTATGTGCAGTATGGTGTGGTATAAAGTGGCACTGTGCTGTGCAAGTCCAGAGTTAAAGTGTCATAGTGAAAAAAAAAGTTGTGCAGAAAAAAGATGGAGAGTTGGAGAAGGTGGAGAGAGAGAGGTCAAGTACTAGATCCTGGGTGTTTCCTGGTTTAAACTCAGAATGCCTGCAGGAAGAAGCTACTCCTCATTCTCTCTGTGTTTGCTTACAAGGAACGGAAGTGCTTCCCTGAACGCAACAAAGAGAATAGTCCATTGTTATGATGGCTGAGGTCCTTCACAATCTTCCTGGCCCTGGTCCTGCACTGCATGATGTAGATGTCCTGTAGTTGGCTCAGTGTGGATGGTACGTTCAGCTGACTGCACCACCCTCTGAAGGGGCTCGCCTGTCCTGCATGGTGCTATTCCCAAACCAGGAAGTGATGCTACCCGTCAGGATGCTTTCAATGGTGCAGGTGTAAAAAATCTTTAGCACCTAAAGTCCCTTAAGCATCTCAGATGGTACAGACGCTGCCGGGCCTTCTTCACCAGGGTGTTGATGTGACAGGACCAAGACAGGTCCTGTGTGATGTGAACACCTAGGTACCAGAAACTGTCCACTCTCTCCACTGGGGTCTCATTGATGTTTAGCAGTTGGTATGACCGATCCTTCTTCGTGCTGAAGTCCACTATCAACTCCTTAGTCTTGCTGATGTTCAGGAGATTGTTCTCCTGGCACCATCTCTCCAGGTTTTTAGTCTCCTATAGGTAGGCCGTCTCGTCGTTGTTGGAGATCAGGCCCACCGCAAGTGTCATCAGCAAACTTGATGATGGTGAAAAAGTTGGAAATGGCCACACAGTCATACGTGTACAGTGAATACAAATGGGGGCTCAAAACACAACAATGGGAAGCTCCTGTGCTGAGGGTGAGGGTGGATGAGGTGTGTTTGCCCACCCATAAGGCTGAGTCCAAGGACCTTCAACTTAGAGGTGAGCTTGAAGGGAATTTTGGTGTTGAACACTGAACTGTGGTCCACAAACAGCATTTTTGCATAATTCCTTTTTCTGCAGTCCAGGTGGCTCATCGTAGTGTGGAGAAGATGAGCAATGGCATCCTCAGTAGAGCAGTTCTGGCGGTACTGTAGTGGGTCCAGTGTGTCTGGTAATGATGTAGTGATGAAGTCTCTGACCAGTCTTACAAAGCACTTAATCACTATTGAGGTCAGGGCTACAGGAAGGTAGTCGTTGATGCAGGAGGGCTGGGGTTTCTTAGGGACAGGAACAATGGGGGACTGTTTGAAGCATGAGGGGACAACAGACTGTTCCAGTGAGAGGTTGAATATCTCAGTGAAGTTAGCTAGTTGGTCAGCGCAGGCTTTCAGAACCTGACCTGTGATGCAATCTGGTCCTGCTGCCTTCCTGGTATTCACTCTCTTGAATGCCCTACTCATGTTATGCTCCGAGATGGTGAACGTGTTTACCTTTCTGGCTCTCTCAGCATGCATGCTGTTTGGGCTACTAGTGTGGTTAGCTGAAGCCTCGAAGCAAGCGAAAAAGATTTTTAGCTCATCTGCCAGAGAATTCCCCATTCTAGAAGATGGTGTTCTATAGTCTGGGATGTTTCTTAATCCCTGCCACAGGCTCCTAGAGCCACCATGTTGGAACTGTGACTCTAGTTTCCTCTCGTAGCGCTGCTTTGCTTACTTTACCGCTCTGCACACACTGTGAGACACAGCCTTGTACTCGTTCTTGTCCCTGGTGGTAAGCCCCATGTTGTAGGCAACGGAGCAGGATCTCAGAGCATCGCGGATGGTTTTATCCACCCACGGCTTCTGGTTGGGAAACGTTCTAATTGTGGTTTTCTGCAGTGTTTTATCTGCTAGTTTTCCGATGAATCCCATAACTGCTTCCGTAAACATGTTGACGTCATCAGAGCTGCGCCTGAACATGTCCCAGTCTGCGTCATCTAAAGCATCCTGCGGAACCCTTGCCCTGAGGTTGTCAAGCTTGTTTTCAATGACTGGACATTGGCTAGCAGGATACTAGTTAAGGGAGCGCAGTGTGCGCGTGCCCTCATCTTGTTCCTGACGCCGGCTCGTGGACGCCGGCTCATGGACGTCGGTACGGGCCGTGTCCTTTGTTCTTCCTTATTATCTCGCTCGGCCAGCATGGGTCCGGGTTTAAAAAAAAAATGGCAAAAGGTGAGTGGATTGTACACGAATAGATATAAGAGTGGCTTTATCATACGTAATGATGACCATCTTATATAAAGAGAACAGCCAAAATCAGAAGGTTTCAGATGTACACAACATGATCAGCATAACACCAAATAGTTTAGCATTGCAGTTTACAAAATAATTGTTAAAGAGTTACTGTACCTGGCAATAGAGACACAGGGACTGTGTGGGAAGTTTTGACTACAGAATGCTTTCCTGAGTGTTTGCCAAATTTCCTTAAACCACCATAAACAGTCGTTAATTAAAAGTAATAAAAGCTTTGCAAACACTTTGTTGGGAAAGAGGTGACCTAAAAACCAAATATCATCTAGGATAAAAACCAACACCTGATAAAAATCTACTCTGGGACAACCCTTACATTAGTAGGACAGAATTTTCCCCAAACCTGAGACCTTAATTTTTGGTCTGTTCTACTGATATGGAACTGATATCATATTTCCAATCACACTGAAACCTTTAAAACGATACCAAACATGTAAAGTTAAAACTCATACATTCCTAAATTATAACTACAGTGTGCAAGTGTAGTAGCTTGAATTCTGCGAACTTCTAAGTCATCTTTCCATGAACTGGCCATATCCCAGGAGGAAAGGGGGGCTCAAGGATGGGTAAAAGGGCAGCTGAACAAATGCCTTTCTCTCCTCATATTAAAAAGATCCTCTTCTCAGACCAGAAAGTTTATTATTTTGCTGCATTGCAGTTTTTGGGATCTGGCCTCATGGAGTTGTATGGCAGTTCTCTCGGTCTGACCTCATGGAGAGATTGGACCATTCTTACACAAGCAAACAAAACATTACATAGTATTCTTTTTGGATTACACTAACCAAGATTTATCTAAATTGTAGCACACTTTCCTGAAATGGGAAATGTGGATCCAAGCCATGCGACCAGATTGCACAGAAGCAAGGAGTCCCTTAACACTGTACTATGACCAAAATAGTGAAAACGAGGACTATAGACAACTGTGTAATGTACTGATGAAGTAGAAACAATTTGAAGTGATTTCAACAGTGGTGATATTAGGAACTTCAGATGAGCCTGTTCATGTGCATTCTTGAGCAGAGAAACCTCGTTATGTTACAAATGTTTTTCTTGGTGACTGTGGTCCCAGCGTCCTTGAGATCATTAACAAGCTCCTCCAGTGTAATTCTGTGCTGATCCCTAACCTTTCTCAGAATCTTCCTTACCCCATGAGATGAGATTTTGCATGGAGCTGCAGAGCAAGTATTTCTTGAAGTATAGCACCAACAGTGGTGTCTTTTTGACCAAGCTTCCTGCTATTGGTCTTGTAGCCCATTCAAGCCTTGTGCAGGTCTACAGTCTTGTCCCTGATTCCTTTGACAGCTCTTTGGCCTTGTGGAGAATTTTGAATGGAAGAGATTGATTCTGTGATGGGTGTCTTTTATACACATTTTTGTATAAAAGACACTCTAAGTGTTGTTGATATTTAGATTTGATATTAGGTGTTCTTTCTTAAAATTACAGTACTAATTTGGGTGTGTGGTGGTCAGGATTCTTGCTGGTTGGTACGGAATCAAATACCTTTTCAACTCAATCAAATAAAAATGATTTTATATAAAATATTTTTTTCTGGATTTTTTACATTCTTCTACAAAGTCAGCAGGGGATCAAATAAAGATTCTGGAGTGAATTAGATGAAGTGGTAGATATAGTAGTGTACCTAGAAATGGATGATTGGTGATTGGGGCAGGCTTTAATGGACATGTAGGTGAAGAGAACAGTGGTGATGAGGAGGTTATGGGTAGGTATGGCCTACAGGAGAGGAATGTGGAAGGGCAGATGGTGGTAGATTTTGCTAAAAGGATGGAAATGGCAGTAGTCAATACTTATTTTAAGAAGAAGGAGGATCATAAGGTGAACTATAAGAGTGGAGGAAGGTGCACACAGGTGGATTATGTTCTATGTAGGAGATGCAACCTGAAGGAGATTGAAGACTGTAAGTTGTTGGCAGGGGACAGTGTAGCTAGACAGCACCGGATGGTGGTCTGTAGGATGGTTTTGGAGGCGAAAAAGAAGAGGAGGAGAGTAAGGACTAAAAGAAGAATAAGATGGTGGAAACTGAAGGAGGAAGAGTGTAGTGTGAGGTTCAAGGAAGAAGTCAGACAGGGGCTCGGTGGTGGTGAAGAGGTGCTGGATGATTGGGAAACTGCTGCAGGAGTGATGAGGGAGGCAGCTAGAAAAGTATTTGGTGTAACATCTGGAAATAGAAAGGGAAACAAAGAGACGTGGTGGTGACAGGGGGATGAGAAAAGTAGGCAGGAGTACAAGGAGATGCGGCAGCAGGTAAAAAGAGATGTGGCAAAAGCCAAAGGAAAAGGCATATGAGGAGCTGTATGAAAGGTTGAACACTAAGGAAGGAGAACAGCATTTGTACTGATTGGCCAGGCAGAGGGACCGAGCTGGGAAGGATGTGTTGCAAGTTAGAGCAATAAAGGATGGAGATGGAAATGTGTTGACTAGTGAGGAGAGTGTGTTGAGAAGGTGGAGATAGTATTTTGAGCAGCTGATGAATAAGGAAAATCAGAGAGAGAGAAGGTTAGATGATGTGAAGTTGGTGATGCAGGAAGTGGATAGGATTAATAAGGAGCAGCATTTAAGAGGATGAAGAGTGGAAAGTCGGTTGGACCAGATGACATACCGGTAGAAACGTGGAGATGTTTAGGAGAGATGACAGTGGAGTTTTTAACCAGATTGTTTAACAAGATTCTGGAAGGTGAGAGGATGCCTGAGGAATAGAGAAGGAGTGTGCTGGTAACCTGCAGTAACTACAGGGGAATTAAGTTGATCAGTCACACCATGAAGTTATGGGAAAGAGTAGTGGAAGCCAGCCAGGCTGAGAGAAGAGGTGACCATCTGTGAGCAACAGTATGGTTTCATGCCGAGGAAGAGCACCACAGATGCATTATTTGCTTTGAGAATGTTGATGGAGAAGTATAGAGAAGGTCAGAAGGAATTGCATTGTGTATTTGTGGATTTAGAGAAAGCGTACAACAGGGTGCCAAGAGAGGATTTGTGGTATTGTATGAGGAAGTCAGGTGTGTCAGAGAAGTATGTGAGGGTGGTGCAGGACATGTATGAGGACAGTGTGACAGCAGTGAAGTGTGCAGTAGGAACGACAGACTGGTTCAAGGTGAAGGTCGGACTGCATCAAGGATTGGCCCTGAGCCCTTTCCTGTTTGCAGTGGTGATGGACAGGTTGACGGACGAGGTCAGACAGGAGTCTCCCTGGTCTATGAAGTTTGCGGATGATATTGTGATTTGTGGGGAGAGTAGTGAGCAGGTGGAGAAGATCCTGGAGAGAAGGGGAATGAAAGTCAGTAGGAGTAAGACAGAGTACATGTGTATGAATGAGAGGGAGGGCAGTGGAGTGGTGTGGTTGCAGGGAGAAGAGGTGGCGAAGGTGGAGGAGTTCAGGTACCTGGGGTCACACACCTGGGGGAACAGTGCAGAGTAATAGAGTAAAGAGTGCAGGCAGGGTGGAGTGGGTGGAAAAGAGTGGCAGGAGTGACAGTGGCATTGAGTAAAAAACAGGAGGTGGAGCTGAAGGTAGCAGAATTGAAGATGTTAAGGTTTTCGGAAGGAGATAAGGTATATCGGTAGGAGAATGCTGAGGATGGAGCCACCAGGAAGAAGGAAAAGAGGAAGGCCAAGGAGGAAGTTTTGTGGTGTGGGAAGACATTCGGGTAGTTGGTGTGAAAGAGGCAGATGTAGAGGACAGGGTGGTATGGAGACGGATGATTTGCTGTGGCGACCCCTAATGGGAGAAGCCGAAAGAAAAAGAAGATACGGTTAGTTAAATCAGCAGGACAAATGAAGATACAAGTTAGACGTAATGTTAGGTTGCTTTATCAAAGAAAATACCCCTTGACAACAGGTTTGAGAAGAATTATGGACTTCTAAAAGCTGTAATCTTGATTCAAACTAACAGCCCATGCCCACTAAATTCTATATATTATATATATAGGAATATTTCACTATATTATAACTCAGAAAAGTGAAAGCTTGTACATGACTTACGTGCAGTAAACAACATAGTACAGACAGAAATTTCAACAATGCCAGACCATACACTCACATGTTAAATATCCCAGAGGATACAAAATGGTACACTATGATATATTTATGCTCAACCTTCTTTAGCATACCTTTACACCTTGATCCAAGACATCTATTTGCTTTTACTTACAAAGGGCAGAAATACAATAAATACAATAATGCCGGCTCCCAAAGGGGTAACCAAGTGTTAGCAGAAGATTTAACCTCGGTAAACATTGCAGGTAAATTTATCCAGTTTGTTGATGATTTTTTAATTTGCAGCCCAACTAAGGAGAAATGTAGAGGGCATTTATTGCAAGTTCTTACATTGTTTGCAGAAAACGGGCAAAAAGTTAGCAGAGAAAAATTGCAGTTCTGTAAAGAAGGAGAGTACTTGGGCAGAGTGCTGCATGGGACAAATATATTTCCAGCTCTTGTTCATGTACAAGCTGTGCGAACTGCTCCTAAACCTCAGATGGTAAAACAAATGTTTTCTTTCTTGGGAACAGTTGGCTATATTAGACAGTGGCAGTGGATCAGAGGGGAGAGAGAGCACAGCTCTAGACCCCAGATGTGTTGCATTCAAGAGGCTGAAAGGTGATTTGTGCCAGCTTTGGCTGGACCTGAAAACAATAAAACATTTCATTTCTATGCCAATTGTATAAAAAAAAATCGGGATTTGCTAACGTCTTCATAAATCAGCAACAAGGCCCTGGTAAACAGCCTGTTTCATATTTTAGCACATCTCTTGACAATGTAGTGAAACAAATCCCAGCCAACATGTCCATGTGGGCCCCACATGGGTTTTATCTGGGTTATATGGGCATCACGTGGGCATGGGGTCAGAGTGGGCATTTTGATGGGCTGAATGTGGGCTTCAGTTTAGTCAGGGTTGTGGGCCCCAGTTAGGCTGCCCATTTTGTTTATTCGAGGGCCCTGTATGGGCCACATTTGGGCTATATTTAGCTATATTATGATGATAAATTCAACTGATATGTGTTTTGCGTGTTTTATATGATCGAAACAAAAATTTTATATATTAACAATACATAGTATGACCTTTAGTTAAAAAAAAAATAAAAATAAAAATTAATACATCGGTTGTGCAGCTCACAGTCTCTCTCATTGGCTCCTGTGTTCCCGCCTTCTGATTCTGAAGAAACGGTCTTCACTCACTACACTATTCACCTGACCTGACCTGAATAACCTGACATCTCTGTCATTGTAAGAAATTATCTTTTGTTTTAAATTAATCACATTTTACTGTTTGCTTTCATTTAATGTATACTTCTGAAAGGTTTGTGGTAATTAAAGTAACAGGCACGATATAAAGAAGGTAAGTGTGGAGAGTGAACAGGTTTACCTCGGAGATAAACACCTGTGGAGAACTGAACATTCTTAACGATTAGCAGATAACTAGGACATTGTCTACTAAAATGTGGAAATAACGACTTCTCAAACCATTTTCACCCGTGTTTTCTCCATAAAGTGTCCTCGTGATAACAGGAGGGTGAAACAGTAAAAGCACTGTGGGGTAACTCTTTCTCTTTCACTACCTTTATAACATGTGTACATACAATACACAGAGAAAAGCTCTGTGAGGAGATTGTGACAATACTTATTAATGTGATTTAGGTGAAATAGGTAGAGGTGATAAAAAAAAAGGTTCATATTTCTATCATTTCGATACATTACTAAAAAATATGATACGTTATGATTACGTTAAAGATAATGAATGTCATTTTGTGCCGTTCATAAAGTCAGTCACTGTATTTTTCTCTCAAGCACGCTTCTGTTTGTGCAGTCAAGTGGAACACTTGCTGTGTTAGCTCCACCAAGGCTTTTTAAAGACAAAGCATCGTTATTAGAAACTTAAACTAATGTGACAAAGAGTGGTCAGTTCAAATTCACGGTCCAAAGTGAACCAGTACGAATTTAATAATCGATCTATGTTCAAGACCCCACTAATTATTATAAACATTAATCACAACAAAGCCTGAAATTCACCATATTGATGCATTTAACTTTTTGCATGGTATTGTGTAATTTTAACATCATTTACTCAGATCAGTTAACAGTTTGGGCAAATGGTGGATTAGAAGGTGCTTATGATTGTGATTTTTTGTCTTTTTTTTTTTTTTTTTTTGACTGATAGTCTTATGCTCATGTAACTTGCATGTATACAAATAATGGATTGTGCCCTGGTTGATACAGTAGCATGCTCTACTTTATATAATTTTTTTTGCTTTACAGGTAGCCTGAAGCAGAATCGTTTGCTGAAAACTGTCAGTAAGAAAGAGCTGGAGACTGCGCTTGGTAAATGGTTCACAAATGCAAGAGACAGAGAAGGCAACCGTGCTTTGAGAGCCCAGCGGGACCATGATTGGAGTGCAGTACAGCTGGAAGTGTAAGTCATACAACCTATAGCTAGGGCTGCACAATTAATAATATTTTATCACAATCACTGTTTTTGCCTCTGTTTAATTAAGGCAATACGCCACCCTGAGATGAAAAATATCTTATAAATTACTTATCCTCAAGGCATCCTGTACGGTGGCTGAGAGAGCTCAACGTGCTGCAACTTAAGAAAACACATGCAAATAGAAAAAAACACCAGCAAATTAAAAAAATACAATGTTATCTGTTTGACAACACGTGCTGTAAACCCTCACAATGCAACCAAGTACAGAAACATGCTGCAAATCCTCACAACACAACCAAATAGCACAAATCACAAAATTAATGTTTAAAGGGGACCACAACAAGTGACAAACCCGTCTGGGACTGCTTATTGTTCAATGTCTATTTGTCAGTTGTGTTGATGTGTGTCGATGACCTGAAAGGTGAGTTGTTTGTTTATTTTATCATTGCTTATTTATGATTCCTTGGCCTTTTGGATATTATTATCCTAAATAATCTGATGAAATACACAATTAACTGTAAAACTTTATTATGTTAACTGGCAAAGCCAAGGAATCATGATCAGGATGTTAAAATAAACAAAAAACTCACCTTTCAGATCAACAACCAACATCACTGATCAATAGACACTGAACAAGCAGTCCCGGGGTTGTCACTTGTTGGGGTCCCCATGAAACATTTATTTTGTGGTCTGTGCTATTTGCAGAGCAAATTAATTGGTTGTGTTGTGAGGATTAGCAGGACGTTTCTGTATTTAGTTGTGTTGTGGGGATTTGCAGCACGTGTTTAACTGATGAAGATGTTTTCTTAATTTACTGGTGTTTTTTCTATTTGCATGTTTTCTTCAGTTGCAGTGCGTTGAACTTTCTGGGCCACCGTGATCCTAGGTGTGACTTACATCTTTCACCTGATCAAAATCATTGTTCAATCACTGGCTTTTGGCAATGGCCAAATATTCGTTTAAGAGTCAAGTTCAGACGCAAGGTTAATATTTTAATTGTTACATTCATAAGTTTTGGATTCCATGACTGTTCCCCCAGCATAAGTTATTACTGTGCGAGGCAGAGGTGGGAACAATTCACTGATCAGATTCTAGGATATGTCTTAATTATATTGATACATGTTTTTTTAGCATGCACAGTTTTACATTGTAACTGAAGTTTGAAATGGTTTTACAGTGGATTTTCCATAGTAAGATTAAGTAAACGTTAAGTTCACCCACAGAAATCAATCATGAAATTAATAAATGGGACCCAATTCTCACCCACTGTGGTCCCATATCAACCCCATAAGGGGCTTTGAACAGATAATGTGGTGATAAAAAATTTATATGTTCTTTATAAGTGTAAGTTTGTCCCTGATGAGCAAGCCGTTGGCGACTGTAGCAAGGAAAAACTCCCCGAGATGACATACGGAAAAAACCTTGAGAGGAACCAGACTCAAGAGGGAACTCATCCTTATCTGGGTTGCACCGAATGTCCATTTATTACAGATATACGATGTTGCGGGGTACAGTAATAGTGATCAGAAGCAAACTGTAATCCTAAATCAGTGTAGCAGACTGTTGACATTAACTACAGTCCAAATCCATCCTCAAAGCTCCAGTTCTTACTGAATTTCATGGAACCACCCAAGGCGTTGATGAGAAACCATCCCCAGCTGCATAGAGTGGCCTCCAATTGAAGAGTACACAATCCAGAGGCAGGCCTGGACTTAGTGGGAAGATCCGCGGAGGGAAGAGAGGCAGGAACCGTGGAACCACAGGAGCATGTTTAACTCATAGAGAGAGACTAATTGAAGCTTATTTATGCACTTACTTGAACACCCAGACAGTAAAGCATTACAGTAGTCTAATCGAGATGTAACAAAAGCATGAACTAGATTTTCTGCATCCTTTCTAACGTGAAAGAAGACGATCCTGGTAATATTATTCACGTGAGCCTCAAAGAAAAGACTAGGGTTTATAATAACAGTTTCACACAATCAAGGTTTTTGACTGCTGTACAAACTGAGATAGAAACACCACCCAGAGATGCTACGTAATTGGAAAGTTTACTTCTAGCTGCATGTGGTCCTAGTAAAAGCCTTATTCTTATCTGATTTGAGCAGAAGAAAGATATCAAGCATCCACTGTCTAATGTCCTTTACACACTCCTCAACATTGTTAAGCTGATCTCTCTCTTCTGGCATTGCTGAAATAAACAGCTGTGTATCATCAGAATAGCAATGGACGCGAATACCATGTGTATGTATAATTTTACCCAGAGGCAGCATATATAAAGAAAAAAGCAGTGGGCATAAGACAGATCCTTGCGGAACACCAAACTTTACTTTAGAGAGTCAAGTCAAGTCAAGTCAAGTCAAGTTTATTTCTATAATGCTTTTCACAACAGACATTGTCTCAAAGCAGCTTTACAGAAATCAACAGAAAAGGTGAATGGTGTGCTGATGAGCAAGACTGTGGCAAGGAAAAACTCCCTTAGATGTAATGAGGAAAAAACCTTGAGAGGAACCAGACTCAAAATGAGAACCCATCCTCATTTGGGTGAAATCAACAGTTTGATCATAAATCTTTCAACAATACAGAACACTGGAGAGTGAGAACTAACATGAGTACTGGAGTATAAGATTATAAGTAATGTTCTTTCTCCAGTCTTTATGGCTATAAAACTAGGAGCTACTGAGCTCAACATTTGTGATTATCACAGATCCAGCATCAGCTTCTTTATGCCAGAGCCTTTCAACACTCCAGGAGGTCCAATGTCAAAACTACACACATGTAGTGGGATCCAATTGGCACTGGTAGGTCTCTAGATGGTTCGGGATGTTTGCAAGTTCGGCATCTACTTCTTCAAAGGTCCATAATCTTCATGAGGTGGGACATGACTGGAGCTGGCCAAACCTCAGGATGCCTCGGGATGGGGAGTGAAAGAGAAGCAGTTGATAATGTGCATATGATCTTATGTTCTGGAGCACAAGGTTATGATGTGAGACGTGTTATGTGTAGGCTTTGCTAAAAAATATATTTTTAATCTGCACTTAAACTGGGAGAGTGTGTCTGAGCCCCGAACACTGTCAAGAAGACTATTCCAGAGTTTAGGAGCTAAATGTGAGAATGATCTACTGCCTTTAGTGGACTTTGCTATTCTAGGAACTGCTAGAAGCCCAGAGTTTTGAGATCCCAGGGAGAGATACATGGGAGCCAAACCATTTAGTGCTTTATAAGTAAGAAGTAGTAGTTTGTAGTCTATTCGAAACTTAACAGATAGCCAATGTAGGGACGATAAGATTGGGGTTATATGATCATATTTTCTTGACCTTGTAAGAACTCTTGCTGCCGCATTCTGAACTAACTGAAGCTTGTTTATTAATGATGCAGGACATCCACCTAATACAGTGGAACCCTGCTGTACGAGCATAATTCGTTCTTGAAAATTGCTCGTAGGTCCATTTGCTCGTACGTTCGAACTGATTTTCCCCATAAGAATGAATGTAAAAGTGATTTAATCTGTTCCGAGATCTCATTCGATTGCTTATTTCTGCACTTAAAAAGTAATTGTAGCCTATTTTAACAAACAAATACACCGCAAATTACCGTAATGTAAACATAATTTAACACTTACTGTCAGGGAGCTCCCTGATTCTTCTCCCGTGCGTGCCCCGCCCGCATGGAGCTGCTCGCCGGCTTACTAATCACACACCTGACTCTTGTCTAGCACTCATCAATGGTTTGGCTGTACATGGCACGATTCTCCCATGCTTGTGGTCAGTGGGGCGCGTCTCCTACATGCTCCTTTGGATATTACACAGATTGCTTCTCATCCAGTTCTGGACTAGTGGACCGCGCTCCCACCGTGCACCACTGGATTACTTTCCAGTTCTGGAGGTCATGAACGCATGGACGAGCTTCTCTACATCAGATAAAGTAGAAAGTTATGGGTCATCCGATCTCTTATTTCTTAAACGCACTCAGTTATGCGAGCTAATTGAGCTGTATCGCCTGGTTTTGATGAGATATATAGCTGGGTATCATCAGCATAATAATGGAAGCTAATTCCATGTCTTCTAATAATATTTCCTAAGGGAAGCAGGGGTCCTAAAACTGAATGATTGTGGCATGCCATAATTTACTAGCATTAGCCTGGATAGCTCTCCATTTAAGTCTACGAAATGGTAACGATCGGACAGGTAGGATTTAAACCAGCTTAATGCCAGTCCCTGAATGCCAATGTAATTCTGTAAGCGATCTAGGAGGGGATTATGGTCTATAGTGTCGAATGCAGCACTAAGATCTAGTAAAACCAACAGAGAGATGTAGCCTTGGTCTGAAGCTAAAAACAGGTCATTAGTGATTTTAACTAAAGCAGTTTCTGTGCTATGATGGGGCCTAAAACCTGACTGAAACTCTTCAAAGATATTGTTTTCTTGCAAGTGAAAACATAACTGGGCAGCGACAATCTTTTCTAAAATCTTAGACATAAATGGGAGATTTGAAATGGGTCTGTAATTCGATAGCGTGTTTGGATTCAGATTAGGTTTTTTAATGAGGGGCTTAATAACTGCTAACTTGAGGGAATTAGGGACGTGATCTAATGATAGTGAGGAGTTAATAATATTGAGAAGAGGCTCACCAGCTGTATATAACACTTCCTTTAATAAATTAGTTGGAATGGGATCTAACTGACATGTTGTTGATTTAGCTTTGGTAATAACATTATACAGCTCTTCCTGTCCTATACATGTAAAACAGTGAGTTGTGGAGTTGAAGGTAACACTGTCTCAGGAGATGCTGTCAGAGGTTGGACCGCCACAATTGTTTTTTTAATGTTATCTATGTTTACAGTGAAGAAATTCATAAGGTCCTCACTACTAAACTTTTATGGAACACATTTTTCAGATACCTGATTTGTAGTTAATTTAGAACTGTACTGAAAAGGAACCTGGGATTGTTTATGTTGTTTTCTATGTTTGCTCAGGTGTTCAGCTCTAGTAGCTTTTAGCGCCTGTCTGTAGCTGAGCATACTGTCTTTATATGCAATTCTAAATACCTCCAATTTAGTTTTCCTCCATTTTCTCTCCAGATTACGGGCTGTTCTCTTGAGGGCATGCTTATGACTATTATACCAAGGTGCAGGTGCTTGTTCTCTAACCTTTTTTAACCGGATGGGGGCAACAGTGTCTAATGTGCTAGTGAGGATAAGGTCTATGTTGTTAGCCATTTCATCAAGATTATTAGCAGGTATTGCGTTTAGTGAGAAATTGAGATAAATCAGGCAGGTTATTTATGAATCTGTCCTCAGTGGTTGGCACAATAGTCCTACCAAGTCGATAATGTGGTGAAACACGGCTAATCTGCTCTACCGGTAGTGTGTACAGTATGAGATAATGGATAATGGTATCTATATCAGTGACGTCTGCTCCGTGGGACATTATTAAGTCTAATGTGTGGTTAAAACGGTGAGTTGGTCTGGTGACGTTTTGTTTAACCCCAAAAGAGTTTAATAAGTCGACAAATGATAATCCTAGGGCATCGTTTGCATCATCTACATGAATATTAAAATCTCCTACAAGCAGCACTTTATCAAAATTGATCAAGAGGTCTGAAAGAAAACAAGCGAACTCTTGAAAAAAATCAGCGTAGGGCCCTGGGGTTGACCAGAGCGAGTTTTCTATGTATGTCTGAAAGTACAATTTTAAGAACGAGCACTTCAAATGATTTAAAGCTGAATCCTAATCTCTGACTAACATTAAGAGAGGCACTATAAATGGTTGCTACATTCCGCCCCCCCACAAGCAGTCTGACGAGGCTCATTCTTATAAACATATCCTGACGGTGTAGACTCGTTTAGACCCATATAATCATCTGGTTTAATCCAGCACTCAGTGAGACAGAGTGCATCACGATTATTATCTGTGATTATCTCATTTACAATCAGTGCTTTGGGTGCAAGTGATCTAATGTATAAAAGACCAAACTTAGAACTTTGTTGTGTTTGCTTATCTGGCATTTTTCAGTTTTAACTGCAATAAGATTATTTCTGGATCTTGTGTATTTAATTCTTGGTTTTACTCTACGAGGAATAGATACGGTTTCTATAAACTGGGCTGTGTGTGAACTTGTAACTATTTGGTCTGTTGTATGCGTGTTCTCATAGTTGAAGATTTCCTGATGTCTTACCAGTCAGATGGTGTGAAGTATCCTAGAGATGTTATCTGATAGCACTGCTGCTCCAACTCTGCTGGGGTGCAGGCCATCAGGGCGGAAGAACCTAGGACGCTCCCAGAAACAGTTCCAGTTATTAATAAAGAGAAGTTTATGTTCTCGACACCATGACTGTAACCATTCATTTAGAGCTAAAAGTCTACTAAACTTCTCAGCCCCTCGCTGGTAAGTGGGAAGAGGTCCTGACACTATGATCCTCGTTGTGGGCGATGTGCTGCGTACTGTCTCCACCAGGATCCTGAAATCCCTCTTTAAGATCTCCGTTTGCCTCAGCCTGGTGTCGTTCGTTCCAGCATGGAGAACAACCGCTCCGAAGTTCTCGTTCAGGATTGCTGGTACCTGCGCAGCGACATCGAGAACACGAGCACCAGGAAAACAGCGAGTGTGCACCTTACCTTTGGCTCTGGTAGCGCGGACATGCCGGACGATGGAATCTCCAAGAATCACGTTATCGTGTTCCGTCTCGTGGAGAGGGGCGAAGCAATTCTCGGCCGAGATCTCTAAGGCCGGTGGTGGTGGCGGGGGAGACGTCCTTGACCGGGGCTTGGCTTGCGGCTTCCGTTGCTGCAGCATCCAGGGTCCGTGGTGCACCGCTGCTGGAGTGAGCGATACCTGGGCAGGCCACATTGTAGATGTGCTGGGCCTGGGCAGAGAAACACAAGGAGTTGTGGAGCTGGGAGCGTTACATTCAACCCAGGAATTTACCTGGGACGAGTGCGCGTCTGCCCAGGATGTTTCCAGCGCCGCTTTTCGCTCTCACAGCTGGGCATGCTTTGCATGCAGCTCGCAAATCTGTTTCTCCAAAGCCTTCATCTCCAACTCCACTGTTTGCAACTCGAATGAGTCCTCACCTGTGCTCAAAGGCAGACACACAGCCGGCATAGTGCTTATATTCACGAACAGAGCTAAGATACAGAGATATGATAGAGTAAGAGGCAATGAATATAGTTAACACTAGTGAAAGTCGAGTTAACTAATTACAGGCACAAGTCAGGAAGACAAAAACAATTTAGGATTATTAAAAGAGGAAAAAAAGGATAAGTAAATAGTAAAGTTTGTTTGAAAACGAAGAGAGAAATACAAACACGGAACTCGTGGCAAACAAGTCAAACACAGGAAGCTACGTCACCGGAAACAGCGAGTCCCAGTACTAGTTGCGTGTGTGGAGAACTCAACATTTACATCAACAAACTGATAGCGATCAGTCAAATAAGACCTAAGCCAGTAGAGAGCTGTTCCCTTTATTCCAACAACATTCTCAAGTCTAGCAAACAGTACAGTATTATCTTTGGTGTCAAAAGCTGCACTAAGTTTGAGCAAAACAAGTAAAGAGACAAGAGGCCAATAACAGGTAATTTACCACCTTAACTAGCGCCGTCTCTGTGCTATGATGAGGCCGAAATCCTGACTGATACATTTCAAAAATTTTATTCCTTAGTAGATCTGAGCATAACTGCTGCGCTACAACCTTTTCTAAAATTTTGGATATAAAGGGGAGGTTTGATTTTGGCCTGTAGTTGGACAGTTGACATGGGTCAAGGTCAGGTTTCCTATTTAGGGGGTTGACGACTGCTAGTTCGAAGGATTTAGGTACATAACCAGTGCTAATGGAAGAGTTTATCAATTTTAAAACAGGTTCAATTACCTCTGGAATTATCTGTATGAAGAAACTTGTAGGCAAGGGATTGAGAATGCAGGTTGATGATTTTGATGAGGAAATTAATTAAATTAAATCATTCTCTTGAATAGGAGTAAATCTTTGTAATTGATTGTCTGTTATAATTACACTGCTGTCTACAGGGTTATTTGTAAAATAGTTTGGGTTTATATTAATTGTCTGGATTTCTTGTCTGATGTTTTCAACTTTATTATTAAAAAGTTCATGAAATCATTACTACCTATTGATGGTGTGCGTGTTAGTGCAGTGCTTTTTTTCCTGTTTATTTTGCTACGGTGCTAAATAAAAATCTGGGAATATGCTTGTTATTTTTTTTATGAGGGTGGAGAAATATGATGATCTAGCAGCACTAAGAGATTTTCTATAATTTAGGAGGCTCTCCTTCCATGCTATTTGTAATACTTTCAATTTACGTTCTAATTTCTGAGTGATTATTTTTTCTCCCTGATCAATTTGGTCTTAAGGGGAGCTATATCATCTAGAGTGTAACGGAACGTTGATTGTAGGTATTCAGTGGCCCAGTCGAGCTCTGCAGGGTCAGATGGAGATCTAATTAATATCGTAATTTCTGGAAGATTACTGATAAATCTCTGACATGAATGTACGCTTAACATGTTAACATGGTGAGGTACTAATGCAATGACTGAGGCAGATTTTAAAAGAGATGAGGTACTGGTCTGAAATAGCTTCAGACTGTGGAATTAGGACTAAAAATTTTTTTATCCAAATATTAATAACAAATCAAGAGTGTGTCCACCACTATGAGTGAGTCCTATAACATTTTGATTAATTCCAACTGAATCTAGAATGGACACAACTGGTGCGTCTTCCTGATTATCAAAATGAATATTGAAAAATCAGGAGGAAAATCAAAAAGAAAATCAGAGCCTGGGGGTCTATAAATAATAATGAATGTAATTGACTGACTAGACCAACTTTTGGACACTAAATATTTTAATATATTAATATTTGGACACTAAATAACCCAGCCATTAGGGTTGCACAAGCCAGTGCACTCTTAGTGCCTGTCCCAAATCAGGATAAATGGGGAGGGTTGCGTTAGGAAGGTGTAAATCCAGTGTAAAACGTGCCAAATCAAATATGCGGATCACGAAAGAGAAATTCATACCGGATCGGTCGAGGCCCGGGTTACCAACAACCGCCATAGGTATTGTTAGCCAACAGAGTACTGGTAAAAATTGGGCTACTGTTGGCCGAAGGAGGAGAAGGAGAGGAGGAAGACGTCTACAGAGATGGCAGGAAAAAGTGTAGGAGAGTGGAGGTTAGGGTTGGTACTTTAAATGTTGGTACTATGACTGGTAACAGGAGATAGTTAGCTGATATAATGGAGAGGAGAAAGGTAGACATGTTGTGTGTTCAGGCGACCAAGTGAAAATGGAGTAAGGCCAGGAGCATTGGAGGTGGGTTTAAACTGTTCTTTCATAGTGTGGATTGAAAGAAAAATGGTGTAGGGGTAATTATGAAGGAAGAGTACAGTAAGAGTGTAGTGGAGGTGAAGCGAGTTTCTGATAGGGTGATGAACATGAAGCTAGAAGTTGAAGGGGTGATGATAAATTCAATTCAATTCAATTCAATTCAATTCAATTCATTTTTATTTGTATAGTGCTTTTAACAATGAACATTGTCTCAAAGCAGCTTTACACAGATAATGTGGTGATTAAACATAAATATGTTCTTTGTAAGTATGTTTGTCCCTGATGAGCAACTGTGGCAAGGAAAAACTCCCCGAGATGGCATAAGGAAGAAACCTTGAGAGGAACCAGACTCAAGAGGGAACCCATCCTCATCTGGGTTGCACCAAATGTCCATTTGAAGCAGATATACAATGTTGTGGGGTACAGTGATGATGATCAGAAGCAAACTGCACTCCCGAGTCAGTGCAGCAGACCGCCGACACCAACTACAGTCCAATCCGTCCTCAAAGCACCCGTTCTACTCCGGAATTAAGAGACCGTCCCGAGCTGCACAGAAGTGTGAAGATCCAAGGAGGGGAGAGGGGCAGGAACAGTGGTCACTGGAGCCTCAGGAGCATGTTTAACTCGACCGAAGAGAGAGAGAGAGAGAGAGAGAGAGAGAGAGAGAGAGTGACGGGAAGAGAAGGATATGGATTATTAAGTGTAACTATTGGTGTACGAAAGTTAATGTCACTGTGCAGTTTGGACTCCGGCAAGACTCGCTATGGCAGCATAAATGTCATCAGTGCTTATGCTCCACAAGTGGGTTGTGAGATGGAGGAGAAGGAAAAATTCTGGAGTGAGTTAGATGAAGTGGGAGAAGGTGTACCTAGGAACGAAAGGGCATATTTCAATGGGCATGTAGGTGAAGGCAACAGAGGGGATGAGGAGGTACGGGTAGGTATGTCTTTAAGGAGAGGAATGTGGAAGGGCAGATGGTGTTTGATTTTGCTTAAAGGATGGAAATAACAGTGGTGAACACTTATTTTAAGAAGAACGAGGATCATAGGGTGACGTATAAGAGTGGAGGAAGGTGCACACAGGTGGACTATGTTCTATGTAGGAGATGCAACCTGAAGGAGATTGGAGACTGTAAGGTGTTAAAATCTGCCTCAGTCATTTAAGAAGAACGAAGATCATAGGGTGACGTATAAGAGTGGAGGAAGGTGCACACAGGTGGACTATGTTCTATGTAGGAGATGCAACCTGAAGGAGATTGGAGACTGTAAGGTGTTGTTGGCAGGGGACAGTGTAGCTAGACAGCATCGGGTGGTGCTCTGTAGGATGTTTTTGGAGGTGAAGAAGAAGAGGGGGGGAGTGAAGAGTAAAAAAAGAAAAGATGGTGGAAACTCAAAGAGGAAGACTGTAGTGTGAGATGCAGGGAAGAGGTTATACAGGGGCTCGGTGGTGGTGAAGAGGTGCTGGATGATTGAGCAACTACTGTAGAACTGATAAGGGAGACAGCTAATAAGGTACTTTGTGTGACATCTGGAAATAGAAAGAAGCGAGGAGAGCATAAGAAGAAAGAGGTTGGCAAAACAGAATTGGGAAAGAGCGATGAGAAAAGTAGGCAGGAGTTCAAGGAGATGTGGCAGCAGGTAAAGGTACCGATCTTTAAGAACAAGAGAGATGTGCAGACCTGCAGTAACTACAGGGGAATTAAGTTGATAAGTCACACTATGAAGCTATGGGAAAGAGTAGTGGAAGCCAGGCTGAGAGAAGAGGTAACCATCTGTGAGCAACAGGATGGTTTTATGCTGGCAAAGAGCAACAAAGGTGCATTATTTGCTTTGAGAATGTTGATGGATAAGTATAGAGAAGGTCAGAAGTAGTTGCATTGTGTGTTTGTGGATTTAGAGAAAGTGTATGACTAGTTACAATATATAAAGTAGTACCACTGTACATTTGATGTGTGAGCAAATTGCGGTTCCCAGCTCGACCACGGAACAAATTAAACTTGTACCTCAAGGTACCACTGTATATAAATTGTATATATAAATAGAACCGGACAATGGTAAAGCCTTGATATTTTGTAGCTCCGTCATTGTTAACCACTTTGATTAGGACTGTGCATGGTTTAGACTAGAAGTGCCCAATATTTTCCAGTAAGGGCCCTGTTTAAATCTAATGATTTTTATTTTCAATGACCATCAGGTGTGGTCCTTGATTGGTTGGGATGTGCAAAAAAAGAATTAGAAGGGCATGGTGGGCACCATTTTTAGGCTAAATAATTGAACACACACTAGCACACTGTCCTGTTGCATATATACTCATAAAAACATGTACTCCTAAAAACACCAGAAAGAACTTCACAACACCAATAGGGTGCAAGCTTGGCTAAAATCTGCGCAGAGACCAAATTAAATTGGGTGAGCATTCAAAGCATTCAACAGGAAGTGGAACGATATAAGAAGGACAGGGGCGCTTAAGGTAATACTGACCACATCTACAGCAGTAAAAGTATAAGGTATCACTTCACCCACTGCACACAAGCATGAAACCCAATTGTGGGGCATGTGGGTGAACTTAAAACCACTGCTAGAACAACCTTAAGTCCCAACATCAGATGCTCATGCTGGCACAGACTCAGGTGAGAAACCATCAGCAGAAGAACCACCCACAGAGCAATTACCAGAGGAACAGCCTAGATCACCAGCAGGACAGTCCCCTGTGACTGCATGATTCGTCGAATGACCAATCTGGTACATCATCAGAGGAGGTCTAGGTCCCTCAAACTATTCTAAGAAGTACAGTGGAGACCAGAATTATAACGAAATAGTTCTGAATGAAATGAGGCATGAAGTAGCACTGCTTCTATGTGCAAGGCAGGCAAACCAGACCCCGAAGAGTCAGAAGAGAGCTAGCAGGATGGATAGCATAAATCGTGTAGTAGAAACTGCTGAACAGGAAGATTCAAGTAGTAGAGAAGCTAATAGGAACAGAGCTAGAAATCCAATCAAGGGAAAATAGGAACAGCAGGGTATTAGATATAAAAAAAAGGGTGTCAGAAGACAGGCAGACTGAAAAATAATCAGAAGCCACCTCAATCACCATATTAGTAACCTTAAAAGCATCAGTAATATTGTCAATAATCATAAAAATAAGCTTAACAAGAAAGGAGACAGTAAGGTTGAAGGGATAAAAAAAGCATATAATGTTTAATGTTAAAAACATTATTACTAAAACATTAAATAGAATGTCAGAAGAGTTTGAAACAGGATCCGTGAATGTCACTGAACAAGACATAAATAGAGAAGACTTAGAAAGAATCAAAGGGAAAAATTCAAGAACACAACATGAGGCATAAAAAGTAATGCAGATCAGATAGAAGAATTAATCCAGAAGGGGCAAAATTGTTCTTACAATGGTTAAAATGTACAGACTGCAATAGTATGTGCTAGAAAATGGCAGGTAGTTAGGGTCCAACTCCTAAAAATCTATGTTGTGAGATACACAGTTGCCACGGTCACACTGCATATTTCAAGCATGCGCCCCAATTTGTCTGAACTGCTTTAATCCAGCCCAAACTAGACTGAAATTGTCATCGTAGGTGCATGTCCACTGTGAGAGACATAATCTAAAAAAAAAAAAATCCAGAAATCACAATGTATGATTTTTTTTTACTATTTATTTGTATGATACAGCTGCAAATAAGTATTTGAACACCTGAGAAAGTCAATGTTAATATTTGGTACAGTAGCCTTTGTTTGCAATTACAGAGGTCAAATGTTTCCTGTAGTTTTTGACCAGGTTTGCACACACTGCAGGAGGGATTTTGGCCCACTCCTCCACACAGATCTTCTCTAGATCAGTCAGGTTTCTGGCCTGTTGCTGAGAAATACGGAGTTTGAGCTCCCTCCAAAGATTCTCTATTGGGTTTAGGTCTGGAGACTGGCTAGGCCACGCCAGAACCTTGATATGCTTCTTACAGAGCCACTCCTTGGTTATCCTGGCTGTGTGCTTCGGGTCATTGTCATGTTGGAAGACCCAGCCTCGAACCATCTTGACTTGACTTGAATTTAAAAATCATATATTGTGATTTCTGGGTTTTTTTTTTTTTTAGATTATGTCTCTCACAGTGGACATGCACCTACGATGACAATTTCAGACCCCTCCATGATTTTTAAGTGGGAGAATTGCAAAATAGCAGGGTGTTCAAATACTTATTTTCCTCACTGTATGTTGTCCACCTGATTGGTGTTGTGAAGTCTGCCCTTCTACCCATAGCTAGGAAAATCGAAATTGTATGAGTTGCCTGTTGTAGGGCTGTATCGAGTGGCAAGGCGAATGTGGCAAGGAAAAACTCCCTGAAATGCCATAAGGAAGAACCTTAAAAGGAACCAGACTCAAGAGGGAACCCATCCTCATCTGGGTAGCACCAAATGTCCATTTATTACAGTTCATTGTTGTTGAGGTGTGCAGCGATAGGTTATCAAATGCAATCAAATGCAATCCTGTAGTCCTGAGCCATTGTAGCACTGTTGACATTAAGTACAGTCCAAATCCATCCTCAAAACTCCTTTGTTGCTCTGTAAATTCATGGATCCCCAGGCCATTGATGTAAAAACTTCCCCAGCTGCACAGATTGGCCTTCAACTGAAGAAAACCCCATCCATAGGCAAGGCATGGGGACAAAGTGGGCAGAGGAGAGGAGAGGACAGGAGAGGAGAAGGACAAGAACACTGGTCACTCAGGAGCATGTTTAACTCAGCAGAGAGAGAGAGAGAGAGAGAAAGAAAGAAAGAAAGAAAGAAAGAAAAGAAAGAAAGAAAGAAAGAAAGAAAGAAAGAAGGAAAGAAAGAGAGGGGACCCCCCCTCCCATCTTGTAAGGAATGTTTTATCCTCTGCCGCTTGGGCAGGATTGCCTTCTGTCCCCTGGACAGGATACCCCTTAATTCAGCATTTCCGTCTCGATCTCTGCTCTCCTACGTATACGGGGAAGTCTCAATGAAACACACGAGTCAGCTTTCAGAGAGAAGTTCCAAAGTTTATTGTCTCACACATATAGATATACTTCCAAAGAGATGGAGAGAAAAGGGGTGGGCTGCCAGGTGTGTGTGTGTGTGTGTGTGTGTGTGTGTGTGTGTGTGTTAACAGAAGAGAAAGTTAGGAGAGACGACTCCACAAGGTTATGTTGAGCCTGCAAAAGATAAGCCTAAAACAGAAATACAGGAACCACTGTGTGTGTACGAGTAAAGTAACACATGCCACAAAAAAGGATAGTCCAGGGTATGGTCAACAGAAACATACAAAAAGGTTATTCTAGAAGCATACAGCAGAATTATTATAACTACTAATGGCAACAAGATACATATTACCATACTGTGAGAACATAAAAACTGTTAACGATAATAACTTCACATCTGGTCATGTTATTCGTTTAGCAGAAGCAACAAAACATGGATTAGCCATACCAAAAGGCAACAGTTTGGCTTTTCTCACAGTGTAAGTGTATAAAGAGAGGATATAGACAAGAACTGAGTGTTCTGGGTCAACCTGATCTAGGACTAGTGATCAAGGATATCTTACACCTCTATTTCTTTCTTTCTTTCTTTCTTTCTTTCTTTCTTTCTTTCTTTCTTTCTTTCTTTCTTTCTCTCTCTATGGGGGGATGGGAAGAGAGAAATATCAGAATCAAATCAAATCAAATTTTATTTATCACATACACATACATACAGAGTACGACATGCAGTGAAATGCTTTATACGATGGTCTGGCATGAGGGAATGGAATGGAGAGGAAAAAAAATAAACCAAGAAAAAAAGAAGGCAGATAAAAAAAGGGTATAAACTATATAAAATATATGAAGATATATATGAGAAAAAAGTGTATATACAGGATGCTTATGACAGTAAACATTTATATTAGTAAAAATTTAAGGTGGTTGATTTGATTGTCCTTAAAGAGACCATCTGAAGTATGGTGTGGTATAAAGTGCACTGTGCTGTGCAAGTCCAGAGTTAACCCTCTGGAGTCTGAGGGTGTTTTTGACCACTTGAGAGATTTTGATGTGCTCTTACATTTGGTTCTTTTTAGTTGCTTTTAAAATATATTATTGACAAAAGGCTTATTACACTGTATTCAGCACAAACTGGGCTACAGTAATATGTAAACAACTTATGTGTGTTTGTTTGTATTTTTGACAAAATAAGGTTTATGCGTGGTTTTTGAAAAAGCAAAAAAAAAAACTCACTGAAATAAGGCCACAAAACCTATAGTAAACATGTTTCCCCAAGACTTTTTGAGAACAGAGCTTCTAATGTAGGTTTTTTATTTTTAATCATGTGAAAATCATCCTGCCTGCTCATTCACCTTAAACAATACTTTGATTTAAAATTTAAAAAACACTTTCTACTTTGAAAGGCCATATGCGACATCCTGTGACTGACAGCTTCGTAGACAATGGGTCGCATAATGAGCTGTCGATTACATAATGAGCTGTGGATCACTGAGCCAGGATCACAGTGAGAAGTACAGTACTACAACAAGGAATGTGTTACCTTTGTGTTTATTAAAAATACACATTAGCAAGGACAGCATTAAAAGGGGAATTGTGTAACAATAAAACAATACAGTACAGTATGTATAAAAAATAAAGAGTGCAACAAAAACACAATACATTACAGTAGGGTTCTGCAAATCCTAGCCTGTAGGGCTACAATACTATGCATTATATAATAATAGTGTATCCATTTGAGGAATCGGCAAGAACAAACAACTTGAACACCCACTTAGTTGGCTTGGCCTTCATGTACTGTGTCCTCCAAGTGTTAGCTTTGCATGCTACCATCCTCTCATCCACGGCTAAATGTCTTCTAGGATGATAAATTGCTTTGCATGTCTTACGGATTGTGTCCATAAGCGGTTTCACTCTGAACAGATGGTCATGTTCAGATGTGCCCCTCTTTCTGTCGTTTTCTTTGTCTGCATCTGGGTGACTCATATGTACATTCCACGAAATGTTCCTGTATCTGTCCCTTGACATAATTGTTGCTGGAAAAGGAACTGTGAAAATTCTGCTCTGTCACCAGTAGTCTATGATGGAGGGCAACTTTACCATTGCCATGTAAAATAAGAGCCCAATGTAGTGATACATCTCACTCACGGTTACATCGCTCCATTTGTATTTGCGTTCCTTGGCTATTGACTTGGCAGCTTGAACATTTGTGTTGTGGCACAAAGTTGACACAACACTGTCCGGGAAAAACATTATAAATAGACTAAATGGAGAATGAGAGTCAGAAGACCTCAGTTGAGGTCCAGGTTCACGTGCGGGCAGGAATCGCAGAGTCTGTGGAACTGTGTCGTTATCTGTTTGATCCTTCCATGACATGGTGGACTGTGTGTGCTGCCTTTGCCCTTTTTGGAGCAGGTGCTTGATCACATCTGTTTATGAAACACACACACGAACATCACTAATTGTGTCATTGGTAAAGTTGTTTGCATAGGTCATACAATGCAATAATGATTCAAACTAAATATAATTTAAGAAAATACAAAATATGTACTTACTCAGGATGATTCTCGGTCAAACTCAAAATGTAGCAACGCCTGCGTGGCCTGGTGCGAGTTTCCAGTGAAGGCAGGGGTGATGCAGCCACACTCCTAAAAATAACCAAACAATATATTTTAGGATGATGAATACACTTGAACAAAATATATTTGTTAGCATGCATTGTACAGCCTATAGGCCTATTTGTTGATGGGCAATAGGACAGATAAATGTTTGTTGATGGGCCATAGACCATAATGCATCTCAGACATTTACACCATCACCATTTACAGCTGAGCAAATAATATTGTCATTGATAAAATTGTTTGCATATGTCATACAATGCAATAATGATTCAAACTAAATATAATTTAGGAAAATATAAAATATGTACTTACTCAGGATGATTCTGGGTTGAACTCAAAATGGAGCGACACCTGCGTGGCCTGGTGTGAGTTTCCAGTGAAGGCAGGGGTGATGCAGCCACACTCCTAAAAATAACCAAACAATATATTTTTCAGTATTTTTGATGAATACACTTGAACAATATATATTTGTTATCATGCATTGTACATATAGCATTTACACCTCAGCATTCCGGAACATCTCTGCTAGCTAACACTACATAACAGCCTTTCAGGATGATAAGTGGCACTAACCAAAACTGAACTGAGGCTAAAATATAACTTTATATAACGTCAACAATATTTAGGGCATACAATTACAAACAGTTAATGTTACAAATGAACAGATATTGGCGGATATCTGTTGTAACATTAAAAGGCAATGCTGACGAAAGCTAGGCAGAGATGTCTACAAACAATATGAGTTTTATATGATCAGAATGTAAGACTAAATAACTTACTCATCGTAGCAACTTGCTGGAAAGTCCTCGCTCTTCAGAATGCAAACGCTCCTCGTAGGAATCGCAATCTTCTTCGGATCAGAAGGTAAATTCTCTGGCATTGTTTTATGCCACTGTTCGGGGGCGTGTGTGTGACTCAACGTGTGAACTGTTTTACCTGTGAATAGCTCCTGTGGTGCTGGTGTGCAAAACTGATGGTTCGCTAAGGTTATGTGTAGATTACCGGAAGCTCAACGCCAAGACAAGGCGTGACGCATTTCCATTACCCAGAATTGACGAGAGCTTCGATGCCCTCAGGGGAGCTCAGTTTTTCTCAATTGTGGACTTGGCGTCAGGGTAACATCAGATTGCTGTGAGTGACAGAGATAGGGCTAAGACGGCATTTACCACGCCCTTTGGTTTATTTGAATACCGGAGGATGCCGTTTGGAGTCTGCAATGGGCCTTCAACCTTTCAACGGCTTATGCAGGCAGTTATGAGCGATCAAATTTTTCAGGTGTTGATCGTGTACTTAGATGACATCTTGCTGTTTTCACAGACATTTGAGGAACACCTGGAGAGATTAGAGGTGGTACTGAAGCGGTTGGTGGAAACCGGTTTAAAGGTCAAGTTGACAAAGTGCCGTTTCCTCCAAGACTCTGTACGTTTCCTTGGTCACCAGGTGTCAGCGCAGGGGATTTCTCCTGACCCAGACAAGGTTGCTGCAGTCAGTAACTGGAAGACCCCAGAAACTGTAAAAGAGCTAAGATCATTTCTCGGGTTTTGCAGCTATTATCGAAAGTTTATTGAAGGCTTCTTGAGAATAGCTGGACCTTTACATGACTTGGTAAATGCTTGCTTGCGTGAGGGCAGGTATGCAAAGGGCAGTCGCTACTTTAGTACTCTGTGGTCTAATGAGTGTGAGCAGGCATTTAATAATTTGAAGACGAAACTGACAACAGCACCTGTGCTTGGTTTTGCAGACTTCACATGTCCTTTCATTCTTAAAACCGATGCTAGTCAGAATGGCGCCTCTGATAAAGGAGCCATCCTTTATCAGAAGCAAGGTGACAAGAAGAGAGTCATTGCATATGCGAGCAGGAGGTTACGCAATGCTGAGCGGAACGATCGCAATTACAGCAGCATGAAGCTCGAGCTACTGGCCCTTAAGTGGGCTGTGGTCGAAAAGTTTTGTGGCTACCTACTTGGGTCGTGGTTCGAGGTGATAACGGACAATAATCCGTTATGTCACTTGCAGACTGCTAAGTTAGGAGCGATTGAGCAGAGATGGGTGGCACAGCTCTCTGTGTTTAACTTTGAGGTGAAGTACAGGCCAGGAAAGAATAATGCTGCAGCTGATGCTCTTTCCAGGCAGGAGTTTGCAGGGGGGAGCCTGGCCCTGATCCTGATGCTGACTGGGATCAGTGTGTAGCAATCTGTAGTGTAATTAGTCGAGGGACAGCTTTGGACACCGAGCTCGCTTTGAAAGGGCTAGAGTGCGGCAGGTTAAGGCAGATCCGTGCATTAGAGGCCGGTGAAGAGGCTGTCACCAGCCTCCAAGGGAACACTCATACTCTTCCTGGTTACACTAAAGAGCAGCTAGCTGAGTTTCAAAAGAATGACCCGGTTATACAGGGTTTCAGAGAGTTTTGGGACAAAGAAAAGAGGCCAGTTCACCTGGAAAGAAAGTCTTTATCCAGGCCAGTGAAGTGTCTCCTGAAGCAGTGGAGCCTTATAAGAGAGAGGAATGGGTTGTTATATCGAGTTGTAGACAACCCAAATGAAAAAGGCTGTTGGCAAATGTTGTTGTCAAGTTGTTTGAAGGAACGAGTGTTGCAGAGTGTGCATGATGATTTGGGGCACCAGGGCATTGAACGGACACTGGGGTTGTTGAAACAGAGGTGTTTTTGGTCTGGTATGCATGAGGATGTGGAGGAATGGATAAAGAAGTGCCAGCGTTGTATTCTGACCAAGATGCCTCAGCCCAAAGTCTGTGCCCCAATGAGAGCATTTCTGGCTTCCAGACAATTGGAAGTGATCGCAGTAGACTTTACGCTTCTAGAGCCAGCTTCGGATGGGCATGAAAATGTTTTGGTTGTTACCGATGTTTTTACAAAGTTCACACAAGCATTTCCTACAAAAGACCAAAAGGCAGATACCACAGCAAAAATCTTGCTACGAGAGTGGTTCATGAAGTACGGTGTTCCTGAGAGGTTGCACTCCGATCAGGGTAGAACATTTGAGAGTGAGGTAATCGCAGAGCTGTGCAGGCTTTATGGGGTGAAGAAGACTCATACGACCCCGTATCGGCCATAAGGAAATGCTCAATGTGAACGGTACAACCGCACACTTCATAATCTATTACGTACGTTGCCGTCCGAGAAGAAACGCCGTTGGCCGGAGTACTTGCCGGAGTTAGTCCATGTGTATAACATTACTCCGCACTCAACTACAGGGTTCTCCCCTTACTACTTACTTTTCGGGGTACAGCCATATCTGCAAATTGATGCATTGTTGGTTAGTGAGGAGGTCATGGAGGGAAAGCAAGACTGGTTGTCTGTTCATCAAGAGAGACTGAGATTTGCCCATGAGAAGGCTAGGGAGTATTCAGAGGAGAAAGCTCGGGAAAGAGTGACTCGTCTGAATGAAAAGATGTTTTGTCCCCAGGTCAGTGTGGGTGAGTTGGTGTATCTGCGTCAACGGCCTCCAGGCAGGAACAAAATTCAAGATGCCTGGAGCCCGATCGTGTACCAAGTAGTGGAAATAGTGGGCACAACTTACACTGTTGAGCCACTGGAGGGAGGGCCAGCCAAAAGGGTCCACCAGTCGGAGTTGCGTCCAGGTGCTGTGCCTACTCCTAGGCCTAGGGGTAAAAGGCTTGAGCCTGGTGCGCAGACGGGTACGCAGCCAGGCCGCGTGGATCATAATGAAGCTTCTAAACCAGGTTTTGTGGTTGTAGAGGAGGTTGTGCAGCCCTGTGTGAGATTGGGCACAGACAATATAATGGACTCAGAGGCACTAGTTTTTTCGGAGTCTGAAAGTGTCAGCTCTGAAGGTGGCCAGATTCAAATCTCCATAGAAGCTGGGAGAGACTCTGTAGAACCTGATATTGTAGTCCTGACTCCAGAGGCCACAGATGGGCATGCACCGTCTCAGAAGTTAGATGTCGGGGAAATGTGTGACGCAGCAAAGAGAGAGGTACCAGTTCCTGCTGTGCGTAGAAGTAAGCGAGCAACTGCTGGTGTTCACACAAATCCTTTTCATACACCAAGATCTGCTTGCCGTGCGGTAAGTGTAAGTACGGAGATGATGTCTCAGGTGCTGGCCAGTATTGGCACTGCTCTGTTTGAGAAGGCCTTAAACTTGTGGGTGAGTGAGTCATCGCGGACGCTGACTTAATTGCAGGGGAGGATGTAACCGGGTGGAAAATGGCATTTAAGTTGTTTTGCATGTATACACCTGTAATTCCTAAAGCTGGCGATAGGGGCAGTATTCGGGTGTGTGTATGTCTGTGTGGTGCAGATGAAGTGCACATGCGCTCTTGTAAATAAACGTTTTTGACACGTGCTCAGCAAGCAGAGCGAGAGAGATGCACTCTCGGGAAAGTTGCAATGTTTAAAATGCAATCCTAAGGTAAATGTAATGTTTCTTGACAACATTCTTTAAAATACTAAAGGGAGATGTGCATTTTATAGTTTCATTTAAAATAGTTGTTTCATTTCATTTTGTGCAATGTTTATTTCCATCTTAAGTCACACCATGCGGTGTAGGCCACTAATTTAGGATGTTATCCAAAATATGCACTAAATCTTGTTAATTAGTTCATGTGATTTGAAATGTATGTAACTGTTTGCACAGTGTACAACATAATGATGGGAATTGCAACTTTTGTGAAGTGAGTGTGGATGGTTGTCTGGAAGCTCATCATCCTGTAAGTGATATACTTTTCTTACTTTTTAGTTGCAGTTAGTGGGTAATATTTTATACTCATGTTGTTTTGTCTATTTTTTTGTAGAGTATTCCCACTGCCGTATTTTGGGTATTAAGGGTTATTGTTCTGAAGTATATGTGCATTTTTCTGCCCCAGTAATCTTTATATTTTGTTTTATTTTTTATTTTTTGGTGCAAATTGGGTGGTAGTTTGTGTACTGACAAATTAAGTTCACAAGTTATTGTATAAATTCCCCACCGTGAACTACGAGATTTAAATGTGTAGTGTTTTCTCAAAATCATTACACTGTGAGTGATATTTTTGTGTTTTCATTTTTTGTTTTTGATCCTTGTGTTTTTTTTTTTTTTTTATTTAGAACAAATACAAATCTGTGCACATACAGTGGAAAAACAGACATTGAATAAACTTATAAAAAGTTAAACCCGTTAAATGTGGTCCTGGTGGTATACTAAAAATCCCTAGCCCACATTAGTTATATTAAATCGTTTCTAGATACTCTGATCAACTTAAAAGACTACAGTAAAAATTAAAAAAAATGCTTTAATTACATTTATTTTATAAGAATTCTTGAGGGTGCCAATAATTGTGGAACAGGTGACTTAAAAAAAAAAAAAAAATTATATTTTTTTATTTCACTTAAGTTAAAGGTTAATTTTTTTTTAAAATGTGAGATTATGCTTCTGCAATAAAAAAACAAATTTTTTTAAAAACCTAACAGCATAGCATCTAGTATATACATACTACAGGTAGACCCCAAAAACACAACGTAGATAGGGACAGAAAAAAAGGTTGTAAGTCCATCAGGTCATAAGTCGAGAAGAATGACTACTCTATGATGCGTTCTGAAGCATTTTTTTTTTTATTTCACTTCAGTTAAAGGTTAGAATTTTTTTTTTCCATTTTCAATGTGAGATTGTGCTTATGCAATAAAAAAACATTTTTTAGATGCTTAAGAGCACATCTTAACCAGAGGTGCCAATAATTGTGCAGGGCACTGTACAGGTAGACCCGAAACTTACGACGTAGATAGGGACCAATCATCAAAATAAAAAGAAATAAACATAAAAAAAAATCAGTCTGTGATAAATCTATATAATATACTAGTTTTACTTTTTGTATTGAATTTCTAAAATAGATAAACTTTCAATTTATATTCTATAAAAACTTTTTTTTTTAAATGAAAAGAACACTTTTTGATCCTCTGATCAAAAAGTGTATCAAGTCAATTAAATCAATTAAATCAAGTCAATTAAATGTTTGTGATATTGATCTGGTCAATTAAGTAGCAAATGAGGTTGTTAATCATTTTGAGCTGCTTTGGTCTTAATTAAATGAACAACAGGTGCATTAGAGGGGCAACAGTGAGATACCCCAAAAAACAATAATTGGTTTACAGGTGGAGGACATTTTTTCCCTCCTTATTTTTCATGAGTCATCTAGGACAGCCTCAAGAGCATGGGGGATTTTAAAGGAGACAGATGGTTACTCTAGGAGAGCTGGGCATGGTCTCTAACCCATCATCAGGACTGGTATCTGCTCCTTTGTGCAAGGAGGAACAGGACAAGCTCTGCCAGACCCCTACAAAAGGCCACTAGTGTGAATTTTTTTAACCAAACGATCAGAAACAGACTTCATAAGGGTGGCCTATGGCCTGACATCCTTTAGCAGGCCTAAATCCAAACACATCTGGAACATTGTTTGGTCCACCAGAGCCAACCAACCACAAGGTTGGACTTTGGACTGTCCATGAGCTTATTGATGCCCTAATCAAGAAATAGGAGAAGATACACTATGATACCATCTCTTGTCTCATTAAGAGCATGCCCCGATTTTGTCAGATATGCTGACAAGCATGTCGGGGCCATACAAACTACTGAGTACCATTTTGAGTTGCTGCAATGAAATTTTTGCACAATCAACTAGCCTGTTGCATAATTTTTTTTTCTTTGATTTCCGGGGTGTCTGAATTCAGCCCAATGTAGGTTAATACTTTTCATCTCCACCAAATGATGTGGAATTCTTTTGTTCCAAACACATTACCCAGTCTAAATCAGTATAGGTATCCAGCATGATTTTTATTCCCTTTGAGATCTTATGTGTTTTCACAGTGTTCTATAAATTATTTTAGCAATATATATTTTGTCCACAGAACTGCAACTCACTTAATGTTTTTTCCACCATCCTTAATCTAGGACCTATACTTATTTTATGTGACCATTAATTATCTTGATGTGGCCATGAATTAATTATTCATTATAACAGTTAAGTATCTGCATGAATTTATGCATTACCCTGATGCCAGATGATTGACGGATTGTCTGATTGTTTAAACGAGCAGGTGTACTTATATTCCTATCAATGTGGCATTATCATTTTATTATCTGCACTAACCTAGCACTTTGGCCATATGCCATAACTGAAAATTATTTTACTCAATTAAAAGTATGTATGTACAGTCAGAACTTAATGGTTGAATTGCGGCAAATGAACCATTACTTCCAAAGAACAAGGAGAAGAAGAGACTTGCTGAATAGTCTGGGGGTGCTTTACTGGTGATTAAAAGCATACATATCCAAATTGTCTACCACATAATTTTACAATGACATGACATCCCATCTGGTTTGCCCTTATAAGCATTGGACCAAATGTTTTTCAACAGTACAGTGACACCAAACACACCTCTATGTGATGTAAGAGCAATTTGTTTAAAATAAGTTTAGTTTATCCCTAATGAGCCAGCCGGTGGCGATTGGGACAAGGAAAAACTCATTGTCATAAAAAGAAACCTCGAGAGGAACCAGGGAAAAGGGAAACATCCTTATCTGGGTGCCACTGAATGTCCATTAATTGCAGTTCCATCATTGCTGAGGTGTGCTGTTCATGCAACCAAAACTTTTCATGCAACCTTTGGTACTGAATACATTAATTACAGTCCAAATCCATTCCCAGTTCTTGATTTGCTCAGTGACTTCATGGATCTTTAGGCTGTTGATGTGGAACCTTTTCCAGCTGTAGAGAGTGGTCTACAGGGAGTGGTATATATAATATATAAATTCTAGATCTTGTGATATCTATTACTATTTCATTCTGATCTAACTAAAGCTTATTTATGCACTTACTAGACCACCCAGACAGTAAAGTGTCACAGTAATGCTTTTTAGTGTATGCTGCCGAATCGCTCTGCTGCAAACGGGATTGCTAACTTAACCTAAGACATCCAGACTTTTCCTTGCCCTGCTCACCTACTCACTAACCCTCTTTATATCCTGGATGTGGCTCCTCTAATGTTAGGCTCTTCTCCATCAGAGAGCTAACCTCATGTATACTTCTCACAATTAAAATTATCACTAGTGACTGAGAACCTCACTAGGCTACATATGTAATCCTAGTTCCCTGAGGGAACCAGATGGTGAATTGCAACGCTTTGGGAACGCTTCCATGTTGTCCACGCTCTGAATCCGGCCAATAGAAAGACGTAATGTCACAACCAGAAATCAAATCTAATCAAATTTTATTTATAGAGCACCTTACAGCAACCAAAAGGAGCACAAGGCTCTTTCCAGAAAACAACAGTAGAAAGAAGCCTAAGGGCCAGCTCGGCCAATGGCTCAAAGGGGGTTTTTGACAGAGCCTCAAGCACGATGGCCAAGTCCCACACAGGCACTCGGGGTCGCATCCCGGGCCTTAGCCTCTGAGTGGCAGGCAGGAAATGTGTCACATAGTGTAGCATAGACAAAACCTTTTAGGGCCGATGGAGACAACCTTGAGGCAAACTGTTCCTGCAGGAACTCCAGCACTGAACCAACCAGGCAGTTAACTGGATCCAATTGGTGATGATCCCACCACGCAGAGAACAGGTGCCATTTAGCGACATACAACCCCCTTGTAGAGGGAGCTCTGGATTGGAGGATGGTGTCCACTACCTTAGTAGAGAGACCAGCTGCTGAAAACTGCCACAGCCTCCATAAGACTGGGCTGGGGTGAACCAAGGTGCCTCCTGGGCAAAATTTCCCAAGAAGGTTCCTTGACGAGGGCTGCGAACCATGGTCTGGCCCAGCCACTGAGGGGTCACCAGGAAGAGATGGACTTCATCCGGGTGAACTTCTTCCAGAACTCCTCGGAGCAGCGTGATATTGGGGAAGGCACCACTACTGGAGGAGTCTAATGTGCAGGGGTCCACTGGAGAAAGCACACTCTTCTTGTTGTTTAATCTTAACCCCAGCTCCGTCATTCAGGTGAAAACAACATCTCAATGTCGGACTGCCAGAAGCTCTGATCGAGCTAATATAACCAGTCATCGATATAGTTCAGTGCGGATGCCCTGGAGTCTCAGCAGGGTCAAATATGCATTCTTGCACTTCGTGAAGGTGCAAGTTCAGAGCGCAGGGCTGAACGGGAGGACCCGATATTGGTAAGCTCCCCCCTCGAAAGCAAACCTCAGAAACCTCTTGTGAGCTGGAAGGTTGGTTATGTGGAAGTATGTGCCATTTATCGTGACAAACAAGTCATCGGAGCTGATCTGAGACATGACCTTCTTGAAGGTAAGCATCTTAAACCTGAGCCTCAATAGCAAACGGTTCAACGAGCACAGATCTAGAATCAGATGCAACTCCCCATTCTTTTTTGGAACCAAAGTTCCTGCTGTAGAACCCGGACTCTCCGACTAAAGGAGGGACCACCTCAATGGCCTCCTTCCTTAAGAAAGTGAGTAATTCTTCTTCCAGGACCAGACAGAGCCTTCTTGGGTCCCACCAGAGTGGGACACACTCCATCGAAGCGGAGAGGAGAGAACCCAAACTGAATCGAGTAGTGAAAAGATGTATTTTTAAACAAGATTTGAAAAAAGAGAACAAGTTGCTGTTGCGGATATCAAGAGAAAGTAGGTTCCACTGGTACAGGGCAGCGTAGCTAAAAACTCTAGATCCCATAGTTGCCAAACCCATGTGTCACGGATAGACCAGGCATCAGAAACTGGGAGTAAAGCAGAATGTCTTTTATTGTCTCAACATACACACATGAGAGAGGTGACTGGAGCAAATGGTAAACTTAACTGAGTGCTTCCTTAGAATCGTAGCCAGAAGCATGGAAGCACAAGAAACAAGAGAGGTAGAAAGTCCGGGTGGTCTATGGTTGTGTAGCACCCCTAGCGTTACTGGCTATAATGGGGTGGCTAACCCAAGTTCTTTTAAATAAAAAACTGAAAATATTAAACCTAATCAATGTCTTTACTTTGAGTATGGGTTCTATTTATAAATAAATGTATTAACCAACCGCCAAGAAAATGAAATACAATTCTATATCGTAAATATAGACACAACACAACACAATTTAAACAACAATAACAGTTTACTAAAATTGGATGTCAAATAAAATATAGTGTAAATAACCTTCAAAATCAAGTTCAGTTTTAAATGAAAAATATCAGTAACATTCACTTATTCAAAAATGGCCACAAAACAAATAATAAAAGCCGGCAAAAGTAAATGAAAACTTTAATCAGTCTACCAGAGAGTCCCCGAGAGCTCCGCTTCGCTCCAGAGTCCTGAAAAAAGCTTGGCTTCATCCCAGGACCTCCAGGCGAGCTCCTCTCCGCTCCAGGACCTCCAGGAGAGCTCCCCTCCGCTCCAGGGTCTCCAGGCGAGCTCCCCTCCGCTCCAGGGTCTCCAGGCGAGCTCGGTTCCGCTCCAGGGTCTCCAGGCGAGCTCGGTTCCGCTCCAGCGTCTCCAGGCGAGCTCGGTTCCGCTCCAGCGTCCCAAGGAGAGCTCGGTTCCGCTCCAGCATCCCAAGGAGAGCCCGGTTCTGCTCCAGCACATCCCCGATAGCACCTCTTAACCTAATGGGATCCCAGAGCACTCAACTCACCTCCGAGACTGCGAAAGGGAAGGCGACGGCTTGCCCCACAGTCTCCCAAAAGGTGATGGCTTGCCCCACAAGCACTCGGACGACAAAGTCACATCACAGAGCTCCTCCCACGGCGACGTCTCGCTCTGGAGCTCCTCCCACTCCAGGTCCCCGTGCCGGGGACTTCGCCTCGCTCCTGGTCTCCAAGTTGGGCTGTGCTCCGTTTCGGGACCCTGCAGGGGTGGTCTCTTCGCCTCAGGCCCTTCCTGGCTGTTCCTGGCTCCGTGACGGTTCCAGCTGGGTCCCCTTCGACCCTGGGAGATTGGTGAGGCCCTCCTCCGAGTGCCCTGGCCCACCGGGTGTGCTGGGGGTTTGGGGCGTCAGGTGCCGCTTCTTTGGGGGGGGGGGAATTCCCCTGCCACGCCTCCTTCGGCGGCTGTCAAACTTCGGGTTTCCCCAAAGCACTTTGCTCCTTCTTCCGTGCGTGCCCCGCCCGCACGGAGCCTCTCGCGATCGGGCTTCATGGGGAACACCTGTGACTTGTTTCACTCACTTCTCCCCAGCTCCTATAAAAAAACCACACATTCACCCACACTCCCTGTCTGTTATTGTAGGTTCATGGTGGTTTGCATTAGTGTGTATGTTTCTCCCGCTACATACCTTCTCCTCCCGGACTCCTCGCTCTCTCCACGGCTGCGTTTACCCTCCCCAGCGCACCTCGGACTACCAACGCTTCTCCATCGCTGCCTCCGCACCGTGCTTCCTCCATTACGCACCGTGGATATTATTACTGGACTGCCTTTTGCCGGATTATCACGGGTATTTTTTGTTGGCTCTGCCTCTGTTTAAATAAAGAAGTGTGCTTCTATTCCGGCTTCCGCCTCCATATCCGCCGCGCAACAGGGTTAAAGCCACATGTCTTCTGAGTTCATTTTTTAAATTGAGTGAAGATATCATAAAAAATTAGATTCCTACAAACATTTTTCTGAGACTATGTCTGGTTCGCTATGTTAACTGTTCCTGATAAAAATGTGCTACATACACAATTTAAATATTTTTGGAAAGAAGACACTTTGTTTTAAGGTGTTTTAAGGTGTTAGACAGAGATAATTTCTTAACGTGAGATATGCACCATGCGGTGCTAGCTTGCTCACACTGTGCATAGGCCTTAGTGTTGGACTAAGCACATGGTGAATTAGCATGTATGTTCTCATGTATGTGTAAATGATTGAGACAGAGAGTTTGATTTAAATTTAAATGATTTATTTGGACAATGACATTAATGTTTCAATTTGGCTTTGTTGTTACAAGGCTGTTTTTTTTCTTCTTTTCTTTTTTTTTTTTCTTTGTGAGAATTGTTCCTGAATCCTGTCCTTGCTGAATATTCGTATTCTGGTCGGGACGGGTGAGCCATTCCATCATTTCGTACCTGGAAACAGAGAAAAGAGCGTGAAGTCTGCCGAACTGGTAGGATCAAACTATTTTTGCTTTGATTTTTGATTTTTCTCAAGTTTTTTTCTACCTGGACCTTCAGTGGATCAAACATTTGTTTTTTTTTTCTCTCTCCTGGATTTAATTTTTCCTTTCACTTTTTGATGAACATTGCTTTACATCTTTAAACTTGAAATTGAGACATCGAACTTAAACTCAACTGGACATTAAGACTAAGTTGAACGCAAAAACTGAAACACTAATTTTGAAATTCAGTGTGTGAAATGTATTATTATTTTACTGTTTTGTTTATTTTTATTCTGAATCTGAACCTTGATTTGGGTTTTTGAATTTTTATACCCTTTTGTTATTTTGAGTTTTATTATTCAATCCACAGTTATTTCATTACACACTTAAAAGAGTTTTGAGGAGTAAAAATAATCAATCAAAACAATATACTACAGTCTTTGCCCTATTGAATGACTATGTTCTTTATTCTACTTTATTCTCTGTGATTAATTGATTAGAGACTATTACTAGATTACACTATTATACTTATTGCTTACTTTTGCTCCTTATCTTCTGATTCTGGTCCACAAGAATCCCCAGTGGTTGGCGTGGTTCCACAAGTGTTTTATGCAGTGACCTAGAGTTGGTTAGAAGAGTGCTACACACTAGTAGGACCGCGTTACACAATAAATCATACAAAATAAATAATAAAATCGTATAAAACTATGAAGGGAGATATATTGTAACTTACAGATGTAGATTTCCATTTCTCTGTTGATACTTACAACTTTTTTGATTGTCCATTTTTTCCTTGTTTTCTTAGGTTTTTTTTTTAAACAAAGTCCAGTTAGTTTTTTTTTTTGTGGTCTCAACCATTTTGGAACATTATATTCTACCAGCCATATTTGGTTTTTACCACCAAGTTGTCGTTTTTTTATGTAAAAGTTATTCGGAAATATATAAACACAAACACCAGCCAAAGTTCTGTGACATAAACAAAGGAATAAACATCTAAATTACAACAATATTGTTTGGTTTGTGCAGAAATGCTTTACAGCATGTTGTTTACTGGACCCTTATCTTTCCTAATAAACCGGGATTAGCAGCAGTGAATGTGTTTGTGACTCGTTATTACAATAATAATTTAAGTAGTGTGTTTTTTTTTATGCATGTTGTTGTTGTGTACTGCTTACACAAATTTAGTAAATACATTCGTTATATGTTTTTCTTTGAAAAACAGTGATCTGAAATCGCTGATTGAGACTTAGTCATGGGATAGTTAGTCATGGTTACTCTTCTCCCTTTTTATTTAATCTATTGCTAAACAGTAACACATGAGAACACTGTGCTATTTGTTGTGCTCACACAACAAGAAAGCCTAAGAGGTTAAGACAGTATGGTACATTTCATGATCAGATAAAGTACACCCTTGTTTGGGAAATATATTTTGGGATTATTTTGATATTAAACATGAAAAGAAAAGACAGCATTAAAACAGAGGTACATTAATATACCGGGACCAGTATTTAAGGTATACCTTATGTTAATACAATGTTATATTCTGGTATATAAAATGCACCCTTGATAGGAAAATAAAGAGAAGATAATTTTATATCAACTTTGACATCAAGCCTTAAAATAAAAGACAGCATTAAAACAGAGGTACATTAACATACCTGCTTCGCCTGGTCTCGGCGCCCCGCCCGTATGGAGCGCCTCTCCGACATACTAATTGACAGAATAACGGCCCTTCAAACTACCACCAAGGAAAGAAAGAACATTTGCAATACCTCCAATGAATCCGCAGGCAGGCACGCCATGAGTTTACCGCCGCTCTCCAAACTCTCTTCGCTCTAGCCGCCGCTAGCACAGCAGCAAACCCTCCCTCCAGGAAGCCAGATGGCCCTTCCGGCTTAGTTTTCGGTTGACGCAGCCAAGTGTCATGGCTTCCTGCTCCAGGTGAGACTAAACATAGAGGCGCAACCTCTCTGGAGTGCAGCGAGTCCATCGATTAACTCGTACACGCAATTCACGAATCGTTTTCAGCATTGCCACCGAAGTGCTCTCAACGCCGGATCAGCTGCTCAGCTTATGCCAAGGATCCGACAGCATTGCAAATTACAGCCTCCGTTTTCCGCACCTTAGCGGCCACTAGTGGCTGGAATGAGGTTGCACTCTTGAGTGTCTATCGCCTGGGATTAAACCCAGAAGTCAGATATGCGATGGCTATCCAAGATGACACTTTGGGTTTAGAGCCACTGATCCAGCGATCCATTGGGATCTCACAACGTCTCGCCGCCTGTCATCCTTCTGAGGTGAAAAACACCTCCACCTTTACACCACCACCGGCTCCCGAGCCGGAACCAATGCAGTTGGGGTCACATAGGCTCTTTAGGCGGGAGAGGAACCGCTGTAGAACAGCGGGGACCTGCCTATAGTGACCAGACCGTCGCATCTCCGAATGCCCGACTCGGCCTCCCCGACCAGCGGTGAGTACAGTGGAGTTTTCTACCGATGTCTCATCGCTATTCCTACCGATATCTCATCGCTATCTAAGGTGGCCGTAATGCTTTCTACACCCACTCTTTCTCTTACTGTGTCTGCCCTAGTTAATTCCGGCTCAGCGGGCGACTTCATCTCCCAGGGCTGCCTCCACAGGCTCCAGCTTCTCTGGGAGAAAGGTTACCATAAATTAGCAATCCAAACTATACAAGGACGGAAAAAAGGTTCATGGTCTTGGAGGACACTACGGTAGACGTCATCTTGGGGAGGCCCTGGCTCACGAAACACGCACCTTGATGCTCCTGGGACCCGTGCGACATTCTGGAGTGGAGCCCACAATGTAAGAAACGGTGCTGCACTAATTTCCCCACACGCCGATTCAACACGGCCACAGTAGCAGCTACACGTGTGGAGGAAGCGCCCGACCCCACTCAGGTCGAGTGGTCCCTCAGGTCCCTGTGGAATATTCAACGCACAGGCTGCCACACGTCTCCCTCTTTATTAGCCATGTGACTGGGCGATCGAGCTGGTACCGGAAGCTGAGCTACCTAAGGGTCGGGTTTATCCCCTGTCCGCACTTGAACGTAAAGCTTCGTAGGAGGTTTTGTGTTGCACCACTTCTTCCTGAACCTCGATGCCCTTTCGTGGTAGAAGTGGACGCATCCTCTACTGGGGTAGGGGCTACCTTGTCCCAGGAATCTGGCACACCACCCTGGCTTCATCCGTGTGCCTATTTTTCAAGGAAGCTGTCCCCAGCTGAATTACGCCATCGGGAACCAAGAGTTACTGGCCATCAAACTGGCCTTGGAGGAATGGAGGCACTGGTTGGAGGGCACTGCTCACCCCTTCACGGTCTTCGCCGACCATAAGAACTTGCAGTACCTTAGAGAGGCCAAAAGGCTGAACCCTAGACATGCCAGGTGGGCCCTGTTTTTCACCCGCTTTCAGTATATCCTTACTTACCGAACCAGGGTCAAAGAATGGGAAGGCGGATGCACGGCCCAGAGGAACTGGTCGAACCTGAACCAATCCTGCTACCCCAACTCATTCTTAGCCCTATCGTCTGGGACCTCCAGGAGGAGATTCGTCAGGCCACACTTCGCGAATCTGCCCCACCTGGGGGACAGGAGGGTCTGACCTATGTTCCCACCACTTGTAGGCAGACTCTGCTCAAGAGCATCCACAAAGTGCCGGGGTCAGGACATCCCAGAAAGAAACAGACTCTAAGACTGGCATGAGCACGTTACTGGTGGCCCGGGATGAACCAGGACGTGGAGAAGTATGTGCGGGAGTGCGCCGCCTGCGCAATGGCTAAGGTACCATGACACCTTCCTGTAGGCAATCTTGTACCTCTGCATATACCACATTTTCCCTCGTCGCACCTCGGGATACACTTTGTGACTGACCTGCCTCGATTGGAGGGTCACACATGCTTTCTGGTGGCGGTTGACCGGTTCTCCAAGGCCTGCCATTTCATCCCGCTGAAGGGGCTGGATTTGGCCCTGGAGACCACAGAAGCCCATGTGTACAGGAACTTCTGTCTTTCTGAGGAGATCTTATTCAACCGCAGGCCCCAGTTCACATCCCACGTCTGGCGAGCGTTCTTCCGGCTGCTCGGGGTATCAGTCAACCACCAGTAATCTAATGGCCAGACTGAACAAAAGATCCAGGAACTAGGACGTTACCTCCGAACCTACTGCCAGCAGGACCAGACCGAATGGTGTCGCTACAACTGGCTGTCCGCACCACACAGAGCCATGCCGACACATGCCGTTATTGCACATTGTGCTTTGAGAACTTTTACTCTGTTTGCCTCGTGTGGACCACGCCTCTCCTCAGGCGCACCCCGGATATTGGTTATCCTCCTTATCATCCGCTCTCGGACTTTGTGGGTGATGTCGAGAAAAATATTGAAATTAACCTTATCTAGAGTGTGTTTTAATCCAACTAATGTTTGAGAGACAAGAAAGAACAACATACAAGGCAGACTTAAGCATGTTTATTGGGCAGAGAAGAGTTGAGCTTGACGATGCTGTCAGTGAAGAATGCTCCTGAGAGATGTCCCAGGACGTCTGTGAGTTGGAGCTGAATAAAAGAAACAAACAGAGATCACAATGACTAAAAACATACAATTAATATGTGCATTTAACAACAAAAGTAACAAGCTTACAAATGCTATAGTTGTAAAGCTTAACACACTATGCAATAGTCAGTTCAGATAATATAAATGAAGTATGACCTAGACACTAACATAACCATGTAGAATAATGTAGTTAAACATATACAAATAGACAATTTAAGTAAAATAATATAGTTTGATTTAATAAAAATGGGATAGCAAATAGCATGATAAAAGCAGAACACTTACACCGAGTAGATGTAGGGAAGATAAAGTAGGCCGCAAAATGGTTGTCCACACATAAAAACCTGAGAGCAGGAGGAAGCGGTGCCTGGCTGTACCAGAGGGGGTGAAGGTTGTATACACATTCTTTTCTTAAGTGACATAGAGAAAAGGCTGTAAATAAGGGTAATGGGGGAACAGGAAAACCCAAATATGGAATCACAGGAAGGGGACTTTGCTAGGGTGAAGAAAATAGAAAAAAAGTAAAAGGTGTCATGTAAAGAATGTAGGTGTCAGGTATAAGATTGAGTGTGTGCAAAGTGTGTGTGTGCTTGATAATTTTTAATGTGATGAAGTGACCACCTTCTATGGGCTCATCAGAACGTGTCTGGAATAAAGAAGTTTTTGCTCTTTCTCATCCAAGACTGAAGATTTTTCATTGTCTTTTGAGGTCTATTTCATTTTATTTTATTAAGTTAAGAGTGCTACATTGGGAATTAACTGAAACAAAGAATCCACCCATGATGTGTCTGCTCAGAGACGGGTTCTGAGTTCCGACATATTTTAATGCCAACCACGAAGACTGAAAACCTGAACAGGGGACCGAGCATCCTGTAGGCAGCAGACACTGGCAACAAAATTCATAGAAAAAGTTAAGCAGACACCTGTTATACTCAAAGTCTGTGATTAGTAACTGTATGCCCAGGGGAGGGTCGGCCCCGGGGAGGGAATAGGCTGCTGACCTCGGGTGAAGAACTATTGGGTGGAAAATATAAATAAATAAATTGTGTTGGATGAGAACAAGCAAATGTGAATAAAAGTTGTGTGTTGGAGTGTCACTGCGTATAGAGAAGCATCGTGGGACACAAGTAGAACTATGACTGATTATTTGTACCTTAGTCCTGATAGACTTCCCATGTGGTCTAAATAGGTGGCAGACTAGGCAGACCAAAACCTGAGGGGATCCGGTTTCGAGTCCCGGTGTGGGAAGGTTATACTTCTCATATGGTCTAAAAGTGTGAAGATACCATAAGTCTTTACTGGGGGATCCAGATTCGTGACCTGGAGTGGGAAGGGTACATTGAAAGGTTGTGAGTTGTTAGTATATGTGTAAGGCTCGGAGAGTCACCATAAAGAGTACGGGGTGTGACCGAGGATATTGAAATGAAGTGATGGCCATGTGTACATGTACGGTAAAGAGATAATTGTTCACTGCAGTTGTGTAAGTGTTTTGTTGTTAAATTGTTTGTGAGGTTGAAAGGGAGATTGTGACTGTGTGCTGAAGCTTTTTCTGTGAGGTTATATGTATGTTTGTGTTTTTGTTGTTGCCTGTTGTGTGCTTGTGCTGATGCTTTTTCTGTGAAGCATTTGTGCTTTTGTTGTTTGCTTGCACTGATGCTTTTTCTGTCAAGTTATTTGTATGTTTGTGCTTTTGTTGTTGTTTGTTATTTGATTGTGCAGATTGGGAAGATGAAGAGACTGTGATTATACTTGTATTATTGGCATATCTGTATTATTGATAAGTAGCACTGTATTATTGATATGTATGTTTGTACTTTTGTTGTTTGCTTGCGCTGATGCATTTTCTGTCAAGTTATATCTATGTCTGTGCTTTTGTTGTTGTTTGTTTTTTGCTTGTGCAGATTGGGAAGACGAAGAGATTGTGATTATACTTGTATTATTGGCATATCTGTATTATTGATTTACTAATCTCTTCGTCTTCCCAATCTGCACAAGCAAAAATGGTATACACACACACTAGGAGGATACACTAGGATACACACTAGGATACACACACACACAGCAGGAGAGCCGAGCGCACACGGACACGAACACACGGAGCGCAAAAGGAGGGGGCGCGGGCACGCGCATATACACACGGAGTGCATAAGGGGGCGCAAGGAGCATACGACACACACACACACACACACACACACACACACACACACACACACACACATACAGTGACGTCACCCGCTCACTCACACACACAGCGCGATTGAGTAGTGGTAGTAGCTGCAGAACAAATAGTGTATGGTAGACATAGAGGTGGAAACGAAAATAATTAGAACACATTTTTGGGATGAGAGAACATATAAAGATCGAAACGGTATAGAAAGGGGGCAAACAGAGAAATAAATAAAAGATAAATTGTGGGTGTTTACATATTTCCATGGCATTGGTGTGTTACAGCAAGTATTTCCAGAAGAAGACTGGTATGAGAAAATAAAAAGCATCTGGAAACATCGACTGCTAAGCCCAATATTGCACACCCTAGTGAAAGCCCCTAAACCTAATAAAGCTGTAATACACTTGTTTGATTTTATAACAGAGATAAATACTGAAGACAAAGAAGCAGAGGTACAATTAAACGCAGAAGTACCTGAATAGTCAAATTATTGCTCAGGACTGACAGCAACGGTTGTAGTGGCATAGAGAGCTGTCGTGGGAAAGAGGTGTAGCAACCACAATTTTAATCCATAAAATTAACTCATTAGGGGAACAGAGTCAAAAGAATCCAACACGACCTTGTGTAACAGTGAGACGAATAAACGCCCACCTGAAGTGGTCAGACGAAAATAGATATTCAGGGCACCGTAGAGAAGCGAGCAGACAAGGGTGCATCATGAGTGCAGAAAAATCCACAATCACACCTGTGGTACACGTGATAATTCTAAAACACAAAGGAGTGGAAAAAATCAGATCAGAAAGTACATGAAAAAGTGGAAAGACCGGACAACAGGAGAGTTGCAATGGCCAAAAGAAGGAACATTTAATAAAGAAAAATGTGTGATATAATGAGATCCATGTTGGGGAGAAATGAAGAAAGAGTAGAGAGAAAAGACAAAAAAGAAACTAGATATTATACATATATGGTCAATATGGTTTGAACATGAGGGAAAGAGGCTGAGATCGCATAGGAAGACAGAGGAGAAAGGAAAAGAAGATGAAGAAGAAAAAGGGTCAGAAAAGGCTTTAGCCCCATCGTTTGAGGAGTTTGAGGAACAGAAAAGACACCGCCATATTCTGAAATGAAGAAACCTGAGGTAGTTGGCATCTACCCAGTAATAAAGGAAGGAAAAAAATATCATGACATACAACTAGACATAACAGGAGGACAGATTAAAGGAAAGCTGGAACTCCCAGCCTCAGACAACATGAGAAAAAAGGAAAGAACAAGACAAACAAACAGAGTGCAAACAGAGACATCCCAGCAGGAGAATGGGAAAAGGAGCGACAAACACAAGAACCACCAGAACATGACCAGAATCAAAACCATCGCCTGAAAAAGCAACCACAAAGGCATGTAAGGTACCCCAAAAAAACAAAAAAGACTAAGCAGAGCAACATCTCTCTTAGACATCAGAAACAAAAGTGAAAGTAAGGATGGTTCAAATTTGGGAGAAGAGATCAGAGATGGAGAAGAGTTTGTTGTCATGAACCCAGAAGAAGACATCTCGACAACCTGGAAATCCAATTGCTAATGGGACAGCCAAGAACCAGCGTAAGAGATGGTAAAAAGAAAAAACGGAAAATAACAGAAGAGGCAATGAAGGACATCCCAGGAGAACGCATGGTGACAAGGTCACAAACAGAAAGAAAAGATCAAGAGGAAGAAGAAGAAGAAGTAGAGGAAGAGGTAACAAGAAACAGGCATCAAATCCATTTTGCAAATGCCAGTGGTAATGAAAGGAGCAGAAACATAAGCAGAATATAAACACCATGCTCATTCATGGATCTTACAGGACTGATAAACAGACTGCCTAGCGTTTGTAAAGGAGCACGAAAAAGGATAACACGCTTAGAAGAGCAAACGATGCTGGCCATGGGAGACATCAAGGCAATCTTGACACAGTCCTTGGAAAAAGCTAAAATGATAGAAATGATGGAAGAAGCACAACTAGGCCATATAGGAAAAAATCTGGTATGATCTCTGGTCATTTGGATTGAGAAGAAATGTAATATGGAATGCTCTTTAATCAGCATACCCAACTCAAGCAGATGCAAGCAAGGTGGAAAAGCTAAAAATGGCCGAAAACGAGGGAATAGCTCAATTCATCCTAAAGTTACAGAAAGCCAGGAGAGAAGAGATGGGATCAGCATGGGATGAGACGACTGCTAGCATCACATTGTTTAAGATGATGTTGAAAAAGGCACTCCCAAGTGAAGTGCAAGAGCAACTTGATGCCCTGGGTAACTTTCGAGGCAAATGTTATACACTTTGTGGAATTATATAAGAAAAAGGAGAGAGCAACCAAAAAGGCATCAGATGAGTTAGTGATATTGCTTCACAAAGCACAGCTTGGAGAACTAACACACATCAAACAAGAAAATCGAGAAAAACAAAAAGAGGAGAAAAATTCAGCTAAACAAGCAGCAGTCATGGTGGCACCAACCACTGTACAGCAGGTCCCAGTTTTTCAAACTGCACAAGATCAAGGAAATCAAGAACTAGAAGGAATCACTATACAAGCGCCGCTATTGTACTCTCCTGATACTCCAGCAAATCTATTAGGTAGAGATGTATTATGCAAGCTAGAGCAAAATCCATTTTGCAAATGCCAGTGGTAATGAAAGGAGCAGAAACATAAGCAGAATATAAACACCATGGTCATTCATGGATCTTACAGGACTGATAAACAGACTGCCTAGCGTTTGTAAAGGAGCACGAAAAAGGATAACACGCTTAGAAGAGCAAACGATGCTGGCCATGGGAGACATCAAGGCAATCTTGACACAGTCCTTGGAAAAAGCTAAAATGATAGAAATGATGGAAGAAGCACAACTAGGCCATATAGGAAAAAATCTGGTATGATCTCTGGTCATTTGGATTGAGAAGAAATGTAATATGGAATGCTCTTTAATCAGCATACCCAACTCAAGCAGATGCAAGCAAGGTGGAAAAGCTAAAAATGGCCGAAAACGAGGGAATAGCTCAATTCATCCTAAAGTTACAGAAAGCCTGGAGAGAAGAGATGGGATCAGCATGGGATGAGACGACTGCTAGCATCACATTGTTTAAGATGATGTTGAAAAAGGCACTCCCAAGTGAAGTGCAAGAGCAACTTGATGCCCTGGGTAACTTTCGAGGCAAATGTTATACACTTTGTGGAATTATATAAGAAAAAGGAGAGAGCAACCAAAAAGGCATCAGATGAGTTAGTGATATTGCTTCACAAAGCACAGCTTGGAGAACTAACACACATCAAACAAGAAAATCGAGAAAAACAAAAAGAGGAGAAAAATTCAGCTAAACAAGCAGCAGTCATGGTGGCACCAACCACTGTACAGCAGGTCCCAGTTTTTCAAACTGCACAAGATCAAGGAAATCAAGAACTAGAAGGAATCACTATACAAGCGCCGCTATTGTACTCTCCTGATACTCCAGCAAATCTATTAGGTAGAGATGTATTATGCAAGCTAGGAGCAAAATCCATTTTGCAAATGCCAGTGGTAATGAAAGGAGCAGAAACATAAGCAGAATATAAACACCATGGTCATTCATGGATCTTACAGGACTGATAAACAGACTGCCTAGCGTTTGTAAAGGAGCACGAAAAAGGATAACACGCTTAGAAGAGCAAACGATGCTGGCCATGGGAGACATCAAGGCAATCTTGACACAGTCCTTGGAAAAAGCTAAAATGATAGAAATGATGGAAGAAGCACAACTAGGCCATATAGGAAAAAATCTGGTATGATCTCTGGTCATTTGGATTGAGAAGAAATGTAATATGGAATGCTCTTTAATCAGCATACCCAACTCAAGCAGATGCAAGCAAGGTGGAAAAGCTAAAAATGGCCGAAAACGAGGGAATAGCTCAATTCATCCTAAAGTTACAGAAAGCCTGGAGAAGAGATGGGATCAGCATGGGATGAGACGACTGCTAGCATCACATTGTTTAAGATGATGTTGAAAAAGGCACTCCCAAGTGAAGTGCAAGAGCAACTTGATGCCCTGGGTAACTTTCGAGGCAAATGTTATACACTTTGTGGAATTATATAAGAAAAAGGAGAGAGCAACCAAAAAGGCATCAGATGAGTTAGTGATATTGCTTCACAAAGCACAGCTTGGAGAACTAACACACATCAAACAAGAAAATCGAGAAAAACAAAAAGAGGAGAAAAATTCAGCTAAACAAGCAGCAGTCATGGTGGCACCAACCACTGTACAGCAGGTCCCAGTTTTTCAAACTGCACAAGATCAAGGAAATCAAGAACTAATGTCTGTGGCACAACCAATGATGGCAATCCAACCACAGGCACCTGTGACATTTACAGCACCAATGCCTCAGCAGATGGCCTATCCGATAAATCAGCAGTATCCTCCACAATACAAAGGGTGGGGACAAGGAAGAGGACGAGGCAGAGGAGGAATGTTTCAACTAAGACCAAGAAATTATCAACCACCAAGAGGAGGAAGATGCTAGAAGTGCCAAGATCCCAATCACATGATGAGGGACTGCACATATCCAGAAAGACAACAGCAAAGCAACCCCCAACAAAATAAAGTCTGGCAAAATCCCGGAAACTGGGCAGGACCGTGGATGAGACAAAATCGGCAAGACCAAACTCAAGTGAACCTTAGGAACATGTTAAGATGCCCAGAGAATCCAGAGGGGGAGCTGGTACAGTCCCCCACCTCACTGTATCCTGCACAAGAACCAACCATAATAGTGGATGTGGGTAACCAGCTTCAAGCATCGTTTTTGATTGACTCAGGAGCAACATTCACAAGTATTGGAAAAGAAGGCTCTAAGCTCCCCCTCTCATGCAAGGCAGTAAAGAGAGTAGGCTTCTCAGGTAAAACTCAAACCTTGCAATTTACAGAGCCACAAGAAATAACAGTAGAAGGAATCACTATACAAGCGCCGCTATTGTACTCTCCTGATACTCCAGCAAATCTATTAGGTAGAGATGTATTATGCAAGCTAGGAGCAAAAATCTACTGTGGACCTACAGGAGTGTGGGTCGAACTTCCTGAGTGTCTAGCTCAACAATATGTGATGGTGGAAGACAGAAAAACAGAACAACAAACACTGGATAAAGTCTACTGGCTGGAACTTAAGGAGACATCTTCAGAAATCCATAAGTTGAATGACCACTAGAAAACATGGTTCACAAACATGCGTCCTGATTGTATGGAAACCAGAAAACCATGGCATTGCACCATAAAGTATGATGAAGGGAGACAAGATGAAGAATATGAGACTTTGTGGGGAGAACATGTAGAAGGAAACCAGTACAGTATCAAAGCAGAAAATGTTATCATTGGTCCCCAAGGGATAGCAGCAACAGTACAGCTGCCAAACCAAATCACTCAGTGGTATTTAGTCAAGAATTCTGTTCCACATGTCTGTAATGACCGGGTAAAATTTTTAATCAAAATACCTAGGGCCAATGGTCAGGGAAGCAAGTCAAGTAACCAAGTGGATGCCCGTGAAAGAAAATATTAATGTGTCACCAGATAGGAAATATCTCAAAATAAAGTTAACAGCTGAAAATTGTGGGAGGCACAAGCCAGTGCACTCTTAGTGCCGGTCCCAAGCCCGGATAAATGGGGAGGGTTGCGTTAGGAAGGGCATCCAGCGTAAAACATGTGCCAAATTGAATAGGCGGATCACAAATAAGAATTTCATACCGGATCGGTTGAGGCCTGGGTTAACAACGACCGCCACAGGTATCGTTAGCTACTGGTGGAAATTGGGCTACTGTTGGCCAAAGGAGGAGAAGGAGAGGAGGAAGACATCTACAGAGACAGCAGGAAAAGGAGAAGTGTAGGAGAGTGGAGGTTCGGTTTGGTACTTTAAATGTTGGTACTATGACTGGTAAAGGGAGAGAGATAGCTGATATGATGGAGAGGATAGAGGTAGACATGTTGTGTGTTCAGAAGACCAAGTGGAAAGGGAGTAAGGCCAGGAACATTGGAGGTGGGTTTAAACTGTCCTATCATGGTGTGGATGGAAAGAGAAATGGTGTAGGGGTGATTTTGAAGGAAGAGTACAGTAAGAGTGTAGTGGAAGTGAAGAAAGTTTCTGATAGGGTGATGAACGTGAAGCTGGAAGTTGAAGGGATGATGATGTTGAAGCTGTGAGATGGAGGAGAAGAAAAGATTCTGGAGTGAATTAGATGAAGTGGTAGATGGTGTACCTAGGAAAGAACGATTGGTAATTGGGGCAGACTTTAATGGGCATGTAGGTGAAGGGAACAGAGGTGATGAGGAGGTGATGGGTAGGTATGGTTTTAAGGAGAGGAATGTAGAAGGGCAGATGGTGGTAGATTTTGCTAAAAGGATGGAAATGGCATTGGTGAATACGTATTTTAAGAAGAAGGATGATCATAAGGTGACCGATAAGAGTGGAGGAAGGTGCACACAGGTGGACTATGTTTTATGCAGGAGATGCAATCTGAAAGAGATTGGAGACTGTAAGGTGTTGGCAGGGGACAGTGTAGCCAGACAGCATCAGATGGTGGTCTGTAGGATGGTTCTGGAGGCGAAGAAGAAGAGGAGGAGAGTGAGGACTGAAAGAAGAATAAGATGGTGGAAAGTGAAGGAGGAAGAGTGTATTGTGAGGTTCAGGGAAGAGGTCAGACAGGGGCTTGGTGGTGGTGGTGAAGAGGTCTTGGATGATTGTGTAACTACTGCAGAAGTGATGAGGGTGGCAGGTTCCACAGAGAAGGGGAATGAAAGTCAGTAGAAGTAAGACAGAGTACATGTGCGTAAATGTGAGAGAGGGCAGTGGAGTGGTGCGGTTACAGGGTGAAAAGGTGGAGAAGGTCGAGGAGTTTAGGTACCTGGGGTCAACAGTGCAAAGTAATGGAGAGTGTGTTAGAGAAGTAAAGAAAAGAGTGCAGGCAGGGTGGAGTGGGTGGAGAAGAATGACAGGAGTGATTTGTTATAGTAGGGTATCTGCAAGAATGAAAGGGAAAGTTTATAGGACTGTGGTGAGACCTGCGATGATGTATGGATTAGAGACAGTGGCATTGAGTAAAAGACAGGAGCTGGAGGTAGCAGAACTGAAGATGTCAAGGTTTTCGTTGGGAGTGAGGAGGATGGACAAGATTAGAAATTAGTTTATTAGAGGGACAGCCCATGTAGGATGTTTTGGAGACAAGGTGAGGGAGGCGAGATTGAGATGGTTTGGACATGTGCAGAGGAGGGACATGAGTTATATTGTTAGAAGAATGCTGAGGATGGAGCCACCAGGAAGTAGGAAAAGAGGAAGGCCAAGGAGGAGGTTTATGGATGTGGTGAGGGAAGACATGCAGGTAGTTGGTGTGAAAGAGGCAGATGTAGAGGATAGGGTGGTATGGAGACGGATGATCCGCTGTGGCGACCCCTAATGGGAGCAGCCGAAAGAAGAAGAAGAAGCTGAAGATTGTATGATAGCTCACACTGTGTTGATTAACAGGCAGTTGCAGATAAAAATGCAAATAGAACAGGTAGGACAGTGGCCCCAAAGGGCAGAAGATTCAGAACAAACTGAACATGAACTACAGGTACTGAAGCAGGTTCCAGAACAACTATGGACTAAACATCAGACAGATGTAGGGTTAGTAAAGTCTTCAGGATTGGCGCAAATTCAACTAAAACCCAATGTGCAATTACCCTATCAGAAACAATACCCATTGTCACAACAAGCTATAGAGGGGATAAGACCAACCATGGAGGGACTAGTTGAGGCAGGAGCGTTAATCACAACCAAAAGCCCTTGCAACACACCCATTTTTCCGGTCAGAAAACCTAACTCAGACAAATGGAGATTGGTCCATGATTTAAGGCCAGTAAACCATGTTGTGGTAACAGAAAATCCTGTAGTGCCTGATCCACACACTTTTTTAACTAACATCTCTGAAGGGACTAAATGGTACACTGTGATTGATTTATGTTCAGCATTTTTTAGTGTACAGCTGCATCCTGAGTCTCTGTTTTTGTTTGCATTCACCTACGGGGGTAAGCAATACGCCTACACACGGCCGCCACAAGGGTATTGTGAAAGCCCTTCAATTTTTAACCAAGTGTTAGCACGAGATCTGGCAGAACTAGACATTCAGAGCAGTTTACTCCAATATGTGGATGAACTGCTAATTTGTAGTCAAACTAAAGAACAGCAGGATTCGCTAAAAGTCCTAGAAACCCTAGCCCACAATGGACACAAGGTCAGTAGGGACAAATTGCAATTCTGCCAACGAAAGGTAGAATATTTAAGTAGAGTGCTCGAAGGCACTACACGAAAAATCTCACCCTCACATGTAGAGGCAATTCAGAAAACACCACAACCTCAAACCGTGCAACAGATGTTGTCATTCCTGGGTTTAGGAGGTTTTGGCAGACCGTGGATTTGTGATTTTGCGTTGAAAACACAACTTCTTAAAAACGTGATGAAGGCAGCAGACCAGACAAAATCAAGCGCTCATCTGGTCTGGACAGAGGAAGGTAAAAAAGCCTTTGAGCAGTAAAAAGCGATTTAAAATCCGCCCCAGCTTTAGCCTGTCTTGACTATACAAAAACATTTCATCTATATGTATAGGAAAGGCGAGGTTTTGCATCAGCCATACTAGCACAACAGCAACAAAGTATGGGAAAGAAGCCAATTGCGTACTACAGTACAGCTCTTGATAATGTGGAAAAGGGCATGCCACCATGTTCCAGAGGTTTGGCCGCTGCAGCATTTGCTTATTAAAAGGCATCGACAATCACAATGGCTCATGCAGTGACCCTGTACACTTCTCATGCGCTACATGCCTTACTGACAAGTCAAAAGTTTGTGATAACAAATGCTCGTAGGACAGGTTAATGATGTAATTCTGTCTGCACCAGAACTAACAATTGAGAGATGTCTCACAGTCAACCCAGCTGACTGAGTAGTACTACCAGATGACGGAACGCCCTATGAGTGCATTACAGTAGCAGAGAAATTTCTAAAAGCTAGGGATGACCTAGATAATCAACCACTGCAAAATGCCCAGCATGTCTTATTCGTGGATGGTTCATGCTACCGCACGAATGATGGTAACAAAGCAGGATATGCAGTGGTCGTGTACAATGAGGAAGAAGATTTATTTAAAGTACTATCTATCGTAAGTGTGCCACAGCCTTGTTCTGCCCAATTAGCAGAAATAAAAGCCCTAACAGCAGCATGTAGGTTAGGGGCAGGGAGAACATGTACCGTCTACACAGATTCAGCTTATGAATATGGGGTGTGTCACACATTTGGACCTATCTGGGAACAGAGGGGTTTCCAGAGAGCTGATGGATCATCCATTGTGCATGGTCCTGCAATTTCAGATTTGCTCAAAGCAATGATGCTTCCAAAAGCAATAGCCATTGTGAAATTCAAAGCCCACAAGACTGATGGTGAGATGGTCAGTAGATGTAATGCAGCAGCAGATGGAGACTGTGTAAAAGTAATGATGCAGGGTGAATGTAAAAAAAAGTAATGGAGCAGAAGGAAGAATGGGCACAGGTGATGGAGTAATATCTTGGGGAATACCAGGATGTATAGCAAGTGGGGAGGAGAAGGAGATGTGGAAGAAACAAGGTGCAGTACAAGATCCCAACACAGGGTTATGGAGAAGCATAGATGGGGTATGGGTGGCACCTATAGCTCTTTTGTCAATGCTCATTAATGAAGCACATAGGGTAGATCACTGTAATCGTAGAAGATCATGGACACAATCTGAAGGAATTGGTGGTCGCCATACCTGGCCAGTATGGCGGACAAATTCCTGAGGTCCTGTGAGCTATGTGCAGCACGTAATGTCAGAAAACATTTTACAGCACCGATCAGTCACCTACCTGAACCAAGGGGACCATTTAAACATTTGATGATGGATTTTGTGGATATGGCAGACAGAAAGGTAGGAAAGAGATAGAAAATAACAAGCATAATCCTAGATTTTTATTCAGCACGGTAGCAAAATTAACAGGAAATAAAAGCACTGCACTAACATGCACACCAGTAACGATTTCATGAACTTTTTAATAATAAAATTGAAAACATTAGGCAAGAAATCCAGACGGTTAATATAAATCCAAATTATTTTACAAGTAACCCTGTAGACACCAGTGTAATTATAGCAGACAATCAACTACAAAGCTTCACTCCTATTCATGAGAATGACTTAATTTCATTAATCTCATCAAAATCATCAACCTGCATTCTCGATCCCTTGCCTACAAGTTTCTTTAAACAGATAGCTCCAGAGGTAATTGAACCTGTTTTAAAAATAATTAACTCTTCCATTAGCACTGGTTATGTACCTAAATCCTTCAAACTGGCAGTTATCCACCCCCTTATTAAGAAACCTGACCTTGACCCATGTCAGACAGCTCTCTCTTGGCTAAGGTCTTATTTGACTGATCGCTATCAGTTTGTTGATGTAAATGGTGAGTTCTCCACACTCTATGAGGTAAAGTTTGGTGTTCCGCAAGGATCTGTCTAGGCCCACTGCTTTTCTCTTTATATATGCTGCCTCTTGGTGAAATCATTCATAAACATGGGATTCGCTTCCATTGCTATGCTATTGACACACAGCTGTATATTTCAGCAAAGCCAGATGAGCGAGATCAGATTAACAATGTTGAGAAGTGTGTAAAGGACATTAGACAGTGGATGCTTAATAACTTTCTTCTGCTCAACTCAGATAAGACGGAAGTACTTTTACTAGGACCACATGCAGCTAGAAGTAAACTTTCCGATTACGTAGCATTTCTAGATGGTGTTTCTGTTTCAGCATGTACGGCTGTCAAAGACCTTGGTGTGATTATTAACCCGAGTCTTTCCTTTGAGTCTCACGTGAATAATATTACCAGGATCGCCTTCTTTCACCTTAGAAATATTGCTAAAATTAGAAATATGATGTCGTTACAGGATGCAGAAAAACTAGTTCATGCTTTTGTTACTTCTAGATTAGACTACTGTAACGCTTTACTGTCTGGGTGTTCGAGTAAGTGCATAAATAAGCTTCAGTTAGTTCAGAATGCAGCAGCAAGAGTCCTCACTAGATCTAGGAAATACGACCACATCACCCCTGTTTTAATCAGTCTACACTGGCTCCCAATCAAATCTCGCATTGATTATAAAATATTACTACTGACGTATAAAGCACTTAACGGTCTCGCACCGCAGTATCTGAGTGAACTTCTGTACCAGTATGATCCTCCACGCCTACTTAGATCAAAAGGTGCTGGCTATCTGTTGGTTCCTCAAATAATGAAGACTACAGCAGGGGGCAGATCTTTCTCTTATAAAGCCCCACAGTTATGGAACAGCCTTCCAATCAGTGTTCGGGACTCGGACACAGTCTCAGTGTTCAAGTCGAGGTTGAAAACTTATTTATTTAGTCAAGCCTTTTATCATTAGGTTTTTCTTAGGTAAAGGCTCAGATCTGGTGGGAGCATGGATATAGAGTTTTTGGTGAACTGGTATATTTGTATGCTGTCGTCCCCTCACATTCACACGTTCACTCGGGTTTGTTGACGGTGGTGTGGTGGGTCGTCTCTTATCCCAGAGATCCCTCATGTCTGTGTTACCTTCTGGTTCTCCCTTTTAATTATGCTGCCATAGCGAGTCTTGCCGGAGTCCAAACTGCACAGTGACATTAACTTTCATACACCAATAGGGACACTTAATAATCCATATCCTTCTCTTCCCGTCACCCTCTCTCTCTCTCTCTCTCTCTCGGTCGAGTTAAACATGCTCCTGAGGTTCCTGTGACCACTGTTCCTGCCCCTCTCCCCTCCGTGGATCTTCACACTTCTGTGCAGCTTGGGACAGTATCTCATCAACACCTTGGGTGGTTCCATGTAATTCCGGAGTAGAACGGGTGCTTTGAGGATGGATTGGACTGTAGTTGGTGTCGGCGGTCTGCTGCACTGACTCGGGAGTGCAGTTTGCTTCTGATCGTCATCACTGTAACCCGCAACATTGTATATCTTCTTCAAATGGACATTTTGTGCAACCCAGATGAGGATGGGTTCACTCTTGAGTCTGGTTCCTCTCAAGGTTTCTTCCTTATGCCATCCCGGGGAGTTTTTCCTTGCCACAGTTGCTCATCAGGGACAAACATACTTACAAAGAACATATTTACGTTTAATCACCACATTATCTGTGTAAAGCTGCTTTGAGACAATGTTCATTGTTAAAAGCGCTATACAAATAAAAATGAATTGAATTGAATTGAATTGAGATACATTTGGTGGTGATAGATCGTTTTAGCAGATGGGTGGAAGCAATAGCTACAGCTAAGAATGATGCAAAGACTGTAGCTAGGTTTTTGGTCAGAGAAGTATTTCCAAGGTTTTGAATACCTGATAAGGTGAGTTCTGACAATGGACCGCATTTTCTGAATAACGTGATTAAGTCAATATCAGAAGCTCTGTGTATCAAGCAAAGAATGGGTTGTGTTTATCATCCCCAATCACAGGGAATGGTTGAGAGAGCCAATGGGGTGTTGAAGGAGAAAATAGTGAAAATTTGTGCAAGTACAGATTTGAATTGGTACAGGCTCTTCCGCTAGCGTTGATGAAAATGCAATCTCATTAGCAAGACTGTGCACTCATTGTTTGGACAATACGTACAGCTCCCAGTGTATTAAGTTACAGGACAGGAGTCTTCCACAGAAAACGGCTCTGCAGCCATTATCTGCGTGGATGTGGTTGAAGGGTCTTTTTGGCCCTAGTCAATAAAAAAAAAAAAGGATGAATAAATAAAAAGGTTTTTATCGAACGTGTCCTTTTGATTGTATATACTTGTGCTTGGTTACAAATTTTTGAAGTAATGACATGACTACTGATTTTTCTACTCTCCATCCCTCATTTGATCGAAAACACAAAATCCTTGATATGTTTCGTTTATGATTATATCGTATTAATCATGTTGTTGTTGTGAGTATTTCATGTTGTGTACAGGAACATGGCCGCTGGTGAACACAGGTGGCTCCTGCAAGGTGTGTGTTTGCATCAAGGCATGCGTGCATACATCGATGCATGTGCTGAGGGGTATAGCTTCGACTTTGACGCGTTCAGAGGTCCGAGCAGTGCTTGCGATGTCACTCGCTCACGGTTACCTGTTCACGGACTTCGTCACCTTTGTAACGTTCTGCACCATCGCCTTCTGTGGCTATGTTCTCTCCCCTGCCGCACTGGATCAAATGCATGTCTCCGTTTCCATAGTTCCACCACTTTGCACTGGACTGCGTGATTTTTCGTTCGGTTTTGTTTTCTTGTGTGTTATGTTTTAGCTACCTGTACAATCACGACTGAGGATGACCTTGGTGGTGAAACCACTGTCGTGCCAAAGGCGGGCAAGGTGGGAATTTTCCCTGAAAATTGGCTGTGTCAGGGTTTTTCGTTGACTCTTGGTTCATCATGTTGTGATTAGGCTTATTCGATGCTGTCATGACGGGGGAGTGATGTCGATTTCGGTCAATGTTTGTTTTTTGCTTTTTCAAAGATTTTAGTCGATTTCACTGATTTTAGTTTTCGTTGGCTGTTTTTGTGACATGTATGTTTTTTAATGGGTTAACACGGAAGTAGGCAGAGTGTGAGACTAATTAGTCTCAGATGGGGGAGTGATGTCGAGAAAATATTCGAATTAACCTTATTTAGAGTGTGTTTTAATCCAACTAATCTCCATCCAACAAACTGACCTAATAATTAGTATAGAACCTATTAGATACAATAGAAGCAGCTTGATTAAACCTATTTAGTCTATGTGTTTTAATCAAACCCATGTAGTCTATGTACTACAAGTATAATTAACATAATAACGATCAGATATTAATAAATAGAGTAGAGTAGGGTCTGATTGGTGTTATGAGTGTGTTGGCGAGACAAGAAAGAACAACATACAAGGAAGACTTAAGCATGTTTATTGGGCAGAGAGGAGTTGAGATTGAACATGCTGTCAGTGAAGAATGCTCCTAAGAGATGTCCCAGGATGTCTGTGAGTTAGAGCTGAATAAAAGAAACAAACAGAGAACACAATGACTAAAAACATACAATTAATTAGTGCATGTAACAACAAAAATAACAAGCTTACAAATGCTATAGTTGTGAAGCTTAACACACTATGCAATAGTCAGTTCAGATAATATAAATGAAGTATGACCTAGACACTAACATAACCATGTAGAATAATGTAGTTAAACATATACAAATAGACAATTTAAGTAAAATAATATAGTTTGATTTAATAAAAATGGGATAGCAAATAGCATGATAAAAGCAGAACACTTACACCGAGTAGATGTAGGGAAGATAAAGTAGGCCGCAAAATGGTTGTCCACACATAAAAACCTGAGAGCAGGAGGAAGCGGTGCCTGGCTGTACCAGAGGGGGTGAAGGTTGTATACACATTCTTTTCTTAAGTGACATAGAGAAAATATGGGTAATGGTGGGAACAGAAAAACCCAAATATGGAATCACAGGAAGGAGACTTTGCTAGGGTGAAGAAAACAGAAAAAAAGTAAAAGATGTCATGTAAAGAATGTAGGTGTCAGGTATAAGAATGAGTGTGTGCAAAGTGTGTGTGCGCTTGATCATTTTTGATGTGATAAAGTGACCACCTTCTATGGGCTCATTAGAACGTGTCTGGAATAAAAAGGTTTTTATTCTTTCTCATCCAAGACTGAAGATTTTTTATTGGCTTTTGAGGTCTATTTCATTTAATTTTATTAAGTTAAGAGTGCTACATTGGGAATTAACTGAAACAAATAATCCACCCGTGATGTGTCTGCTCAGAAATGGGTTCTAGAGTTCTGACATGGGCCTCGCCATTGGGAGTCAGCTGGAGAGGTCAGGGTTTATCCTGTTTGTATCTTTGACACTATGTGTCTGACATTGTGTATGAAACTGTGAAAACCCCCAATAAAAGTGTAAGCTGTGGTGCTCATCCTTTGATTGAAATTCAAATGTCAAGGGTTAAAAGGAATGCCTGGGACATGAAGTCTAAATTGTAGTATTTTGTTACTTACGGTAATGTTATGAGACATACAGTATGCTTAGGAACTTATATTGGGTGTGTTACGGTACTGTTGAAAAGAGGAATAAAAGTTATTCTAAGAAGTCATGGCCGGCTGTCACGTGGTCCATTTATAAAAGGTTTATGTTGTACCTATCAAACGACAGAACATAAATGACCCCTGCCCAGATGCTACAGCCTTATAAACGAATAGCAGGATTTTGTATTCAATGCGCTCTTTAACAGGAAGCCAGTGCAGCTGTTGAAAAACAGGAGATATGCGGTCCATTGAAGTTCTAGTGAGTATTCTTGCAACTGATTAACTCTAACTTGTGTAAAACTTTATGGGGAAGAAAAAAAAAAGCATTGCAATAGTTCATGCATGAGGTGATGAGCATGAACCATAATAGCAGTGCTCCTCATTGAGAGGGCCAGGAGGAGGCGATTTATATGACGGATGTGATAGTTAGTCATGTGGACGGATGTGATCTTGTTAATATGTGCTATAGCGCAGTGGTCCCCAACCTTTTTTGGCCGTGTGTGTGTGTGTGTGTGTGTGTGTGTGTGTGTGTATAAATACAACAAATTAAAATGATGTGACTGGCAAAAAACTGATATTTTCTAAATATAACAATAATCGTGAATCCACTGTGTTGTTTTTTTATTCATTTAGCTAGCTTGGGGGTTTCAATTTAGCGGTAATGTATTATGTGTAAGCGGCCTGAGCAGCACCTTTTAAGAAGGAAGCGGATGTAGGTAAGACGTGACTGAGGCAAGCATTTTGACATGCATCAAGAGTGAGTCATAGACAGATGTGGCGGAGAGAATCCGGTAATTTTCCAAAATAAAACATCATTCAGAATCAGATAATAAATAAAATGGAAATAATGTATGTATTCTTTCTGTGCGGCCCGGTACCAATTGACCCACGGACCGCTGCTGGTCTGGTCAATGATAAATCTCAATCTCTTAACCTGTGTCAAAGGAGCAATAGTGGAACTGTCAAAACACATTATTTTTTTGTGCTTACGAAGAGTATTTCAGTCTTACTTCTGTTAAGTAAGGAAGATTATTTGAGAACCAAGCTTTTTTTTTTTAGCCAAACAGTTAGAAAGAGAAGATGGAAGAAGGTCAGAGGTAGGTTTTAGAAGACAGATAGAGCTGGGTGTCATCAGCATAACAATTATATTGGATACCATGTTTCCGAAAGATACATCCAAGTGGCAATAAATAGTAAGGGGCACAGAACTGAACTCTGCAGGACAACTGCAGTGATGGTTGAAGATTTGGATTTGAACTGTCCTAGCTGAACAAATTGAGTGCAGTCTCAAGTCTATCTAATAAAATATCATGGGAGTGTCAAATGCTGAGGTTAAGTCGAGAAGAATTTAAATAGAGAGAAGTCCTGAGTCAGCCGCTACCAGGAGATCATTAGAGATTTTGACAAGGGCAGGCTCAGTACTATCGTGAAAGTGGAAACTTAACTGCTAGGTGGTTGTGCACCTGAGCACAAAACTACCCTTTTTACATTTTTGATAAAAATGGCAGATTGGAAATTGGATGTAATTTATCAAAGTTATTTGTATCAGCACCTGGCTTCTTTAGTATGGGAGCTAAAGCAGTTGGGAACAATGCCAGAGGTGAGAGAAGAATGGATGATCTCAGTGATAAGAGGCAAAAGATCTGACAGACAAACTTAGACTATATGAGTTGAAAAGGGGTCTAACTGACAGGTAGTTGATTTAGATTTCCAAATGACTGAAGCAATCTCACCTGCTGTAGGAAATTTAAAGGTAGAAAGAGTAGAATTAAGTGAGTGTGATAATAGTGAAAGAAAAGGAGGCTTTAGCAGGGTCTGAGACCAGCAGAGATTGATGAATATTCTCTATATTTGTAGCAATGGACTCGAGCCGCCACCAAACATCTGCGACAGACGCGAAGAATCCGCAAATAGTTGCCAGATATGTAGTTATGACTAGCCGTCTGTAGCCACGAGCATAAAGTACACAGGCCAACAGCAACCCTGGTCAAGTAGACAGGTCAGGCTTCAGTGTAGAGTAATTAGACTACTACCCAGGTGCAGAAACAACATAAAATTTGAAACATATCTCTTCCAGAAGCAGCGGCAGCTAACAGCGCCAGTGTTAACCCCGGAAGTTTACTGCTGAATTATAACGTTAGCATTAAAGATTTAGAAATATAAAACACATTCTGGATTATGTAATGGGTTTTCACATATGAATTGTTTATAGTTTGGATGATTTACAGTATTAATGTACAATTAAATTATTCAGTAAATATTCACAAAAATGGTATTCAATTATACAGTGAGGAAAATAATTATTTGAACACCCTGCTATTTTGCAAGTTCTCCCATTTAGAAATCATCGAGGGTTCTGAAATTGTCATGGTAGATGCATGTCCACTGTGAGAGACATAATCTAAAAAATAAAATCAAGAAATCATAATATGATTTTTAAACTATTTATTTGTATGATACAGCTGCAAATAAGTATTTGAACACCTGTCTATCAGCTAGAATTCTGACCCTCAAAGACCTGTTAGTCTGCCTTTAAAATGTCCACCTCCACTACATTTATTATCTTAAATTAGATGCACCTGTTTGAGGTCGTTAGCTGCAAAAAGACACCTGTCCACCCAATACAATCTTTAAGAATCCAACTACTAACATGGCCAAGACCAAAGAGCTGTCCAAAGACACTAGAGACGAAATTGTAAACCTCCACAAGGCTGGAAAGGGCCACGGGGAAATTGCCAAGCAGCTTGGTGAAAAAAGGTCCACTGTTGGAGCAATCATTAGAAAATGGAAGAAGTTAAACATGACTGTCAGTCTCCCTCAGACTGGGGCTCCATGCAAGATCTCACCTCGTGGGGTCTCAATGATCCTAAGGAAGGTGAGAAATCAGCCCAGAACTACACGGGTTGAGCTGGTCAATGACCTGAAAAGAGCTGGGACCACCGTTTCCAAGGTTACTGTTGGTAATACACTAAGACGTCATGGTTTGAAATCATGCATGGCACGGAAGGTTCGCCTGCTTAAACCAGCACATGTCCAGGCACGTCTTAAGTTTGCCAATGACCATTTGGATGATCCAGAGAAGTCATGGGAGAAAGTCATGTGGTCAGATGAGACCAAAATAGAACTTTTGGGTCATAATTCCACTAAACGTGTTTGGAGGAAGAAGAATGATGAGTACCATCCAAGAACACCATCCCTACTGTGAAGCATGGGGTGGTAGCATCATCTTTGGGGTGTTTTTCTGCACATGGGACAGGCGACTGCACTGTATTAAGGAGAGGATGACCGGGGCCATGTATTGCGAGATTTTGAGGAACAACCTCCTTCCCTCAGTTAGAGCATTGAAGATGGGTCGAGGCTGGGTCTTCCAACATGACAATGACCGAAGCACACAGCCAGGATAACCAAGGGTGGCTCTGTAAGAAGCATATCAAGGTTCTGGCGTGGCCTAGCCAGTCTCAGACCTAAACCCAATAGAGAATCTTTGGAGGAGCTCAAACTCCGTGTTTCTCAGCGACAGGCCAGAAACCTGACTGATCTAGAGAAGATCTGTGTGGAGGTGGGCCAAAATCCCTCCTGCAGTGTGTGCAAACCTGGTGAAAAACTACAGGAAACGTTTGAACTCTGTAATTGCAAACAAAGGCTACTGTACCAAATATTAACATTGACTTTCTCAGGTGTTCAAATACTTATTTGCAGCTGTATCATACAAATAAATAGTTTAAATCATATATTGTGATTTCTGGATTTTTTTTTTTTTAGATTATGTCTCTCACAGTGGACATGCACCTACGATGACAATTTCAGACCCCTCCATGATTTCTAAGTGGGAGAACTTGCAAAATAGCAGGGTATTCAAATACTTATTTTTCTCACTGTAAGTCAAATTAGATATCCACAATGAGAAAGGCTATTTCCAACCGAATAAGTTAAGTGTTGCTCTATTATCCAGGGGCAATGCAAGCATTTTTAAGAAAATACGGTATTACCTCATCCTATTAAGATTGCTGGTTTCTGGTAGTCTCCCAGTGTCCCAGCACTTTAAAAAAAGGTTTGACCTTCCAGTAGAGAGCCTGTCTGCTACTGACCTGCTGTGCACTTCAGGACTCCACACACCCCATGTGTGCAGGCTATTTGTATGAGTGAATATGGAACTCCACAGCACTGGATTTAGTTCAAGCTGATTATTCTCCTGCAGGGATGATAATGGCCATGCCTAAAGGTGTTTTTTTGCCATTATCTTCCTGACATTTTAGCTTTACTCCTCAGTGTAAAATTCCAAGGTAGACATGAGATGAGAAGGGTTTAATATTCAAGCCATTGAAATTTCAACACATGAAATTATGAATAAATGTAGAATAGCATAACTTTCTTTTTATAAACTTAGAATAAATCTCTATTGCTGAAGGTAACAATAAATTATATATATATATATAAAAAAAAAAAAAATATATATATATATATATATATATATATATATATATATATATATATATATATATATATTCGCTACTGAATATTTATCAGTGGGAGTAAGACAGTACATGTGTGTAAGCGAGAGGGAGGGCAGTGGAGTGGTGTGGTTGCAGGAAGAAGAGGTGGAGAATGTGGAGGAGTCTTATACTCAGTTCATACATTTATAATGCCACTTTAGTGCATAAATTATATTAATCAAACATTGATAAATTTGACAGCAGTGTATGAGCTTTTGCTTCATGCCCTGGATCCCCAATGAACAAGAAATTACTTTTGCATGCCTTATGACTGCGGTCCTCAACCTTTTTTGTGCCACAGACCAGTTTAATGTCAGACAATATTTTCATGGACCGGCCTTTAAGGTGTGGCGGATCTTCTTCTTCTTCTTTCGGCTTCTCCCATTAGGGGTCTCCACAGCGGATCATCTGTCTCCACAACCCCCTGTCCTCTACATCTGCCTCTGTCACGATAACTACCTGCATGTCTTCCTTTACCACATCCATGAACCTTCTCCTTGGCCTTCCTCTTTTCCTTCTTTCTGGTGGCTCCATCCTCAGCATTCTCCTACCGATATACCCCATCTCCCTCCTCTGCACATGTCCTAACCATCTCAATCCCACCTCCCTCACCGTGTCTCTAAAACGTCCAACATGCGCTGTCCCTCTAATAAACTAATTTCTAATCTTGTCCATCCTCGTCACTCCCAACGAAAACCTTAACATCTTCAATTCAGCTACCTCCAGCTCTACCTCCTGTTTTTTACTCAATGCCACTGTCTCTAAATACAACATTGCAGGTCTTACCACAGTCCTATAAACTTTCCCTTTCACTCTTGCAGATACCCTTCTATCACAAATCACTCCTGCCACTCTTTTCCACCCACTCCACCCTGCCTGCACTCTTTACTCTATTAATCTGCACTGTTGACCCCAGGGCCCTGAACTCCTCCACCTTCGCCATCTTTTCTCCCTGCAACCGCACCATTCCACTGCCCTCTCTCTCATTCACACACATGTACTCTGTCTTACTCCTACTGACTTTCATTCCCCTTCTCTCCAGCACATACCTCCACCATTCAAGGCTCTTCTCAACCTGCTCCCTGCTCTCCCCACAAATCACAATATCATCCGCAAACATCAAAGTCCACAGAGACTCCTGTCTGACCTCGTCCTTTAACCTGTCCATCACCACTGCAAACAGGAAAGGGCTCAGAGCCGATCCTTGATGCAGTCCGACCTCCCCCTTGAACCAGTCTTTTGTTCCTACTGCACACTTAACTGCTGTCACACTGTCATCTTACATGTCCTGCACCACCCTCACCTACTTCTCTGACACACCTGACTTCCTCATACAATACCACAATTCCTCTCTTAGCACCCTGTCATAAGCTTTCTCTAAATCCACAAACACACAATGCAACTCCTTCTGACCTTCTCTGTACTTCTCCATCAACATTCTCAAAGCAAAAAAGGCGTCTGTGGTGCTCTTCCTCGGCATGAAACCATACTGTTGCTCACAGATGGTCACCTCTTCTCTCAGCCTAGCTTCCACTACTCTTTCCCATAACTTCATGGTGTGACTGTTCAACTTAATTCCCCTGAAGTTACTGCAGGTCTGCACATCTCCCTTATTCTCAAAAACCAGTACCAGCACACTCCTTCTCCATTCCTCAGGCATCCTCTCATCTTCCAGAATCTTGTTAAACAATCTAGTTAAAAACTCCACCGCCATCTCTCCTAAACATATCCATGCTTCTTAATAGCTGCTCTCACTTCCTCCTTACTAATCATATCCACTTTCTGCTTCTCTAATTTTCCTCGTTCATCAGCTGCTTAAAATACTCCCTCCATCTTCTCAACACACTCTCCTCACTAGTCAACACATTTCCATCTCCATTCTTTATTGCTCTAACTTGTAGTATCCTTCCCAGCTCCGTCACTCTGCCTGGCCAATCGGTATGAATCGTTTTCTCCTTCCTTAGTGTCCAACTTCTTATACAGCTCCTCATATGCCTTATTATTTATATAGCGCTTTTAATAATGAGCATTGTCTCAAAGCAGCTTTACACAGAAAATGTGGTGATTAGAAGTGAGTATGTTCTTTATAAGTAAGTTTGTCCCTGATGAGCAAGCCAGTGGCGACTGTGGCAAGGAAAAACTCCTCGAGATGGCATAAGGAAGAAACCTTGAGAGGAACCAGACTCAAGAGTGAACCCATCCTCATCTGGGTTGCACCGAATGTCCATTTATAGCAGATATACGATGTTGCGAGGTACAGTAAAGATGATCAGAAGCGAAAAGAAGTCCTGAGTCAATGTAGCAGACTGTTGACATTAGCTAAAGTCCAATCCATCCTCAAATCGCCCGTTCTTACTCAAGAATTTCATGGAACCACCCAAGGCGTTGATGAGAAACCGTCCCAAGCTGCACAGGGTGGTCTCCAAACGAAAAGAACACTATCCAGAGGCAGGCCTGGACGAAGTGGGAAGATCCATAAAGTGGGGAGGGGCAGGAACCTCAGGAGCATGTTTAACTCGACGGAGAGAGAGAGAGAGAGAGAAGAGGGGTGACAGGAAGAGAAGGATATGGATTATTCTGTGTCTTTATTGTTGTATGAAAGTTAATGTCACTGTGCAGTTTGGACTCCGTCAAGACTCGCTATGGCAGCAAAGCTAAAAGGGAGAACCAGAAGGTAACACAGACATGAGGGATCTCTGGGATAAGAGACGACCCACCACACCACCGTCAACAAACCTGAGTGAATGTGTGAAAGTGAGGGGACGACAGCATACAAATATCCCAGTTCATCCCAGTCTTATACCACCTCCACTCTTATACGTCACTCTATGCTCCTCCTTCTTCTTAAAATAACTGTTCACCACTGCCATTTCCATCCTTTTAGCAAAATCTACCACCATCCGCCCTTCCACATTCCTCTCCTTAAAGCCATACCTACCCATAACCTCCTCATCACCTCTGTTCCCTTCAACTAAATGCCCATTAAAGTCTGCACCAATCACCAATCGTTCATTCCTAGGTACACCATCTACCACTTCATCTAATTCACTCCAGAATTGTTCCTTCTCCGCCATCCCACAGCTGACTTGTGGAGCATAAGCACTGATGACATTTATCATCAACCCTTCAACTTCCAGCATCACGTTCATCACCCTATCAGAAACTCTCTAAACCTCCACTACACTCTTACTATACTCTTCCTTCAGGATCACCCCTACACCAAGCGCTAAAAGCGCTATACAAATAAAAATGAATTTAATTCAATTGAATTTGTGTAATATCCTTAATTTATAGAGGACTAGTTTGCACATTTTTTTGTGTGTGACATAATTAAATAATCTCCAAAAAGCATATAAACATAAAGAAAGTTATTGCTTGCCTAAGTCTTAATCTTGGCATAGAGATCCAGAACAGCAACATTTAATTAAAACTGTCAGATAATTTGCAATAATGCTTTAAATACTTATTCAGATTAGATTATAGCATTTATGTATTTGACTTTTATTTTTGGCAAGACAACAGACCACTTAAGAAAGGATAGTGTAACTACAAAGAGTTCAGATCATGCTTATTACTTTTCAGAAATGCACATTCACTCATTTTCCAGTCAAAGCAGATTGAATTATTAGCATTATTAGCCATTAAGGGGAAATGAAATGAGATCAAAAAGAACACAATGAGGAGACAATTTCATTAAAAAATGGAGACAGAGACAATATGGACAACATTTAATAGTTTAATAATAATTTGCAGTGTACATTCAGTGATAAGTCAGTTTTTATGTTGCCAGACACTGTTGGCGAGACCAGCAAAACATTCAGGTACAGGATCTATTTAATTTGCATTTTAACCATTTGTATCCATTTTCATGTAGTCAGTTTAAAATGTTTTAACTTTGACCTTCCATTCCACATTCCATTTCCATCTAATCTACATGGTCCTGTCAACAACATACATACTGACATTACTGTGCTAGTTATAAATCAAAACATTTTAAATCTAGTCAGACGCATGTAGCTGCAGGAAGCTACATGAAGCTTTACCAATGAAATATATCAAGTGCAACAAAGAAGTACTTCACAAATGTGAAATGTTACCCTTGTTGTGAATCAACAGATTATTGTTTATTGTTACATTTTAACCATAAACTATAATCTGTTAACCTGTGACATTAACCTGTGGCCTTTTTAACATTTATTTTCCTATATCCCTCTAAGCTCACTGTACTTATACACTACTGTTGGTGCTAACATAGCTTTATTTTTATTTATTTTTTATTTTTTTTAACTTCTACCTGCATTTCCCCCCCACAGAAACTGAATGGCACAATAACTGACTGATAAAAACCCTTTTTTTTAATTTTTATTTAATTTTTTTTTTAACAACAGGACTGAATTAAACAGTTACCGGGGGTTAACACATTAAACAGAAATCTAAGATCAGTTAAAAGCAAAGTCATTATTTAAAAAAGCCTGTTAATTAAGTGTATCTTGCTGAGAAAAGAACAACAGCGTTAAATATTATAATTATATATTTGTAATTACTTATAAAATATATTTGCACATTTCTTCCATTTTTGTGAAACAAATGCTACTGTAGCTTTAGATGAACACCAGTGGTTATTTATTTTTTTATTTATTTATTTTTTTTACTCTTGCAACAAAACATTAAAGGGATTGTCACTAAACAACAGGTTATTAAAAATTATCATAGTAAACCCTATACAGAGTTTCACATAGCAAGACATGAATGATGACCCCTTCTATCCTAGATAAAAATTTTTTAAAAAAACAACAACAACAACAACAACAACAACAATAACAACAAATAAAAAACAAGGGAATAAAACAAGACTAGAACACACTGCTCCATTGGCTACAGTCAAGAATGTGCACAGAAGATTTCAGAGGCAATGTGTCTTTTTTCCTCATGGAGCATGTTTTTACCAACTTCAGAGGCTTGTGAGATTGAACGTAATTCGTGGTAATAAGCACATATCACTTTTTATATTAACAATGTTTCGAGGAAACTTAAAGAGCTGATGATGAAAGTAATCAGGAAATTGAATGAGATCTGCAGAGCTTTCTCACACCCTCTTGTACAACCAATGTTGTGAGAGCTGGGCTGGGCAGTACAGAACATGGGAAAACTCCCCCCAGAACAATGGATTATTCTCTCTGGGTGCAGTGAGACCATTTGGCAGCTGAGGCAAGCTGCGCACTGAAAAAAGGCAATCATCCAAAAGCAGTTTATGAGTCTAAAAGGCAATGAGTGTGCTCAGATGGTAGCCCTAGTCCACCAAAAAATATTTTTCTTTAGGATTAAAAGAAAGATTAAACGAGATAAAAGGGGGAAGGAATTAGCATGCACATTGCTAACACTGACCCGCTTGTCCACTGTTTGCCAAAAAGAAACAGAAAAAAATTTAAACAACAAAAAAAAAAGACAGAGTTCTGTTACAATTCAGCCATGACCTTTGTCATAGCCTGGCAGCCACATTTTTTCTGTCCAGCACACTCTTTCTCTGTGCCTAATATAAACAAACTCTCTCGTGAAACAAAACTGTGTGCCCCCTACTTTTGATATAAGCACACATTCACATATCAACAGCACTTGCAGTCTTGGTGTGAGTGTCTATATGCTAGTTAAAGCACAATGTCCTTCAGGCGCTTGCTACTTGGGGATTCTTTCTCCCGTCCATCCTGCAGCAGTGGGTTGATCTCACGCATGGCCGGCTCACTGTCTTTGCCCTCTGGTTGGCGCAGCAGACTATGGTTTACAATGCGCTCAACATCACAGCATTTTAATGTATTGTAGCCAGTGGGTGTCTTAGATTGTGGGCTCTTGTGATGTGCCGGTGATGTGATGGGGCTGATGGCCTCACGCCCATTTCCAGCCTCACGGATGCCACTATTAGCTTTAACGTTGCAGATGCTTGTGGTCATCTCATTTGTCCTTTTGTCTTTTGGCTCCTCTTCTGGTCCATCCTTGCCAAAGGTGGCAAAAGTCCTTTTGGTGGTTCCGCAGTCCTCATAATGTGGCATATCCATGCCTGTAGCCTCAATAGACAAGGCAATGACATCACGATTATGCTCGGGTGACTTAACATGCTCTGGCACTGGCATACGTGGCATCCAACAACGGTCTGAGTGACCTAGGATCCGACACTCATCCTGGCAGTGGAAGCCTTCTGAGGGATCTGAATAAATGAGAAATAGAAGTTTTTGTGTTAAATTAAACACAAAGCTCTTGTACTTCTTTGTTGATCATTACATTTTCATTCTTCTTATTTATCGTAGCAAACATGACCTCAATCTGCATACAAAGCTGCATAAAAAGAGTTCAACAACTCTGTTGGATTTGGAATTTGTCATCAAATAAAATAAAGGAAAGTAACCCCACCTTGACTTATCAGTGAATTGTCCAATTACCTTTAACCTATGAAAATGGACCAGCATGTAAAATGTTTTAATACATTTGATGTGATATTCTGAATTAAACCCAAATCTCCATCATACACTTTAGTCATATGTTGCCACTTTTGCCTTGTTAGACATACCGGTTTGACCAATATAAACAAGTAACTTGACCTGTTTCTTTAATTCTTGATCATTTCCAGAGCGAGTATTTGTTGTTACCACCATTTGTTTTTTTTGTGCATGTGATGTATATTTATTTAAATAAACATGCATTATTAAATAAAATTTTGGAGTAAAAATGTCCACATCCATAATGGCAAAATGGTGGATTTTCTAAGGACTTTCTATACCTACACCACTGAGAGCGTCCTAATGGGTAGGATCACTTTCTGGTTCAGGAACAGCACCATGCAGGACAGGCAGGCCCTACATAGATTGGTGCAGTCAACTGAGCATACCATCTGCACCAAGTTTTCTGACTTGCAGGATATCTAGAGCAAGCCATGCCAGACCAGGTCCAGGAAGAGAGTGAAAGGCCTCAGCCATATCAACAATGGACTATTTTCTCTGTTGCATTAAAGGAAGCGCTTCCGATCCTTGAAGGCAAACACAGAAAGAATGAGGAGGAGCTCCCCCCCTCTAGGCCATTCAGAGTTTAAACCAGGAAAATATGTTATACCTGAACTTTCTCCACTGGACTTACTTTAACCTCCTTTGCACAAAACATTTGTACACAGTTAAAATCAGCACATGGACACTTTAGCAATGACCATGCTGGAACAGGTTTGGGTGTAAATGTTTAAGTGAATGCAAAACTTTATTATAGCGCATCTAAAGACGTCCTATACAATTGAGTGCCTCCAGCTTTGTGGTAACAGTTTTGAAAAAAACCCCACATATAGCAGGAAAGGCCAGGTGACCCAATACTTTTGGCAATATAGTGTATATATATATATATATATATATATATATATATAAATCATAGAATGTAAAAAAAAGTATAATTAAAAAATATTATACTTAATTACATGTTATTTCTATTTACATCTTGGACAGTCGTAAAAAGCATTTTACTACATGTCGTGCTCTGTGAAACATGCTGGTGAAAAATTCAATTTGTATTTGAAAGGAATATAGGAGATAATTCTCAAATGTATGTAGCTGTAGGCCTGTTGACAGCCTCTCTGTCTTCTTCTTGTCTTCTCATCAGGGATGTTCTGTTCTTTGTAAGATTACAGTGCCATATTTCCTTGTTGATGTCTTTTTTGTTCTATGATACTGTCAGGGATCCACCTGCCATGCCCCCTTTGGTGGCTCTCTATGCCTCCGCTCTCCCTGGAGCTCCAGGAATAACCACGCACACCTGGAGTTCGTTGTCACTCATGCCTCTCCTCTCTCTGGAGCTCCAGGCATAACTATGCACACCTGAAGCTCCTCATCACTCCACCCTGCTCCTACATAAACCCCTCTCTTACATTCACCCAGTGTTCGTTATTGTATGTGTTGGACTCTATTTATCTGTTGAATCCGGACTCCACAATCCCGTACCGGCTGCGCTTCACCTCCCCGCGCATCTCGGGTCAGCTAGCGCACATCGGACTCTCAACCGTAGGACTGCCATGCGTGTGCGCGTCTGTGTGTGTGCGTCTGTGTGTGTGTGCTCGTGTGTATCTCTCTCCCTCACACTTGTCATTAAAACCCAAGCGAGCTGTACTCTGGCTTCCGCCTTCTGTTTCGCTCGCACCCTGACAGATACCTACAGGGAGAAAAGTATTTGGAAACCTGATTTTTCCAGTCACATGTGTTTCTTTCCCTTATCGCAAAGCTGAAGGCACAAAATTGTAGAGGGTGTCTGGATGCAGTAGCATGAAATTTTCCCTTCACTTGAACTAGGAGACCCAAACCTGTGCCAGCATGACTATACCCCTGTGCACAAAGCAAAGTGAATAAAAATATGCTTTGCCAGGGTTGGAGTGGAAGATCTTCTCCTATAGATCTCTGACCTCAACCCTATCTCAAACCAACCCTGCTTTTTACAATATACATGCTTCCCTTGGAAAATATTATTAAAAGGCATGGGATTCGCTTCCAATGTTATGCTGATGATACCCAACTATATATATCTCATCGAAACCAGACGATACAGCTCAATTGGTTCGAATAACTGAGTGTGTTAAAGAATTAAAAGACTGGATGACTCATAACTTTCTATTAGTAAATTCTGATAAGACAAATATTTTGCTTATCGGCCCGAAACCCAGTAAACAGAAGCTCCATCATTTCAACCTGCATTTGGAAGGATGTTCTGGAACTACTAGTTTAACAGAAAAAGACCTGGGAGTTATTTTAGACAGCAACTTGTCTTTTAAAAATCATATCAACCATGTTACAAAAACAGCCTTCTTCCACCTTAGAAATATTGCTAAGCTAAGAAACGTGTTGTCTATATCTTGTTACGTCCCATTGGATGTTCGTGTGTGTGTGTGGGTGTTTGTCTCTCTCTATTGTTCACCTTCCTGTCAATTTCTCAAGGTTCCGCCCTCTTTGGACTGCTATTGGCTAGGGAGATAATCAACGTGTGTGACCTGACTGCACCTGTGGCCAATCCAGTCAACTGTTGGGGTCTAAAAAGAGGACTGCAGGAACGTTGGAGAGAGCACCATGAGCACCATTTGTTTTGCGTTGTTGTGTTTGAAGCATTGCTTGTTTATTGTTTGTACTACAATTGTTGATTCGTTGACTGTTATCTTGTTTGTTTTTGAGTGGTTATATTCTAACAACCCTTGTGTTTTCCCCAGGAGTGTTGGGCAGGTAGTATGTCACGTGACTTACATCCTGCAACACGTAGGTGATACTATGTATAGAGACACTAGCTAGGAGTGTGCGCTACTTCTGTATTTTTGTTAGTTTAGAGTAGGTAAACTAGGGCGTGTAGAGGCGCTGGAAGAATTTTGTTTAGTGTTAGGTTAGCGGTTTATAATTGAGGTAGTTGGGTTGGTTTTTGTTGTGTTCTTTTCTTTAGCGCCACTCTCCGTCTCTCTCTCCTGTGGGATTAATTAATAAGCTTTGCTATACTTTGCCATTATCTCCTGTTCCTCCTTGTGTGAATAAATCCTTTTATATTATACTTGGTTTACGTGTCCCTTTCCCTGGCCATTCACAGAATGGATCACAGTATGAATGTTACAGCTTCAACCCTAGACATTTAAAAGAAGTTGTAACAATCTTATGCAGAGAAGCTCGTCCATGCATTCATGACCTCCAGACTGGACTATTGAATATTGTAATTACTAGGTGGTTGTCTTGCATCATTAATAAACAAACTACAGTTAGTCCAGAATGCAGCAGCCAGAGTTCTCACAAGGTCGAGAAAATATGACCATGTAATCCCAATCTTATCATCCCTACACTGGCTACCTGTTAAGTTAAGAATCGACTACAAACTACTGCTACTTACTGACAAAACACTAAATGGTTTAGCTCCCATGTATATATCCAGTTTTCTAACACGCTACATCCTTTCATGTGGAGTTTTGACTTTGGACCTCCTTGAGTGTTTAAAGGCTCTGGCATGGAGAAGCTGGTGTTTGATCTATGATTATCGCAAATGTTGAGCTGTTTTATGAGTTGCTCAGTAGCTCCTAGTTTTATAACCACAAATTACTGTAAAAGACTGTAGAAAGAACATTACTCATAATCTTACATTCCAGTGCTCATGTTAGTTCTCACTCTCCAATGTTCTGTATTGTTTAAAGATGTATGATCACACTCTTAATGTCACACAAATAAGGAGGGGTTCCCCTATTGAGTCTGGTTACTCTCAAGGTTTCTTCCTCATAAGGGAGTTTTTCCTAGCCACAGTCACTATGGCTTGCTCATCAGGGATAAATGCACACCATTCACCTTAATTCTGTAAAGCTGCTTTGAGACAATGTCTGTTGTGAAAAGCGCTATAGAAATAAACTTGACTTGACTTGACTATCGAACACCTTTAGGATTCAGTTGAATGCTGACTGCACCAAGGCCTTCTCACCTTACCTACATCAGTACCTGACTTTACTAACACCCTTGTGTCTAAATAAGCACAAATCCCTACAAGCACACAAAATCCAAAATCTAGTGGAACATTTTCCTAGAATAATGGAGGGAATTATAAATTAAGACTAACTGGAATGCGATGCTCAAAAAGCACATACCGTATATATGACCAGGTGTCCCCAAAACTTTTGGCAATTTAATGTATATCTATTTATTGTATATAACAATGTATGTATAATTTACAAACTTGATTCCAAAAAATTAGGACACTACAAATTGTGAATAAAAAAGGAATGCAATAATTTACAAATCTCATGAACCTATATTTTATTCACAATAGAATATAGATAACATATCAAATGTTGAGAGTGAGACATTTTGAAATGCCAAATATTGGCTTATTTTGGATTTTATGAAAGCTACACATTCCAAAAAAGTTGGGACAGGTAGCAATAAGAGGCCGGAAATGTTAAATGTACATATAAGGAACAGCTGGAAGACCAATTGGCAACATGACTGGGTATAAAAAGAGTATAAAAATATAAAATATATAATATAAAAATAGTGGAACAATATCAGAAAGGAGTTTCTCGAAGAAAAATTGCACAGAGATTGATGTTATCATCATCAACCAAGTTCTAGAACAACATATGCTCCGATCCAGACGTTCTCTCTTTCAGGGAAGACCTTGCATTTTCCAACATGACAATGCCAGACCATCACCACCTGCATCAATTACAACATCATGGCTGCGTAGAAGAAGGATCCAGGTACTAAAATGGCCAGCCTGCAGTCCAGATCTTTCACCCATAGAAAAAATTTAGTGCATCATAAAGAGGAAGATGCGACAAAGAAGACCTAAGACAGTTGAGCAACTAGAAGCCTGTATTATACAAGAATGGGACAACATTCCTATTCCTAAACTTGATCAACTTGTCTCCTCAGTCCCCAGATGTTTGCAGACTGTTATAAAAAGAAAAGGGGATGCCACACAGTGGTAACCATGGCCTTGTCCCAAAATTTTTTTTTTTAGATGTGTTGATGCCATGAAATTTAAAATAAATTAATTCTTCCCTTAAAATTATATACAGTGGAACCCACTTATCTCGACCTCGGTTAACTCGACAACCCTATTAAGTCGACGTTTTTGAAGTGGAACCGCCAAATTCTCGCTTTGTCTAAGCATTTTTTATCGGTTATGTCGACTTTTTTATGTCGCCGAACCCTAATATCTCGAGCACAAGGGGGGAAAATTTTGCCATTTAACATCAGTTATGTCGATCGGCACTATGCAGCCACAGAAGAACTTGCGAAAGTGGCGGAAAAATCAAGCCTTACAGATGCTACAGGTGTTGTATTGTATACTGGTGAATCTCTGCTGTTAGTTAGTGCACATATGACTTTTGTTGTTAAATATTATGCGATGAACGGGAGGTGAAAGCGACGCTTGGAACGGCGCGGCCAGGGGCTGTTTTTTTCTTCCATTAAAAAAGTGAGGGGGACGAATTAACTTTTTATAAAAAGTGCGGGGGACATGTCCCCCACGTCCCCCGTGTAATCTACGGCGCTTGGTAGGAGCGCAGCGCGAAACGTGGGATGAGCAGCAAAAGCATAGAATTAACAACGGCAGGATCGGGGGAATCCGCGATGCGCTTTGGGAAGAAAAGCGCAGGAGTTGAGAGAGTGCCGGTGGGAAGGCACGTACCGGGATACGCATCAGCGATAACAACGACCGCCGTGAACCAACATATACCAAAAATAACGGTGAAAGTGTGGAAGTTTAAATAGGAGCTGGTGATGAGTGCTAAACGAGCACCATATGTGCGCGATTGAAGCCGGGAGCTTCAGAGAAAGCGGCTGAGAAAGCACCTGCCACGCCGAAGGGGGCGTGGCAGGTGGATTCCTGACAGTTAACAAACATGTATGTACATTTTTATAGCATGCCTTCATCAAACAAATCGCGGCAACGCTGTTGTGTAAAAAAAAAACCTCCAAAAACACGTGCATGCACATTCTCATTTATTAACGCACATCATGTACATAAAGAAATTTCAAGCATGTTATTATATTGGCGCCATATTGATTTTCGTTTATCTCGATCATCGGTTATCTCAATGCTTTTTGGTAACCCCCTAGGACATCGACATAACCGGGTTCCACTGTATTTTCTTAGTTTAAACATTTGATATGTCATTATGTTGTATTCTGAATGAAATATTGAACTTCCACATCATTGCATTCGGTTTTTATTCACAATTTGTACAGTGTCCCAACTTTTTTGGAATAGGGTTTGTATATATAATTATTTCAGAATAATGTTCCTCAACTTAAAATATTAAAGATTGACAGTACATATCATTAAAGGATACTGGGAATCTCTGTCTCGAGGGACAAGCACAAAAATACATTTTGGATGTACTTTGGTGCCTTAGGCAGCACTGCAAAAAAGGCACTATAATGAAAATCACTGTATGGCTTTAGAAACACCAGAAAAAAAATCAGCTGTCTGTAAACACAGTTAACTGTGTCATTCACAAACGCACGTTAAAATACTATCAAACAAAGAAGAGATATGTGAAAAAGATCCAGAAACGGTCACTGTTTCTTTTTTTTTGTGTTAAAACTAATCGAAATTCAGAATTTAAAAAAGGAGGGTGATCAACTGGCCTGTTTTCAGCAACCAGCTCAAAAGGCTGCATCTCTGATTTCATATGCAGGTTTTAGAGCAACATGTATACAGCATACTATATCTATTACAAAAACAATGCCCTGCCTGCAATGCAGTTTCCTTTCGGGAACTCCAGGAAGCTACAAAATGCGCATGCAAGCTTCTGTTTGTTCAGGTAAGCGCTTTGTGTGAATCTGTGCAAGCATGAGCGTTAAAAGCAAGCAGAATTTCCGTCTGTGTGTTCCTCCTTGCCCCTGCTTCATTTCGGGAGGATACACACAGTCGATGTGTCATTTGCTTGGGAGAGGAGCATGGTCAGTCGGCTCATGCTCGCATTGTAGCCGCATGGCTATGCTCCCGGAGATCGTTCTCCCTTGCGGTTCGGGCCCTGCTCTTGCCTGGATGAAACCTGGATGAGTGCTTCCTGCGCCCTGTGTCACAGCCTCCACGCCGGGTCCTGCCTTTTTTCTCGGATCTGCACACTGTGGTGTCCAGGTCCTGGGAGAGTCCATACGTGGCCTGCCTCTTCTCCAAACAAACCTCGCTGTTTGCAAATGTCGTGGGGATGAAGGAGTGCAGCTAGGGGGCGATGCCATGGGTGGAAGAGACGGTAGCTAGCTATCTCTTCCCGGGTGTAGCATCGTCCCTTAAGGCCACGGTACTGGCCACTAAACCGTTGCATGCCACTTTGGCTTTAGTGGGCAAGGCTTACGTGGCAGCAGTTCAGGCTGTGGGTGTGTTGCAGGCATACCAGGCTGACCTGCTGCAGGAGATGGACGAGGTATTCAGTTCTACGATATTAAGGAGCTGCATCGCACTGCCGACCCAGCCCTTAGAGCCACCAAAAAAACAGCTAAGGCCATAGGTCTGTCCATGTCAGCCCTGATAGCTCCTCCTGGCTTGTTCGGCAATGCCGTAGACGTGGTCATTGACAAGTTCCAGGACACCAAAAGGCAATTGGTGGCGTTCCAGTGGTATCTTCTTCGTCACTCCCATGGGGCTGCTCGGCTGGCCACCATGGAGCCCAAAAACAGAGCATTGCCACCCAGCCCAGGGAGCTGGCCGACCTGAGGGTCGTCCTCTCCAGCAAGCAGGCCGTGGCGCACAGGCCCTGACCACCAGAGAGCCTCAAGCTTAGGAGGGCAGTGTACACAGAGCAGTGTACACCTCATTACATCAGCCTTGTGAGGCTGGTTCCCTTTAGAGACTTCCTGACAGCTTGGGAAAGCCTGCCAGACGTGTTTCGCTGGGTCCTGCGCACAGTAGAGAAGGGGTACTCGATTCAATTCTGGTCTTCTCCTCCCCGCTTAGACAGGGTGTGTGCCACTCTCTCCGAACTATCAAGGTCTCACGGCAAGCCCTTCGAGCCTTAGATATGTGTAAGGAACCTGCGTTCCTGTCTCAGGGCCCCATCCTGCTCCTTGTTGTCACTTAATGCTAATGATGGATGCATCCCTCACTGGGTGAGGAGCGGTCCTCACAGACCTGAGGGATCGCCATGTGCTAGTCCATACAGACAACACATCGGTGGTCTCGAACATCAACCACTAGGGGGGTCTCCAATCTCACCCCTATACAGGCTGGCACATTTTATTAAAATGGTACATTTAAAATAATTTTATGCTATATTGTGAATAAATATGTGTTTAAAAGATTTGCAAATCATTACATTCTAAATTTATTTACATTTTACACAGCATTCCAACTTTTGTGGAATTTGGGGTATACATTATTATTGCAAATGGAAATCTCTTAATAAAGATGGAGAACAAACACTTTAAAATTTTTCTCACATCATTTCAAAGATACTTCTATATGCACACAGAAGTGCTTTTTCTCTCAATCTTATCTGTAAAGTTCAATAATCTGTAAAGTTTTAAAGTTTTTTTTTTTGTATGTTATGTTCTGCACCTTCATAAAAAATGCAAAGGTTTGTAATCATTGCAAATATTTCAATAAATGTCATGCAAATTATTCTTAATAATCCAAGAATTGTATGTAACATTTATGAGAAACTACTTACAAATAGTTTTTACCTTTGGTTTTTATTGGAAAATCTATAGTGATTTTAAAATTTATAGTAAAGTAGCAGAATAGAGTGATACACATGAAATTCTGTCACATATGCTCAGTCACTGTTTGCTCACATTAATAGCAAAATACAGATGTGAAAAAAACAAGTCAGTAGAATTTTAGGCTTTGAGCCAAGGTTGGCTCAAGGGAATGACATTAGCCTGATGAACACACACCAGTCATGGGTTAAAAGGGTTCTTGTCACCAAACGTCAGTGCCATATAGCAGAAATGACTAGCTACAGTAGAACTCCTGCCAAAGCACAATATCTTTGTCACCCCAATTCAATTCATTTTTATTTGTATAGCGCTTTTAACCATGGACATTTTTTCAAAGCAGCTTTACACAGATAATGCTTTGAAAAATAATTAATAAGATTGTTCTTTATAAGTGTAAGTTTGTCCCTAATGATCAAGCCAGTGGCCACTGAGGCAAGAAAAAACCCCATGAGAGGGTATTAGGAAGAAACCTTCAGAGGTATCAGACTCAAGAGGGATTTAATTCTCATCTGGGTCACACAGAATGTGTACAGCTACAAGATGTTAAGGTGTGCAGTGAATATTAAATGCAAACTGTAGTCATGAGACAGTGTAGCAGAATGTTCACATTAAGTACAGTCCAAATCCATCCTCAAAGCTCCTGTTGTTACTGATTAATTTCATGGATCCCCGACTGTTAATGGGAAACCATTCCCAGCTGCACAGAGTGTCCTCCATTCCATGAGAAGACCATCCAGAGGCAGGCTGGGATGAAGCGAGCAGAAGTCCTTTATAGTCCCTCTTTGGTGCAGTTGTAAAATACATCTTTCTAAAAAGCATTAACAGCCCTCTCACACTTTTTCTTTGAATCACATGATGTTTCTGTCATTTCACTTATTTCCATATAAGTCATCAGCTTGTATTCTAGATAATTTTCATAAATGTTTCTACAAACAGATAATTCCAGAAGTAATCAAACCCGTTCAATAAATCTGTTCTAAAAATAATAAACTCTTCCCTTAACACTGGTTATGTACGTAATTGTTCAAATTGGCAGTTATCAAACCTCCCCTTTAACTCCAAGATCATAGAAAAGTTTATAGCACAGCAATAATGCTCATACCCATGTAAGAATTACATTAATGAAATGTAAGATTTATATTGTATGAGGAAGTCAGGTGTGGCAGAGAAGTATGGGGGTGGGGAAGGACATGTAATAGGACAGTGTGACAACATTGAAGTGTGCAGTAGGAATGACAGACTGGTTCAAGGTGAGGGTCAAGGCAAGAAGCTTTTATTGTCATTTAAACCATATATAGCTGACGCAGTACACAGGGAAATGAGGCAACGTTCCTCCAGAACCCTAGTGCTACATTTAACAACATACAGCTACATAAAAGACAACACAGAACTAAGGACTAGTAAGTGCCCACGACACAAAAAGTGCATTGTGTGCAATTAAACAGTGCAAAAACAACACAATACAGAGTAAGACAACACAAGACAGTGTAGGACAAAACACAAAATAGTGCCGCCAATAAACCTACTGTATATCATACAGTGCAGTGTGCGAAGAGAACTGAGTACAGGAGTGTTCCTTGTAATGAACAAAATGTAAACAAAAGGGTTTGTGCAATACAGCAATAGCGGCAGTCAAAAAGATGTGCAAAAACAGCATGCAAACAGCATGTAAAACAGTTTGTAATAATGAGTTATTATAATATGGGTGGTACTGAAGACATGGATGCGTGAAGTAAGTACGAGTGTGTGTTGAGTCCGGGTTGTACAGATCAGTAACACAGTTCAGCCACACAGTTGAGTGTGTGTATGTTTAGTTTTGTCAATGTTTAGAGGCAGGTTGTTGGCTATATACCAGGCAGATAACTGGTGCACCTCCTCTCTGTATGCTGACTTATCCTTCTTGCTGATGAGACCCACCATGGTCGTGTCACCGGCGAAATTGATGATGTGATTGAAGCTGTGCATTGCTACACATTCGTAAGTCAGCAGAGTGAACAACAGTGGACTGAGCACACAGCCTTGTGGGGCCCCAGTGCTCAGTGCACTGGTGCTGAAAATGCTGGTTCCGATCTGGACTGACTGAAGTCTCCTAGTCAGGAAGTCCAGGATCCAGTTATAGAGGGAGGTGTTCCTCACCCAGTAGGCTCCAGTTCTCGATCAGATGCTGAGCTGAAGTCTATGAACAGTATTTATACATATGAGTTCTTATTGTCTAGGTGGGTGAAAGCCAGGTGAAGGGTTGTGGGGATAGCTTCGTCCATGGAACGGTTTAGATGATACGTGACCTGCTGAGTCTCTGGAGTCTCTTTAGCAGCGCACGCACCTTAGCGGTCATCCACGGGTTCTGGTTGGACCTTTAAGGTAGTAGATGCCGACCCGCAAACATCCCAATCCATCTAGAGATGTACCAGCACCATTTTGGTAACACCTCATGTGGAGTTTGGACATTGGACCTCTTTGAGTGTTCAAAGGCTCTGGCATGGAGAAGCAGGTGTTGGATCTATGATTATTGCAAATGTTGAGCTATTTTATGAGCTGAATCTTATATTCCGGTGCTCATGTTAGTTCTTACTCGCCAGTGTTCTGTATTGTTTTAAAGACTATAAACACACTCTTGATATTACCCAAATGAGAATGGGTTCCACTTTTGATTCCGGTTCCTCTCAAGGTTTTTTCCTCAAAACATCTAAGGGGGTTTTTCCTTGCCACAGTCACCATGAATTGCTCATCAGGGATATATAGTTCATCTTAACTCTTAAATTCTGTAAAGGTGCTTTGAGACAATGTCCATTGTGAAACGCACCATAGAAAAAGACTTGACTTATTTACAGTTTGGTGCACTGCAAGAATCTGTCTTTGTCCCACCGCTTGTTTTCTTTTTATATGCTATAATATTATGAAAAATCTTAAACATTTTATTTGAATTAGATTCTATTGTTAATATGACCATACACAGTTTGTTTCTGCAAAGAAAAATGGGAGACATTTTAAAATTGTTGAGGAATGTGTAGAGAACATTGGACAATGGTTGCTTGTTAACTACTTACTACTAAATTCTGATAAGACTTTTTACTTGGACCTCATGTAGTTACAAGTAAGCTTTTTGATTACAGAATATCTGTGCATGGTTATTCTGTCTAATAATATGCAGCAGTACAAAGACCTTGGTGTGTTTATTGACGCTAGTCTTTCTTTTGAGGTTGTGAATAACATTAACAGAATAGCCTTCTTACACTTTAAACATTAGAAACATGATGTCACTACAGGATACGGTTCAGTTTGCCTCAAATGCAGCAGCAAGAGTCCTTACCAGAACCAGGAAATATAACCACATCTCCCCTGTTTTGTTCAGTCTACACTGCCTCCCAATTAAATCTTACATTGATTACAAAATACTATTACTGATGTATAAAACACTGAAAGGTCTTGTGCCACAGTATCTGAACAAACTTCTGTAACGTTATGATTCCCCATACCTACTTAGACAAAAGGTGCAGGCTATTTGTTGGTACCTCAAATAATGAAGACTACAACAGGGGGTAGATCTTTTACAAAGCCCTAGAATTATGGTACAGCCTTTCAATTAGAGTTTAGGACTTCACAGTCTCAGTGTTTATGTCTAGGCTGAGAACACACTTAGTTAGTCAAGACTTGGTTTATTTATGTAAAGGAGCAGACCGGAGAGATTATGGATATATAATGTTTAGTTTGGAGGTGAAGAAGAAGAGGAGGAGAATGAGGACTGAAAGAAGAATAAGATGGTGGAAACTGAAGGAGGAAGACTGTAGTGTGAGATTCAGGGAAGAGGTCAGACAGAGGCTCGGTGGTGGTGAAGAGGTGTTGGATGATTGGGTAACTACTGCAGGAGTGATGAGGGAGGCAGCTAGAAAAGTACTTGGTGTGACATCTGGAAATAGAAAGGAGGACAAAGAGACGTGGTGGTGGAAAGAGGAAGTGCAGGAGAGCATAAGGAGAAAGAGGTTAACAAAACAGAAGTGGGATCGACAGGGTAATGAGAAAAGTAGGCAGGAGTACAAGGAGATGCAGAAGCAGGTGAAGAGGGATATGGCGAAAGCCTACGAAAAGGCATACGAGGAGCTGTATGAGAGGTTGAACACTAAGGAAGGAGGAAAGGATTTGTACCGATTGGCCAGGCAGAGAGACCGAGCTGGGAAGGATGTGTTGCAAGTTAGAGCAATAAAGGATGGAGATGGAAATGTGTTGAAAAGTGAGGAGAGTGTGTTGAGAAGGTGGAGGGAGTATTTTGAGCAGCTAATGAACAAGGAAAATGAGAGAGAGAGAAGGTTGGATGATGTGGAGTTAGTAAAGCAGGAAGTGGATAGGATAAGTAAGGAGGAAGTGAGAGCAGTGATTAAGAGGATGAAGAGTGGAAAGTCGGTTGGACCAGATGACATACCGGTAGAAGCATGGAGATGTTTAGGAGAGATGGCAGTGGAGTTTTTAACCAGATTGTTTAACAAGATTCTGGAAGGTGAGAGGATGCCTGAGGAATGGAGAAGGAGTGTGCTGGTACCGATCTTTAAGCATAAGGGAGATGTACAGACCTGCAGTAACTACAGAGGAATTAAGTTGATCAGTCACACCATGAAGTTTTGGGAAAGTGTAGTGGAATCCAGGCTGAGAGAAGATGTGACCATCTGTGAGCAGCAGTATGGTTTCATGCTGAGGAAGAGCACCACAGATGCATTATTTGCTTTGAGAATGTTAATGGAGAAGTATAGAAAAGGACAGAAGGAATTGCATTGTGTATTTGTGGATTTAGAGAAAGCGTACGACAGGGTGCCAAGAGAGGAGTTGTGGTATTGTATGAGGAAGTCAGGTGTGTCAGAGGAGTATGTGAGGGTGGTGCAGGACATGTATGAGGAAAGTGTGACAGCAGTGAAGTGTGCAGCAGGAACGACAGACTGGTTCAAGGTAAAGGTTGGATTGCATCAAGGATCAGCCCTGAGCCCTTTCCTGTTTGCAGTGGTGATGGACAGGTTGACGGATGAGGTCAGACAGGAGTCTCCCTGGACTATGATGTTTGCGGAAGATATTGTGATTTGTGGTGAAAGTAGTGAGCAGGTTGAGAAGAGCCTGGAGAGGTGGAGGTACGCGCTGGAGACAAGGGGAATGAAAGTCAGTAGGAGTAAGAGTATATGTGCCTAAATGAGAGGAAGGGCAGTGGAAGGGTGCGGTTGCAGGGAGGAGAGGTGGAGAAGGTGGAGGAGTTCAGGTACCTGGGGTCAACAGTGCAAAGTAATGGATAGTGTGTTAAAGAAGTGAAGAAAAGGGTGCAGGCAGGGTGGAGTGGGTGGAGAAGAGTGACAGGAGTGATTTGTTATAGTAGGGTATCTGCAAATATGAAAGGGAACGTTTATAGGACTGTGGTGAGACCTGCGATGTTGTATGGATTAGAGACAGTGGCATTGAGTAAAAGGCAGGAGGCGGAGCCGGAGGTAGCAGAGCTGAAGCTGTTAAGATTTTTGTTGGGAGTGACGAGGATGGACAGGATTAGAAATGAGTTTATTAGAGGGACAGCGCATGTAGGACGTTTTGGAGATAAGGTGAGGGAGGTGAGATTGAGATGGTTTGGACATGTGCAGAGGAGGGACATGAGTTATATTGGTAAGAGAATGCTGAGGATGGAGCCACCAGGAAGGAGGAAAAGGGGAAGGCCAAGGAGGAGGTTCATAGACGTGGTGAGGGAAGACATGCGGGTAGTTGGTGTAGAGGACAGGGTGGTATGGAGACAGATGATCCGCTGTGGCGACCCCTAATGGGAGCAGCCGAAAGAAGAAGAAGAAGAATGTTTAGTTTGTTTTTGTCCCCCCAACCTTACACATTCACACAGGTTTGTTGACGGTGGTGTGGCGAACTGTCTCCTATCTCAGAGATCCCTCGTGTTACCTAGCTCTCCCTTTTAGTTCTCTTTGATTAGAGGCCACTCTGTGCAGCTAGGGATGGTTTTGCATCAAAGTCCTGGGGATCCATGAAATAACAGATTAAAACAGGAGGTTTAAGGATGGATTTGAATTGTCCTTAATGTTGACAGTCTTCTACAATATCTCAAGACTACAGGTTGCATTTAATCACGTATCACCGCACACCTTAACAACATTTATCTGTAGATAAATGGATACACATGTGAATACATTCACATGAGGATGGATTCCTTCTTAGTTCTGGTTTCTCTTAAGGTTTCTTCCTTATGCCATTTAATTGAGCTTTTCCTTGCCACATTTGCCAGCGGCTTGTTCATTAGGGGCAAACTTACAATTATAAGGAACAATCTTATTAATTCTTTATTACTGCATTATCTGTATAAAGATGCTCCATTGTTAAAAGCACTATACAAATAAAACTTATTGAATCGAAAACAGTTTCCAGAAAACAGAAACCAATTTTGATAAGCCCATGTACACATGCATACATATGACTGTTACTTACAACCAGGGTTCCACACAATATCATTAATAAAAATACCAAGATTTGTGTTAATTTCATTAACAACAGGATACACATTTATGATTGACAAGTGACCATTACTAAACTTCCATAGTCTATGCCAAACTATTCCAATACAATTAATATTGCAATACACAATGCCATACTCATTTAAGCATACAAAAAATATATTTACTTAGTTAGCATATTGTCACTTGTATTACAAAACTTAATGTGGAGGCATGTCTAAAAACATTTAGGTATATTCAGCAATAAATGGTATGGTATAAGTTTTCTTACAGGTGCCCACAACTTGACCTTGTATTTCTCATTCCTAAATACAAATCTAGCCATCCACTATCATAACTAACCAACCCCGTCTAAATGGCAGAGGAGGCGGAGTTTCAGCTATTTATAATAATAATCTAAGCGTCACACAAAAGACTAAACACAAATGTAAAATATTTGAAGTTCTTTACACAAACATAAAATATTCAGTGTCCAAAAGCAGGTCCAGTCAGTCAATTCCACTAATTATTATTATTTATAGACCCCCAGGGCCCTACTCTGATTTTCTCATAGAATGTGCAGATTTCATCACAAATTTAGCTACTTTTTAAGACAAAGCATTCATTATTGGTGACTTTAATATTTATTTTGATAATCAGGAAGACTCCTTAAGAGCTGCAGTTTTGTCCATTCTAGATTCAGTTGGAATTAATCAGAATGTCATAGAATGTCCATTCATAGTGGTGAACACACTCTTGATTTGTTGGATTAAAAATAAAAAACCTAGTCATTATTCCACGGTCTGAAGCTATTTCAGACCATTATCTCATCTCTTTTAAAATCTGCCTCAGTCATTGCATTTCTACCTCACCATGTTACCGTGTTAAGCGTACTTTCACGTCAGCTACAGCAGTGCGTTTTATCAATAATCCTCCAGAAATTGCGATATTAAATAGATCTCGGTCTGACCCCGCAGAGCTCGACTGGGCCACTGAATACCTAGAATCAACGTTACGTTACATTATAGATGATGTAGCTCCCCTTAAGACCAAAATGATCAGGGGGAAAAAATTAGCACAGTGGTATAATGATCATACGGGCACCTTAAAACAGACCACTCGAAAATTAGAACATAAATGGCGTCAAACAAAATTAACAGTATTTCAAATAGGATGGAAGGAGAGCCTCCTAAACTATAGAAAAACTCTTAGTGCTGTTAGATCAGCATATTTCTCCAACCTCATAGACAATAACAAGCATAATCTTAGACTTTTATTCAGCACAGTAGCAAAATTAACAAGAAATAAAAGCACTGCACTAACATGCACACCATCATTAGGTAGTAATGATTTCATGAACTTTTTTAATAATAAAGTTGAAAACATCAGGCAGGAAATCCAGACAGTTAATATAAGTCCAAATTATTTTACAAGTAACCCTGTAAACTACAAGTTCCCTCAAACAGATAATTCCAGGGGTAATTGAACCTGTTTTAAAAAATAATAAACTCTTCCACTAGCACTGGTTATGTACCTAAATCCTTCAAACTGTTAGTTATCCACCCACTAATTAAGAAACCTGACCTTGACCCATGTCAGCTGTCCAACTACAGGCCAATATCAAATCTCCCCTTTATATCCAAAATTTTAGAAAAGGTTGTTGCACAGCAGTTATGCTCACATCTACTTATGAATAACATTTTTGAAATGTATCAGTCAGGATTTAGTCCTCATCATAGCACAGAGACGGTGCTAGTTAAGGTAATAAGTGACCTGTTATTGGCCTCTGATCAGGGTTTGTCTCTTTACTTGTTTTGCTCGACTTTAGTGCAGCTTTTGACACCATCGATCACACTATACTGCTTGCTAGACTTGAGAACGTTGTTGGAATAAAGGGAACAGCTCTCTCTTGGCTCAGGTCTTATTTGACTGATCGCTATCAGTTTGTTGATGTAAATGGTGAGTTCTCCACACTCTCTGAGGTAAAGTTTGGTGTTCCTCAAGGATCTGTCTTAGGCCCACTGCTTTTCTCTTTATATATGCTGCCTCTTGGTGAAATTATAAATAAACATGGTATTCGCTTCCATTGGTATGCTGATGATACACAGTTGTATATTTCAGCAAAGCCAGATGAGAGAGATCAGCTTAACAATGTTGAGAAGTGTGTAAAGGACATTAGACAGTGGATGCTTGATAACTTTCTTCTGCTCAACTCAAATAAGACGGAAGTACTTTTACTAGGACCACATACAGCTAGAAGCAAACTTTCCGATTACGTAGCATCTCTGGATGGTGTTTCTGTTTCAGCGTGTACGGCTGTCAAAGACCTTGGTGTTATTATTGACCCTAGTTTTTCCTTTGAGGCTCACGTGAATAATATTACCAGGATCGCCTTCTTTCACCTTAGAAATATTGCTAAAATTAGAAATATGATGTTGTGTTACAGGATGCAGAAAGTTCATGCTTTTGTTACTTCTAGATTAGACTACTGTAACGCTTTACTGTCTGGGTGTTCGAGTAAGTGCATAAATAAGCTTCAGTTAGTTCAGAATACAGCAGCAAGAGTCCTCACTAGATCTAGAAAATATGACCACATCACTCCTGTTTTAATCAGTTTACACTGGCTCCCAATTAAATCTTGCATTGATTATAAAATACTATTACTGACGTATAAAGCACTTAACGGTCTCGCACTGCATTATCTGAGTGAACATCTTTACCAGTATGATCCTCTATGCCTACTTAGATCAAAAGGTGCAGGCTATCTGTTGGTTCCTCAAATAACGAAGACTACAGCAAGGGGCAGATCTTTCTCTTATAGAGCCCCACAGTTATGGAACAGCCTTCCAATCAGTGTTCGGGACTCAGACACAGTTTTAGTGTTCAAGTCGAGGTTGAAAACATATTTATTCAGTCAAGCCTTTGATCAATAGATTTTTTCTTAGGTAAAGGCGCAGATCTGGAGGGAACATGGATATAGAGTGTTTGGTGAACTGGGATATTTGTATGCTGTCATCCCCTCACATTCACACGTTTACTGTGGTTCGTTGACGGTGGTGTGGTGGGTCATCTCTTATCCCAGAGATCCCTCATGTTTGTGTTACCTTCTGGTTCTCCCTTGTAGTTATGCTGCCATAGCGAGTCTTGCCGGAGTCCAAACTGCACAGTGACATTAACTTTCATACAACAATAAGGACACTTAATAATCCATATCCTTTTCTTCCTGTCACCCTATTCTCTCTCTCTCACTCTCTTTCTCTTTCGGTCGAGTTAAACATGCTCCTGAGGCTCCAGTGACCACTGTTCCTGCCCCTCTTCCCTCTGTGGATCCTCCCACTTGGTCCAGGCCTGCCTTTGGATAGTGTTCTCTTCAACTGGAGGCCACTCTGTGCAGCTTGGGACGGTTTCTCATCAACACCTTGGGTGGTTCCATGAAATTCCGGAGTAAGAACGGGCGTTTTGGAGATGGATTGGACTGTAGTTAATGTCAACAGTCTCCTACACTGACTCAGGACTACTTTTCGCTTCTGATCATCATCACTGTACCAAGCAACATCGTATATCTGCTACAAATGGACATTCGGTGCAACCCAGATGAGGATGGGTTCCCTCTTGAGTCTGGTTCCTCTCAAGGTTTCTTCCTTATGCCATCTCGGGGAGTTTTTCCTTGCCACAGTCGCCACCGGCTTGCTCATCAGGGACAAACTTACTTATAAATAACATTCACTTTTAATCACCACATTATCTGTGTAAAGCTGCTTTGAGACAATGTTCATTGTTAAAACGCTATACAAATAAAAAAAAGAATTGAATTGAATTGAATAACTAATGTAAAAACATTACATTACATATGAAATGTGTCACATTAATGTAAGTGACATCTTTTAGGATTGCTGGGTGCATACCAGCCTTCAAATATGATTTATTACTGCTGCACTGCCTTCGGATCAGCCTACTAAATATACTGAGACTTTTAGGACAGTAAAACTATTGTGTCTAGATTTTTATATGAATTAGCCTGTCTAAGCAATACATTCTAAATGTATGTATTCTTTACATACTTGATCCAAGATAGTGGCATGGCAGTAGCTCACAGTGGCCGCTCCGGACCCAAAATGGTGCTACTTTTACTTTGTAGCCCGCCATACGCAACATATGGACATCGGAGCAACCGTTGTCCTTGTGTACCATCGCCAAACACTCCAGAAACACAGAAACAACCCCGACAACACAATAAACGATGATCTGTGGCAGAAGCTACATGACCTCAACGTGCCTCGAAGGCATGCCCTGTGGTGGACGGACGGAAGAGTGGGAATCAAAAGCACTGCAGAAGCACAGAAAACAAACAGGGGACTAGTGCTAGGCTAAAAGCTAACCCTAGGCAGCCTGCTTTACCATCAATCCTGCTGGCAAATGTCTGCTCCCTGAAAAATTGGACTACATCAGACTCCAACAAGCTATTCGGCGTGAATACAGACACTGCTACGTCTTTTTGTTAACTGACGTGGCTGTGCGACTGTGCTCCGGATGCCACCATTCAGCTGGACGGGCTATGCACGTTTCATGCCGACAGAAATGCAGCTCGTGGCAGTGGTCTGTGTGTTTACATCAATGCAGAATGGTGTAAGGACAATGTCCTCGTTTCCACCTACTGCTCACCGCTGTTGGAGTTTATGGTTCTGATATGTAGACCTTTTTATTTACCCCGGGAATTCACCACCGCTATTGTGCTCAGTGTATATTCCACCTAGCGCTAATGCTAAGGAAGCGCTCAGCTTCCTACGGGACCATTAGCAAACTACAAAGCACACACCCTGATGGACTGTGTATTGTCGCCAGAGATTTCAACTATGCAAATCTCAGGACTGTGCTCCCTAAATTTCATTAGAATGTGGAATTTGCAACCAGAGGAGAAAATACACTGAATGTTGTTTACACAAACATACCGGGTGAAGGCTTACTCCCACCTTAATTATTACTTAGACCACATCTATGCTGATCCCTGAGCAGCACTGTTGTTCCTACGTACCTCAAGACGACGGCCATTGTTCCTGTGCCAAAGACGTCTACAGTCTCCTGCCTCAATGATCATCGTCCCATCGCACTCACACTCATCGTGATGAAGTGCTTTGAGAGACACCTGGTGAGGAAAGCGGGCTTGGTTGTGGGCTCAGAGTTAGACAGCCTGACATCAGTGGCAGAGAGATGGGTGCTGAGCAGTCTCCTGTCAATCATGGACAGTCCATGGTATCCACTTAAAAGAATAATCTCCAGACAGAGGAATAGCTTCAGTAAAAGACTGCCGTCACTGCCCTGCTTCAATGACAGACTGATGAGGTCATTCCTCCCCCATGCCATCAGTGCTGACATTCCTCACTGTACTACACACTGTACACTGTGCACCTTGACACTTCGGTTCGCACAGGACTTCCTACACTCAGTACACTAAAGAATAAGGGGAATTTCCAGTTATTATCAGTGTTCAATTCAAAATCCTGCAAGGTATATGCAGGTTTTAAGCAACATATGCTTTTGCTTATGCTTTTTTGCATATTTTATTGACATCGTAAGACATTGCTAAATTGCATACTGCATCTATTATAAGACCACGGGTTTCTAGTAGAAGACTTTGAGTGCTGAAATAGTCTGCCTGCAGTCCAGACCTTGAACCAACTGAAAATATTTGAAACATCATTTTGAGCAGCTAGAATCCTTTATCAGACACAGATAGGACAACATTCCTCTCCCAAAACTCCAGCATCTGTTTGTCTCAGTTCCCAGATATATACAGACTGTTCCCAGATGTATAGAGTATGCTACACCTTAGTAAACATGGCCCTGTCTCAACTTTTTTGAGATGTGTTGCAGCTATCAAATTAAAAAATTACCTTATTTCTTTCTTAAAATATTACATTTCCTTAGTTTAAATATTATGTATAAAATATAGGTTTATAAAATTTGCAAATCATTGAGATTTTTTTTTAATTTACATTTTAAACAGCACCCAACACAACATTTTTTGGAATTTGGTTTGTATATTTTGTGTATTTTTAAAATGTTGGTGACATACTATCCACTTTGTTGGTCACATAACTGTCTTATGATTAATATATATATATATATATATATATATATATATATATATATATATATATATATATATATATATATATATATATATAGCAGTGTCTGTATTCACGCCGAATATATATATCTTTCAATCCAATTCAACATTTTTCATTTAAAATGTTTTCAGTCTAAACAACACTGCCAAAACGGCATTTTCAGAATGGTCGCTTTTAGGCAGAGCAAACACTTGCCTAGGGCAGGGGTCTGCAACCTTTGTTACCAAAAAAGCTATTTAGACCACTCTCTCAACAAATAAAATTTGCCTGAACCTGCAAAACACATTTGACCTTTAAATGAATATAACAAATTTGCTGTTTTAAACAGCACTTGTGTGATTTCTATCGTATTCGGATGTTAGCAAATTATACCTTTTTGTCCATTGACAAGACTTGGGATAAGGCTATTTGTCTAAAGGATGTAAATAACTGTTACTCACCTGGAGTGAAACCAGTAAATATCACTGTTTAAATGTGGGTCCCAAACCTCTGGATGCATGAGTAGATCATGTACAGTGATTAACAAAATCTAACTTTTCTGCATAATGACCTAATGACCGAAACAAATGCATCCCTCGGGGAATGCTAAGCAAAAAGATAAACAGGCACACAAAGAATATGGAAAACATCCTGCGTGGTGCCTGTACCAAAGACGCCGCGCCCAAAAGACTTCGGAGACTATCGACCAGTAGCGCTGACCTCGCATCTGATGAAGACATTGGAGAGGCTAGTGCTCACTCATCTCCGACCTCTGGTGAGCCCATCAATGGATCCACTTCAGTTTGCCTACCAACCTGGCATTGGAGTGGAAGACGCAGTCATCTTCCTCCTAAATCGGGCTATTTCACACCTGGAAAAGGCTGGGAGCACTGTGAGAGTCATGTTTTTTGACTTCTCTAGTGCTTTCAACACCATCCAACCTGCGCTCCTGAGGGATAAGATGGTGTACATGAGAGTAGACCATCATCTGTCTGCCTGGACACTGGACTATCTCACAGACCGACCACAGTATGTGAGGACTCGTGACTGTGAGTCTGACATGATTGTCTGCAATACTGGAGCCCCGCAGGAACGGTTCTTGCCCGTTTCTCTTCACCATCTACACTGCAGACTTCATGTTCAGCTCAGAAACCTGTCACTTACAGAAGTTCTCTGATGACTCAGAGAATGATGATGACAGAGAGTACAGAGGACTTATAAAGAACTTTGTGGACTGGTGCCAACGGAGCTGCCTCCAGATAAATGCGGGAAAACGAAAGAACTGGTGGTGGATTTCCGTGGAACAAACAAATTCTATCACCAGTGAACATTCAGGAAAGGACATTGTGAGAGTGGACTCTTACAAATACCTGGGTGTTCACCTAAACAACAAACTGGACTGGACAGACAACACTGAGGCAATCTACAAGAAAGGGCAGAGCAGACTCTTTCTGCTGAGGAGACTAAGGTCTTTTGGAGTACAGGGAGAGCTACTGAAGACCTTTTTTGACTCTGTGGTGGCCTCAGCCATATTCTATGGAGTGGTCTGCTGGGGCAGCAGCATATCTACTGCAGACAGGAAGAGACTAGACAAGCTGATCAGGAAGGCCAGCTCTGTCCTGGGGATTCCCCTGGACACTGTACAGGAGGTGGGAGAAAGGAGGATGGTAACAAAACTATCATCATTGCTGGAGAACGCCTCCACCCCTGTATGAAACCGTTACATCGCTGAGCAGCTCTTTTAGTAACAGACTAATACATCCCAAGTGTCTGAAGGAGCGATACAGAAGGTCTTTTCTCCCTGCTGCTATTAGACTATACAACCAAAGCTGCTCCCAGTAAAACCAGTCACCAACATACAACACTGCTATTACTTTTTAAGATGTGCAATAACTTTATCTGTGTGAAATATTATTAAACAAATCAGGTACAATATTATGTGCAATATTACGTGCAATTTACGTGCAATACTACCTCAAAACGACTTAAAAAGCGTACTTTTGTTTTTTTCTCCTATTCATATTATTACATTGTACTGTATATATACTGGTATTGTAGTATATGTATATTATTTTTAGATATTTGCATTTATTTTTATTTCTTTGTTATTATTATCATTATTATTGTTATTATTATTTATTTTTATTTCTGTTTCTTATTTTTTTGTATATTCTTCTTTTTTATATATATTTGCATCTATTTTTATTTCTTTGTCTTGCTGCTGTAACATAGAAATTTCCCCACTGTGGGACGAATAAAGGTTTATCTTATCTTATCTTATCTTATCTTAAGAAAGCTCAGCTCATGATGCAGCTATGTGAGCTGTTTCCATTAACTGTTGATTAGAATTTATTATTAAAATAAATGAAGCCTTACTTTGCTGGTTTGTGTCAATGCCATTTAAAAATAAATCATTATCTACAAGTTTATTCTGAGATCAATATGTTTAGTATATCTCAAAAATCTTTTCTTGTTATGTGCAACTTTTTTGTCTGTTCATGCTTCATAAAACTGATGACAAACAATGTAAAATCTTGTAGTTTTTGCAGGAGCAAATGTTTAACACATATAGATCATCTAGCTATCATTTATCTGCCCAAATATTCCATGTGATTTATTACTGCTTTTCCTTTTCACAAAATTATACGAATACATTATATCTCTGCCATACCATTGTACCCTCGGATGAGAATTTACTATAATAATGGCACTCATTTGTGTGTCTCAATGTCATCTTAAATCTCAATATCAGGTTTGAAGAATGATTATTAGAACTCAACTTGAGGTCAGTTAATGTTTATTTTCTATCCACTATTACGTCAAATAATACAATGCCTATTTAAAAATGTTATTAGTACACTTACATGAAGAAACATCATTAAGCCTTAATTCTAGATTAAAAAGGGACAGTGCTAAGGAATATTATCTTTGAGATTAGTAGACAGATGTCAGCAATACTGCATAGGGACAAGTTAATATCATGAAAGCTATTGTAAAAAAAAGCGAAAGAGAAGTACAAAATTTACCAATGTAACACTACTCAAGCCCCAAGTCCATTTCCTGATGGCCGCCACTAACAGCCTTTATATCAGGAATGCTGAGCCAGGCAATGCATTTAGATGCACCCTCTTTAAGTACATAGTAACAAATGATGCATTCTGTGTTAATCCTGACCTCTGAGGCCATGATGCATTCTGTGTTTAAGCCCCTGAGCAAATGAAGACAAAAGGAACAAAAGCAGTCAGAAAGAGGTATTGAGCTGGGCTTTTAGGATTGAGAATGATGGGGGAGGGAAGCTGTGCTGGATGAGAGGATGCAAACTTATTGGCTGAAACAAACAGAATGAAATTAGCTGTGAAATATGCACTGATAAAAAATACTTTTTGAAATGTCTAGGGGGCAGGGCAGCTTTTGGCCCAAAATTTAGGGGCATTTTCTTTGTTATGCAAGGTGAATATTACACACACACACACACACACACACACACACACACACACACACACCATTTGTAATAGCATACTGATCAAAATTAGAGAAAAACAATGACTGTAGCAAGGAGAGATTACAACTAAATTTTCTGAAGGTTACAACAGTCAGCAATTAGTAGGAAGTGTACAGGCCTCTGCTCTGAATGACTTCAGCACATCTGCGGCCACAGGACAGAACTAGTTTCTCACACTGCTCTGGTGTGTTTTTGGTCCACTCTTCTTCCAGTCTCCTCCACAGTTCGGTGACTGTAGTGGGTTTCGTTGCCATAACTTTGTTGCCAAGGATTTTCCAGAGGTTCTCTTTTGGGTTAAGATCAGGACTCTGGGCAGGCCATGTCATGATTTCAATGTTTTCAGTTTCAAGGAATTGCTTTACCCGTTTTGCTGTGACATCGAGCGTTGTCCTGCATGAACACTGCGAGCTGATTGGGTGATGAACGCATGGAAGTAACCATATGTTGTTGAAGAAGGTTCTGATAAACATTTGCATTCACTCTGCCATGTAGCTGTATGAAAGGGCCAACTCCTCCTTCCTCCTCCACACTTCTTTACACACTTTGGGTTCAGTCTTTCTCCAGTTTGTCGCCGAAAATAATGTTTTCCATCGGACCCAAATTAATTAAACTTGCTTAAACTTGCTCATCACTGAAGTGAATATTTCTGATTGCAAGTGTGTGTGTGTATATATATATATATATATATATATATATATACACACACATATACACACACACACACACACGCAATCAGAAATATTCAACCCCTAAAGAGTTTTAAGGATTTATAAATTAAAATCTTTTCAAAGTGCAGGATTCTGCTTTGGATGGCTTCTTAATGAGTTTAGTGATACATAAAATGAACACAGAAAATGTATGGTGTAGTATTTGTGTCTAACAGTATATTTTGTTAAGATCGCCATGTCACAATCATTCAACCCCTATATAATATTGTTGTTTTTAAAGCTTTCTTACAGTTTTTATGGCCTGAAGTGGAACTGAAACATTATTAAGCCGTTGGGAACTCTTTAACGATCTTTCATTTGCTTCAGCTGTGATGCATATATAAACCCCGACCATGAAGGTGTTCAAGGTGAGTTGCAATCATGGGAAAGACAAAGGAGCTTCCTGAGAGAGGAGATTATTACATCACATCTGAAGGGCCTTGGGTATAAGAAGATTTCCAAAAGATTTAACATTCCAAGAGACACCATTGGGAGCATTATAAGGAAGTTTAAAACTTATGTAACAGCTGCAAACCTGCCTGGCCATGGAAGAAAGCTCACAATTTCATCAAGGGCCCTTATCAACTTAGTCAGGACAGCTAAGAAAAACCCCGGTGTGACTGCAAGACAGCTACAGGATGACATGATAAAGGCTGGTACAAGTGCTTCAGTGGCAACTTTAGGACGTGCACTGAATAATCAAGGACTTCATGGCCGGACCCCAAGACGCACTTCACTCTTGACCTCAAGGAACATGGGAGTCGACTAGAATATGCCAGGAGGAATTTGGATAAAAGTACAGAGATCTGGGAGACAGTTCTATGGACTGATGAAACCAAACTGGAACTTTTTGGACATATGGACCAGCGGTATGTCTGGCATGCAAAAGGTCAGGCTTATGACCATAAGAATACCATCCCCACGGTCAAGCACGGAGGTGGGTCAATAACAACGTGGGGCTGTTTTTCTGCGGCAGGAACTGGCAATCTTGATTGTGTACCTGGCATCATGGATTCCCAGAAATACCAGGTTATTTTGAAGAAGAACGTGATGCCTTCTGTTGACAAATTAAACCTTGATGATCATTGGATCTTCCAGCAAGACAATGATCCCAAGCACACCTCCAAATCAACCAAAGCTTGGTTGGGGAAAAGATGCTGGAGTGTCCTGGAGTGGTCTTCTCAGTCACCAGATTTAAATCCAAATGAAAATCTTTGGTGGGATTTGAAGATGGCAGTTGCAGCACGGAAGCCGTCAAACATCACTGAGTTAGAGGCTTTTGCACGTGAAGAATGGGCAAAGATTCCATTCGAGAGGTGTCAGCACTTCTCGAAAATGTTTGTTAGAAGTTATAAAAACTAAAGGGCACTCCACAAGGTACTGAAGCTGGGGGTTAAATAATACTGCACATGCTCATGTGTTACAAGACTTAATTTTCATTTGAACTTTAAAGTTAAGTCAACTTCTGTTGTCAAAATAACTCAAATATGTATCAATAAATATCGTTTGTTATTTCACAAGGTTTTTTTTTTTTCCATTTATTTTCTTTATCTTTCATCATCACTGTATTGTCTATTGAGGTGAGTGGGTTGAATATTTCTGATTGCGAGTGTGTGTGTGTGTGTGTGTATATATAATATATATACCAACACAGTGGGTACGGAAAGCATTCAGACCCCCTTAAATTTTTCACTCTTTGTTATATTGCAGCCATTTGCAAAAATCATTTAAGTCCTTTTTTTTTCCTCATCAATGTACACATAGCACCCCAAATTGACAGAATTCCAAGAATTGTTGACATTTTTGCAGCTTTATTAAAAAAGAAAAACTGAAATATCACATGGTCCTAAGTAGTCAGACCCTTTGCTGTGACACTCATATATTTAACTCAGGTGCTATCCATTTCTTCTGATCATCCTTGAGATGGTTCTACACCAGGTGTGGCCAACCGACGGCTCTTTGGCTGGTTTCATGTGGCTCTTACGTTCAAATCGAAGTTTGTTTTTGTCTTTTTCTTTAATGTGCGTGTTCACCTCGCTTGAGTATACGGTATTTTTAAGACTTAAATGATCTTGCCCCTACTGGGAAACTTTGCGGTCTTTTCATCTCACGCACATGCGCATTTGACGAAAATACCGTATTGAACTCAAGCTAAGCGAACACGCACATTAAAAAAAAACACTAACACAAACTTCGATTTGCAAATTGTTTACTTCAATTTAAAGTAACCAATTTGTGTCAAGTTTGCTCTCAAAATGGCAGGGAAAAATGCACAGCAAAACAAAAATATAAAGATGAACACAGGACGTTTTTAACAGAGTGGGAGAGTTTATATTTTTTTGTTGAACTTAATGGCAAGTCATTCTGCCTTATATGTCAGGCGTCATTAGCACATTTCAAAGCTTTCAAATCTTCAGCTCACTCTGTGGTAACATTGACCAGGAATTTTCAAAAGGGACTGAACTTCGCAAGCACAAGTTGGTCACTTTGAAAAGTCAGGCAGAAAAGCAGATACAGTTTTCTTAAAAATATTGCTTTAATTTTGGCTTGGAAAATTACATTTGGCTTGGAACATTGCATGGGCTAAAAAGCCATACAATGAAGGGGAGTTTGTTTGAAAATTCCTCAGTGAAGTTGTTGAAATCTTGTCTTCTGAAAACGACAAACTAAAACGCATAGTATCAGACATCCAACACAGAATATCAGACATTAACATGGCTATTAAATCACAGTTGCATTTTGACTTGGAATGCCAGAAGTCCCACTAAGCAACATCCATAGTAAAAAAAAAACGCTATTGTAAATTATTATATTTTTGTTTGTGGACTTGATTGAACTGAGAGTTTGTGTGTGTGAGACAGTGCACACAATGTGGTCTTGTAGGAGTCAATTTCTATCATTATCATGTTGGTGTGTGACATTTACAATAAATCTGGCTGAACAGAGGTGTGTGTGTGTGTGTGTGTGTGTGTGTGTGTGAGGAAGGGATGGGTGATGTTCATGTGTGCCCATGTGTATGATTTGGCTCTTTGCGGTAACACAGTACAAAAAATGTGGCTCCTGGTCTCGTGACTGGTTGGCCACCCCTGTTCTATGCCTTCATTTTAGCACAGCTGTGTTTGATTATACTGATTGGACTTGATTAGAAAAGCCACACACCTGTCTATATAAGACCTTACAGATCACAATGCATGTCAGAGCAAATGAGAATCATGAGGTCAAAGGAAGTGCCTGAACAGCTCAGAGACAGATTTGTGGCAAGGCACAGATCTGGCCACGGTTACAAAAAAATTTCTGCTGCACTTAAGGTTCCTAAGAGCACAGTGGCCTCCATAATCCTTAAATGGAAGACGTTTGGGACGACTAGAACCCTTCCTAGAGCTGGTTGTCCAGCCAAACTGAGCTATCGGAGGAGAAGAGCCTTGGTGAGAGAGGTAAAGAAGAACCCAAAGATCACTGTGGCTGAGCTCCTGAGATGCAGCCGGGAGATGGGAGAAAGTTGTAGAAAGTCAACCATCACTGCAGCCCTCCACCAGTCGGGGCTTAATGGCAGAGAGGCCCGACGGAAGCCTCTCCTCAGTGAAAGACACATGAAAGCCTGCATGGAGTTTGCTAAAAAAAAACACCTGAACGACTCCAAGATGGTGAGAAATGAGATTCTCTGGTCTGATGAGACCAATATAAAACTTTTTGGCCATAATTCTAAGCGGTATGTGTGGAGAACACCATGCACTGTAGCGTCTGGCACGTGTCATTTTGATTTCATGTCAAAGGCATTCCTTTTAAACTTTGACATGTACATCTCAATCAAAAGGTGAGCACCACGGCTTACACTTTTATTGGAGGTTGTGCACTCCACAGTGTCACACCCCCACCACGAAGCAGACACAAAGCAGGACAAACCCCGACCCCTCCAGCTTCAAAGCAGCATTCAACTGATAACACAAGCCAGTCTCTATACTTCTATACACACACACACACACACACACACACACACACACACACACACACACACACACACACCACCCCGAAAGCCAGATAACCCCCTGGCCTCTCTGGTCAAATTCACAGGGACCCTCAAACCATAAAACAATTCACTCTCTGAACTCGGCCCCAGTACGTCTGTTTGTGACACACACACATCAAAGGGAACATTCTTTTATTAATTAACTAATAAATAGAATGTCCCACTTCACATGACACATGTCCCACTTCACATGACACAAACATACAGCTTGTTTGTATCTTCTCCTATAAATAAAGCAAGTGTTTAACTCTACCTCAATAATAGTTTTTAAACACTTTAAAAGGTTTAGTAATATACCTCTGTTTTAATGTCGTCTCTTCTTTTTGATTTCAAGTTGATTTAAAATTATCTTCTTTTTATTCTTTATTTCCTAACAAGGGTACATTGTATACACCAGAATATAATGTTGTATTAACATAATTTAAATGTTAACTGGTATGTAATGTACCTCTGTGTTAATGCTGTCCTTGTTTTCCATGTCTAATATCAAAATGATCACGGAAATTATCTGTTCCTTGTTTTGCAAACAATGGTGCATTTTATTTGACCATGAAATGTACCATACTGTCTTAATACACTTTGGATACAACTTTAAGTTCTTCAAAGCAAGTATAACCTGGAAACCATGCCCACAAACACATGAACAAAGGGAGTTTCTCCCTCCAAAATTTCAGGCCATAGCATTGGCCATTCCCCCAAAGAAGGGGGGGATTCAGAACCTTTAAAACATCTTGAACCCAACTAATCAAGTCAGTCAAGTAAAGCAAGCTGGCTCACTCGGCTCGACCGGAAAGGCTCGGGCGTCCGGGGCCCGGAGAGTTGGACGCTTATAACAGCCCCGCAGCGACTCTTCGGAACTAGATAGATAGATAGATAGATAGATAGATAGATCGATAGATCGATCGATCGATCGATCGATCGATCTTTATTGTCATTACATTGTACAGGTACACAGCAATGAAATGCAGTTTGGCATCTACCAGAAGTGCAAAATGTAGCTATCGTGCAAAAGTGCAGATAAATATATGGCATATTTACAGCAAGTGATAAATATGTAAACATATGTACAGTGAATAAATATAAAGGCAGTAACAGTGCAGAGATGTGTGGACATCATTTAGAGGTACAGAATGGTTCTAAGGCCATGGTATTGAAGAGGAATGTGCAGAAGTGGAAGGTTTACAAGACTATGGCATTTAAGAATTAGCAAGCTAAATGACCAGTCTACTATATATATAAATATGTAAGCATATGTACAGTTAATAAATATAAAGGCAGTAACAGTGCAGAGATGTGTGGACATCATTAAGAAGTACAGAAATAGTTCTGGGGCTATGGCATTGAAGAGGAATGTGCAGAAGTGAAACGTTACAAGATTATGGCATTTTAGAAATTAGCAAGTCGGATAAACAGTCTACTCTATATATATATATATATATATATATATATATATATATATATATATATATATATATATATATATATATACATTAAATATACACTGGCGATCAAAATAAGAGAACAATTTATAAACAATTGAACAATTCTGAAATAATGTCATCTTCACTGCTCAACAGTTGAGAGAGTTTTTGTCCTGTCTATACCATGCTACCAGAACACCTTTTCCACAAAATAACTAAGGCATTTCCAAAAAAAACATTATTTTCCAGAAAACACACTGATCAAAATTAGAGAACACTTTTAGATACCTCCCAGTTATTGGTGTTAATCTGGTACCTGGTGCTAATTTCCTTGATTATCTGTCAACCCCTATTTAACTGGCAGCCTAACTTCCAGTTTCACTGACTCTGCAAGATTGTGGGCCGTTCTAAAGTAACTGAAAACCTCTGGCAGCAGGTTGTCCAGATGAAGGCCAAAGGGATGACTCTATCAGCCATAGCAAGACAAGTTGGTCGTTCCAAATCTGTGATTTCAAGAATATTGAATATTGAAACATCACAGACTCATTCAAGTCCGCCAAGAAGGCTGGTCGGAAGACAAATACAAGAGAGGACGTGACACTGCGGAGGATCTTAATGGGCAATCGTTTCTACACTGCAGCTGGAATTGCTCACCAGTTCAGCGCTGAACAGGGTAAGGATCTGTCTTGTCATACAGTGTCTCGACGTTCAAGAGCATTTTTGGACTGAAAGCCCACTCTGCAGTGACCAAACCTCTCATTAGCAGAAAGAATCAAAAGGCTAGACTAAGCTTTGCTGAGGAGCATGTTGTGTGGACAGAGTAGAACTGGTCCAAAGTTCACTTCAGTGATAAAAGCAAGTTTAATTTATTTGGGTCCGATGGGAAACATTATGTTCAGCAACAAACTGGCCGCAGATGTGCTGAAGTCATACAGAGCAGAGGCCTGTACACTTCCTACTAATTGCTGACTGTTGTAACCTTCAGAAAATTTTGTTGTAATCTTTTTCCATGCTACAGTCATTGTTGTTCTCTCATTTTGATCAGTGTGTTTTCTGCAAAATAATGTTTTTTTTTTGGAAATGCCTTAGTTAATTTGTGGAAAAGCTGTTCTGGTAGCATGGTGTAGACAGGACAAAAACTCCTTCAACTGTTGAGCAGTGAAGATGACATTATTTCAGAATTGTTCAATTGTATGTACTGTATATAATAAAAAATATGTAATATGAAGTCAGAGGTTATATACAGTGTTTTGTTTTGTAGTGATTTAGCTGTGTAGTGTAGAGTTCAGTAGTGTGATGGTGGATGGAAAAAAGTTGTCCCTAAACTTGCTGGTTCTGGTGCGTAAGTTCCTGTATCTCCTTCTCGATGGAAGGAGGTTAAACAGTTTATGACTGGGATGTGAAGAGTCCTTGATAATGTTGTGAGCTTTGACTACCCTTTGCAGGGCTTTGCGTTCACACACAGTAGAGCCTCCGTACCATATAGTGATGGAGTTGGTCAGGATGCTCTCAATGATGCAGCGGTAGAAACTCGTTAAAATCCCCGGGGACAGATGAGATTTCTTGAGACTTCTCAAGAAGTACAGGCGCTGTTGTGCTTTTTTAACCAGGAGATGTGAACTCCCAGGAACGTAAAGCTGGAGATTCGTTCTACCTCAGTTCCATTGATGTTGACTGGTAGATGTCTCCTGCTGTTGGATTTCCGGAAGTCTACAATGAGCTCTTTGGTCTTCGTGGCGTTGAGGGTCAGGTTGTTGGTGGCACACCATGCTGCCAGATTACGGATCTTCTCCCCCTTAGGCCGATTCGTCATTGTTGTCGATCTGGCTGACCACAGTGGTGTCATCTGCATACTTGATAAAGATGTTGGAGTTATACAGAGGAGCAAAACCGTGGGTGAACAGGGAGAAAAGTAGTGGGCTCAGAACACAGCCGTGCGGGATGCCAGTGTTCAGAATGAGGGTTGAGGATAACTGGTTGCCCAACCTGACAGATTGAGGTCTGTTGGTGAGAAAGAATCCATCTGCAAGTGGAGGTGCAGATACCCAAGTCACTGAGCTTAGTGATCAGTACAGTGGGAAGGACTGAGCTAAAGTCAATGAACAGCATTCTGATGTAGGTGTTGCTTTTATCCAGGTGGGTAAGGGATGAATGAAGAGCGTGGAAACTGCATCCTCTGTTGACCTGTTCTGGTGTGGGTCCAGTGCAGGTGGTAGGCCCGCAGTGAGCTGATTCAGAACAAGTTTCTCAAAGCACTTCATAGCAATAGGGGTGAGTGCAACCGGGCGAAAGTCATTCAGGCATTCGGCAGCTGAGTGCTTAGGCACAGGTATGATGGTAGTATTCTTCAGGCATGCAGGAACCGTGGCTTGGGCCAATGACAGGTTGAAAATGTCAGTGAAAACCTGTGCCAGTTGTCCAGCGCATGCTCTGAGAACACGTCCTGGTATGCCATCCGGGCCAGCTGCCTTGCGTGCATCCACTCTGCTAAACACTGAATAGATGTCCGTTGGTGAGAGTGAAAGTGGGCTGTAAGCTGTAGAAGAGTCAATGGTTGAGGTCAAATGTCCTGTGCTTTTTTAAATTTTTTTTTATTTCAAATCCTTTTTAAGATCTTCCAGCAAGCTGTATCTTCGAGTCAGCCTGGTCAAGTCAACTCGCTCACTTGAGGGAAGGGCCTGAGGGCCCGGGGGCCCAAAGGCCCAGAGGGTCAGACGTTTGGAACAGCTTGGAAACGATTCTCACTTCCTCCAAGATCTTCCGGCAAGCTTCACTTTTCAAGAACAACAACTGCTCTTATCTTCAGGAGAACCTGGAAGAACATCTGACTCCATTCTAACTGACTCTTCAAAGATCTCTTTGTCGCATCTGGACTTTTACCAACCAATTAAGATGCGTATTTAAGTGTCAACCCCTTTATTGAATCTTAAGGTGAATTTAAATTTCTGTGACGATTTCCCAGCTAGGGTGTAATTAATTTTGAAGCTTAAGCTTGCCTCTCCTTTCCTCTTTTCCTTTCTCTTCCTCCTTTTCCTAATTCTTTTTGTTTGTTTGTGTAGTTAGTTTTATGTTGTGTTTGTCTCATTCATTAAACACCATAATTTTTCACAAGTGATTGTCTCTGAGTTGCGCTCACATTTTAAGGTTCCTGCAACATTCAATCTGAACTACATGCTCTATTAATTGTACGGTATAAAGTAAATGGGGGTTGTGTCTTTCTTGGCCGGGGAGATACCTCTTTTATAAAATTAATAAAGATTATACTGTCTGTTCGCCGGACCAACAGATTCGCTACATATAATGGTGGAGAATGCGGGCAAACTGTTATTCAAACTTTATACTCATTTTATTTTTTGTCATTGGTTTTTCCCTCTTCTCTCCCATTCGCTATACACTGCTCAATACAGTCCCAACATTGAAGCATGGTGGTGGCAGCATCATGCTGTGGGGTTTTTTTTCAGCTGCAGGTAAAGGACGACTGGTTGCAATCGAGGGAAAGATGAATGTGGCCAAGTACAGAGATATCCTGGACGAAAACTTTCTTCAGAGTGCTCTTGACATCAGACTGGGCTGGAGGTTTACCTTCCAACAAGGAGTGGCTTCACAACAACTCCGTGACTGTTCTTGAATGGCCCAACCAGAGCCCTGACTTAAACCCAGTTGAGCATCTCTGGAGAGACCTAAAAATGGCTGTCCACCAACGTTTACCATCCAACCTGACAGAACTGGAGAAGATCTGCAAGGAGCAATGGCGAAGGATCCCCAAATCCAGGTGTGAAAAGCTTGTTGCATCTTTCCCAAAAAGTCTCATGGCTGTATTAGATCAAAAGGGTGCTTCTACTAAATACTGAGCAAAGGGTCTGAATACTTAGTACCATGTGATATTTCAGTTTTTCTTTTTTAACAAATCTGCAATAATGTCAACAATGCTGTGTTTTTCTATCAATATTGGGTGCTATGTGTACATTAATGAGGAAGAAAAATGAACTTAAATTATTTTAGCAAATGGCTGCAATATAACAGAGTGAAAGGGGGTCTGAATGCTTTCCGTACCCACTGTGTTATATTATATAATATATAATATAATATATATATATATATAATAAAAAAAAAAATATATATATATATATATATATATATATATATATATATATATATATATATATATATATATATTTATTTTTATTATTATTTTTATTATATATATATATATATATATATATATATATATATATATATATATATATATACACAGTACAGACCAAAAGTTTAGACACACCTTCTCATTCAAAGAGTTTTCTTTATTTTCATGACTATAAAAAATTGTAGAGTCACACTGAAGGCATCAAAACTATGAATTAACACATGTGGAATTATATACATAACAACAAAGTGAGCTGAAAATATGTCATATTGTAGGTTCTTCAAAGTAGGCATCAAGAGAATGCCAAGAGTGTGCAAAACAGTAATCTAAACAAAAGGTGGCTACTTTGAAGAACCTACAATATGACATATTTTCAGTTGTTTCACACTTTTTTGTTATGTATATAATTCCACATGTTAATTCATAGTTTTGATGCCTTCAGTGTGACTCTACAATTTTCATAGTCATGAAAATAAAGAGAACTCTTTAATTGAGAAGGTGTGTCCAAACTTTTGGTCTGTACTATATATATATATATATATATATATATATATATATATATATATATATATATATATATATATATATATAATTATAACTATATTAATTTATTAATGAAACCTTAGGGTGCAGCCCAATAACAACAACCACACCTACTGTGGACCATATGATGAAGAAATAGAGCTTGTCAGTATTTTTAATGTTGCTGTGCATGAAATTACTAAACATAACACTTCAATATTACAGAAAGCAGAGATGCTTTGCCTCAGAGGTACTATCTAAATGCCACATTTACATTCTCTAGATGTACAGTGCATAACATTGCAATGCTACTAACATAGCAATGTTTCAGGAGTCAGGAAAAATGCCTGTTTATTTCAAGGTGAAGAACATGGATCTTGTACTCTGTGAGGCAGAAGGCAGCAGTTCAGAGTCATTGGATTTCCCTGATGCATAAGACCAATCCTAGTCTCATGCTGGGCTGTGACATTAAATGCCCCTATCAGTGGCAGAAAAGTAAAAAAGATCAGAAAGTCACCAGTTGTTTGAATTAATCAGCAGTCACTATTTTAATCTAATTGTTGAAATTGAATGATCTTCCCTGTTGGTCTAGTGGTTAGGATGCGGTGCGCTCACCGCTGCGGCCTGGGTCCTTTCCTCGGTCAGGGAACCAACCCCAGCCATTAGGGTTGCACAAGCCTTAGCGCCGGTCCCAAGCCCGGATAAATGAGGAGGGTTGCGTTAGGAAGGGCATCCAGCGTAAAAACTTGTGCCAAATCAAACATGCGGATGATCCGCTGTGGCGACCCCTAATGGGAGAAGCCGAAAGAAGGGGGGGGGTTGAAATTGAATGATCTCTGAAGTCCTGAAGCTAAGCCTGGTATGACAGTCTTGTAAAATTAATTGTGGGTTTCAATGGGCAAAAGGGTGGAATGCAAGTGGAGTAGCAAGAACATTCAAACACCATTAGAAGTCATCTTTATGAAAATAAGATAAATATGTCAGTGTTCATGAGCTGATAAATGTATATAGCAGGAAATTTTATGAGGTGCCAATTGTAATTTGTAAATGTCAGTGTCAGCTGAGATAAAGATACAGTTTTATTAAGGTTCCTAATAGAGATCTTTTGTGATGTTTTGTTGATCGTGATTTAATGAGAGTATTCATTTATCACTTTTTATATTCTTGATTTTAAATGCCCACTGTGGTATTTTGATGTATATCCTATAAATAATTGCTGATCCCTCTGACCCAACCTGATGTTGTAGTCCACTGCAGTATATTCTTTAACAGATAACAGCATTAGTCCAAGAATGTAGTCAAAATCACAAGGCTCTCCTATTACATATAGCTTTTTATACTACACTAAATAAAGCACCTAACAAACTCATGGCCTGGCTTGCTCTGTGGTTATTGCAAATGTTGTGTGGCATGTACTGAATGCCAACTTATAAATCTACCAGTCACACAAAAATCAATCTAATCAAGGTCCCCTTTAAAATATTTGATATGGATCCCATTGGGTCATTAAAAGAGACTGTATGAGGGCATCGCATTTATGTTTGTGTTTTTGGCCGTTCCAGAGCTAGAGGAACAAGCAATGGAGAAAGTCAGCTCAGTCCTTTCCATTCTCTTGAGGAAACCACATCTCATCATCTCAATTTAGAGTAATTTCAAAGTTACCTGTGAAATTTTCTGCCATGTTTTCACCCCTTCATATTTACAATAATATCACAAAACAAAGGGAACAAGTTTAAATAGCTACCCAAATAAGCAACTGAGTTCAATTATTTGTACAGAAAGGCTTGTAAACAGAAAATCAAATAGGAACAACAGAAGGAAAAATATATACATTCTAATGCTAGTGTGCCAGTTTCTTTCATAGGGTTAAGTTTGCATAAAATCAGCTAAGAGAACAATGCTGAGGAGATCATTTGCACATGAAGTTTTGGTGAGTTAAATGGGCTTTAACTAATAAACAGACAGCCTCTGCAGTCACAGAAGCCCTGGAGAAAGACACGGGAGATGTATGCTCTATACATCAATAGAAGGTAGTCTGTTTTTACTGAAGGTTTTCTGGTACTAGGTTTAGTTGAAATTAACTTTCTAAAATTCTATACTAATCCTGGACTTAATAAGATGAAGAGAAATCAGACATGTAGCATTAATGATCATTTACTGTACTGTGGTAAATCTGTGCATGGTTGTGTCACTCCCTCTTCTTATCTTGAGAAATTTTGGTTCACAATTATTCACAATGCCTCTTAGATCTTGAACCATTTTGGCTTATACACAACTTATCTTAAGGAAAGAATATTTTGCAAAGGAGACAACAATTGAAATAATTTTGAATTGAAATATACACACAGAACATATGAGTACACTAAGTTGTAAAATAAAGTGCCAATGTCACTTGGCTTTAATTGAATATGCCAATTATCTGTAACAGATGCAGAGCAGTTTGGAGCAAAATAAGTGTCAAAAACAGAACTAAGGCTAAAATTAAGAACAGAAATTGCAAATGTACAAAATTACATACAATGAAGGGTGCTGACAAATGGGGCTGATAAAATGCATTATTTCAGACCAGAAAACTAATAATAGTGGCACACTGAATTTTATATATTATATATATATATATATATATATATATATATATATATATATATATATATATATATAAATATAAAAGGTTAAAAAATAAAAACAAATGCTGCCAATGTGATGACTGTCTTTCAATTCTACATAGAAAACTATATGTTTGTCCTTTAATCTATGAAGGATAAAATTATTTAAATATAAATACAAATACATGAATGTCAACATACAGAAATAAATACATACATTATATAGGCTCATGCTCAATAAAAGGGCAAAATAAAATTAATGACATTTATTTCTGTATTTTGAAATATACTGTATATACTGTTATATTTAACTCATTTTCATCCTCTATATTAATCAGGGCAGGCATCTATATTAATGAGCACATTTTAGTGTGGTTTTTTTAAATATGTGTAGGTATAGAACAGATTCCTCATGAATGGCCAAATTTTACATATTTTATGCAGATTTGTGCATTACTTTGTATTGTGAGAAGTTTTGGAAAACAGCTGAGCTGCTCTGAAAAAGTTAATGTACTACAGCAACATTTCTGTGGGTTCTGTAGGCCATCTGCCATTGTTGTTGCCTACTACAAGATTCTCTGTCAAATCACTATTAAAATGAGAGCAATGGCCCTGTGTGGCTGGCATATAACTGGTTAGATGCATTAATCATAATGTCAGTGGAAGGGCTACGTTTCCTGCCCTCTTACACTTCCTCTCTTTAGTCCCTACTGGATTACTCTCTATTCATTTCTACTATCATCTCTTACATGTCAAGCTCAATCATTACAATTCTATGCACAATGTATGCTTGATGCAGACATTGTGTTTCAAGAATGATTTTTTTTTTAAATTGGTCTGTACAGAGCCTTGACCTAAACCCAGGCATTATGTTTGCACAAGCCAGTGCACTCTCAGTGCCAGTCACAACAATAAATGGGTAGGGTTGCGTTAGGAAGGGCATCCTGCGTAAAACATGTGCCAAATCAAACATGCGGATAACAAACCTGAATTTCATACCGGATCGGTCGAGGCCTGGGTTACCAATAACCGCCACAGGTATTGTTAGCCAACAGGGTACCGGTGGAAATTGGGCTACTGTTGGCCAAAGGAGGAGAAGGAGAGGGGGAAGACATCTACAGAGACAGCAGGGAAAGGAGAAGTGTAGGAGAGTGGAGGTTAGGGTGGGTACTTTAAACGTTGGAACTATGACTGGTAAAGGGAGAAAGGTAGCTGATATGATGGAGCGGAGAAAGGTAGATATGTTGTGTGTTCAGGAGACGAAATGGAAGGGGAGTAAGGCTAGAAACATTGGAGGTGGATTTAAACTGTTCTATGGATGGAAAGAGAAATGTTGTAGGGGTGATCATGAAGGAAGAGTACAGTAAGAGTGTAATGGAGGTGAAGAAAGTTTCTGATAGGGTGATGAATGTGAAGCTGGAAGTTGGAGGGGTGATGATAAATGTCATCAATTCTTATGCTCTACAAGTGGGTTGTGAGATGGAGGAGAAGAAAAGATTCTGCAGTGAGTTAGATGAAGTAGTGGACAGTGTACCTATAAATGAAAATTTGGCAGATGGTGGTAGATTTTGCTAAAAGGATGATAATGGCAGTAGTAGATACTTATTTTAAGAAGAAGGATCATAAGGTGACGTATAAGAGTGGAGGAAGGTGCACACACATGGACTACATTCTATGCAGGAGATGCAAGCTGAAAGATATTGGAGACTATAAGAGTGAAGACTAAAAAAACAATAAGATAGTGGAAACTAAAGGAGGAAAACTATACTAGGGCAATTTTTGATAAGGGAGACAGCTAAGAAGGTACTTGGCATGACATCTGGAAAGAGTAGGAAAGCATAACATTGGCTAAACAGAATTGAGATCAGCAGAAAAACATATGAGGAGCTGTATGAGAAGTTGGACACTAAGGAAGGAGAAAAGGATTGGCTAGGCAGTGGGACCGAGCTGGGAAGGATGTGCTACAAGTTAGAGCAATAAAGAATGCAGAGTGTGTTGACTAGTGAGGAGAGTGTGTTGAGAAGATGGAGGGAGTATTTTGAGAAGCTGATGAATGAGGAAAATGAGCAAGAGTGAGAGAGCGAGAGAGAGTGTGAGAGAGAGAGAGAGAGAGAGAGAGAGAGAGAGAGAGAGAGTTAGATGTGGAGATGGTGAAACAAGAAGATGATAAGATTAGTAAGGAGGAAGTAAGAGCAGCGAATAAGAGACTGAACAGTGAAAAGTCATTTGGACCAGACAACATACCGGTAGAAGCATGGAGATGTTTAGATGAGATAGCAGTGGAGTTTTTACCAAGATTGTTTAACAAAGTTAGAGGATACCTGAGAAATGGAACAGGAGTGTGTTGTACCAAATTTTAAGAATAATGGAGATGTAGACCTGCAGTAACTACAGGGGAATAAAGTTTATCAATTAAACGATGAAGTTATGGGACAGAGTAGTGCAGGACAGGCTGAGAGAAGATGTGACCATCTGTCATGCCGAGGAAGAGCAGTACAGATGCAGTATTTACTTTGGGGTTGTTGATGGAGAAGTATAGAGAAGGTCAGAAGGAGTTGCATTGTGTGTTTGTGGAGAAAGCGTACAACAGGGTGCCAAGAGAGGAGTTTTTGTATTGTATGAGGAAGTCAGGTGTGTCAGAGAAGTAGGTGACAGCAGTGAACAGTGCAGTAGGAACAACAGACTGGTTCAGGGTGGAGGTGGGATTGCATCTCTGAGCCCTTTCCTGTTTGCAATGGTAATGAACAGGCTGAAGGACGAGGTCAGACAGTTGTCTCTATGTACTATGATGTTTGCGGATGATATTGTGATTTGTGGTGAGAGCAGGGAGAAGGTTGACAAGAGGAGGTATGTGCTGTAGAGGAGGGGAATGAAAGTTGTTAGCTGTAAGACAGAGTACATGTGTGTGAATAAGAGTGAGGGAAGTGGAGTGGTGCGGTTACAGGGGGAAGATTTGGAGAAGGTGAATGAGTTTAAGTACCTGCTATCTACAGTGCAAAGTAATGGAGAGTGTGTTAGAGAAGTAAAGAAAAGAGTGCAGGCAGGGTGGAGTGGGTGGAAAAGAATGGCAGGAGTGATTTGTGATAGAAGGGTATCTGCAAGAGTGAAAGGGAAAGTTTATAGGACTGTAGTGAGACCGGCTATGTTGTATGGTTTTAGAGACAGTGGCGTTCACTAAAAGACATGAGGTGGAGCTGGAGGTTTATTTATGTGGTGGGGGGAAAACATGCAGGTAGTTAAAAGAGGCAGATGTTGAGGACAGGTTAGTATGGAGACAGATGATCTGCTGTGGCGACCCCTAATGGGAGCAGCCGAACGAAGAAGAACAAAACATCAACTAATTTTACAGCTTGAAATGATAAGTCATTGTTGCATTACTCTTACTGAATAGACTAATGGAAAATGAGTACAAATGTTCCATGTTTAGATCCCAAACGTTTCAGAATAACAAGATCAACTGACACCAATTACTGTCAAACATGAACCAATATGACTTATCTAGGGATTATTCTTCACCAGACCCTGTTTCTACAATCCTGTGTAGCACACTATCTTGATGCATAGCCAATGATACAGTACATTAAAGATACATGAAGCTATATTTATAAAGATATATAAAGCAGCTACCGATACAATATGATTTACCACTATTAAATGCGGTGCAATCTGATTTCGATTTGATTCAACACAATGTGATTCAAAGAAATACAATTTAGGAAATGTAGGAAATGCTATGCAATTCAATATAGTACAGATAGTTAGCTTTTATTTCTTTGGTTCAGACAGACAGCAAATCATACATTTACTTAAGTGAACTCCAGACTTTCTTTTCCTGTTCTGCCTACAGAAAGATGCAGCTGTAAGTCTGCCATGTTAGTCTATATTCTATGTGACTCTGAGGACATGCCTTAGTGTTGTGATATATCATATTCACATACTGTAGCAGCAGTAGTGCTGAGCGAACTTCTCTAGGTTACGTATGTAACCCTAGTTCCCCGAGGGAACAAGATGCTGCATCAAAACACTTTGGGAACACGCCTGAGTGTTCACTCTCTGAAATTATGTGTGTAATCTTTAAAAAATTGGATGCCGGCCGTCACAGGCAGGGTGACGTAATGACCAGGAAGCATAAAACGCACATGAAGTGAAGCTGGTGCCGGCTTCTGTAAACGAGAAGAAAGCACTGCAGGGATGCACTGTGGCTTAGAAACACAGCATTTCATTCCCTTATAGAACTAGGCTTACATACATAACCTAGAGATGTTCCCTTTCAGGAACTTGAGCTGTGTCGAAATGCTTTGGGAACGAGTGTCCAATCACGCCAGACTGACCAGGAGTGGGACTGCGGTCCAGGTAATAGAACCAGACAAAGGTCAGCAGGGTGGACCAAATGCAAATGTCTTGCAAATGTCTTCGAGAGGTACTCCAGAGGATCAAGCCTCTCCTTGAAGGGCCATAGCAGATGAGCAATTGATCAGATTTTCTCCTGTGGACGTAGATGTCCAGTGCATAGATTTCTCCTGGTCTGGGGCCTGAAGGAGGCCTGGAGGAGGATAAAATGCCTGTAACCTTACAAGTCGTGGGATGCCCTAGGGCACCCTGTAGATGTAAGCCATTCTGGGGTACAAGAAGGCACTGGACATACCTGGAGCCTCTGGGTGCCACAAAAAAAAAAACACGTCACAAGAGGGTCTCTGCCCAGAAATTTGCTCTGCTACGGGATGTAAGCTGCTCTCACTGAGATTAGCTTCCACTGGACCCACAGGAGGATCTGAAGCGCTAGCCTGTACAGGCGGCAAGAGCGCAGACCTTCTTAATAGTTGATGTAAGAAACCATCTCGGTGTTGTCCGTACTACATCAGCATGTGGTGATCTCTGAAGGTCTGGGAGAAAATGCTTCAACGCTAGGAGTGTGGCCGGCATCTCTAGGCAATTGATGTGCCAAAGTAGATGAGGCCCTTCCCATAGACTTTGGGCGGAGCGACCACTCATGACCACTCCCCACCCCATGAGGGACGCATCTATCGTTACTGTTATGCGATGACCGGGAACTCCCAGCACGGGGCCCTGAGACAGGAACCCGGGATCTATTCAAACATCTAAGGCATGTAGGCATCGTTGCGTGACCTTGAACTTATGGTGGGCATTGCCCTTCCGTGAGAACCCATGGGTCCTAAGCCACCACTGAAGGGGTCTCATGTACAGAAAGCCAAGTGGGATAACACTGAGCACAGCTGCCATGAGCCCTAGCAGTTTCTTCTTGACAATAAGAGGCTGTCTATCTCTGTCCTTCCTGACTGCCGTAAGGATAGTCACAATGCGGGCAGGGGAAAGCTGCATGTGCAAAGTAGTCAAATCCCATATGACTCCGAGATACAGTGCCCTCCACAATTATTGGCACCCCTGTTTAAGATGTGGTCGTGGACTTCTAAAAATTCTCCTTTTTTTTAAAAACAACATAGAACCCAAATGCAAAAAAAGAGAAAAATCCAACCTTTCATTTAAGTACATAACTTTGGTGGTAAAAAAAAATCATACATTTAGAAAAAAAAAAACTTGAAATCAGGTGTCCCACAATTATTGGCACCCCTAACAATTCCTCTGAAAAATTTAATTGTTTTTTTTTTATATATATTTTTCTGTAGTTGCTAAGGTTGGTCAGGGTATCTAGGGACTTTTAATTAGTAATTCATGATTTCCTGTTTCCCTGGGGTATAAATATGACGTGACACAGAGGCCTAATTCTCTTACCCATTTGTCAACATGGCAAAGACAAGAGAACACACCATTCAAGTAAGGCAGATGTGTGTCGACCTTCATAAGTCAGGCAATGGCTACAAGAAAATAGCCACTCGCCTTAACTTGCCGGTATCTACAGTCAGAGGAATCATTAAGAAGTTTAAAACAACTGGAACAGTGACAAACAAGGCTGGAAGAGGTCCCAAGTTTATCTTGCCACAACGCACAGTGAGGAGGATGGTAAGAGAAGTAAAAAAATTTCCCAAGCTCACCGTCACAGAATTGCATCAAAGAGTGGCATCTTGGGGTCACAGAGTCTCCAAAACAACCATCAGACGCTCTCTACATGCCAACAAGCTGTTTGGGAGGCATGCAAGGAAAAAGCCTTTTCTCACTAACACTCACAAACGTAAACGCCTGGAGTTTGCTAAGCGGTACTGGGACTTCAACTGGGATCGTGTGCTTTGGTCAGATGAGACTAAGATTGAGCTTTTTGGCAACAAACACTCTAAGTGGGTCTGGCGTAAAACAAAAGATGAGTATGCCGAAAAGCACCTCATGCCCACCGTGAAGTATGGTGGAGGATCTGTGATGCTGTGGGCCTGTTTCTCTTCAAAGGCCCTGGGAACCTTGTTAGGGTGCATGGCATTATGAACGCTTTGAAGTACCAGGATATTTTAAATAAAAACCTGATGGCCTCTGCCAGAAAGCTGAAGATGGGTCGTCATTGGGTCTTTCAGCAGGATAATGATCCAAAACATGTGGCAAAATCTACACAAAAGTGGTTCAGCAGTCACAAACTCAAGGTCCTCCCATGGCCATCTCAGTCCCCAGACCTCAACCCAATCGAAAACCTGTGGGGCGAGCTAAAGAGAAGAGTGCATAAGAGAGGACCCAGGACACTGGATGATCTAGAAAGATTGTGCAAAGAAGAATGGTCAAAAATCCCTCTCTCTGTGTTCTCCAATCTTGTGAAATGTTATAGGAGGAGATTAAGTGCTGTCTTGTTGGCAAAAGGAGGTTGTACAAAGTATTAACATCAGGGGTGCCAATAATTGTGGCACACATGATTTCAAGTTTTTTTTTTTTTCTAAATGTGTGATTTTTTTACCACCAAAGTAATGTACTTAAATAAAGGTTGGATTTTCTCTTTTTGCATTTGGGTTCTATGTTGTTTTAAAAAAAAGGAGAATTTTTTGAAGTCCACGACCACATCTTAAACAGGGGTGCCAATAATTGTGGAGGGCACTGTAGTTGAGGATGCGGACAAGACTAGAAATTAATCAAATAGCCTCGCTCTACAGTGGGCAGGACCCAGTGAGAAACGTCTGGCAGAGCTTTCCAGGCTGCTAGGAAGTCTCTTAGGGGTATCGGTCTCTTGAGACTGACCTCTGTGTGCCTGGATCCGGGGCAGTGCCCTGAAGTGACTCTAGGAGCCTCGAAGAAGGTGACGAGTTCTCCTGGACCACTACGAGACCGGGTGGAGACAGAGGAGGATGCTCGCTAGAGCTGGCTGTGCCCTGAATTCACATTCCCAGAACGTCCTATGGCAGGACTTTTTTGCCGTAGCTCTCTTATTGAAGATGCCAATCCTCAGATCTCTCACTTCACGAGGCATCGGTGCAGAGCGCCACGCAGGATACCTGATGGAGGAGTGAGTCATGCGACGATAAAGAAGTGAGTGAGGCGTCCAGTAGCATGGCCCTATAACTGTCGGACATTTCTGAAAGAGTGAGCCAGAGGTGCCTCTCTGTCAAAACGAGGTCGGCTATGGACCAGCCAATGGCCCTAGTGGTCTCTTTAGTGGCTCTGAGAGCTAGGTCCGCCATCCAGCAGAGCTTGTGAACTGGCCGCCTAATTCACCTCCCACATTCAGCTCATGCAGCAGGTCAGCCTGATACGTCTGCAGGACTGTCATCGTGTGCAGAGATGCAGCAGCTTGACCTGCCAAGGCATAAGCCTTACCAACATGCGCCGACTTATTACACAGGGGTTTTATGGGTAATGTCGGGGTCTTGAGGGAGGAGGTGATCCCGGGAGAGAGATAGCTGTCAAGCGCCTCTTCAACCCGCAGCTATATCCATGTCCTTTCCGAGCTATGACGTGTGTGTGTGTGTGTGTGTGTGTATATATTTAACAATATTATTTTCAATTTTGCTGATAATGATAATCAGATGATATTTCGCATAATCCAAAAATATGTTTCTAAATTTCTTATATTGTACCAGCCCCCCTTTAAAATGACAATAGGATACAAAATAATTTAATCAGTATATTGAAGGAGAGTGTATTTATTATTTAAAACTGCAACATTCAAGTTGCAGTACAAACAACAAGCAAAACACATAACCTTGTGCACCTCATGCACAAGAGTTTGGCAACATGATTTATACAATTAATGTTAACTGCTACTACTGTATGTTTCTGGCAATGAAATTAGGGACAACATTTGCTATATCGTGCTTTTTATCTGTATATCTGTTGCTTTTTTTCTGTTGTACAGAACTTTCTTGCTTAATGATTTGGCCAACATTTGTTCACTTTCTTTTTATATATTACTCTGTCTCCTGCAAGCATGTTATGTTCAGCTGACTCCCAAAGCTTTTCTTAATCCTCATATTCATTGAAGGAGTGAGTGGAAGTGAGTTGAAGATGGTGAAAGAGATTGCAATCAAAAGCTGTTTGACCACCAATCGCTTTTCAGCACAGTTTGCAGATCGTTATCTTTTGGCTTATATCTGACCTTTGAAAACCAAACCACCATGCTAGTGATGATCCACATTTAAAATGAATTATTGCGTGGATTGTGAGTTTGCCGGTGTTTGAATATATTCTCCACTCAGTTTCTTCATTCATTTTAACTTCTATCAAAGAACACAATCTGTCATGCTACATTACGCTCTGCATGCAGTACACATGCAGTAGAACACAGCACACAGTGAACTCATGAACACTTCATGCAGCATTATGATTGGTTACTGAAAATGAGTGACATAATAATTAAGCAGTAATTATTAAGCAGTAAACACTTTACTGTAGACAAATGCTATTAGATTCATTTCAATGTTCAATTCACATTTTTTTGAGCATTTGTGAGCATTTGTGATGATATTTTTATGTCTGCAGTTATGTGTGCAGTTTAAAAAGGCCAATAGGCACACTAACAAAACAATCGCTCCATAAGAGTAAATTAAGAAATAATTTAAACATGTGGCCAATAGCTGGTGAGCCAATTAATTATAAAGTTCATTATTGAATGAGGAACTCGAGAAATACCTCTAACCATGGCAACCAACAGCCTGACAATTCCCTTGCGTCTTCACTGTATTCACAGAAATGGAGTCACACTTGAATTTATTCAAATAATTCTGCTGAACCATCCCTCAATTTTACATACAGACTGGCTGCCCAGTACACATTAATATTAATTCATATTAATATGAAAAAAAAAAAGGTTAATAACAATGCAGAATACGGCATATTAGCCAGCACAAACAACATCTAACTGGTCCTCTTTGGTAGCTCTACCTAAACACATGACCGGATTGGCTACTAGAATATACGTTTGTAAATTTTTCTGTAGCTGACTGGTTTTGGAGCTACCCTGTCTCTTTATTCCTCTTTAAGTAACCAAGTATTTCATTAGGCAAAAAACTAATTTTATAGTCTAAGGACCTTTTCCACAAAGTTTCCACTTTAATTTTTATAACAAAATCTCAAGTAATCCCTTAACCTTAAAAGCATACGTTCTGGTAATTCTTGTTACAGAATTCAACTGCATATTTAAAATCACAACACAAAGCAATCAAGTAATTAAACAGCTAAAAAACCAAATTTGTTACTAAATCCAACTTTTAACCATTGACGTGCCTCTCCTAATTGCTCTAGTACAGTGCTGAGACCAAACATGCCCCCTACAAATACCTGCTGGTCAACCAGATATCTATGTAAATGGGAGTCAAAAACATGTCATTCAGGCCAAAGAGCCAGTTTTTACAATCAATAATGCTACTAATAATGTATCAAATTACTATGAAACTGCAATGAGTACAGAGCAAGCTCTTTCTATTTTAATGAGACTTCAAAAAGCAGGCCAGTATGATTTAATCTGTACCTTTGAGGCCATCATATTGTATCAGTGATGGAAAAGTGTAAAACGGTGTTCATATTGAACCCCCTCTGTGCCCTGACCACTTATGTGCTATTTTTTTCTTGCCTGTATTCTCTCACTCATATTTATATTTATTATAATTATTACCTGGATCTGATAGCTGGCAATTGTTGGGATGCACAGTCATACTGAGTACATCATTCACAGCTGTGTCAGCATAGTGGCCCCTCTGTACATCATGCTCACTGTCCGTCTGGTCACTTTCTTCATGACCACTATCCTTCAGGCTGTTACCCTCCATGTCCTTAAACGTTGATGTACTGAAAGGAAAGTGAGAAAATTTGTTTTTTTTCAATTTGCTATAACATTGTGTTCAGGTGTACTCTTATGTACAATATTTTCAGCATTTAAACTCAACAGCATCTTTAATTAACAAAATAAATCTGAAAAGTTGACGAGGAACTTGTAAGAAGTGTCTATGTAAGAATGTATAAAAAAGATCGCAATTGACATCTGCAGTAAGCAAGCTTAATTTCCTCAAACGCACTTGTGCACAACACATGCTCTAAGTACTGCTCTAAGGAAGTGGAGGAGGATACTGCAGACACTGCTGTTCTCAGCCTAATAGCACCTGCACCCAACACCATACCCCCACAAAAAAAAAATTGTTCTTTTCTTCTCCACAAATAAATTGACCTTTCATTTTAATACAGTCCATTCCCATACTGACTATATTAAAATATATGGACACTCGGTTGATACTATATACAAAAATATACATGCTGCTAATAGAATATACATGCTTGTAGAATATATTATTTGTAATAAAATCTGAATAAATAAATAAATAAATAAATAAATAAATCTTCATATTGTTTAAAATCTTACATGATTTTATGTAAGTTTTACCAGTTATTACTATGATACAGATTACTATGAGATAGATTATAAAACAGAAAAATAATAAAATCAAACCTTTTGATGAGGTGTGCTCTGCTGTTTACATAGCTGGAGTCAATGGAATAATTTTCTGTCTGTAGAGAGAAGGAGTGCATTTAATAATACAACAATTAAAATAAAATAAAAATATTGCAAATTGTCTTTCAGTTATAATGCAATATTACACAAAAATCTTTGTGAACTACTTTAGCTGTCAAAAGCAGGTTCTTTTTCACTTTCTGGGCACATGCATTCTCAGCAAAAAAGTGAACCTTAACCCACATCCACTTACAAACACCTCTCCCTTGTCCCACAGTTTTTTTGTTGTCTGCCTTACTTCCCCATATTTAGTTTTGATTTATTTAATAATATATATATATATAAAATATAGAATTTAGAATTTATAAAAAGCAAGGACAGAGTTAAGTAAAAATTAGATTAATGACAGAAGCTAAATTTTGGTGTGTTATCTAGAAATTATTTAACAATGATAAATGACAAACATGCATTATCTTTTTATAGTTTAGAATATGTTATACAGCCTATTAAAATGATGGAGTTTTTTTTAGGTTTTTATTAACTGTAACGATGGTCCAGTTGAAGCATAAGGGATAGCTGACAGTTCTATGGGGAAAAAAAAAGTGACATCTGTGGAATGGATGGTGCTCTAAAGACATGGACATGGATGCCTACAGGTCCCATTGTCCTGCATGGTTTCACAGGAATTAAGTGTTGGATAAAACCATGATTAATGTAAAGATGATCTGATCCACAGCTAGGTATTCTCACCTCAAGTACTTAATAAATTAGTTCATCTGCTAGTGTGGTAAATATGCTTTGCTACAATTTCCTTTGTAGTACACATTTGAATACACGTGTTTGAAGTCTGACCATGCTTGAGATGGTAGATGTGCTTTTTACCTTTAGTCTTTTGATTACCTTGGTATGCAGACATGGTAGTTCATGCTTTTAGCTTGGTACAGGCTTTACCATTAACCCAGGGCTTCTGGATAGACTGAACATCGATCTAACTGATGAATGCTATAATTCTGTGTAATTATTAATGTTAAAGTCAGCTGCACTAGCATCTTTCAATCTAAAGCTCTATAGCAAGTCTACAGCTTGCTGGAATTATCATATTTCAGCTTGCCTGACAATACCATATTTCCTGGGAATAAAAGACATGCTTACTTATGTTATTTGATGTGATGTGCCCTGTTATGAACATCAAACCACCCCTTTTGACCTCAAAAAGCTTTGCACCACAGGTTCTGCTAAAGCTTTTTAGTGCAAAAAAAAAAAAAAAATGTTCTTAACCTGTTATGATGCACCCCCACTTTTGGGACTCACAGCTAAAAATTACCTACGTGACAAATGACAATCATTCCAAAAGTGAATGGACTATTTTTATGAAACACCTTGAAAAGCTTCATTTCAAATTTGCTCGTGTACAGAGCCAAAATTACAAAAACATTCTCTGAATACTTAGTGTGTTTTCACACCTAGTTTTTTTTAACCTTTTTAAACGCTCTCGGAGCGGTTCATCCTGTATATGTGAACAAACTATGTGATCCCAGACCACTCTAAAAAAATCTCAAAAACGAACCATACTCAGACGGTTTGTTTGTGGGTCCGTTTGTGGTTCGATATCTTCGTGATACATTCCTTAGTGTTCAAAGTGTATGTAGTATTTATTTTGTGTTTGAATGTACCACCTATGTGCCACTAACTCTTAATGAATCTCTTTCATGTTTGACGTTTAAGCACTGTAAAAAGCTAAGCCCTAATGTTTTAGCACAGGGTTCACCAGCGTGCAATAGCTAAATAGCTAACAATAGCTGTTTCCTACCTTGTTAAATCATTGTTGATAATTATTGTGAGAAATCATTAACATTATCAGTGTCTTCACATAGATTAGGGGTGTCAAACTTATAATTATTTAATATAATAATTATATAATTATATCTGGCCCACGAGATGATTTTATATACACTGTGTGCACAATTATTAGGCAAGTGATTATTTTTACCATATCATCATTCTATCCATAATTTTTCAAGTCCAAGCTGCATAAACTTGAATGCTTATTGGATTTAATGCATCTCATGTTTATTTGTGTAATGATGAAGGGTGTGGCCTAAGGAGATCAACACCCTATATCAAGGTGTGCATAATTATTAGGCAGATTCTTCTCCTCAGGAAAAATGGGCCCAAACAGAGATTTAACTGACTCTGAAAAGTCAAAAATTGTAAAAATTATTTCACGGGGATGCAACAATCTTGAAATATCTAAGATATTGGGGTGTGATCACAGACCCTCAAAAGTTTTGTAGCAAATAGTCAACAGGGTCGCAAGAAACGAACGAGAAGAAAAGACTAGCCGCCAAAGATTTGAGAAGAATCAAACATGAAGCTACCAGGAACCCATTATCCTCCAGTGCTGCCATATTCCACAACTGCAACCTACCTGGAGTGTCAAGAAGTACGAGGTGTTCAGTTCTCAGAGACATGGCCAAGGTAAGAAAGGCTGAAACCCGACCGCCTCTGAACAAGACACATAAGTTGAAACGTCAAGAATGGGCCAAAAAATATCTGAAGACAGATTTTTTTAAAGGTTTTGTGGACTGATGAAATAAGAGTGACTCTTGACGGACCAGATGGATGGGCCCGTGGTTGGATCAGTAACGGACACAGAGCTCCACTTCGACTCTGACACTTCGATGCCAGCAAGGTGGAGGTGGGGTACTAGTATGGGCAGGTATTATGAAAGATGAGCTGGTTGGACCTTTTAGGATTGAAAATAGATTCAAAATCAACTCTCAGACCTACTGCTAATTTTTAGAAAACACTTTCTTCAAGCAGTGGTACAGGAAAAAGTCTGCAACTTTCAGGAAGACTTTGCAAGACAACGCTCCATCACATGCATCAAAGTACTCCACTGCGTGGCCAGTAAAGGCCTTAAAGATAAAAAAACTAATGACATGGCCCCCTTCTTCACATGACTTCAGCCCTATTGAGAACTTTTGGGCCCTTCTTAAGCAGGAAATGTACAGTGAAGGTAAACAGTACACCTCTCTGAACAGTGTCTGGGAAGCTGTGGTTGCAGCTGCACAAAAAGTTGATTCTGGCCAGATCAAGAAACTGACTGACTCTGTGAATGGAAGGCTTGTGACTGTTATCGAAAAGAAGGGTGGCTATATTGGTCACTGAGGTTTTCTTTTTGAAATTTCAAAAATGTTCTTTAATAAATTTTGAGTTTGTTTCTTATTCTCACTTTAACAGGTGAAAATAAACAAGTGAGATGGGAAAATCGTTGTTTTTCATTTAGTTGCATAATAATTCTGCACACTAATAGTTGCCTAATAATGGTGTACATGTAGATATTCTCTTAAGAAAGCCAAAACTTCACTTTCACTACTTAAATGTTCAGGTTTGAGGGTTTGTTAACATTTTGGATTGACCAAGAGCACTGTAGTTGTACAATAACAAAATTAAGCCTCAAAAATACAACTTGCCTAATAATTGTGCACACAGTGTAGATCTATTATTATTGTTATTAATGTCGCAGCGATATGAAGCGCTGATAACAAAAACTACAGATCCCATAATGCAGCGCTTCAGCTGCATTACCGAACGCTAGACTACCTGGGAACATTCCAGCGTCAATCAAGTCGAGCTTCTGTTGATGTATTTAACCCTATTGTACAGTTATTGTGAAGCCCCTCACAATGGTGAAGAGAAAAGGTGATTCTGAAAACAGAGCCTTTTAAAACCGATGGGATTCTGAGTACATGTTTACTGACACTGCCGGTAAACACGTGCGTTTTATTTGTGGAGCGAATGTGGCTGTAATTAAGAAATTGAATCTAAGACGGAACTACGAGACAAAACATCAGGAGATACAGAAGATACAGAAAGTAGAAGAGTTAAAGAAGAATCTGACATTTCAACAAACATTTTTCACCAGAGCAAAATCACAAAGTGAAGCTGGTGTGAAAGCAGAGGAGAAATCAGAGGCACATCAGCCGGTTATTTACTAAGGGAGAGTTTCTGAAGAGCTGCATGATGAAGGTATGAGATGTCTTGTGTTTCACAGGAGATATTTTTATGGAGAGCAAAATATTTTAAGTTATTTAAAGTTTAAGATTATTTTTTATAAAATGACGTTATAACGTCACACGGCACACACTTCCAGTTCCGTGGTGCGCACTTCCGGGTCGGCGGCCATCTTGCTGTTTTTCCTGCGGCTCCCGGTATTTAATGACACCCAAGACTTAAGCTCGGAGCCAGATTATCTCACCAGCTTCCTATAGTCCCTGGAATTATTCTTGTCACCCTGTCTGATCTTGTTCCTGACCCCTGTCCTGCTCTGCTCTGGATTTGACTTTGGACTTGTTTTTGGTTTGCGTTTTTGCCCTGTCTTCATTGTTCTGTTTGCTGGCCCTTTTAGACTGTTTTTTTTTTTATCTGGTTTAGTCTTTGCCTGCATTGCCCTGTTTCCCTGTATTTTGACCCTGGACTGTTTATTGGACTTTGCTTTTGCCTGTGCCCTTTTAATTAAAGCCTGTTTTCTCCATACCCGTGTGCGTCCTGCATTTGGGTCCTCCCATCCACTCACCTAGTCACCCGTGAGTTCACTGAAAATAATCTGGCCGTGCACCATGTCCTGTGAGATTTTCTGACATTAAAGGCTATTGTTATACATGTTTGGCTATTTATTTTGATTTGGCATTCATATTGATGGCCAGGTAGCCAGACAAGCAATTGCTTTACAGTCATGGCCATTCATATTGCTGTCCGGCCATTCCAATCCCAACAATACACACACACACACACACACTTACTTTTTAAGCATTTCTCAAAAAACAGAAGGTGAGAAATCAGCCCAGAACTACACGGGAGGAGCTGGTCAATGATCTAAAAAAAGAGCTGGGACCACCGTTTCCAAGGTTACTGTTGGTAATACACAAAGACGTCATGGTTTGAAATCATGCATGGCACGGATGGTTCCCCTGCTTAAACCAGCACATGTCCAGGCACGTCTTAAGTTTGCCAATGACCATTTGGATGATCCAGAGGAGTCATGGGAGAAAGTCATGTGGTCAGATGAGACCAAAATAGAACTTTTGGGTCATAATTCCACTAAACGTGTTTGGAGGAAGAAGAATGATGGGGGTGGTATGGGGCATGGGGGTGGTAGCATCATGCTTTGGGGGTGTTTTTCTGCACATGGGACAGGGCGACTGCACTGTATTAAGGAGAGGATGACCGGGGCCATGTATTGCGAGATTTTGGGGAACAACCTCCTTCCCTCAGTTAGAGCATTGAAGATGGGTCAAGGCTGGGTCTTCCAACATGACAATGACCCGAAGCACACAGCTAGGATAACCAAGGAGTGGCTCTGTAAGAAGCATATCAAGGTTCTGGCGTGGCCTAGCCAGTCTCCAGGCCTAAACCCAATAGAGAATCTTTGGAGGGAGCTCAAACTCTGTGTTTCTTAGCGACAGGCCAGAAACCTGACTGATCTAGAGAAGATCTATGTGGAGGAGTGGGCCAAAATCCCTCCTGCAGTGTGTGCAAACCTGGTGAAAAACTACAGGAAACGTTTGACCTCTGTAATTGCAAACAAAGGCTATTGTACCAAATATTAACATTGACTTTCTCAGGTGTTCAAATACTTATTTGCAGCTGTATCATACAAATAAATAGTTAAAAAATCATACATTGTGATTTTTTTAGATTATGTCTCTCACAGTGGACATGCACCTACGATGACAATTTCAGACCCCTCCATGATTTCTAAGTGGGAGAACTTGCAAAATAGCAGGGTGTTCAAATACTTATTTTCCTCACTGTATAGTTAGAATCCTGCACTCATTGGCTACATTTTCCATACACATAAACAATCGAAGTTTTAAGAAATAAACCGGGATTTGCAGCAGTGGATGTGTTTGTGACTTGTTATTACAATAATAATGAAAGTAGTGCATTTTTTTAATTGCATGTTGTTTGTGTGTACTGCTCACACAAATTCAGCAAATAAATTCAATATACGTTTTCATATACGTTATAAATCAACTTTCTAATGATATTCTAATTTATTGAGATGCACCTGTATGTATATTAAGGGTGTAACGGTACACAAAATTCACCATTTGGCTACATACTTCAGTTTTGGTTCAGTTGGTACCGTTTGGTGCATTTCATTTTAATCAACTGAAATAAATGGAAGAATTAAATTTAATATGTGCAGATTAGGATGGTTCCACATGTCTAAAGATCCATGAAGATGTTGAGCAGGGTTAAACTTGAAAACAGTGAAGTGTGGAGTTGAACTGTAATTAATCAACAACCAGTTATTAACCTCCACAATAATGGAACTATAAACAATGGATAATCATCGTCACCCAGATGTGGAACCATTAGAGTCTGGTTCCGCTCAAGATTTCCTCCTCATATTATCTCATGGAGTTTTTTTTTAAGTAAAGAGTGCACAAAATACAAACTGAGGAAATGTCTTCTGGAAAAACTAGAGACATGTAGTACCTATTCCAAGTTAAAAAAAGGAACATTTCTGCTGGTTATGAGTATAGTGGTTGTATTTCTCTTTAATTTGTTAATCTACATCTGGCACATTAATGCCAATTCTTCTCATTTGGCTATAATTGGTATTTCTCGCTCAACCACAATAGCAACAAAAGAAGATCATTCTAATTGTTTTTTCCTCATCATTTTGTAATGTGAAAATACGCCTCAGTGGTATTGGGTTGCCTACACAAATTATTAGAATTTCCAATAAATGATTTGCTTTCTATTAGAGAATAGGTTTTCTTTCAGGATATACAAGGAAGCTGAGCAGAGAAAGGTGTGAAGAAATGGTTTAGCTTTACTCTTACTACCGGATGAAATTACATATCTGTTCCAGATGATGACACAAACCTCACAAAGTGCTTCATATAACAAAGAACATGAGATTGTGAAGTTCCCCACTCAACAGCAAAATTGTAATTAAAATGGCTGTGGGAGGTGGAGAAGTGGTGGGGTGGGTTAAGGGTAAAATCACCCGCTCTATATTGTCAGAAATCTTTACATATTGTAAATGAAATGGGCTACAATTAATAAAACCACATAGTATCAAACTAAGCTTCTGATTCCTGGAGAGAACTCTGACTAACAATCAGGAGACGGCACAAGACAGATGAAGCAGAGGAGTCTTCGTTAATATACAGCTTCAGAGGTGAATGCACCAGAAATCTAGGATTTTTATGAGAAATACAGTCAGAATTGTGAGAATTTTTTTTATGTTGTGGAAACCGGCTCTATAAGATTCAGGCTAAAGAAAGAGACAACTTTTTCAAATTTCCAAATTTTATGATCATTTTGAACTAAAACAAAGAAAATTGTGCATTTATTTTTATCATTTATTATTATTTTTTATGTGTATATAGAAATGTATTTACGGCAATCAAATGCACTAAATGGGTTTAGTTTTCACATATATTCTCGTATGCAATTTCAGCAATAAAATGTTTTCTTTTTTCTTTTTCTTAAAAGGAAACAAATTACTTGTTTCTCTTGTATATTTAGTATTGCTCTTTAATAAAGAAAAGGTACTTCTTATCCGATTACTTGATTAATTATTGGAATAATCAGTAGAATACTAGATTACTAAAATAATCGATAGCAACAACTCTACTTAAAACCGATTAAAACTTGTCAACCTGAAATGGAAGCCATTTCTTTCTAGATACTGGTCTGGTAAATCTGCTAAATGGTCAAAGTAACTGGAATTCATCAATATTTATTGCATATTTAATAAATATACAATTTTTCTTTTGACTTTTGATTAAATTAAATATTTTAAATAACAAAACGTCATATTTTGTTGCACAGTTTTTAGAGGCAATCACTGCAAATAAGCAATTTTTGTAGCTCTCAATTAAACCTCTGCACATGTCAACAGGCAGGTTCTGTTAATAAGAAAACTACTCCTACTTTTTCAGATTTTAAGGTTGTCTTCTCCAGACAGCATGTTCAACTTGACCTATAATTGTTTAATAGGATTTGGATCATGGCCATTTTAGCAATTTTAGGGTGCTTTAAGTACTATGCTTTTGGTTGTTATACTGGTGGTGGTCCCATGAAATGCAACTGAGATTTCATTGTGCCTGGTACAGATTCAATTCCTATGACAGATTTAGCAAAGTAGCCCTGAAACATAATCCACCAAAAAACAAAAATGCATCAGTTTTGTCTCATCTGTTTGTTCCCATTGTTGTTAAAAAAGTGACTGATGGTGCAGACACTGATGTACCTAGACCTTGGAGTTCAGTTTGTATCTATTTGGAGGTTTTCCTTATCTCTTTCCAGAGAGGTTAGCTACAGTGCCATTATATTTCTTAATATTATTTGTTCAGTAGTCAAAGAAACATCAATCTGCTAGGTAGCCTTTTACAATTGACATGCTTGTCTATTATTTTCTTTCTGACCTCCTCAGCAAATGCTCTCCTCTGCTTTCTCTGGTCTGTATTCAGTCTAGATTCCATATGAATCTGTATTCAAGATTTATCAGCTGTGGCCAGATTTTTTTGGAAGGGGGTTCTGAGTAGAGGCTATTATCTAATAGACAATTTGGCATTAAAAAGCTTTTCCAAACCAGGCCCATGATTTAACAATTGAAATCTATTTAACACTAGATTCTTCCATACTGTGGACAGTTACAATTTAATAATTTGAGACAGACTTTTAGACAGATTACCTTTCACACATTGCCTCTCAATAAATCACTGGCACATCTGTATAGAATGAAATCAGTGAACTACAGGCCACTACTACAAACAAGATTTGAATATAATTTACTTGCGAAGCTTTTCAGATATTTTATTTGTTTACCACAGTCTGCAACTCATACTCTTCTAGGCCATTTTCAAATATATGCAAATAGTTAGTAGCTTACATTTTATAATGTATTAACACATGCACACATGTAGGCACTTTAAAACGCATAGATTTTAGAACATGCATATATGTTGTAGCTAGTCTAATAAACTGTAAAATTAAGTGATTTTGTTACCTTTGCAAGTTGTAAGATTTTCTTTCTAATCTCTTTTATGCATTTACTTTTTAGCCATTTCTAATGTAAATCATATGTTTACTGTTTTTTTTTTTTTCAAAATTAGTGGTTAAAAGCAGTCAAAATTACTTTTAAAGTTAGTTAAATGAGGAGAGTTAATTAAATGTCAGCAGTGTTTGCCCATGCAAAATTATTCCCTGACACAGCTTGTTTTCTCTCAGTGACAATAATGGAGCAATGTCAGATGTTTATATGTGTGCATGAATCCCATAGCTGTTCCCATTTGCTGCACCTCGTCTCTTGTTTGTCCCTTCATAGTTTTGTTTATGTGTTCATTAAATTGTGAAACGCGGGATTCACAGGCAAGGATATTGTTGCAAGTAAGATTGCACCTAAATTAACCATTTATCGGATCATTAAGAATTTCAAGAAGAGAGGTTCAAGTGCTGTGAAGAAGGCTTCAGGGCACACAAGAAAGTCCAGCAAGCACCAGAATAGTCTCCTAAAGTTGATTTAGCTGCTGGATCGGGGGAACCACCAGTGCAGCGTTTGCTCAGGAATGGCAGCAGGCAGATGTTATTGCATCTGCACACATAGTGAGGTAAAGACATTTGGAGGATGGCCTGTTGTGGCAGCAAAGAGGCCACTGCTGCATTTTCTCTAATGAATCCCCTTTCTGATTGATTGGAGCATCTGGGAAAAAGCTTATCCAGAGGAAAAAGATGAGCCCTAAGATCAGTCCTGTGTCATGCCAACACTAAAGCAGCCTTAGACTATTTATGTGTGAGGTTGGTTCTCAGCCAAGGGAGTAGGCTCACTCACAATTTTGCCTAAGACACCAGCCATGAATAAAGAATGCTACAAAAACATTCTCAGAGAGCAACTTCTCCCAAACATCCAAGGACAGTTTGGTGAGAACAGTGCAGTTTTAGCATTATGGAGCACCTTGCCACGAAGAAAAATTGATAACTAAGTGGCTCAGGGGAAAAAAAGAAACATGGAAATTTTGGGTCTATAGCCAGGAAACTCACCAGACCTTGATCCTATTGAGAACTTGTGGTGGAGAATCTGTATCTGAGGAACTTAAGGCACCTTATCATATTCCACTGGCCAACTAAAGCACGGACCTCGCCTGCTGCACCTCACCCAGAGAGGAGGCATGGCAAGCGCTGCAAGAGGAAACAGAAGCGAGGCAAACACGGAGGTATCCGGCCTAGGCTTACAGCTAGCTAAGCTAAGCTAAAATACACAGACCCCTGATACCATCCATCATTCTAGCAATTTTAAGATCACTGGATAACAAAATGGACCACATACAACTTATAAGATCTGCGCAGCGAGAGGTGAGAGAATGCTGTTTTGGATATAGAACTAACAGGTCCACGAAGGATGCCATCTTAGCTGCTCTCCATCCAGCCCTTACACACCTGGACTCCAAAGACTGTTCTGTGACTGCTTTGTTGTGCTGTACTGTGACTGCAAATGCTGTTCTTGGATTTTAGATCAGCATTCAACACAATCATTTCCCAGCAGCCAATAAATACAAACTGAGACACCTGGGACTCAACTCCCCTCTCTGTAACTGGGTGCTGGACTTCTTATCGGAGAGACCACAAAATGTACGAGTCGGCGGGAAAACATCTAAGACATCACGCTAAGCACAGGGGCACCACAAGGGTGCGTGCTCAGCCTGCTGCTCTTCACAGTGTTGACCCAAGATTGTGTACCCAGTTACAGCACCAGCCACATCATCACATCACAACAATGAAACCAACTACAGGATCGAGGTGAACCAACTGGTCCAGTGGTGTAACCACAGCAATCTCTTCCTCAGTGTGGGGAAGACCAAAGAAATTGTCATCGACTTCAGAAGAGGACACAAACTACCCACACCCCACACTAACCATCAACGGTGCTGCAGTCGAGAGGGTGAGCAGAAAGTTTCTGGGAGTGCATATCTCTGAGGACCTCGCCTGATGACAAACACCACATCTTTGGCCAAGAAAGATGAATCATGCCTTTACTTCCTCCGCAAACTAAGGAAAGCACAATTCCCACCTTCCATCATGTGCTCCTTTTACTGGGGCACAATTGAGAGCACCCTCACCAGCTTCATCACTGTGTGGTATGGAGACTCGGTAAGCATAGTGAAGGCTTCCAGCAACATCATCGGTGTCTCTCTGCCTTCCCATATTTTCCATACCCGCCTTACTAGCAGAGCTGCTAATAGCTCACACCCATCAAACCTCCACTTCACCTTCCTGCCTTCCAAATGTACCAGAGCCTCCAGGCTCACTCCACAAGACTTTCAAACAGCTTTATCCGGCAGGCCGTCAGGATGCTGAACTCCATTACCTTCCCCTCTCCCACCTACTCCTGAACTCTGAGTAATCTATATCTCACCCCACAATTCCTCATTGTACCTAAGACACTTTATACTCTCTGCAGAATTTTGCACAAATAAAAATGTTTACAAACACCTATTTAAAACTTACATGTACAAATTATTTAAATGTGACACTGTTGCACTTTCACACATTAGTCTTTTTGTACACTGTTGTACTACTGCTGCTATCTGTCTTGCACCTTACAAATGCCTTTATACTCAGAACTTCAGAATGTTTACATAAGTGGTGCTTGTGATACTGTATACTTGCACATTACACATTTAGATGTTTTCGAGATATATTCACCCGGCTTTTATATATATATATATATATATATATATATATATATATATATATATATATATATATATATATGTATATATTACAGTGCAACATTAACACTCGTGCAAGGTTCTGACTCTCTCCTTATGATGGTTACTTTTCAAGTGGAATTGTACATGTACTGCAAACTCAACAAAAATTGTGAATTACTTGTCATAAATGTTTTATTCACTACTTTAAATGATAAATACAATCATAAAATAGTTTTTCAAATGTTACTCCAAAGTTTTGAGCCAGATTTTGCAAGTTACTCTTAGTCTGGTTCCAAATGAAAAGTCACGAACTATTGATGTCACGGTATCAAGGTTTCACTATATATATATATATATATATATATATATATATATATATATATATATATATATATATAGTGGAACCTTGATACCGTGACATCAATAGTTCGTGACTAGTTCGTGTCTATTTATTATAAGAAAATTGCTGTTACCTCGTACAAAATCTGTTCTATTGCACTGACAGCCTATGCACACACAGTATGCCTGCACATATGGTGGCATTGACAAACAAAAACCTTGAACTTGACAAACAAAAATCCACAAAAAATCTGACAAACTCCAAGTATTGATTATACAAGTATGGGCTGCTATCAGTCAATATGTGACCCAGAAATTAATTGAAAGCTTGTCGGAGAGAATTGCAGAGGTGCAAATATTGACTTTTTGCATAAATTTAATGTAATTGTCAATAAAAGCCTTTGACACTTGTGAAATGCTTGTAATTATTCTTCAGTATGCCATAGTAACATCAGACAAAAATATATAAAAACACTGAAGCAGCAGTGTAAGAATTTGTAAAATGTAATATTTGTGTCATTATCAATTGGCTATGGCTATAGATGCTTCACAAGTTATGTGTTTAAATGAAAACCAGAGATCAGATAATCAAAATCAATCTATTCACATATTCACTGAACTGTGAAAAGTTGGATAATCAAATATATGTTTTATTGTAATGGAAGCAGCATGGCACACATTTTCCTTATTATCAAATTTACATAATGTATTTTTAGACACTTACTGTATGTCAGACAAAGACTATTAAATCAAGCAATTTAGCAACACTGACTATGATGACTTCATGACTACAAGCAGACCTCTAATATATAACTACATTTTTGCACATCCAATTTAAAATAAAAACAAGCTTTCTGCAGTTGCCCATGCTAACTGGACCGGCATGGGACACCACAACACAATGACTGAAGAGTTGTAATAACAGTGGAACCCGGTTATGTTGATGTCCTAGAGGGTCGCCAAAAAGCATCGAGATAACCGAAGATCGAGATAAACGAAAATCAAAATGGCGGCAATATATTAACGTGCTTGAAATTTCTTTATGTACATGATGTGCGTTAATAAATGAGAATGTGCATGCGTGTTTTGAAGGTTTTTACACAACAGCGTTGCCGCGATTTGTTTGATGAAGGCATGCTATAAAAATACATACAGTACATGTTTATCTGTCAGGAATCCACCTGCCACGCCCCCTTCGGCCCCCTTCAGCGTGTCAGGTGCTTTCTCGGCCGCTTTCTCTGAAGCTCCCGGGTTCAATCGCGCACATATAGTGCTCGTTTAGCATCATCACCAGCTCCTATTTAAACTTCCACACTCTCACTGTCTGTTATTGTTGGTATATGTTGGTTCACGGCGGTCGTTGTTATCGCTCATGTGTATCCCGGTGCGTGCCCCCCACCGGCACTCTCTCAACGGCTGCTCTTTTCTTCCCAAAGCGCACCGCGGATTCCCCCCGATCCTGCCGGTGTTCATTCTATGCTTTTGCTGCTCATCCCACGGCGCGGCTTTCGCCTCCCGTTCATCGCATAACATTTAACAACAAAAGGCATATGTGCACTAACTAACAGCAGAGATTCACCAGTATACAATACAACACCTGTAGCAGCTGTAAGCCTTGATTTTTCCGCCACTTCCGCGAGTTTTTCTGCGGCTGCACCGAGATAACCGACGTTAAATGGCAAATTTTTCCCCCCTTGTGCTCGAGATATCAGGGTTCGGCGACATAAAAGAATCGACATAACCGATAAAAAATGCTAAGACAAATCGAGAATTTGGCGGTTCCACTTCAAAAACGTCGACTTAATAGGGTTGTCGAGATAACCGAGGTCGAGATAAGCGGGTTCCACTGTAGATTCTTTCTCTTTTGCTCTCTCTCTCTGTGCTTTTGTCTCTCTACACAACTTACCCAGGGATGTACAAATGCAAATACCCTTAACGAACAAATACAGTTTGCTTTTGCTTTTTTCTTCCAGCTGGCATCCTGTAGCCATTTGACAGTAGTTTTGTTTATACCTTCTTTATAACTTGGCAATTTGTGCCATCTAACATCTAAGCTTCAGGCATTCTCCTCTGGCAGTCTTACTCCTGTTGTTTTACGTAAAACAAGGTCAAATAAAATATTAAGAACATACAAAGAACAACTGTTTGGATAGTTACTCCAGATTCCCTTGATACTTACTTTTTTTTTTTTTTTTTCAGAATAAATAATTTCATTTACAGTATCTCACAAAAGTAAGTAGAACCATGATGCTTCTTCACATTCCATTTGAGAATGCCTTACAGGTGCTTAATAGGGTTTAAGTCTTGAGACATACTTGGCCACTCCCTCACCTTCAACTTCCTCAGCAAGGCAGTTGTCATCTTGGAGGTGTGTTTAGGGTCGTTAATTAAGTTGGAAAACTTAATGAACTGCAGCTCCCCAGTACAAGCAGCACTCATGCAGCCAGACCATGATGCGACCACCACCATGCTTGACTGTAGGCAAGAAACAATTTTCTTGGTACTCCTCACCATGGCTTTGCCACACATGCTGGACACCATCTTAGACAAGTTTATCTAAGTCTCACAGGGCACAGGAAATGGTTTTAGTAATTCATGCTCTTTACCAGTTTGTCTTCAGCAAATTGTTTGTTGGCTTTCTTATGAGCCAGCTTCAGAAAGGGCTTCCTTCTGGGAAACTGACTAGTTGCCGTGTGCATGTTCTGAGAACTGACAAGCAGAACTTCCGCTTCTGCGACATCTAAAGCAAAGCTGGTAGCACTTATTCATCTGATTTTTGAAGCCAGCTTCTGCACCTAATGCACAGCATGCAGACTCAACTTCTTTGATTGAAAAACCTTGTATGACCATGGCCACTGTTACCGAACTTCTTATAGCCTAGGACATCTTTGTGGAAAGCAACAATTCTAATTCTCAAATTCCATTTTATAGAGTTCTTTACTAGTAGGTGCCATGTTCAGAGGTGGCAAAAGTACACACATCCTTCACTTAAGTAGAAGTACAGATACTCATGTTTTAAAATAAAAAGTTGAGGTACATTTTTACTCAAGTAAAGTACATGTTTTAGTGACATGCTGGTACCTGGACCTCACGTCATATTAGTGTTAGGGCTGTCAATCGATTAAAATATTTAATTACGATTAATCGCACGATTGTCATGAGATAATTGTCATGAGATTTTTTTTTTTAGATTTTTGATAACTCACGCAACTTAACCCTGCTTCTTCTCATGTGCGCGCCCCGCCCGTCCGTTATTGTCTCAGTTGGACTCTGTGTGTTCGCTCTACGACAGTGTGTCTCATTAAACTCTGTTTGCTGTGACTCGGCTTCCGCCTCGTTCACTCCCGCCTAACACTTAATCACAATTTTTTATCTGTTCTATATGTGTGTACCTTAAATTAATACTTTTCAAGTTTTTAATACTCACTGTCTGTGAAGAGAGATGGCAGAGAGCATACCCTGTCTGTTTTCTCTATTTAACAAAAGCAAAGCATTTTGTTGTAATTATAAGTGTATACAAATAAAAATAGACCCTTTACAAATTTTATTGATATATTGATTTAATTTGTACGATCAAAGAAAAATTGTGTGCATCATGGTAGATTTTGGTGCTTGAATTGAGACTTGGCACATCAGTAAAACAAATGTTTACTGAATAATTTTTATTTTTTATTTTTTATGGTCCTGTTAAGCAGAAAAACCATAAACATAAATTAATAGGATGTGGCTATGCATGGGTAAATGATGTTCAGCTGTTATCACTTTTTGTACTCACTTTTGTTGCCAGCTATTTTGACAATAATGGCTGTATATTTAGTTATTTTTAGACAGTAAATCTATACTGCTATACATGCTGCTCATTGACTAAGATATATAAAAATGTGATTCTGTGTACTTACTTTTGTGAGATACTGCATATAAATGTACCTTAACTGGATTAAATACTTTTAGGGCTACAGTCCAACATACTGCACAATGCACTGTTTGGTGTATAAATAATGTAAAAGTTTGAAACCAGATAAAATGCCAGGCAATGGGTCTTGCTATTAGAACAGAAAAGACTACCACTGTCAACAGTGTGCAGGGTTACTCTGGTATTCTAAAGTAGCTAATTCAACCAGTGCTTACTAATATAAAAATAGCATAATGAAAAATAAAACATGTAATGTGCCTTTGCCTAAGCATTTCAGATTGTAAATACAGCACAATAACAATTAATGATGCACTTTTGGGAGAACCTATGAATCCCAGACAGAACGCTGTCTCCATCCATTTGTTATAAGACGCACCAAGACATCATAAACAAGCTACCTCAGGGAATAATCCCCTTTCCTATTTTTACCCAGTGTCTTCTGGGTGTTTGTTTGTGTAAAATGGCCCCTAACACATTGTTTTACGTTAATGAAAGGACTTAGAACTATGACATGCTTGCTGTTGTATGTTATATGTTTTAACCATGACAGCATCAATTTTTGAAATGGTTTATTGTATATTCAATGAAATGCAAAGTTTTTTTTTTAATTTTTGCCACACACACACACACACACACACACACACACACACACACACACACACACACACACACGTATATATATACACTCCACACTCTGCAAGATATAACCTGATATAACCTCCTCCCAAATGGGCCTAATGCCTGGGTCCCAAGGCAGGCATAGTCCATAGAGTTAAGAATTGGAGATAATAATTGCTGTGGCATTAAGATACCTTTGTTCGTACTACCTGAATCCATATCAGTGAAGTAATCTGTCTACACAATAGTGAAGTAAATGAAAGTACTGGGTAAGAAATATAAGGGTATACAAATTTTAAATGGGCAAATGAATAAACATTAAATAGGCTATGGGTGGCAATATTATTTAGTATTAGCAAACAATAAGACCAGGCATGGGCATGAACGAGAAACAAAACACATCTCACCGTATATTTTGTGGGGCATATCCTGACAGTTAACAGAAATCAGGACAGTTACTTTTTTTTTTTAACAGTTTCTTTAAATCTGAACTTTTTTATTCATAAAATGAATTTTTTTTTCATAAAATAATACAACCCCAAATTAAAAAGGAAAAAAATGCAATGATTTGCAACTCTGTCAGGCCAAACAAACACAGGCGGAAGCCGAAGTAGCACTATACTTTTTTTTAGAGAGTTTGTATAGAGAAGAGCAGAGAAAAGCAACGGTATTACCGGGAAAGTCTATAGAATCCGTGAAGTCCTTAAAATAACTCTCAGATAACTCATGGAGTTATCTGAGAAAACGAGAGGTGGTGGATTGTGTTTCTCTATAAACGAAAGTTGGTGTTCGGATTTAACAACACTGAAAAAGATATGCGGGCCTAATCTAGAGGTGCTGTTCATAAACTGTAAACCTTTCCACTCGCTGTGGGAGTTTTTCTCTCTCATTCTCGCGAATGTCTACGTTCCTCCAGACGCGTTCGTGAGTGCAGCGCTGCAACAGCTGGCTGAACAAATAACTGAAAAGGAGCAAAGGTACCAGACTCTCTTTTAATCATTCTTGAAGACTTTAACAAAGCAAATATTTCCCATGAACTGCCAAAATACAGACAGAATGTTACATGTCCCACCAGAGACAGTAATATTTTGGGTTACTGTTACACCCCAATAAGGATGCATATCACTCTGTCTTATGAGCAGCTTTGGGGCTCTCTGATCACTGTCTAGATCATCTCATATCAACCTACAGGCAAAAACTGAAATCAGCTAAACCAGTACTAAGGACTGTTAAAAGATGGACTAATAAAGCAGAGCAGGATTTAGAACCTGCTTCAATTGCACTGATTGTGGTGTTTTTAAAGCTGCAGCCACCAATCTGGATGAGCTCACAGAAAACTGAAATTTATACATCAGTTTCTGTGAAGATATGTGCATCCCCACTCTTAAGCCCATTCTTATCATTGAATAATGATAAATCGTGGTTTACTGGGAAACTCAAACAGCTTCGTCATGCCAAAGAGGATGCTTACAGAAGTGGGGATAAAATCTTGTATAACCAGGCCAGGAACAAACTAAGAAAGGATATCAGATTGGCAAAAAAAAAACCTACTCTGAAAAGCTGGAAAAACAATTTTCAGACAACAACCCAGTGTCAGTTTGGACTGGTCTGAGGAACATCACCAAGTCACCACCCCCTCAGTCTGTGAAGAATCAACAACTGGCATAAATTCTGAATGTGTTCCATGTTGGTTAGAAAAGTCCAGTCTATCACCCACCAACCCCTCTGATCTGCCCTTCACACATTCACCTACACCCCCTGCAACCCCCTTACTGCCTCCTCCTCCATTTAACCTGCGTTTGAGGTATGTTAGAGGATGTGAAACGAGTCTTCTGAAGACTATCACCATCTCTCACAGACTTTTGGGCAGGGAGGTGAAACACAGTCTGGGCCAGACTGTGTTTCACCTGCCTGCCTAAAAGTCTGTGCTGACCAACTGGCCCCATCTTCACTCAGATCTTTAACAGATCAAAGTAGCTGTGTGTAGTCCCCTGCTGCTTCAAATGCTCCACTATCATTCCGGTCTCCAAAAAAAACCTAAATCACTGGTCTTAATGATTACAGACCTGTTGCTCTTACATCTGTGATGATAAAGTAATTTGAAAGACTGGTCCTGGCCAACCGGAAGGATATCACTGGACCTCTGCCAACCTGCCACAGGAGCTGCTGAAACAGTTCTACTCTGCTATCATTGAGTCTGTTCTGTGTACATCTATATCTATAACTGCCATCATTGAGTCTGTCCTGTGTACATCTATGTCTATAACTGTCTGGTTTGGTTCAGCTAGACATCAAGAGGCTACAGCGGACAGTCAGGACTGCTCAGAGGATTATTGGTGCCCCACTGCCCAATCTCCAAAAACTTCACTTATCCAGAGTAGAGAAAAATGCTAAGAAAATCACTTTGGACAACATACCCAGCCCACTCTCTCTTCGAACTGTTGCCTTCTGGTCGGCACTAAAGAGCACTGTCCACCAGAACAGCCAGGCACAAAAACTGTTTTTTTTCTGGCAGGCTATACTCAGCATGAACAATTAAAATATTTATAACTACACATTGTCCTTCATAACTGACATATTTATACATGGAATCCAATAGTCAATTTGTAAAATGCACACTTGTAAATAACATCTGTACATTCATTTATACAATATTTGTACTTCTGTATATATTGCATTATTTAATTGCAGAGGTGGCAAAAGTACACACATCCTTTACTTAAGTAGAAGTACAGATACTCATGTTTTAAAATACTCGGGTAAAAGTTAAAGTACTGATTATACCTTTTTACTTAAGGGAAAGTAAAGAAGTCTTGGCTCTGGCATGTACTTAAGTAAAAAGTAGTTATTACTTCTACCTGTTTTAGCTGTTAACTGGACCTCACATCATATTAATATTAGCTAGCTAGCTAGCTAGCTAGATAGATAGATAGGTAGATAGATTAATAGATTGATTGATTGATTGAACTTTGTCATTGCATAGTACAGGTACACAGCAACGAAATGCAGTTTGGCATCTACCAGAAGTGCAAAAAGTAGCAATCGTGCAAATAGTGCAGATAAATATGTAGCATATTTACAGCATGTGATATATATGTAAGCATATGTACAGTGATTAAATATAAAGGCTATAAAAGTGCAGAGACGTGTGGACATCATTAAGAGCCTTTGCTATGTTTCCACACGGACGGTTAATGAGGTGATACCGGAGAAAGTGCACCTCTTCAAGTCAAGTCAAGAAGCTTTTAATGAAAAAAACAGATTTAAATGATGTGTTGTTTTTATCTCTATGATAAATAAGGACAGTAATTTATGTTCGTTTCGCCATTATGAGGGAAAAATTGTGTAAAACATGGCGGATTTGGTGTTTGGTTTGAGACTTGGCGCAGAAATAAAACAAAAGATTACTGATTCAAAATATTTTTCGGTGGAGTTTATTTATTTATTTTATATCTAAGTAAAGAAGGGACGTCGTGAATAAGTGTATGTTTTGCTGGAGGTTTTAATTTCGCCTTTTTAAAAATATTGATTTATTTATTTATTTTATATTTTTATAAAAATGGTAAAAACAGAAATGCGCGCTGAATTGAGCGCGTTAATACAGTTTAGTGCCGTTTAAAATAATTTGAATTTTGACAGCCAAATACAGTGGAACCTCGGGTTACGAATTTAATTCGTTCCGGTACTTTATTCGTAACCTGAAAAGTTCGTATCCCGATACAAATTTCCCCATAGTAATGAACAGAAACTTCAATAATTCGTTCTGGATAACCAAAAATATTACTTAAATAAAAATAAAGCCAATATTAACTAATATTATTTACTTTTAACATGTTATATTAAAATTATACCACATAAAAACATACGAAAGAGGAAAACATCTTTACCGGGTACTTTCCCTTTGAGAAGACTCGCTGCAGGGACGACGTTCGTAGAAGGGGGAGGAGGGAGAGTTATTGTTTGGAAGGAGAATCTTATTATATTATATTATTTATATATTATTATATATTATATTATAGAATATTAAAGACAGTGTTATTAACACGAACGCTGAGACAATTGTTGCATTAGAGGGAAAATGAGAGCTGTTTCTTTAAGGCTACTATCAGTTGGTATTGAAGTCCAGAGTGAAATTCATTATGGGTATTGTACTTCGGAAAAGACTGTAACCCTGCTAATCTATCTTCATAAAAACAAGTAAAGTGGTTATGCATCGGCTAATGTTGTCCATCTCATCATTCCACGAGCATCAACTAACGAGTTGTTACGCTGCTGCCGGGAAAACTTCAAGCAGATAAGTAACACGATGCTCTCGCTAGGGACACAGGACGCTAACTGATGTGACGAGCTGCATGGATAGAGCAAAAACAACCAACTTGCCTACGATTTTTTGGTGAGCGACGTTCATATCCCGATATATTGTTCGTAACCAGGGGCAAAAATTTTGATGAACTGCGATTCGTAACCTGAATTATACGTATGCCGGCATTCGTAACCCGAGGTTCCACTGTATATATATAAATACAAAAATAATTAAAAATGTTGTTACCTAATGAATGTATCCAGGCTGAACATCCACATATAGAACAGAGAACACAAGCAGAGAAAAGATGATGATGATCAGGAATGTGTCTGTTTCTCAGTCATGTTTACATCACTGACTCCCTCTGTCTCATCCACATTAAACCCAAACTTCTTACTGCCTTCTGTCTGCTGATTCTTATCTTTATAAAGAGTGAGAGTCAGAACTTTATACACCAGCGGATTGAAAAACACGCGCAGTAACAGGAAATGGGTTGTTCGGCTGAAATCGGCGTGCAGTGAAAAGAAAAATTTGATCAATGGAAAAAACAAATCAATGGATTAAAACTAAAGTAACGAGCCGGTTTTGAAAATGTAAGAAGTAAAATGTACAGATATTTGTGTAAAAATGTAATGAGTAAAAGTAAAAATTGTCTAAAAAATAAATAGTGGAGTAAAGTACTGATACCAGAAAAATCTACTTAAGTACAGTAACGAAGTATTTGTACTCCGTTACTTCCCACCTCTGTTTAATTGTCTGTTTTACTTTTTTGTTACATTATGTCTGTATTTTCTCCTGCACTCGAAGCTCCTGTTGCCAAGTCACATTCTATTTCAGATTCTGATAATATAAAAAATCTGAAAGAATAGAGAAATCACTGTGCATAAGGGACAAGGACAGGGTGACACTGCATTTAAAACAGTTATTATACAGTAAAGGAAATCACTGTATTTGCTCATTTACACCTCCAGAAATTAATTTTCTATCATGCTTGAACATGAACCGGAAACACCACCATCCTCTCTGGGCCAAATCTCATTTGAAATGTATTGAGGCAAAGTGGAAAACTGTTCTGGGACAAATTTAAATTTCTTTTTGAAAACCATGGACACAACGTTCTCTGGACTAAAGAGGAGAGGGACCATCTGGCTTGCTATTCAAAACCTCTGATGGTGTGGGAGTACATTGGTGCCTATGGAATGGGCAGTTAGCACATTTGTAAAGGCTACATCAATTTAATGGAAGGCCTTGCATATTTGAGCAAGAAAATGCTAAATGCATACTGCATCTATAACAATAGCATAACTTTGTGGTAGAAGAGTCTGGGTGCTGAACTAGCCTGCTTGCAGTCTGGACTTTTCACCATTAGAAAACTTTTGGCACATCATGAAACAAAAAATACAACAAAGGACATTTTAGAAGGATACTCAGTTGAGCAGTTGGAATCCTGTATCACACATATATGGGACAACATTCCTCTCCCAAAACTTCAGCAACTGTCTCCTCAGTTCCCAGACGTATACACACAGAAGATGGGACATTGTGGTAAACATGGCCCTTCTTTGAGACCTGTTGCTGCCATCAAATAAATTTTTTTTTTTTCTTTTTCATTAAAATTGTATACATGTAAGGGTGGCGAACAAGAAGCGGAAGCGGAAGTAACTCAATCATGCTTTATTTAGAACTCAAACACACACAAGTCATGAAGAGTTACAAACCGAAAATAATCCACTGAACTGAGAGTATAATCCGAGGAAGGAAAGTAATCCACGGAACTGCAAGTAATCCACAAGGAAAGTAATAGCCAAAGGAAAAGAGTAATTCTAGGAGACGGAGTCAGGAGACGAACCAAGCGGGGAATGCTAGCGGTTGAGGGTCCACGAGATCACCAGCATGACCTTCAAGTACCGACAGCCTGTGACTCGAGAAAGTGAGTTTGTATAGTTATATCGTTAACGAGTCACAAGTGTCAGGAATCAAAGCCGGTGGCGGCAGAGAGCGAAGGCAGCGTGACAGCTACTGAGGGGGGCGTGGCAGGTGGATCCCTGACAATATATTATCAGTTTAAACATTCACTATGTATTTTTGTTTCTTTTATTGTGAAAAAAATGTGAATTTATGAGATGTGTTTTTATTTACATTTTGTATATACTGACTGAACACTTGACACACAGACTGAAGTAGTATAAGTCTTTGGTTACTTTAATTGTGATGATTTTGGCTCACATTTAACAAAAACCCACCAATACACTATCTCAAAAAATTTGAATATGGTGACATGCCAATCAGCTAAACAACTCAAAACACCAGCTAAGGTTTCCTTACCTTGAAAATGTTCTTTCAGTTTGGTTCACTTGGCTACACAATCATGGGGAAGACTGCTAATCTAACAGTTGTCCAGAAGACAATCATTGAAACCCTTCACAAAGAGGGTAAGCCACAAGCATTCATTGCCAAAGAAGCTGCTGTTCACAGAGTGCTGTATCCAAGCATGTTAACAGACAGTTGAGTGGAAGGAAAAAGTGTGGAAGAAAAAGATGCACAACCAACCGAGATAACCTTGAGAGGCAAAATTGATTCAAGAATTTGGGTGACTCTCAGAAAGAATAGACTGAGGCTGGGGACCACACACAGACATGTCAAGGAATTTGGCTATAGTTGTCGTATTCCTCTGGTTAAGCCACTCCTGAACCACAGGCAATGTCAGAGGCATCTTACTTGAGCTAAAGAGAAGAAGAACTGGACTGTTGCCTGTGGTCCAAAGTCCTCTTTTCAGATGAGAGCAAGTTTTGTTTTTCATTTGGAATCCAAAGTCCTAGAGTCAGGAGTAAGGGTGGAGAAGCTCATAGCCCAGATTTCTTGAAGCCCAGTGTTAAGTTTCCACAGTCTGTGATGATTTGGGGTGCAATGTCATCTGCTGGTGTTGGTCTTCATGCTTCCTTCTGCTTACCAGCTTTATAAAGATTCATTTCTTGGCAGGATTTGGCACCTGCCCACACTCCCAAAAGCACCAAAAGGTGGTTAAATTACCATGGTTTTGGTGTGCTTGACTGGCCAGCAAACTCACCACACCTGAAATCCATAGAGAATCTCTGGGGTGTTTTCAAGAGAAAATTGAGAAACAAGAGACCAAAAAATAAAGATCAGCTAAAGGCCACTGTCAAAGAAACCAAGGATTCCATACCACCTCAACAGTGCCACAAACTGATCACCTTCATGCCATGATGAATTGAGGCAATAATTAAGGCAAAAGCCCAATATGTATTTAAACTGTGTAACAGATTCTTCCCTCAAGCCATCAGGCTTCTCAACACGGAACTGAACTGAAGTCATACACACACACAGAAACACGCTGTGTGACTGATCTGTACAACCTGGACTCAACACACACTCGTACTCACTTCGCACACCCATGTCTTCAGTACCACTCACATTAAATCACTTCAATACCATAAACTGTTTACATGCCTTTTTTGCACATCTTTTCTGGATTGCTGCTATTGCTATTGCACAACATTTTGTTTATATTTTTGTTACTGTTCACTTTATGTCTCTTACACTCCACAGTGTGCAATATACAACAGGTTTACTGGCGGCGCTATTTTGTATTTTGTGTATTTGTCTTGGACTGTCCTGTATTGTCTTGCACTGTCGTGTTGTCTTTGCACTGTTTGCACCAGGTTGCACACGATGCACTTTATGTGGCAAAGACACTTACTAGTCCTTAGCCCTGTGTTTTCTGTGATTGTTGTTGTATGTAGCACCAGGGTTCAGGAGGAAGGTTGTTTCATTTCACTGTGTAATGTGTCAGCTATATATGGTTGAAATGGCAATAAAAGCTTCTTGACTTGACTACATATACAGTAAATTAATACTTTCCAGTAGTCCAACAATTCACGAAAACATTTTTTTATTGGTCTTATGAAGTATTCTAATTTTATGAGATAGTGAACTGGTGGATTTTTGTTAAATGTGAACCAAAATCATCGCAATTAAAAGAACCATAGACTTGTTGACTTGGACTTATATATTAATGCTAATTAGACTACAATGAGATTGAAGTATTTGTTATGTGGTGCATACAGTAGGATTATATACAGTAGGTACATGGTAGTGTATTAACTACGTATACCACTACGAAGACCACCTAACATCAATTGACTTTGGACATCACTTTGGCCATTTTAGTTGCAAAACACTCCTTTCCTCATTACTATATTTGCACAATGGACTTGCCACATGGCACATCATTCTTTATAATCTAGGTCAATGAACATTCACTAATCTGGGTCACGAACATCATGACTGAATTCTCTTAGGATGGCTAAAAGGAACATAATTTGATCTGTTGTCTTCTTTCTATTTATTTGCTCAAATTAAGAGATAAGGCTCACAGTTTATAGCTTGACAAAAATATCTAGTTACAAAGTTTCCATTTCTGTCACTTAAGCCAACTGTGGCCAATGGGGATTATTTACTTACTGGCTCATTTCAAGACTGTATTATTATTAAAAAATAATAAATAAATACTACTACTACTAATACTAATAATAAGTGAGTTTGGTCAAATTCCTTTATACCATGAAATACATGAGTGGTTGCAAGTGCAGTAAAAAAAAATGTTTAAGTCTTCAAAACAGTAAAAACTGTCAAAATCAAAATAAACGAATCAAAAGCACAAAAAATGTAGTCAGCAACCAGACAGTCATGCAATGTACAGACAAAATCCAAAGAGCAAATAGCGTGAAAAAACAGTGGCAAAAGACAGGTCAGGAATTAAATATCACTCATGAAACATAAAGGTTGGTGAGTCAAAGGAAAAAGTACTTAGTGTTACTTTATACAGTTTATGAATGGTAATCTTTTTCTTTTTGTGTTAATGTGTGCAATTGACCACATCTGTGCTCGAGCACCATATTTAGAGGCCACAATGGATGTTGAGAACTGGAATGCCCAACTGGCTGTAATCTGACAATTTACCTATAGTATACACCAGGGGTGTCAAACTCAAATTCACAGTGGGCCAAAATTAAAAACTGGGACGAAGTCACGGGCCAAACTCAATATTTATTGAAAAATGTACTGCAATTGTGCATGTTTTTTGTCTCTCCAGATCTGTAATGTTTAACCTTTTTTTATGGAAACAAAGTTTAGTTTTGCATAGACATTGAATCTCCAAAGTTTAATATTATAAACACATGAGAAATTTAATTTAAAATAAAACACACATCAGTGGTATTAGTTTCTTATGATGTGTCTCTCTCTCTCTCTCTCTCTCTATAGACTTTCTAATTCCTTTTTTCACAGGGCAACAACAAAACAACCACAAATAATAATAATTTCCTTCAATTAAAAAAGCAATCATTCAACCAGTAACAGTCCATGCCTTAGAGTAGAAAAAGTGCATAAAGACAACATTCATTCAAGCTCAGTTTTTACACTCTGATTTACTCTGATTGGTTGAAGACAGATTCCTGCATCTCTTCTTAGATGCAAGTGCATCATGTCTGGTTTTAGGCTCTGAGCTGAGGAAATCCTCAGGATTGAGTGAAGATGTTCATCAGTGGTGTTTTGTTCATCTTAATTAAAGAGAACAGTTGCTCACATAGATATGTGCTGGTGAACACAGAGAGCGTTTAAGCAGCTTGGACACGGAGTTGGAGCAGTGTGTCGGGGAGGAAACATGGAAACTGTGCAGCACACACAGAGTCGTACTTTGACTCGAGCGTGTCTCTACACTGGAGTTCAATCAGCTCCATTTGGAGGTTGGTTGATGCACTTTCCAAGTCAACCACAAACGGATTACTGAGCAGTTCAAATCTGCATTTCTGGGATTCAAAGTCGGTAAATCGGCGGGTAAATTCAGTGCTGAGTACACTGAGTTTTTCAGCGGCCTCGACTGATGCGTCCGCGCACTAACAAAGCATTCTGGGATTTGTAGTATTAGCGATGTATGTGCTATACACTGGCGGGCCAGCTCTAATACACACTTGATATGATCTCGTGGGCCAAAAATAATTACTCCTGAGTTTGACACCCCTGGTATACACTTTAAAGTATTATGTAAAGAAAGCATGTAAATTAAGCAGAAACTGCAATGTTGACAGAGCAGAGACCACAGAAAAAAACCCAGAGATAATTTGAAATAATAAAAAAGCTTAAGGAATTAATAAAATAATTTTTTTATTACCATTTTACTCTCTAGTTATTACATGTTTGCCAAGGGTCTACCTGCCTTGGGCATTTAAAGACTTTTTCTTTATCCCTAAATATTCCAAAATGTCTTACTGTGTGTCTTTATCGAACAGAATGTAGTATTTTATCTTGAGTGAATGCAGGTAAGGTCAATCAAACAGGCTTTAAAAAATGCATAAATACATACAAATTGTCTACAGCTGTTTTGAGTTCACCCTCTGAATAGTTTTCCATAGTCAATCGGCTTTCCATAACCTGTTTAGGGCAGGAGGGGGACCTGTTCATGTTTCATGACCTGTTCTTCTAATAGTCTACAGCTGTTATTTAAGTTGTTGAGTGTACCTTCTTATTAATTTGCCTTTCACTTCCCCTCTGTTTCCATTGTCACTGTAGTCAAAGTATTGTTTAATGTTTACCGCCAGTCTTTTGTTCTTTTTTTTTTTTCATGTTTCTTGATTTCCAAATTTTTATCTTGTTTTTGTTTATCTTTACATTCTTGGTTTGCCTTGTTTGTGTTATTTGTTGATGACATAACCTTTTACCATTCATGATTTTGGATTTTTATTCGGAACTGTCTGCCTTTCAATCATGTTTTTGAATCTGCATTTGAATCTGCATCCTGCACTCATATCACATGATAAAGATTATTGTTAAATCAAAACCAAACTATTCCATTCAAATGTTGGACCATTCCATTTAAATGTTGGACCACTTTTTGAGCAAACATAGTTTTTTTTTTTTTTACACTTTATATTAATGGAGAGGTTGCATGGGCCATGAGTGGTTGAACAAGGGTGTCAAGGCTGCTCTGCTCACATCCTCTGTTTATATAAAACTTTCTTTCGGCTTCTCCTGTTAGGGGTCGCCACAGCAGATCCTCCGCATGTTTGATTTCGCACATGTTTTTACGCTGCATGCCCTTCCTAACGCAACCCTCCCCAATTTATCCGGGCTTGGGACCGGCACTGAGAGTGGCTGGGGTTGGTTCCCTGAACGGGGATCGAACCCGGTCTGTTATATGGTAAAAAAAAATTAAATTAAAAATAAAGTAAAATAAAAGATTTAAAAATGCAAGAGATCTGAAAGAACTGTTGAATGCTTGTGAGACAAGGCTATGACAAGGCTATGAGAAACAAATAAAGTGAGAGAATATAATTTAAAGAATAATTCTTGGTTTCCCTCAGGAATGCTTCCACACTTTTTTCACATTAAGTGCTACTTGAAAAAGTGCAAAAAATCCACCAAGTAGAACAGCTGGAGGTCTTCAAGATTAAATTACAGTGGGTACGGAAAGTATTCAGACCCCTTAAATTTTAAATTTTTTGTTATATTGCAGCCATTTGCTAAAATCATTTAAGTTAATTTCTTTTCCTTATTAATGTACACATAGCACCCCATATTAACAGAAAAACACAGAATTGTTGACATTCTTGCAGATTTATTAAAAAAGAAAAACTGAAATATGACATGGTCCTAAGTATTCAGACCCTTTGCTGTGACACTCATATATTTAACTCAGGTGCTATCCATTTCTTCTGATCATCCTTGAGATGGTTCTACACCTTTATTTGAGTCCAGAAATGTTTGATTTTACTGATTGGACTTGATTAGGAAAGCCACACACCTGTCTATATAAGACAGATTACAGATCACAATGCATGTCAGAGCAAATGAGAATCCGATGAGACCAAGATAGAACTTTTTGGCCTTAATTTGGCCTTTGGCCTCAGTATGTGTGGAGAAAACCAGGCACTGCTCATCACCTGTCCAATACAGTCCCAACAGTGAAGCATAGTGGTGGCAGCATCATGCTGTGGGGGTGTTTTTCAGCTGCAGGGACAGGACGACTGGTTGCAATCGAGGGAAAGATGAATGCGGCCAAGTACAGGGATATCCTGGACGAAAACCTTTTCCAGAGTGCTCTGGACCTCAGACTGGGCCGAAGGTTTACCTTCCAACAAGACAATGACCCTAAGCACACAGCTAAAATAACGAAGGAGTGGCTTCACAACAACTCTGTTCTTGAATGGCCCAGCCAGAGCGCCTGACTTAAACCCAATTGAGCATCTCTGGAGAGACCTAAAAATGACTGTCCACCAACGTTTACCATCCAACCTGACAGAACCAGAGAGAATCTGCAAGGAGGAATGGCAGAAGATCCCATATCCAGGTGTGAGAAACTTGTTGCATCTTTCCGAAAAAGACTCATGGCTGTATTAGATCGAAAGGGTGCTTGTACTAAATACTGAGCAAAGGGTCTGAATACTTAGGACCATGTGATATTTTAGTTTTTCTTTTTCAATAAATCTGCAAAAATGTCAACAATTCTGTGTTTTTCTGTCAATATGGGGTGCTATGTGTACATTAGTGAGGAAAAGAAATGAACTTAAAAATGATTTTAGCAAATGGATGCAATATAACAAAGAGTGAAAAATTTAAGGGGGTCTGAATACCTTCCGTACCCACTGTATATTGGTGTAAGGCAATATAGATTAGAGGGAAAACAAAGCAGATTTTCATTTTAAATTATTATTATTTTGGGATAATATGTAAATTTTAAAAAGAATGAAATTATTTGCGTATCTTATAAACCCATGTTTTATTTACAATAGAACATAGAAAACTGGGGAAACTCACAATTTTAAGGAAAAAATAAGGTAATTTTAAATGTACTGGGTTGAAAAAAGAAAGTTAAACAAATGTCAACAAAGGGCTGGAAAAGTAAGTGTTAGATGAAAAATTAAACAGCTGGAGGAACAATTTGCAACTACAGGTAGTTGTCGACTTACGGCCTATGCAACTTACGACCACAATCGCTAGCCGCGGCGTACAACAGTGCGTACCAGCTTCCGGCATCATTTCACAGTACTGTACATATAGCCTACTCTACTTACGACCAAATCGTGTTACGACCGGTCTGTCGGTCCCAATCATGTTCGTAAGTCAACGACTACCTGTAACTAGGATAAGTGGCAACACATCAGTAACATGATTGGTTAAAAAAGTCCCTCAGAAGTAAATATGGCCGAGGTTTACCAATCTATGAATAACTATACCTAAAAATTGTTAAACAATTTCAAAATAATGTTCCTCAACATAAAAGTGTGAAGATTTATCCCATCATCTATAGTACATAGCATCACTGTGAACAAGAAACAAGGGTGAAATTCTTTAACTTGTAAAAACAGATTCTGGAATGATTCTGGAATAAAAATCACTGCATTGGCTTGGAAACACCTCCAGAAATATGTCATGCAAAGAAGAAACTGTATGTGAATATGATAAAAAAAAAAAATGCTACTGTCTTCTCTGGGCCAAAGCTCACTTAAAATGGATTGAGGCAAAGACAAACATTCAAATTTTGAAATTAAAAATTATTTTTGGAAACCATAGACATTGCGTTCTCCAGACTAAAGGGACCATCTCAGTTCTTATCAGGGCTCAAGTCAAAAGCTATTCTGACTATAATAGCTGTATGGTGAGTTATTTTCAGAGGACAGTAAATCTACAGTACACTGCAATACAAGCTGCTAAAACATATCGAAGTTTAATTTTTATAGTATTGAGAGAAATGTGAGGCTGAAATACTTTTGTAATATACTGTATATGTGTTTATATATATATATATATATATATATATATATATATATATATATATATATATATATATATATATACTGTATATATATTACACACTGTATTAAGGCTTTCAAGCGCTAAAAATTTTTAATCGTGATTAATCTCATTAGTTAACTTGTGATAAAATATTTAAATCGATTGGCAGCCCTAAACATGGCCTATATTATGTCTACTCATAAAAAAAAAAAAAAAAAAATTGCGCTGTGATAGGACTGCTACATTACTCTTGGAAGTCTTTAATATAGAACACATTAACAGCTTATCTTAAAAACATGTTTGCATTAAAACAATAAGTCACAGAGATATTTATCGGTACAGAGCCCAACCCCTGATGGCATCAACTTGGCAAGCTCTATATTGCAATGTAAAATAACCGTACATGATCATGCTCTAGCACTTTTTTTGGCACATTTGAGCTTTTGTTAACTAGTAAGCACTCTTCTAATTTAATAGCATGTTGTGTATCTGTTACAACACCATTTGAAGCAGGGCAATAATCAGTGGTAGACAAATGCAACATTGTTAAATCATTTCCATCTAGCAGAATTCATTCAACCTGCATAACAAAGTGCTCTCTCTCACTCTTACACACAAAATCTTTTCTTCTCTCTGTCTTTTTTCTCAGTGCATCTATTAAGTAAAGTGGGAATGCATGCAGAGTTCTCTGGCATTCGGTCAGTTCTTTTGCTTCTTTTCTTTACTTAAAATAAATAGTTTTACATGTTTACAGTTATAAGCAGTGTTAGGCAACATTACTTTTAAAAGTAATGCATTACAATATTGAGTTACTCCCCAAAAAAGTAACAAATTACGTTACTTAGTTACTTTTTATGGAAAGTAATGCGTTATATTACTTTTGCGTTATTTGTATCTCTTTCACGCCTTACAGGTGTAACAGGTGTAATAAAGATAATTGCCATTAAGAAATAAGTTATATTAGGGCAAAAGACATTTCTTAAACATTTAAAATGCTTAATAACTTCTTAGAGAACAATAAGATAATCGACTTAATTTTGTCGGCTAAATAAAGTAACGCGCTACCTAACTCGTTACTCCAGAAAAGTAATATTATTACGTAACGCACGTTACTTGTTACACGTTACCCCCAACACTGGTTATAAGTGAAACACACTTCCTCTAAACAGGTTAGAGTGGGTAAGAGTGAGCACCTTAACTTATTGACCCTTTATGTCAATTTTGGCCCAATTTCATTTTGCCTAGCAGTGTACATTACATCCTGAAAGTATTCGGACCCTATTTAATTTTTCCAATCTTGCTAAGTTGCAGCCTATAATTGCTCCAATTGCAAATTTCATAAACCCATAGTTTACTTACAATAGAACATAGAAAACATTAAATGTCTAAACTGAGGAAATGTACTATTTTAATTTTGAATATAATGGCTTCAACATATCTAAAAAAACTTTGGACAGGGCAACAAAAGTCTGGAAAAAGGTGTTTTTAAAATTAAACAGTTAGAGCAATATTTTGCAACTAATTAAAACAATTGATTTATCTTAGAGAGGCAGAGTCTCTTAGAAGTAAAGATGGGCAAAGCTTCACAAATTGGTAAAATACAAATTGTGAAACAATTTCAGAATAATGTTCCTCAATATAAAATTGCAAAACAGTTGAATATCTCATAATTTACAAAACATTATACCATCAAAAGCTTCAAATAATCTCTGTGCATAAGGGACAAAGGCGAAAATCATTATTGGATACCCATGATCTTCAGGCTCTCAGGTGGCACTGCATTTTGTAATGGAAATCACTACATGGGCTCATTAACAACTCAAGAAATCATTGTATGTAAACACAGTGTGCCATATCATTCACAAATGCAGGTTAAATCTATTAAATTTAAAGAAGAAGGATTGCATGAATATAATCCAGAAACTCAGTCATCCTTTCTGGGCCAAATTTCATTTAAAAAAATATTCAGACTCTGTTCAAAAAGCCACATATCTGATGGTATGGGAGTGCATTAGTGCCCGTAGAATAGGCAGGTTGCATATTTAGAAAAGGCTTCCTCAATGCTGAATAATGTATACAGGTTTTAGAGCAACAAATGCTTCAATCTAGAAAACATCAGGGAAGGCCTTGCTTATTTGAGCAAAACAAAGCTAACTGCACACTGCATCTTTTACAATAGCAGGACTTTGTAATAGGATAGTCTGGGTGCTGAACTGGTCTTTCCGCAGTTTAGACCTCCATTTGAAAACATTTGCCACATCATGAAATGAAGGACACAGAGAACTGTTGAGCAGCTAGAATCCTGTATCAGACAGATATGGAACAACATAGTTCCTCTCCCAGAACTTTAGCAATTGTCTCCTTTAAATGTTTAAATGTTGTTGAAATGTAAGGTTTTTATTTTAATTTTGAATAGAATATGGATTTATGAGATTTGCTAATTATTGTATTCTCTTTTTATATTTTACATGTGATATTATAGGGTTTTCTAGAATTATCTTTTCAATTTGTATTTAATAATAAAAAAATATTTGGATAATTGTAGTATCAGGCTGCAAAATATAATTAAAAAAAGTGACAGGTGTCTGAATACTTTCCAAATGCACCTGTATATTAAACATATATTTAAACAAATGACTGTTTACAGGGAACATATTTTTTACCTATGATATACCTTAATACAAGTGCATGTTGAGCACCTAAACCACACAAAACATCTGTCATGGTTGTATAAGGGATTTCTGTTTAGCATGAAGCAGAACTCTAGAATCTGGTAGAGGAATACATTGAATAAAATTTGAAAAAGCCATAAACAATAACAAGAAAAGTAACAGAGCTTGTAAAGGACAGTAAGTATAAAAATAGAAGCATTAGGAGCAGGCAATTACACTCAGCCTTCAGATAAGAGTCAATGTTCTTGTGTAGTCCATAATTCTTAGGACTGGTATCTCTATGTTGTTTCTTGTCCTTTTTCTTATCAAACTCTTCATTTCTATGACAGGCTCCATTCCTGTCAGCTGAACACAAAACTCTCAGGCTATCTTGGGTACAGACTCACCCAAACTGGACAGGTAAAGACTGGAATAAGACCAAGTGAGTTTTTTTATTTATTTTTATTCTTTTTTAGCTGAGCCTAACAACATGGCATTCCCATCCACAGAACCTTGGCTCATTCATTTTTTTCCCTACTATGTTGTAGGAAATATGTTAATTTCTAATAGTTAAGCATTTTATTAAATACTCTGCCCAAGCCTTTTTGTACCAATATCCATGCCAAATCTGTTATACACAGTGCACTTTTTCTAAATTCTGATGTCTGATGTTGATTTAACTGAAGCTCTTGGCCTGTATCTACATGATTCCTTCCATTACTTTGATCTATAATTTCCCTATTACACTACATGAATGTACATCAATGTTTATGTTTGAAAAGTTCTCAGTCAGTGTTTATGTAGAATTTTTGTCAAATCTTGCCAAAGGTATCAATACTGTACATTGAGTATTAAAAGAGCTGATAATCCATATCAAAATCTTGACAAAGGTAGCCAAAAGACTGAATTAGATAATCTAATGCGCTTAATGTCAATAAACATCTTTCTTAAAAATTTGACACTTTTATTTTAAACTGAGCACAGCAACAAGACAAGGTAACTATACTGCATCAGCAAGGGCTCTCCCAGGCAAATATTTCAAAACAGATAGGTGTTTCAAGATGTGCAATTCAAGTGCTTTTCATGTGTTATTCATTTTTAGACACAAAGCACAAAGAAATTTACAATGACCACTGCCATTTGCAAGGAATCTTAATTAAGCAAATGAAAGACATATCAGGCTTACTTTCCTTCAACACTGGAAGAAACAACTGGCATAAACCCAGTAGGACCCAGGCACTGTACATCCATATACTGTGAGTAGAGGTTTAACCAAAAGTGGTCTTAATAAAAGAATTGTGGCCAAAAAGCCATACCTCCGACATGGAAACAAAGCTTTGACACCCAACTATGCACTATGACTATGCATAACTATGCAAAAACATAAAAACTGTGGTTCAGAAAAATGTTTGGCAGTGCTCTGCACTAATGGGTCAAAATGTTAAATATTGGCCGTAGCAGGAGGCAAGGTGTTTGCTGAATGGCTGAAAGCTGTACAATAATGAGTGTCTGTAGGTAACAGTGAAGCATGGTGGAGGTTCCTTGCAAGTTTGGGGTTACAGGTCTGCTAATAGAGATGGAAATTTGGTGAGGGTTAATGGTGTCCTTAATGGAAATGAAATGAAATACAGGCTAATATTTATTAATCATGCAATACCATCAGGAAGATGTCTGATTGCCCCCGAATTTATTTTGCAACAGGACAAGAAAAGCAAAAATACAGTCAATGTCATTAAGAACTATATTTGGTGTAGAGAAGATCAAGGAGTCCTGAAGTGTTGGTCTTGCCCCCACAAAGCTCTGATCTCAACATCGAGTCTGCCTGCGATTACATGAAGAAACAGAAGGATTTAAGGAGGCCTACATCTACAGAAGATCTGTGGTTAGTACCCCAAAATGTTTGGAAGAACCTAGCTATTGTGAGGTTCTGGGTTAAAAAAAACGAATTTACCTAGAAGAATTCATGCTGTTTTGCAGGCAAAACGTGGTCACACCAAATATTGATTTCATTTCGATTTTTCTTTTGTTATGTTACTTTCCTTTTTGTTAATTGATAGAGAAAAAAAATTACATTATATATATATATATATATATATATATATATATATATATATATATATATATATATTTATATAAATATATTTATTTATATTTTTGCACGTCATAAGTAGTTGCTCCTAGCCCCATATGAGACTTATGTTAATAAAACTTACCAAAATTATACAACACAAAAGCACAATTTTTAAAAATGTATTTATTTAATGTACTTGTATACTGGTTATCTCACACGGTGATGTTTATTCTCGTTTTGGATACATTCAAACTAAAGCTATCAATAAAACCTAAAGCTAAATAAATATAATACATGTAAAATCCCACCTTTGTAAAATATTCGTTGCCTATTAAAGAATGTACACAATAAGCTACCTTTACATTTGTAAGTATTCTATAATAACAATCAATGTTTTAGATTTAACCATATAACTGATTTAAATGTAAGACACAATTTCTTGTATTTTCGATGCTATGTGAGCAGCCTTGCTGATTTGATGCCACACCATAAACAGAGAAGGAACTCTAATTTAAAAATACCATAAACTAATTTCACAGTTGTGGTGGCATTTTCTATTATGAAAGCCAAGGCAAACATTTACACGTTTAAAAAAAGGGGATTTACAAATAGTGCAAACAACCAGTGTTTTATTTCCTTTCTTTAAATATGATTTATTTAAAATTATTTCTATTACCTTAATTTCCGGACTATTAAGCGCACCCAAATATAAGCCGCACCCAATGAATTTGACAAAGATTTTTATTTGTTTATTTTATTTATCTGTCTATAAGCCGTCTGTCTACACTGAAACTAATGAACTTTACACAGGCTTTACCGAAAGACAGTGCCTGTTACAAGGGGTAACGGGTGAAATATGTTGTCGCTCCTTTAAGAGCAGAGCGGCATTTTGGGAATAGACTGCTGCCGCATTTTTCCGGTATTACTGCATGTGTGCAAGGCCAAGGAATATGTCCTTATTATTTTCTGATGCTCATTTCTAAGTTTCTTTGACTAACCCGTATCGCTGTTGCCAAGAATTATTAAAAAAACATGAGTTTTGGAAACCTGTCTGTGCTTATATGATTTCTGTGGCAACTGGAGTTAGTGAGCTATCCCATGACCCAGACTCAACGCGTTACAACGGCTTGTATCTAAACAGTAGCCGACCAAGAAAGTCATTGTTCACTGTCTTCCTCCTTCCTTTTACAACAATTTCTCTCTCGTTTTTTTTGGCTTGAAGTTTGTGAAACCGAGAAAAACCCAGGATAATAATCCATAAGCCGCTTCATTGTTTAAGCCGCGGGGTTTGAAGCGTGGGGGAAAAGTAGCGGCTTAAAGTCCGGAAGATATGGTATATAATTTCCTATACAATCTGCATGTTTAGCACAATAAATAACAATGAAAAAAATAAATGTAAGAATATTTTTATTGTTTTAAGTAAGAACAAACAATAGCAACTGAGATTTTGCAACATTTCTCTTGCAATATCAATCAGGCAAACAAAGAAAATGCTGCCCAAATATATTGCTATTGTTTGAAGTAAACGTGTAAAAGTTTGCCAATCTATCATGGTGTGAATGGAAAGAGAAATGGTGTAGGGGTGATTCTGAGGGAAGAGTACAGTAAGAGTGTAGATTCTGCAGTGAATTAGATGAAGTGGTAGATGGTGTACCTAGGAAAGAACGATTGGTGATTGGGGCAGACTTTAATGGGCATGTTGGTGAAGGGAACAGAGGTGATGAGGAGGTGATGGGTAGGTATGGCCTTAAAGAGAGGAATGTGGAAGGGCAGTTGCTGGTAGATTTTGCTAAAAGGATGGAAATGGCAGTGGTGAACACATTTTAAGAATAAGGAGGATCATAGGGTGACGTATAAGAGTGGAGGAAGGTGCACACAGGTGGACTATGTTCTATGCAGGAGATGCAACCTGAAGGAGATTGGAGACTGTAAGGTGTTGGCAGGGGACAGTGTAGCTAGACAGCATCAGATGGTGGTCTGTAGGATGGTTTTGGAGGCGAAGAAGAAGAGAAGGAGAGTGAGGACTGAAAGAAGAATAAGATGGTGGAAACTGAAGGAGGAAGAGTGTAGTGTGAGGTTCAGGGAAGAGGTCAGACAGGGGCTCGGTGGTGGTGAAGAGGTGTTGGGTGATTGGAATACTACTGCAGGAGTGATGAGGGAGGCAGCTAGAAAAGTACTTGGTGTGACATCTGGAAATAGAAAGGAAGACAAGGAGACGTGGTGGTGGAATGAGGAAGTGCAGAAGAGCATATGGAGAAAGAGGTTGGCAAAACAGAAGTGGGATAGACAGAGTGATGAGAAAAGTAGGCAGGAGTACAAGGAGAGCAGGTAAAGAGGGATGTGGCGAAAGCCAAGGAAAAGGCATATGAGGAGCTGTATGAGGTTGGACACTAAGGAAGGAGAAAAGGATTTATACCGATTGGCCAGGCAGAGGGAGCGAACTGGGAAGGATGTGCTGCAAGTTAGAGCAATAAAGGATGGAGAGGGAAATGTGTTGACTGGTGAGGAGAGTGTGTTGAGAAGGTGGAGGGAGCATTTTGAGCAGCTGATGAATGAGGAAAATCAGAGAGAGAAGGTTGGATGATGTGGAGTTGGTGAAGCAGGATGTAGATAGGATTAGTAAGGAGGAAGTGAGAGCAGCGATTAAGAGGATGAAGAGTGGAAAGTCGGTTGGACCAGATGACATACCTGTAGAAGCATGGAGATGTTTAGGAGAGATGGCAGTGGAGTTTGTTAACCAGATTGTTTAACAAGATTCTGGAAGGTGGGAGGATGCCTGAGGCATGAGAAGGAGTGTGCTGGTACCGATCTTTAAGCATAAGGGAGATGTGCAGACCTGCAGTAACTACGGGAGAATTAAGTTGATCAGTCACATCATGAAGTTATGGGAAAGAGTAGTGGAAGCCAGGCTGAGAGAAGAGGTGACCATCTGTGAGCAACAGTATGGTTTCATGCCGAGTAAGAGCACCACAGATGCCTTATTTGGTTTGAGGATGTTGATGGAGAAGTATAGAGAAGGACAGAAGGAATTGCATTGTGTATTTGTGGATTTAGAGAAAGCGTACGACAGGGTGCCGAGAGAGTAGCTGTGGTACTGTATGAGGAAGTCAGGTGTGTCAGAGAAGTATGTGAGGGTGGTGCAGGACATGTATGAGGTCAGTGTGACAGCAGTGAAGTGTGCAGTACAAAGGACAGACTGGTTCAGGGTGAGGGTTGGACTACATCAAGGATTGGCCCTGAGCCCTTTTCTGTTTGCAGTGGTGATGGACAGGTTGACGGACAAGGTCAGACAGGAGTCTCCCTGGACTATGATGTTTGCGGCTGGTATTGTGATTTGTGGTGAGAGTAGTGAGCAGGTTGAGAAGAGCCTGGAGAGGTGGAGATATGCGCTGGAGAGAAGGGGAATGAAAGTCAGTAGGAGTAAGACAGAGTACATGTGTGTGAATGAGAGGGAGGGCAGTGGAGTGGTGCAGTTGCAGGGAGAAGAGGTGGAGAAGGTGGAGGAGTTCAGGTACCTGGGGTCAACAGTGCAAAGTAATGGAGAGTGTGTTAGAGAAGTAAAGAAAAGAGTGCAGGCAGGGTGGAGTGGGTGGAGAAGAGTGACAGGAGTGATTTGTGATAGTAGGATATCTGCAAGAATGAAAGGGAAAGTTTATAAGACTGTGGTGAGTCCTACGATGTTGTATGGATTAGAGACAGTGGCATTGAGTATAAGACAGAAGGTGGAGCTGGAGGTAGCAGAGCTGAAGATGTTACAGTTTTCGTTGGGAGTGACGAGGATGGACTAGATTAGATATGAGTTTATTAGAGCGCATGTAAGATGTTTTGGTGACAAGGTGAGGGAGGCGAGATTGAGATGGTTTGGACATGTGCAGAGGAGGGACGTGAATCATATTGGTAGAAGAATGCTGAGGATGGAGCCACCAGGTAGGAGGAAAAGAGGAAGGCCAAGGAGGATGTTCATGGATGTGGTGAGGGAAGACATGCGGGTAGTTGGTGTGAAAGAGGCAGATGTAGAGGACAGGGTGGTATGGAGACGGATGATCCGCTGTGGCGACCCCTAATGGGAGCAGCCGAAAGAAGTAGTAGTAGTAGTGTTGGGGGATTCTAAAGAATTTTTCCACACATGCTGTGCTGTCCAAAAACATTTTGTGTTAGATGAACAAACAGTGCAACAATACATTGACTATGTTTGATATTGTTATTGTTCTGCTAAATAAAGTACATTTAAAAACAATGAACCATAATTGTCCCACATTTTACGTTTAATAAAGAAATTTTAATACATATTAAATGATCATCAGCAAGTGTGACCACCTTTATAAAAGCCCAATGTTAAGTGCAATTATAAAAAGACTAAACAAGTATAGTTTGTTTGGAAGGGTTCCCAGGAAAAATCTTCTTTTCTCTAAAAAGAACATGGGAGCATGGCATAGGTTTGCAAAGTTGCATTTGAACAAACAATAAACGTCTGGAAAAATGTCCTTTGGATCTCCCTTTTAACCTGTTAGCCTTTGCCACAGCTTTTGGGACTCAAAGCTGAAAATGGATTTTCATGACAAATGAGATTCCTACAAACATTTATCTGAGACTATGTCTGAATCTTTTCCTTCCTCCCCCTGTTTGAGAGCCACCTGCTAAATTCAGGTGGCCATTCATACTCTATTCATACAGTCTGCATATTAATAAATGGCTGACTATTAAAGGCTATTGTTATACGTTTGGCTATTTATATTGATTTGGCATTCATATTGATGCCAGGTAGCCAGACAAGCTATTGTTTTACAGTCATGGCCATTCATATTGATGTCCGGCCATTTCAATCCCAACGATACATACACACACACACACACACACACACACACACACACACACACACACACACACAAACACTCTCACACACACTTACTTTTCAAGCATTTCTCCTATAAAAACAAATGGTCAATAAAACATATAACATAGTATAAAACTGTAAAGGGAGATATATCCTGAAACACTTAAATTAGCACTTTCCAAGTTTGTAGAATTCAAGAGTTATATTTATATTAAGTTTGTGATCTGGCATACCAGTGTAGATTTATTCATTACTAGAGACTCAAAACACTTTTGTATGTCGCTCTGGATAAGGGCCTCTGCTAAATGCCGCAAATGTATATGTAAATGTAAATATATTTTAACTTACAGATGAATAATAGGCTCCAGAACAGCCCCGCTTTTGGCAATAATCAAATACTGAATATCAGCACAAAAACCATGCCAACTGTCAAGCATGGTGATGCAGAGGTGATTAACTGGGCTTGTTTTACAGCCACAAGTCTTAGGCAACTTTCAGTCATTGAGTTGGCCATGAACTCTTATATACCAAAGTATCCCATAAGTCAAATGTGAGACAAGCTGTCTGACAGACTGGGTCCTGCAACAGGACAATGATTCACATCAGAAAATCTACAACAGATTGGCTAAAGCGTGTGGTGCAAGAAATACATGCAAACCTCAAAGATCTGAAATCAGAAAATGCACTGGCTAGACACACCAAGAGGTGTTCTTGATCGGTCTTGTCATAAAATCCCAGGTACAAATGCAGGTAAAAAAAAAAAGGGACCAAGAACTGTCTTGAGAACATCACTAATTCAGGCTTGTAGTCAAGGGATGTTTGTCAATATTAGATTAAGTACAATGCATTTTGTCGTCTGCAGGTGTACCAGCAGTTTTAATGAAGTGGCCAAGAAAAGAAAATCTCAAAATACCCAGATGTTGGATATTACACACACTTTTATTTTGCTCCTTTTTATTATGAGAACCACACAATCTTAAATTAGAGATCACCTCACACAATCAGCAGCATTAATTTTCTTTTTAATATATCAATAAGCTAAGATAGATAGAGGTACTGTAATACTGCTTCCCAGTTGCTTTTATTGGTTGAAAAATAAATAAATATGCTAACACGTTTGCATATACAATGCTCCATAATTACTTGTCAAGTTGGTGACCAGAAAAAACATTGCATGTCTCTGCACACAACAATGAACAAGGTTCCAGCAATTCCAAATGGTAAACAGCATTTAAAATTTATGACAAGATATACTTAAAAAAAAACTGAACATGCAACTCCAGAAACCGTCACAGTAAATGTTGGTCCGGGAGCTGATTTATATATTATATACAGTGGTGTGGAAATGTGTTTGTCACACTTTAATGTTTCAGATCATCAAATTCATTTAAATATTAGTAAAAGATAACACAAGTGAACACAACATGCAGTTTTTAAAGGAATGTTTTTATTATTAAGGGAAATCAAAATCCAAAATTACATTGCCCTGTGTGAAAAAGTGTTTGCCCCCTGTTAAAACTGTGGTTTATCACACCTGAATTCAATTTCTCTAGCCACCCCCAGGCCTGATTACTGCCACATCTGTTCGCCAAAGTGAAGTAGACCAAAAGATCCTCAAAAACTAGACATCATCCCGAGATCCAAAGGAATTCAGAAACAAATGAGAAAGAAAGTAATTGAGAGCTATCAAAAGGTTATAAAGAAATTTCTAAAGCTTTGGGACTTTTGGGCCATTATTATTTACAAAATTCCAAACATATGGAACAGTGGAAAACTTCCCAAAAGAAGATTACCACAAGAGCACAGTGACAACTCATCCAAAAGGTCACAAAAGACCCCACAACAACATCCAAAGAACTGCAGGCCTAAATTGAAGATTTTTATTTTGAACATAAATACGCCGCACCTGTCTATAAGCCGCAGGTGTCTACATTGAAACTAATGAACTTTACACAGGCTTTAACGAAAGACAGTACAGTGGAACCCCGTTGTACGAGCAACCTAGCAAACGGAGATACGAGCAACCTTGCTCGCAAAATTTTACCGTTTCACGAGCAAATTTCGAAGGCACAAGCAAACTCACGCTGCCGGTTCCCCGTTTTCGGCGGAGGGTCGCATCAGTCGCTTAGTTGATGACGTATCACTCGGTCGCTGTCGTTGTTCAGTGCAGCAAAAACTTAACTGTGGCAGCGGGGACGTGGCCGAGCGGCAGTTTGTGAATGGAGGGCGGGTCCGGGAGCAGATAGGCAGGGGATTGCCTCACCTGAAGTTAATGTGACCTAATGATTGTTCTCTCTTTTCAAGTGATCGGAGGGTGCATTTAAGGAGGAGACTGTGTGTGTGTGCGTGTGCGTGCGCGCGCCTGAGAGCGCCTGAGACGTGCTGCGTGGGGCACTAAGCAGACTGACACAAAAAAAACAAATAAAAGTGGATGTGAAGCCTTTGCATCTGACCTGTTGTGGCGTTCCTTATTCCCGTATTCATACGCTCTCCCACAGTAACTTTTTTTAGTTTTATATTTTTATTTCACTAGAAATCTTGAAAAATGTCTCCCAAGAAAATCAGTGATGGTGCTGTGAAAATGAAAGTAAATAGAATTACATGGAAACCGAGGAGGTTATGAGCGTTTTGTGCGTCTCACACTCGCAATCAACCACTATCACGAGTAAGTGTTAAATTATGTTTATATTACGGTCATTTGCTGTGTATTTGTTTTTAAAAATAGGCTACAATTACTTTTTAAGTGCAGAAATAAGCGATCGGATGAGATCTCGGAACGGATTAAATCACTTTTACATTCATTCCTATGGGGAAAATCAGTTCGAACATACGAGCAAATGGACACACGAGCAATTTTCAAGAACGAATTATGCTAGTACAACGGGGTTCCACTGTATCTGTTACACGGCTTGTATCTAAACAGTAGCCTACCAAGAAATGTATTGTTCACTGTCTTCCTCCTTCCTTTCACAACAATTTCTCTCGGGAGTTTATCATTTGGCATCGTCGTGCGTTTAAAAATCACCATCGGTGAATCTTTTCTCCCAATGCTGTGCAGCTCAGAACACAGGTGAAGTGCATTTTTTCATGCCAGGTTGTTATCAGCATGACGAATGATTCGCCTTTCCTGTTGACAGTCTGAGTGAGCGGCAGGTCAAACGTCAGAGGAAGATCATCCATATTTAGGATTCACCTGAACCCGTTCTGCAATTTCATTGGTCTAATGTTATGGGTGCCTTGAGCAGGTCTGCCAGGTTTCCCATGTATAATATTAATGTTTTGCAGATGTATATTGTAAATAAGGAATGCACACCACTTTTAATTTGCTTCCCACATAAAGACAGACAAAAACTTATTATTTTACCTTTGCTCAGAGATGGGAAGTAACAAAGTACAAATACTTTGTTACTGTACTTATGTAGTAAGTATTAGTACTTCACTATTTATTTTTTTGGACAACTTATTACTTTCACTTATTACATTTTTCTTACATTTTCAAACCAGTCTTGTTAATTTAGTTTTTATCTACATCGTTTTCAGCCCATCAACCTATTTCCTGTCATTGTGCCGCCTTTTCAACCTACCCCTGGTTATTTCCTGGCCATCACGCACCACAGATTTGGGCTAGTCAGTACTTCAACTTTTACCAGAGTCTTTTAAAACATTAGTATCTGTACTTTTACTTGAGAGGAGAATGTGTGTACTTTTGCCATCTCTGCCTTTGCTCATGGGCAGTTGCAGTTTAGGGTAGAAAATGTGCTTAAAACTTGACAAAACTCCCCACAAGCACAAACTGTTCTTTAACACAAGGTCAAATGTAAAAACTTTTTTAGTTTTGTCCAGAGAAATCCCAATCCTTGAAGCTGGCAAGCAAAAAATATAAACAATAATAATAATAAATATAGTAATAAAAGCTAGAGCTGCAACTAATAATTATTTTGATAACTGGTTAATCGGATGATTACTATATTAATTGGTTAAAAAAAACTAACATTTTAATTAGATGTTTTGCTTATTATAACTATATAAAACTATTATGTATAAAAGTGTCCTTTAAAAAACGCAGAAGCGACATACTGAGTTTATCTATCTTTATTTTTGACATTTTATAAAGCTTATAATGGCTGCTTGTTAAGGAGTGCATGGGGGGATTACTTCTTGAACAGATTCACTCATGCTGGGTTGTTTCTTCTGTAAAAAGAAAGAAAAAAACCCAGCATTTGAGTATGCAATGTGAAGTAGTTTGTGCAAATCAACATTCTTTTTAATGATAATTGCAGATGACAAGTTGACAACCATGCTTAAACTAAAAAATATAAAATATTATACAACATTGCTTTAACAATTTTTGTCAGACAATTTGTTCAGTTCTGATTATATAAGCATCTACAATATATAATTAATTAAATGTTATATTATAATTAAATGATATGCATAAATTAAATATGCATACACTGAAAAGCATTTGAACATATAGTAAAGCAGCAGTAAATCACGTTTGGAAACAGATAAGTTAACTGTTGTAGTAGACAAATGCTATACAAAGAGAATGGAACAGAGAAACGCAGCAAGCTAACATGCTTGATTTTTAAAAAGGAGATATGGTGTATAAATGCATAAGCATTAGCTGAAAACCAAAGAAGTGAATTCAAATGTAATCGTTTACTGCTGCTTTTATTTGCTGCTTTTAGATTTAGTGTTTGCTTGCACCGTTTTAATTTAATCCATCACTATGTTGCGAGGGAGGTGATTGTGCAGCTTGATGCTCAAGAGTCATGACAGAACAGATCTAGTGCGACTGTCCTGAAGTTAGCAAACAAACAGTTTACACAACAACACAATTCAACTATGCTATTTTCATAGGATGAGGATATACAGTTTTTGCTTACCGTGCTGTTTCGCCTTCATCCATGACACCAATGTGCTTTCTTTATATGTGCTCGTGCATCACTGTAGTACTTTCATGCCACACAAGCTCAGCTTTGCATATCTTGCAGGTTACAGTGTTCTTTGTTGCGTTAAATATAAAATGCTCCTATGCCTTGGATGACTTTAGATGCACACTTTTCTGGCTGGTTGACCTGTACTCGCCGCCATTTTGCAAACGGCCGTGTTATTTTGCCGTCATGCTTACCTATAACTTGAGCAGCCCAACTAATCGATAATGGCATTTGTTGACAACAAATTTCATTATTGATTATTATGGATTTTATTGAATAGTTGTTGCAGCCCTAATAAGAACAACACTCCACATATTCTTCTTATATGAGTTCATAAAAACAAAAAACTCCCCTGGAACTGATCCTTAAATGCTTTGCCCACATGTGTTTCACTAACACAGAAAACTTATTCCTCTTTTGACCAAAGGCATTCTAAAATCTCATGCAGACTAAATGATTTAGAGTGGCTCTCACCTCTGGCAGTGGCATGCCGTTGATGATGAGGTCAGGCTGTTGTGGCCCTTGCCCAGGGAAGGTGTGGTGATAACCATGGTTCGGTGCGGCATTTCTTGAGTTCTGGCTTTCCATGTTGAGGAAGGTGCTCTCCGAGCGCCTGCAGCCCAGTGGCAGCGTCTGCTGGTGGTAGTCAAAGTAGTTCAGCGACGATGTGAGAGATGAGCAGCTCACCACATTCATCTTGTCCGTCTCCTCCACATCACGTGGCACTAAGCGAATATCATTCTTGCTTAATTTCTTTTTCTTGCTGGACTTCTTCTGGTTGCCATATGAGTACTCTGTCACCCTGTGCAGGTAAAAAAAACTGAACAGACTCAATAAAGCAGTGCTCTTCTTCATGCAGGGCCCTATTTTTATAATTAAGCACACACACACACACACACACAAAAAAAAAAAACACGCATTTGCAGTGATAATCTATGCCGGCATTGTAGATATTTTCATGCTCACTGGAGAAAATGGTATAATTTTACAGATATTACAATGAATATATCTAAAAGAATCACTGCAATGAAGAGCTATGAGTATATTTTATTTAAACACATCACAGTGAATTATTTTGGCTAAGCACTATAGCAATCCCCCATTTATTAAATTAAATTAATTTCTATTCGTGTTTTTAACAATAAACATTTATTGTGGTTACGTTCCAAACCGCCCGCAGTAAATGAAAAACTGAGATAAACGGACGGCACCCCGAAAATGCCATTTTTTGTATACAGCACTTTATGGATTTAAACATTTTACTTTGCGGCGCTCTCACAGCTGCGGCCCGAGTTCGATCCCCGGTCACGGAACCAACCCCAGCCACTCTTAGTGCTGGTCCCAAGCCCGGATAAATGGGGAGTGTTGCGTTAGAATGGGCATCCAGCGTAAAAACGTGCCAAATCAAACATGCGGATGATCCGCTGTGGCGACCCTTAAGGGAGAAGCTGAAAGAAAGTTTTACTTTATTTAATAGTTAAAAATTTAATTTTTATTAATACATTTTATTATTTCAACATAAAACTCCATAAAAACAATTTACTGTACGTTTTGGGGTCTATCGTGTTATCCGCAAAAGACCAGGAAAATCAGCGAAACAAATTAGTTATGTGGCAAATGCAATTCCACAATAAACTGAGGGCACAAGATTCCAACTGCAGTAAAGCTATTTTTTCTATTTAATTTTTAATGCCACACCTCCTGTTGTGACACACCCAAAACTATAAACTGCAAGACAACAAAAATATAGTCTATGCTGAACACTGAAGGCAAAATTAAAAATTTTTTAAATAAAGATGCTTCAAGGTGTCTATTCCTTCTATTCTTGGCAATGACTGATATTCATTTGGCAAAGCCACAGTGACCTCTAGCCACCAATGGAGCCAACATTTGTGATTTGTTTGCAGTTTCATGCACTGCAGTTTTACTTAAAAACAAGCAGCAAAATGCAAACATGCAAAACCCCAGCATCACACAAAGTAACAAATAATGAAAAACAGTCAGGAAAATAAGCAACAGTATTCAAATTTCATTTCACACTTGTGTCTTTTAAGATGAACACTTTTAGTACATAACTGTGCTTGTATTTATGATAACCACATTCATTAGATTGCAAATGCAGTACATGACTGACAACAGAGCATGATTTATCTGCACTGTTTTCACACTAGCCATGAACCAATATTGAGTCTTGTATAGTATGCATCTCTCCCAGCTGACTTTACTATTATTCTCATTAAATACTATTGCACTAATCATCTGGATTTGTGGCATTCAAGTCTATTATTAATGTATTTGTTTATGTTGTGTATATATACTGTGTTCAACTCTGTAAACAGGTTAATCAAGCATATCGTTATCATCTTTGGAATCAATTATTTTGACATTAAATTGGACACTCCCAGTCTTTCGTTGTTTTCCTCCACCCTCAGCCAGTGTTAACTTGTAGAAGAGGTGCATTCTAATTGACCTCTATCATCTCACTCTTTTCAGACAATAGCTTAATTTCTGGTGTGTTGTTGTTGACACCTATTACATTGGCAATCCCTTTGCAGTGAGCTGGAATTTAATTTGGACCCAGATCTTTGGCCTTTACCCAAAGTGTATTTCAATTCTTTATTAATAAATAAGGAAACAACCTGACCATTTGCTCTTTTATCTGGATCAGTGGCATTTTAGTCTATTACTAATGTAATATAGGAGAATTCGCCATCACGTTAACAGTATAAACAGTGTAAATCATCTCTCCCAGCTGACTTTCCTACTTTCCCACGGGATCTTTTTTTTGGATCTTGTTAAGAAAAATTACAGTAATGTATATAATCATTATTCTTATTCAAAGCAAACAAATTGTGGAAGCTTTAATGTTTCCTGAAAAACGCAAAAGAAAATGCTTTTTTCTTTATTTTTATTTCTTTATTTTTGAACATTGATTTGTGTCTAAGGCTAAAAGCATATATCTGAAAATTGTAAATTGTTTAATCTAATATTTCATTTCTTTGCCTCTGCCTTGTTATAGTTTTATAATAAAAAGTAAATATATTATGCATTTCTCTCATTTTAAATGAAGGCAATCCCACACATCTCACACAGCACAAAAAAACACTGCAAATGCACTTTCATTAACACCAACTTAGCAAGTGGAAAGAACCTATCTTTTTTCTGGAGAAAATAAATAAATGTAAAACACAAAAGTGCATATATGTGCATTTGGGGTCACAAATATTTGAAAAATATATATGCAATTCTAACCTTAAATCTGTCCTGCTCTACAATATTATTTTATTCAAAAGGTCTTTGTTAATAAAGTTGGGAACACAAATTTATGAATACCTTTATATATATATATACACCTTTATATATATATATATATATATATATATATATATATATATATATATATATAAAATAAAATATATGTTAAAATTGTAGAAGTGTAGAAGTATTGATGATGCTGTGTGAAAAAAAATTGTGTTCAAAATAAATGTACATGAAAATACTGCATTGTAATGTGGTAATGGGAAATCAGCTTACAAAGTATATGCAAAATATTTTGTTTTTTATGTTTTTTACAAATGAATAACTGTCATATGTGAATGTATGCATTAACATATGTTGTATTATCACATTGTCTTTATAGATTTTCTAATTGCTTTATGCACCTAGTTAATAAATGATGGCTATATAAAACACTGGGTAACAATCAATCATTCTTATCACTCTTTTCATTGACTGAAAACTGGCTGAAGCATTCTTTACAGGTTGGAGTAGTATTGGAAAAGTATTAACACTTGTAAATACTTTTTTAATACTTGTAAGGCTTTTATGTTTACATTTCTAAAAGATTTGCCTGAGCCTGAAAAATGACATTAAAACTGATAGAAATATATCAAACACTATAAACACACAGTAGTTATACAAAGTTATATGTCCCTATATGTACTGCTTGACTACACTCCAGTAGGGCTATGTCACATGCACACAAAACCACATGAGGTCAAACATGCATTACATTCTACTTGAAAATATCGCACATGCATATTTTACAATGAAAATCACTCAATAACAGGCATCATGCTGTGTTAGTAAAGCCAAAGAATATACTTAAAAGTAACTAAGATACCTGCAATTGTATGTGCGAATTTCCTTGTTATCCCTTTTGCACTTCACAGCTACAAAGATCATTGTGACAAACAAAATAGCAGCAATGGAACCCAGAGCAATGATGAAGATAAGAGACAGGTTTACTGGCCCAATCTGCTCCTGCGTGTTAAGATCCGGAGAGAGGTAAACAATGATGTATGCAGAAGCAGATAATGATGTCTGCCCATGGTCATGGGCCACAACAGTGATTTGATAAGAAGGCTTGGTGTTTTCTCCAAATATTTTTGTGGTCCTCACTTCACCATTAATCTGGTCAATTTCAAAGTATGCCATGTCCCCCTCTGAAATAGAATATGTCAGTCTTCCATTTTCTCCTTCATCATAGTCATCAGCCTTGATTTGAGTTACCAAATAACCCACTCCAGCATTTTTGGGAATGGAAACCTCTGCAGTACCATTAACAAGTGGTGGGGTCGTCATCACAGGTGTGTTATCATTTACATCCAAAACAACAATGCGCACAGTGGCATTACTTGTTAATGAAGGATCTCCACCATCTTTTGCAGAGACCTTAAATTCAAATGTCCGTGTATCTTCATGATTAAAAGCCCTGACCCCATAGATTTCCCCATTTGAATTTACAGTAACATATGACTCCACAGACATTCCTCGAACTTCTGACTTGATGATTTCATAAGACACTGTGCCATTCATTCCCAGATCAGGATCTCTAGCAGACACCGCAAGTAGGAATGCACCTGGGACATTGTTTTCCAACACCATTGCTTGGTAATGTGGCTTTGTGAAATAAGGTGGATTATCATTTTCATCTGTTACTTTCACTGCAAAAGATTTTAAACTTCTCAGTTGGGGATAACCACTATCCTCAGCCAAAATAGTCAGGTTGTATATGTCTTTCTGCTCCCTGTCTAGTCGGCCATCCACAAGTAAAGTGGAGAAGCTCTCAAACTCATTGAGTCTAAAAGGCACGTTGCCCTGCAGTCTGCACTGCACTTTCCCGTTTGCACCTGAATCATTGTCTGAAACTCTGACCAGTGCAATAACATATCCAAGAGGTGCATTCTCACTAACCTCAACCATCTCGCTGTTTTCAGACAATAGCTTAATTTCCGGTGCGTTGTCATTGACGTCTACTACATTGACAATGACTTTGCAGTGAGCTGGTATTGAATTTGGACCCAGATCTTTGGCTTGAACATCTATTTCATGCACACGCAGTTCTTCATGGTCTAAAATACCATTAACAGTTATAACTCCAGTTTTGGGGTCAATTTTGAACATTTGTTTAGTCAGATTAGACAAAAAATTAATAAATGAGTAAACAACCTCACCATTTGTTCCTTCATCTGGATCAGTGGCATTCAAGTCTATTACTAATGTATTTGTAGGAGAATTCTCCATCACATTAACAGTGTAAACAGGCTCATCAAACACAGGGTTATTATCATTGGAATCAATTACTTTGACATTAAGTTGTACACTCCCAGTCTTTGGTGGTTCTCCGCCGTCCTTAGCTGTTATTTCAAACGTATAATGAGACTGTGTTTCCCTGTCAAGTGTCTTTTCTACTATGAGCTCGGCTATTTTAGACCCATCTCCCCTGGTCTTGATTTCTAGTCCGAAAATATCGTTGGGGGTGATTGTGTAAGTCTGAACGCCATTGCTTCCAGAGTCTGGGTCGCTTGCCCCCTCTAGGGGAAACCGCGTGCCAGGTGCGGCGTTTTCCGAGATCTCGATGTCGATATGACTGGTGGGAAATCGGGGCGCGTTATCGTTCACATCCAGGATTTCGATTTTAATCACGCATATCTCCATTGAGTTGGACATTACCTCCAAAGAAATTATGCACTTTGGCGTCTGCCGGCAAACAGAGTCGCGATCGATTTTTTGTTTAGTGATGAGCAGTCCTGCCGGGCTTAGATTTACCCATCGTGGTTCTGAATTGGAAATTACACGCAAAAAAGGTTGCCGATTCCCAAGCACGAATCCAGCCACTTTCGCGTCCGCAGTAACATTAGCGATTTTCGTTCCTGCGCGCAATTCCTCCTCCACTGTGTATTTCAGATTGAAAACGGCCTCGGCGGTGCTCCAGCACGCCAAGACGCACAGCATCACTCGTACGAAATCCATGTCTGTAGAGCGAAGAAAACCTGTTGATGTCTTTCTCTTCTCAATTAAAAGCCGACAAGGATTCAACCATAACAGACATCGCAGCGGATATCTGTTTCTATGTTGCTTAATAAAACGATGTAGGAAACACGGCCTTAAAAATGCCTAACTGGTTTCATCGGAATGGCTGATGCTGAAGGACAACTTCCATTCATTCCATCGCTCTTTTCATGATGGCAATTTTTACGTCATCGAAAATTTTGAGCACTCCAAGAAATACGAATATACTGTAAACGAGAGCAAGAATGTATTAAAAAGTCATACAAATAAGGCTAAATCCGCGCATATGAAAAACAATATCGTACCAGAGAGCCATTCAGTGAGACGACCATTTTGTGACAATGAGAAAAAACAGTCGCCATGTATATACATGTCTACAAATTATGCTTCGAATGATACAGTAATTCTTTTAAATGTTTTAATCTGAACGCAAAACCTGACGTCCTACAAAATACATGGTTAATTAAATTGTTCTGCATTCTGTTCATGGCATTCTTTTACGGCAAGGAAAACCAATATGTTATATAAAAATGAAAAAATAAATTAAAAAAAACATGCCTCTCCTCTTCAGTCCGTGACTGGCCTGTATTTCGAAGCCCAAATCCAATGAACCCGTGGAGAATCAAGATAGAGAGTAATAAGGTAAATATATATTGCTCGAATCCAGAAACAGTGACGCTAGTAAAGATGATCTTGCTGGAATCGGTGATAAGTGGATTTTACGGTACTCCAGTATTTCCAAACGAGTCAGCTCCGAGTACTTCAGCCTTAAGCGACTGGTAGATTCACGCAAATTTCTTCATACATAAAATGAGCCGTCTTAGCAGGTTTCAGTCCAGTCGCTGTAGGCAATCCACATTTAAAGTAACGACATAGAAGTAAATTCACTGTTGACTTAGCCTATGATGGTGTCCATGTAGCTACTTAGAAAAAAATACAGGCTGTGGATGAGTCTGGTTAGTTCCGAACGAGGCTGTAGCTGCAGCTCACCATACGCAATCTGTGTTCACTAGTGAACACGGAGCCCAGCGCGCACCACTCTCAAGACCCGCAAGCCTCTCAGCCAATCAGACCTTACAATGACGAATGGGCATGGCCAAAAATCGCACTGAAACCAGGCCAACAAGATCCTCCAGGATGGCGAAGTGGATCTTACTGGAGAGAGAGAGAGAGAGAGAGAGAGAGAGAGAGAGAGAGAGAGAGAGAGAGAGCTCCATTATTTCTATACAACATTTTTTTTTTCCTTTTTTTTTTTAAACAGTGTTGTAATAAGCTTAACGTTTTCGTTGTAGTTCCCTCATGTGAACCAATGGTCGTTTGAGGAATCACAGCTCCTTGCCTTAAATAGTTTTCTTTTGATTGGTAAATATGACATGATTGTTGACGTATGTAAAAGCATGGTTATTGCGAACTGATGTTGATATTTGTACATTTTATGATTCTGAAAATTACTCGAGCGTCATAGAAAAGAAAGGCCAAGAAAAAATACAAGCAGCAGGTTTGGCCACATGTTGCTGTTTTAAGTACATGAGTAGTATAGGTTATACAATTTTATAAAATTAAATATATTTAATGGTATTTATTGTTGAGGTCACAATATGATTGATAAGGTTTGAAAAGAAAATGTGGTTCACTAACACAGATGCATCTTTGCACAGGGCTGCCTTGCAGGTATATTGTCTGTCTGTCTATCTGTCTATCTATCTGGATTTTCATTTATTTAGACGTTTTTATTGCTTTATATTGATTCGTCTACTGTTATTCTGACGCAGGCTTCGTGTATGCAGCTTTAGGATTGCATGCAGGTGAAGGTGAAGAAAGAAGGGCTGGAATATTTGGCTGTTAACCTATTTTACCTATAAGTGGATTAGATATTTGTGCTTATATTTGCGAGATCTAATATATTTGTAAATAAAAAATTTGTTTTTTTTCATAAAGATTGTTGAAACGTTTGTTGCTGTGATACTATTTTTTATTTACTGTCGTCACAGTTTTTACCCCGCTTTCATTATACAGACCGAAAAAGAACATAATATGCCGCAGGAAAAAGAGGGCGAGTGCCTTTAGAGAACACAAGGGCGACACCTAGCGTCCAACACTTTCTTACGATGAAAAACTAGGCTTCCGATTCATTTACTTAACCTAATTAAAACAGGGACCATCTTCTGTAAAATATAAGATCTTTTAAATCTTATAACTAAGATTTAAAAGAAAAAGTTGTTTGCATACCATTTGACACTTAATATGTCAGCAGGTATGTACACAATTGGGAAGGTATAGCTCAATATGCCAAAAATTAAAATGGGAAAAAGTTTCTTATTGTATCCTGCTCTGTTGTTTTTACGATTATAATTATTATAAAAATCCAAGGAGAATTTATGGGGTTGCATGGGGGGGTCGAGAACCAAACAGAGGGGGTCCATGGGAAACGTCAAGTGTGTGTATATATATATATATATATATATATATATATAATGTATGTATAGGCCTATAATTTGAATTTAATACTTACAAAGATCAAAGACATGGTCTGCAGCCTGTGAATCGTGCTTATCCTCTTTGAGCTGTAGAATTGACAGCACTCTAATCCAATGGCATTGCAAATATACAGGAAATAATTGGCAGTGAACCAGACAGTAAGTAGGTGTGTTCTATTTTAAGTGGCGCTACGCTGCCGATTAGCATATGACATTAGCGCTCTGATTAGCATATGACATTAGATTGTTCTGCTCAGTCTGCTAAAGGGGGAGGGGGGAGCATATTTTGTGGAAGACTGGTGCCACCCCTTTAGACACGTCCCTGATGATGGTGGAATATCGGAAATCTCACTGCAAAAAATCTCACTGCAAGGAACCATAACAATATCAAAGACACTACATTGTGTCCCACAATGTAGAGAGAAAATACTTTGTTTTATATTAAATATAAAACATACCTAAAAAATCACTCTCTAAAATAAAATACCAAAATTGTTCTAACTAATAGTTCCTTTAATACCTTTCCCAAAAAAGTTTGTATTCTAATGTAAAACTCTATAACTCTTTGTGAGTCCAACGATGAATATTTTCAGCTGGACAGTTTGTCAAGATATTGTTCTTGGTTTTGCTAACCAAGGTCTGTATAAAGTCTTGCACATTATTACACCATGACCAAACACATATTTCATTGGCCTTGAGCAGTTCCTGGTTTGCTTTTGTGTATTGAGCCAAAAGGTTGAAATGCTTTTGAGGTAAGCTGTCAGACCATTTTACCTCAGCCTGTGGCTGAAGACTGCAGTGTTAGCATGGGATTTTAGCTTTGTAATGAAAAAAGAGAATGCTAAAGGTGTGCTCTAATGCTTGGATTAATATATTATCCTATTAAAAAATTCTTAATAGTGAGATTAAACTGTAGGTGAGACATTTCCTCATGCCTTTTTATAATTCATGATTAAAATAGAGCCCATTAATGTTGAGGGGAAGTGCACTTCCCCCTCACATACATGTTGGGCACATGTTTTCAATTTTATTAATTAAAAAGTTTCATGAATTAATTACTACCTATTGATGGTGCACAGCAAATTTACTGGAGTTAAATTTATGGTGTACATTTTTTGGTGTTGCCCAGTGTTAAACCCGGAGTACATTTTAATTCTCTAGGGGTTAAAATGCATCTATAAAAAGAGTTATTTTTCAGAGTTAAACTTTTAACTCTGTAAGCGGTGCATTTCCCACAATCCTAAACGGCTCTTCATTTGGAAGACCACAAGGAGATGAGTACGCAGTTCAAAGGTAACGTTAGCTATGTTTGCATCATCTTTCAATAAATTGTGTGGTGTATTTGGTGTAATTATATTTATTAAAAGAAATACGTTTGTTTTACATGTTTTTATAAAGAAACTGCATGGATTTCGTTGGATTGGAGTTCGTTTATATCTGAGCACCACGCGCATCAGGTAAGCCTAAGTGAATAAACACGTGGATTAGCTTCAAATATTACATAGCAAATATACGCGAATGCCATTATTTCTTGATAAACTATATGTTGTAAATGTATTTGTTGGGTGCTGCCCCTTTAAGGACACGGATTCTGGGAGCACATGCGTTAGCTTATAAAAAAAAAAAAAAAAAAAAGAACAGAGATAAATGCATGTTGTTCTAATGTTAAAACCTCACTGAACTTCTGTAAAGATTCCAGTTTTGAAAATATAATTTTAAACTATATTCCCAGCGTGGTGAGTAATTCACATGTTGTTCAAGTGAATTGATAGTTTCTGATATGTTATGCAAGCTACTTGCGATTAGCGCCTAAACGGTTAATGTTATACACTTCTGGTTCAACATTTGTTGTTTTCTCTTTTATATTGCTTATTGAAATATTCATGCAATATATGTTGCTTATTGTTGATAAAGTTTAGTATGTGTTTGTAACACAGAGACTGTTTTAGAAACGTGAATAATGCTTGATGCACATATGTAATTGTTGATTATAATTTGTGATATTAGCATTATAGGGATTATTATATCTTGATTTATAAGCATATAATTTAATGCTTATTATCTAGAGTTGATGTTTGAATGTTTATAGAAATTTAATAGGTGATGTAAACAATACTTGATTGTAATTGGTAAATCTATTTGGGTTTACAGTTTGACCACACACAAACACCCATCTGTACACATGAATGTGCACAAAGTACTCAACTAAAATTAAACTACAACAACGACAACAACCATATGTGTTCATTGTGAGTTCAGCACGAGAGAAATAAAGACAAAATCAAAATCTAAGTTAATGTTATCATTTTGTGGGTAACAGTATTAGTATTTAGTGATCTTACACAGTGTGTACCTTTCCGAAAGATCATTAGAGGTTAAATGACGGTGTAACTTATTTGTTTGATCAATCGCTATGCACTATTTTAATTTGACAGTTTTATTCTCATACTGGTTGTTTTGTAAATGTATTAAAGTAGCAACGAGCCAGCGGTTTCCGGTCTTTGTTTGAAAAAGACGCGAGTCACGTGCTTCGCAAACAAGTGGCGCATGCGAGTTAAGAACAGATGCTAACGCACCAACATTAGTTTTAAGTTAAATGTTAAACGTTTTACAAGTCGTATGGTCTTTGTGGCCTGTAATGATACGTGTAACGTTACCTAAAGAAAGCATACCGAATTAACGGCAGTTTTTGTATCAAACGTTGAACGATTTATGATTAAGTTAATGGTTTGGTGTTTTTGTTTTCACTAGTAACAATGCTGTTCACAGTAATCTACGGAGGAAAGAAAAAGCTGATAAAAGTAGATGGAGCAGATTACACTAGTTTAATGACTCAAGGTATGTAATTTAAATTAATTAAAATGTACTCATATTGATGCTTATTGCACTGTAGCATGCTATCAGTTGTTTTGTTTTTAGAATAAATCTCTCTGTCTCCTTTTATCCACAGTTAAGAAGAAATTCTCAATAAGTGAGAAAGATCTGATGTTACAAGATGACACTGGTGTTGAGGTGGATGAAGATGTATTCACTGACTTGCTGGAGGAGAGATCACATGATATCCTATGGAGAGTTGTTGACAAAGTTTCCGGTAGGTGTGGCTGTGATGTACAGAAATGGATATACATTAAAATAGTAAAAAGAAAAACTAGAAGGAACTACAACAGTTATATGCTGTAGAGCTTTCCCTAACATACTGTAGATTTGGAGATTAAAAACATGACCAAACATTGAGATTTCCTCATTCTAAGTATTTTTAAAACATCTTGTTGACAACCATTTAGAAATTGATCATAAAATGAGTCATACTTTCAATTTAATGTATTAAATGTTCTCAGTGTCGTCTGAGACTGATGACAGTGCTGGACCAAGCTCCAAGAGACCTCGTCTTGATGGACTTTTTGAGGCAAAACAGGTAAAAATCATAATTTACTAGTTGGATTGTATAGCAGTTATTGACTTTGTAATATTATGAATGCATTACAGAACACAGTGTCTTTGATTATAGTTTGTTAGAAACATTTTAGTGGAAAATGCTGGAGGACCTGCGATTTTGGATGAATATAAAGAACATGGAAAACTCACAGACTCAGCCCGCGACACTTGGTTAACATTGTTGTTGCACATTACTGACAAAGAAGGGTAAGCATCGTTTAAACTATCAGACTTTGTAGATAAATTCATATTTTAATATTGTTATTGTTCTTTTTAAAGCCGTGTCCCTTCTAAAGAAACAAAAACTCGTTGTGCCTTGGGAATTGTAACTCTGTTCCCATCACTGAAGGATCCATACTCAAGAACTGGATATGTAAGTACTTAACATCTTATTCATTGTTATAAATACCTAATAGGAAAATTTTAAATGAAATTTATTATGGCTTTAAGGAACTCTTCTCACTTTCTCAGCCATGCCTAGAACAATGACAAGTTAAGAATTGTTTGATTTGATCATCAGCTTTTTTTTTGTTTTGTTTTTATGCAAAGGAACATTTTTATGACCCTAAGAGCAACCAAGGATACATATCTTGGCGACTCAAAACAGTTTTGCGGCAAAGCAAACACCATGGTGGACACCACAGCAAGAAGGATGCCAGGTCAAGTGGAACATCAGACAGTGAGGGCAGTGGAGGACCAACAGCTTATAGAGAAACTTGCAACCATTTGGAACTGCAGTTAGAGGGTGATCAATGCAAAGAAGCGATATCTTTCATGAATCATTGTGCAGAAAAGGACCTGATTTTTGAGAAGATGAAAGCCACATTCAAGCACAGACAGCTCCTTATTCATGATGCAGCAAAGTCCAATACAGTGCTTTCAGTTTTTCCACGATTTCTTGACACCAAGGGATTGGTAAGATACAGATGATGAGTACAATGATGGGAGAAAATATAGCTCATGTGAAAAACTGTGTTGTCTAGGACCTGTATTGTTTAGTAATGTTAATTCATATTTGTTGCAGATACTTCAAGATTTTGATGTCCAATTTGGAACAGAAACATCCTCCAGACTTCTTGAACAATGGGACAGTCTGAAGCCCAAGATCATTGCAGAAGCAAGAACACTTACTTCGACCTTGCATCTGACAAACCTGCTCTCAGATGCCCAGGGCAACAGTCAAGATGAGGGTTCCGATTGGCAAGGTAAGGTTTTCTGTAAAGATAATGTTAATATTTCTCTGCTACTCACAATCAGCTAATTTCTGTTAATTCACATGTTTGTTTTTTGTTTGTTTGTTTGTTTTTTGCAGGATGGGACAGCGACATGTCCTCTATTTTACTCCTGGCCTACCTTTTGCCACCTTCACCTGGTGGTAGGAACAAATCCACCAAGATCAGCATCAGAGAGGCAATGGACCACATTGTGCAGTTTCACAAGGTTTGCATGGAAACATAAGTGAGCTGTCATGGGTCATGTATTGGGTTATATGTTTTAAATTTTTTTTTTCAGGCTTGCCGTAGTCTAACTGAACACATTAACAAGTCTGAAGGCCTTCAACCACATCTCCTTGCAGTTGGCTCAGCGAAGAACATCATCCATGATTTTTACATCGTGCTGGACGGAAAGCTTCTTCCATGTCAGGCAAAGTCTTCTCTTGCTGCTTTTGATGTACTTTTTAAAGCATACTTTGTCTTTAGCGTGTCATACCCCCACTGCTTAAGTGCAATGTATACATTCATCCAGACAACTATCTACAAGATAGATCTTGGTACAGTCCATGAAACCCCTAGGGTTAAAGACCTACGAGCTAAACTTTTGAATTACTTAAGCTAGATTAAAATGTTTCGCTGCTTTGTTTGCAAACTGGTACATTCTAAAATCAATAAACTTGTTTGTCACCTAAAACTTATTCATGCTTACTATCCAGGGAAAAAATTAAACCTGAAATGTGCACAGAACAACTGTAAACATAGCTTCATGACTTATGCTGGATTTCGAAAACACTTTAGTGTTCATGGAAATGACTACCTAGACCAAATTGTGACTGAGAATCTAACTGATGAAGATAATGAACAGATTGAGGTAATGACAGATTTAAATAATGATCTTGAAATACCAGAGACATCATCCATAAATGATAAAAGGAGAGGTACTGAAACTCAAAAAATGTGTGCATCCATTATTGCTAGATTGCAAAACAGTGGGGTAGCAACCAGTGTTGTAACATCTGTAGTATCGGATTTGGAAGAACTGGTACATGAAATTCATTCAAATATCAAAAGTGAGGTGATGAATCAACTTCCATCTGATGATTTTGCAACATCATCTAAAATAGAACACTGTTTTGATCATCTTAGTAATCCATTCTCAAAGCTAAATACAGAAACCAAATGGAAAAAATATATCAAAGAAAAATGGGCTGTAGTTGACCCTGCAGAGATCAAATTAGGGGTAAGATTTGATAGTAGATTGAATCGGTGACACGGACATATGATCAGATCCCTGTAGCTGACAAATTCATTTACATTCCCTTGTTGGATACCTTGCAGTTTATTTGTAGGAATTCTGAGATATATAAACATATGTCAGATCCAAGTAAGAGTAACGGTGTCTATAAAGATTTTTGTGACGGAAGTTATTATAAAAACCATCCACTTTTCAGTAAACAACAAAATGCACTTCAAATACAGTTATTTTATGATGAATTTGAATCTGCAAATCTGGGCTCCAAGCAAGGTATCCACAAAATTGGAGCGATTTACTTTATTCTCAGGAATTTCCCACCAAAACTGAATTCAAGTTTAATGAATATTCATTTACTGTCATTATTTCATGCACAAGATGTTAAGAATTATGGATTTGATGCCATTTTACAGCCTCTTGTTAAAGATTTAAAAGTCCTTGAAAGTTCAGGAATTCAAGTTCCTTTTTCCAAAGAGCCCTTGTTTGGCACAGTTGCCCAGGTTACAGGGGATAATTTAGGGATGCATACACTTCTTGGGTTTATGGAATCTTTCAGTGCCCATTATTTCTGTCGGTTCTGTCTAATAGACAAGAAAACATCACAGTCAGTTTTCAGCGAAGATGACACAAATGTTGTATTACGAAACAAAGGTTTACAAGAACAGCACTATGCAGATTTGTTAGCAGACCCTACCATTTCTTCGTCTTTTGGTGTTAAACGCATGTCTGCTCAATGACTTGAAATATTTTCATATTTGTGACAATTACGCTCCAGATATAATGCGACATCCTTGAGGGTGTTGGACAATATGAAATGAAATTACTTGAGTATCTGTCTGGAATTATATCCAGACAAGACATATGTAACCGAATTTATTCATTTAATTATGGATATTTGGAAAGGAAAAATCGGCCTACTAGATTAAACCTGGATCAGGCAGGGAATGGAATTGGACTGAATGCCATTCAGACATTCTGTTTAATTCGAAATATTCCTTTGATATTTGGAGACATTGTTTGTGAGGGAAATAAGCACTGGCACTTACTACTTTTGTTATTGCAGATTATAAATATAGTGTTTTCTCCTGTAATCACAGAAGGTATGACCTACTATTTAAAACACCTTATTGTAGATCATCATAGGCTTTTTAAAGAGTTATATCCACAGAGGAATTTCATTCCTAAACACCATTACATGTTACATTATCCACGTTGCATACGCAAGATTGGTCCGTTAGTCCATGTATGGACCATGAGATTTGAGGCTAAGCACAAGTTTTTTAAAAACAGTGTAAAAAATTTCAAAAACATCACAAAGTCTCTCGCGTTAAAACATCAGTATGCAATTGCGTATCATTGGGAAAGTTTGCCCTTTAGAAATGTTGAATATGGGCCCCTAAAAACATTAGAGGTTGAGGATGTACCATACAGAGACATTTTTCTTAAAAAGTATCCAAATTTGGATTGTGACATCACAGTAACTTCATGGTTAAGACATTCTGGAACTGAATATCATACAGATTTACTGGTTTGCACTAAAATGGAGAAGGACCTACCGATTTTTAGCAAAATTACTGATATTGTTCTAATAGATGACCAAAATATTTTGGTGACTAAGGACTTTGAAACTATTGGTTTTGTTGAGCATCTTCATGTTTACCATGTTAGAGAACAAAATGTTTTTGGTTTGTTAAGAGTAGAGGATATTCCTTTTTTCAGACCATTTGATTTACAAGCGTCATATGGTTTTGATGAACCGCATTTGTATATTGTTCCAGTGCATTGTTTTGTGCATGAAGATGTTTAGTCTTGCACTTTACATTTGTTGGAAAATATTTCTATAAATGTAAAATGTAATTACAAATCCAATTCAATTGACAACTGGTTTTACATGTTAAAAACATGTCTTATGATGGTATGTTAATGCATACAAATGATCTTATAATTTATTTTGTATTGATGGAATATTACAGTTTATACTCCAGTCATATATATATATATATATATATATATATATATATATATATATATATATATATATATATATATATATATATATATATATATATATATATTTGTGTATAAGTTGTCATTCTTGTGTCATAAGTTATGCTTTCAAGTGTTTTGAATTTAAAATTGCAATGTGTTCAACGTGTTGAATGTCTTGGATTTCTGAAATAATCCATGTTCTTTAAAAAACTATTTGCAACTTTCAAAATTCATATTTCAGAAATAAAAAAAACATTTCTATATATGTTTGTTTGATCATTGTGTATATTAGTACAGAATAAGTCATCAGTATTACTTAATTAGCATTCATAGTTAATATTTAGTAATTTATTATTAACACGTGCTGTGGTGTGTATTTAATCTTACAAGGGTTTACATTTTAACACTAGTGGTAAAAGATAACACTGAAAGGATATACATACACTTATGTTGGGTGTACTTATAAACTCTTACTGTGTACAAATTTACTCTCAAAGCAATGTACATATTCAACACTTTCAGAAGTGTTATTTTAACTCCAAAACGGAGGGAGTCATATGTACATTTTTGGAGTGTTGAATTTGACTCAATTTGAGTAAAATGTACACTGCCGTTTTTGCTGTGTGTGCATGTTAGTGCAGTGCTTTTATTTCCTGTTAATTTTGCTACCGTGCTGAATAAAAATCTAGGATTATGCTTGTTATTTTTTATGAGGGTGGAGAAATATGATAATCCAGCAGCACTAAGAGATTTTCTATAATTTAGGAGGCTCTCCTTCCTGTTATGCGGCGAACGAATGGAGGCGGAAGCCGGAGCACAGTTCGCTTTGGTTTAATGAAAGTAGTGAAACACACAAACAAACACACAGCAACCCAGTAATAGCCCCAAATGAGATATCCGAGGTCCACAGTATCCAGGGATGAATGCATGGATGGATAGGGGTAATCCGGGGTGCACTTTGGAGAGAAAGTGCAGCCATGGAGAGAGTGCGGAGCCCGAGAGGAAAGGAACGCAGAAGAATAAGCGACAACACCACATACGTGAATGAACATGAACCAAACACCATCACATACCAACAATAACGGACAGTGAGAGTGTGAAAGTGAGCGGTTAATATAGGAGCTGGGGATGAGTGCCAAACGAGTCTCAGGTGTGCACAATTGAAGCCAGGAGCTTCAGCGAGAGCGGAGCTTTGACAGCTGCCGAAGGGGGCGTGGCAGGTGGATTCCTGACACTTCCATGCTATTTGAAATACTGTTAATTTTGTTTGACGCCATTTACATTCTAATTTCCGAGTGGTCTGTTTTTAGGTGCGCGTATGATCATTATACCACTGTGCATAATGTTGATTCTAGGTGGCTCAGTCAAGCTCTGCGGGGTCAGACGGAGATCTATTTATTATTGTATTTTCTGGAAGATTATTGATAAAATGTGCTGCTGTAGCTGACGTGAATGTACGCTTAACACTGTAACGTGGTGAGGTACTAATGCAATGACAGGCAGATTTTAAAAGAGATGAGATAATGGTCTAAAATAGCTTCAAACTGTGGAATTATGACTAAATTGTTTATTTTTTAACCAAATGTTAACAACAAACAACAAGTGTGTGTCCACCACTATGAGTGGGTCCTATAACATTCTGATTAATTCCAACTGAATCTAGAATGGACACAACTGCTGCTCTTAAGGAGTCTTCCTGATTATCAAAATGAAAATTAAAGTCACCAACATGAGAAAATCAGAGTAGGGCCCTGGGGGTCTATAAATAATAATGAATGGAATTGACTGACTGGATCTGCTTTTGGACACTGAATATTTTATGTTGGTGTAAAGAACTTCAAATGTATTAAATTTGTGTTTAGTCTTTTGTGTGACACTTAGATTATTATTATAAATAGCTGCGACTCCACCTCCTCTGCCATTTAGACGGGGTTGGTGTATGTAACTATACCCAGGAGGACTTGTTTCATTTTATGCTATATATTCATTCGGTTTAATCCACGTTTCTGTCAAACACATTATTTTAAACTCCTGGTCGGTAATAATTTCGTTTATAGTAAGCGCTTTTGACGTGAGAGATCTAATATTTAACAATCCTATCTTTAGATCAGAGGTGCTGGCTGTGCATTCAGTCCTATTTAATTTAATGTTAATCAGGTTACTAAAACAGACTTTCTGAGAATTCTTATCCCAGAGATCCATCATGTAGGTGTTCTGGTTCTCCCTTTTAGCTATCCTGCCATAGTGAATCTTGCCGGAGTCCAAACTGCACAGTGATATTTCATACAGCAATAAGGACACATAATAATCCATATCCTTTTCTTCCTGTCACCCACTCTCTCTCTCTCTCTCGCTTTCTCCCTCTCTCTCTCTCTCTCTCGGTTGAGTTAAACATGGCCCTGAGGTTCCAGTGACCACTGTTCCTGCCCCTCTTCCCTCTGTGGATCTTCCCACTTCGTTCAGGCCTGCCTCTGGATAGTGTTCTCTTCGACTGGAGTCCACTGTGCAGCTGTGGATGGTTTCTCATCACCGCCTTGGGTGGCTTTATGAAATTCCGGAGTAACAACGGGAGCTTTGAGGATGGATTTGGACTGTAGTTAATGTCAACAGTCTGCTACATTGATTCAGGACTACAGTTTGCCATCTCAGGGAGTTTCAGCTTGCCACAGTCGCCATTGGCTTGCTCATAAGGGATAAACTTACACTTATAAAGTACATTTACATTTACATTTGTGGCATTTAGCAGACGCCCTTATCCAGAGCGACGTACAAAAGTGCTTTGAGTCTTTAGTAATGAATAAATCTACACTGGTACGCAAGATTACAAACTTAATATAAATATAACTCGAATTCTACAAACTTGGAAAGTGCTAATTTAGGTATTTCAGGAAGAGGTAGGTTTTCAGTCATCGTTTGAGGATAATTAGGGACTCTGCTGTACGGACATCTAGGGGAAGCTCATTCCACCACCTCGGTGCCAGAACAGAGAAGAGCCTTGAAGTGTACTTACCTCTCATTCTGAGAGAAGGAGGTACCAGTCAAACTGTGCTGGAGGATCTCAGACAGCGTGGTGCAGTGCGAGATGTGATGAGGTCACTGAGGTAAGATGGTGCTGGTCCATGTTTGGCCTTGTAGGCAAGCATCAGTGTTTTAAATCTGATACGTGCAGCTACTGGAAGCCAGTGAAGGAAGCGCAGCAGTGGGGTGATGTGGGAAAACTTGGGCTGATTGAACACAAGTCGTGCAGCTGCGTTTTGGATCATTTGCAGTGGACGAATAGCATTCAGGGGAAGACCTGCCAGCAGAGAGTTGCAGTAGTCAAGTCTTGAAATGACAAGAGACTGAACAAGCACCTGGGCAGTCTGTATGGACAGAAATTGTCGAATCCTTCGGATGTTATAGAGAAGAAATTCGACAAGAACGAGCAACATTAGCGACATGTGGGAAAAAAGACAGTTCATTGTCCATAGTTACCCCAAGGTTACAAGCAGTGGCTGAAGGGGAGAGCAGAGAGTCATGGAGTGTTATTTGGAGATCTTGACCTGGGGATGAATCACCTGGGATGATCAGCAGTTCTGTTTTGCTGGGGTTTTAGTTCGTGAGCACTCATCCATAAAGATATGTCTGACAAGCATGCTGAGATCCGAGCAGAAGCTGTGGTATCTGATGAAGGGAAAGAAAAGATGAGTTGAGTGTCATCTGCATAGCAGTGATAAGAAAACCCATGTGAGGATATGACTTCACCAATGGAGTGGGTATAGAGGGAGAAAAGGAGGGGACCAAGTACAGAGCCTTGTGGGACACCAGTGGTGAGTCTGCACGGGGCAGATGTGCATCCCCTCCATGTTACCTGGTATGAGCGACCTTCCAGGTAGGAAGCAAACCATTTCCATGCTGTTCCGCAGATACCAAGGCTCTTGAGGGTTGACAAAAGTGTCTTGTGGTTGACTGTGTCAAATGCTGCTGAAAGGTCCAGGAAGATAAGTACAGATGACAGCTTGGCTGACCGAGCAGCATGCAGTTTCTCAGAAACAGCCAAAAGGGCCGTCTCTGTGGAATGTGCCGCTTTGAACCCAGACTGGTTCGGATCATGGAGGTTGTTCTGTGAGAGATAGACAGACAGTTGGTTGAAAACAGTGCGTTCCAGAGATTTAGAAAGAAAGGAGAGAAGTGATACCGGTCTGTAGTTGTTGATGTCTGATGGAACCAGAGCAGGTTTCTTCAAGATAGGAATGACCCTTGCTTGCTTGAAGGTAGTTGGTACATAGCCAGATGTTAATGACCCATTGATGATTGTGGAGATGAAGGGCAGGAGATCTTGCGTGATGGTCTGGAGCGTAGTTGAAGGGATTGGATCCAGAGGACAGGTGGTGGGATTGCAAGATCGGATGACTTGCAGTATCTCATCTTCTGTTAGGGATTGTTGGCTGTGTTGTTTAGTCATTGTTGGAGAGGAAGTGAAGGTCTGGCAGATTTTCTTAATCTTCTCATCATAGAAGGAGGCAAAGTCATTAGCAGTCAGGGAGGATGGAGCAGGTGCAGCAGGGGGGTTGAGTAGAGAGGAGAAGATGTTGTGAAGCTTACGAGGATCTTGAGCAGAGGCCTCAAGCTTTTCCTTGTAGAAGGCAGTTTTGGCAGAAGTCACCTGCAAAGAAAATTTGGTCAGGAGTGCACGGTAAGATGAGAGGTCTACATTAAGTTGTGATTTTTTCCACTTCCTCTCTGCAGATCTGAGCTCTCGTCGACTGCTGCGCAAAACTTCACTGCATGGCCTCCAAAAATCATTGTCTGTGAACAGTTTGTCATGTCATCTCTAAAAGCAGGTTAAATCTCTAGCATGCAAAGAAGAAGGAATGCGTGAACATGATCCAGAAATGCCGCTATATTCTCCAGGAAAAAGCTCATTTAAAATGTACTATGCCTAAATAGGAAACAGTTCTGTGGTCATTTCTTTTTGGAAATCATGGACACCATGTCCTCCAGACTATAAGGGAAAGGGATCATGTTTCTTTTTATCAATGCTCAGTTCAAAAGCTGCAATGCTAACTGCATACTCCTTTATTAGCCACATATGGGACATATTCCTCTCCCAAAACTTAAGTAAATGCTGCTTCTGGGAATATCACATACAACAGTCTCCAGTGTTTATACAAAATGGTAAAAAAAAAAGAAAACAAATAGAATATTAGATTAGATTAGATTAGATTAGATTAGATTCAATTCAACTTTATTGTCATTGTGCAAGGTACATGTACAGAGCCAATGAAATGCAGTTAGCATCTAACCAGAAGTGCATAGATAGCTTATTTACAAGTGGCAGTGTAATAAATAAGGCTATGAGGTTATACAGAAGGTGTAGTAATATACAGTACATATAACTAAATCTTCTTCTTCTTCTTCTTTCGGCTGCTCCCATTAGGGGTCGCCACAGCGGATCATCCTTCTCCATACCACCCTGTCCTCTACATCTGCCTCTATCACACCAACTACCTGCATGTCTTCCCTCACCACATCCATGAACCTCCTCCTTGGCCTTCCTCTTTTCCTCCTACCTGGTGGCTCCATCTTCAGCATTCTTCTACCAATATAATTCATGTCCCTTCTCTGCACATGTCCAAACCATCTCAATCTCGCCTCCCTCACCTTGTCACCAAAACATGCTACATGTGCTGTCCCTCTAATAAACTCATTTCTAATCTTGTCCATCCTCGTCACTCCCAACGAAAACCTTAACATCTTCAGCTCTGCTACCTCCAGCTCCACCTCCTGTCTTTTACTCAATGCCACTGTCTCTAATCCATACAACATCGCAGGTCTCACCACAGTCCTATAAACTTTCCCTTTCATTCTTGCAGATACCCTTCTATCACAAATCACTCCTGTCACTCTTCTCCACCCACTCCACCCTGCCTGCACTCTTTTCTTTACTTCTCTAACACACTCTCCATTACTTTGCACTGTTGACCCCAGGTACCTGAACTCCTCCACCTTCTCCACCCCATCTCCTGCAACCGCATCACCCACTGCCCTCCCTCTCATTCACACACATGTACTCTGTCTTACTCCTACTAACTTTCATTCCCCTTCTCTCCAGCGCATATCTCCACCTCTCCAGGCTCTTCTCAACCTGCTCTCTACTCTCACCACAAATCACAATATCATCTGCAAACATCATGGTCCAGGGAGACTCCTGTCTGACCTTGTCCGTCAACCTGTCCATCACCACTGCAAACAGGAAAGGGCTCAGGGCCGATCCTTGATGCAGTCCAACCTTCACCCTGAACCAGTCTGTCGTACCTACTGCACACTTCACTGCCGTCACACTGTCCTCATACATGTCCTGCACCACCCTCACATACTTCTCTGACACACCTGACTTCCTCATACAATACCACAACTCCTCTCTTGGCACTCTGTCGTACGCTTTCTCTAAATCCACAAATACACAATGCAATTCCTTCTGTCCTTCTCTATACTTCTCCATCAACATCCTCAAAGAAAATAAGGCATCTGTGGTGCTCTTACTCGGCATGAAACCATACTGTTGCTCACAGATGGTCACCTCTTCTCTCAGCCTGGCTTCCACTACTCTTTCCCATAACTTCATGGTGTAACTGATCAACTTAATTCCCCTGTAGTTACTGCAGGTCTGCACATCTCCCTTATGCTTAAAGATCGGTACCAGCACACTCCTTCTCCATTCCTCAGGCATCCTCTCCCCTTCCAGAATCCTGTTAAACAATCAGGTTAAAAACTCCAATGCCATCTCTCCTAAACATCTCCACGCTTCTACCGGTATGTCATCTGGCCCAACCGACTTTCCATTCTTCATCCTCTTAATCGCTGCTCTCACTTCCTCCTTACTAATCCTATCTACATCCTGCTTCACCAACTCCACATCCTCCAACCTTCTCTCTCTGTGATTTTCCTCATTCATCAGCAGCTCAAAATACTCCCTCCACCTTCTCAACACACTCTCCTCACTAGTCAACACATTTCCCTCTCCAGCCTTTATTGCTCTAACTTGCAGTACATCCTTCCCAGCTCGGTCCCTCTGCCTGGCCAATCGGTATAAATCCTTTTCACCTTCCTTAGTGTCCAACCTCTTATACAGCTCCTCATATGCCTTTTCCTTGGCTTTCGCCACATCCCTTTTTACCTGCTGCCGCATCTACTTGTACTCCTGTCTACTTTTCTCATCACTCTGTCGATCCCACTTCTGTTTTGCCAACCTCTTTCCCCTAATGCTCTCCTGCACTTCCTCATTCCACCACCACATCTCCTTGTCTTGCTTTCTATTTCCAGATGTCACACCAAGTACTTTTCTAGCTGCCTCCTCATCACTCCTGCAGTAGTTGCCCAATCATCCGCACCTCTTCACCACCACCAAGACCCTGTCTGACCTCGTCCCTGAACCTCACACTACACTCTTCCTCCTTCAGTTTCCACCATCTTATTCTTCTTTCAATCCTTACTTTCCTCCTCTTCTTCTTCGCCTCCAAAACCATCCTACAGACCACCATCCGATGCTGTCTAGCTACACTGTCCCCCGCCAACACCTTACAGTCTCCAATCTCCTTCAGGTTGCATCTCCTGCATAGCACATAGTCCACCTGTGTGCACCTTCCTCCACTCTTATACGTCACCCTATGATCCTCCTTCTTCTTAAAATACGTGTTCACCACTGCCATTTCCATCCTTTTAGCAAAATCTACCACCAATTGCCCTTCCACATTCCTCTCCTTAAAACCATACCTACCCATCACCTCCTCATCACCTCTGTTCCCTTCACCTACATGCCCATTAAAGTCTGCCCCAATCACCAATCGTTCCTTCCTAGGTACACCATCTACCACTTCATCTAATTCACTCCAGAATCTTTCCTTTTCCTCCATCTCACAGCCAACTTGTGGAGCATAGGCACTGATGACATTTATCATCATCCTTCAACTTCCACCTTCACGATCATCACCCTATCAGAAACTCTCTTCACCTCTACTACACTCTTACTGTACTCTTCCTTCAGAATCACCCCTACACCATTTCTCTTCCCATCCACACCATGATAAAACAGTTTAAACCCACCTCCAATGTTCCTGGCCTTACTCCCTTTCCACTTGGTCTCCTGAACACACAGCATATCTACCTTTCTCCTCTCCATCATATCAGCTACCTCTCCCTTTACCCGTCATAGTACCAACATTTAATGTACCAACCCGAACCTCTACTCTCCTACACTGCTCCTTTTCCTGCCGTCTCTGTAGACGTCTTCCTCCTCTCCTTCTCCTCCTTCGGCCAACAGTAGCCCAATTTCCACCGGTACCCTGTCGGCTAACGATACCTGTGGCGGTTGTTGTTAACCCGGGCCTCGACCGATCCGGTATGAAATTGTCATTTGTGATCCGCATATTTGATTTGGCATATGTTTTACGCTGGATGCCCTTCCTAACGCAACCCTCCCCATTTACCCGGGCTTGTGCCCGGCACTAAGAGTGCACTGGCTTGTGCCCCCCTAATGGCTGGGTTCAGTACATATAACTGAATAAGGGTATATATATATATATATATATATATATATATATATATATATATATATATATATATATAGTGTCTTTTCCTTGTAGAAGGCAGTTTTGGCAGAAGTCACCTGCAAAGAAAATTTAGTCAGGAGTGCACGGTACGATGAGAGGTCTACATCAAGTTGTGATTTTTTTCCACTTCCTCTCTGCAGATCTGAGCTCTCGTCGACTGCTGCGCAAAACTTCTGACAGCCACAATGTTGGACAAGAAGACTTCTTGGGTCTTGTAGTCAAGGGCCAAAGGAGGTCCATGGTTGAGGAAAGGGATGAGAGGAAGGAGTCTGTAGCAACGTCTAAGGGTAGAGAGGAAAAGAAGTCAGGGTCAGGAAGAGATGAAAGACTACAGAAAGTTACAGTGGAGGGAGAGAGAGAGTGAAGGTTAGGACGGATAAGAGAGACATGTAAATTATTTTTAGGTTGAATAGGAAGAGTGATTAAAAAGGAAACCAGGTGATGATCAGAGATTGGAAGTGGAGTGGCAGTCATGTCTGTAGCTGGAGTAGGGCGGGTGAAAACCAGGTCCAGGACATTTCCTCCCTTGTGTGTTGGAGGGCAGCTGTTAAATGTCAAGGAGAAGGTATTCAGAAAAGGCAAGAGGCAAGATGACTGAAGTTTGTCGGATGGGAGGTTGAAGTACATCTTATTAATAATTAGCACATTATCTGTGCAAAGCTGCTTTGAGACAATGTTTATTTTTAAAAGCGCTATACTAATAAAAATGAAAATGAATTAATATATATTTATCTTTTGTTCAGAATTTTTAATAGTAACACAGTAGCTTACTTACTGACATAATTGTTCAGAGGCAAACTAAGTAGGTTTTAATCTTAAAATTGTGAGTGATACATTTGAACGAGGGATCTATTGTAATCTATTGGGTCTCTGTTTATTTTAATGGAAGAGAAATGAACATAATAATGGTGTGAGAGTCAGTTCAGCTATGTGTTGAGAGGCATGCTGAAAAGACTGATGCACCAGCAGCATGGGCTGATTAAAACCCACGAACAATAGGTGATGCATAAAAGCTTTTGAATTTAAGTAAAAATAAACTCTCAAAAGTAAATTTGGGCAGAGCTTCATGAATTTGTGAAATATTGTGTTTAAAATGTATGTTCTGGATAACATAAATTTGAAACAAATTAAAATATTCACCAAAACAGTAAAATAATTTTTGAATTGACAGTACATTATATCATCAGAAGAAATTAAAGAATCTGGAGAAAACTCTGTGCAAAATGGGCAAAAGTGAAAATCAGTGTTGAATGCCTGTGATATTTAAGCCCCCGTAGCACTGCATTTAAAACAGTCATGATTCTGTAATGTAAATCACTACATGGCCTCCAAAAATCATTGTCTGTGAACAGTTTGTCATGTCATCTCTAAAAGCAGGTTAAATCTCTAGCATGCAAAGAAGAAGGAATGCGTGAACATGATCCAGAAATGCCGCTATATTCTCCAGGAAAAAGCTCATTTAAAATGTACTATGCCTAAATAGGAAACAGTTCTGTGGTCATTTCTTTTTGGAAATCATGGACACCATGTCCTCCAGACTATAAGGGAAAGGGATCATGTTTCTTTTTATCAATGCTCAGTTCAAAAGCTGCAATGCTAACTGCATACTCCTTTATTAGCCACATATGGGACATATTCCTCTCCCAAAACTTAAGTAAATGCTGCTTCTGGGAATATCACATACAACAGTCTCCAGTGTTTATACAAAATGGTAAAAAAAAAGAAAACAAATAGAATATTAGATTAGATTAGATTAGATTAGATTCGATTCGATTCAACTTTATTGTCATTGTGCAAGGTACATGTACAGAGCCAATGAAATGCAGTTAGCATCTAACCAGAAGTGCATAGATAGCTTATTTACAAGTGGCAGTGTAATAAATAAGGCTATGAGGTTATACAGAAGGTGTAGTAATATACAGTACATATAACTAAATAAGGGTATATATATATATATATATATATATATATATATAGTGTTTTTTTTTTTATATATAAGTATGATACAGTATGAAGTGGTATGACAGATATAGCTGTACAAAAGGAATGTCATTATGAACATATACATATACAGTGGAACCTCGGGTTACGAATTTAATTCGTTCCGGTACTTTATTCGTAACCTGAAAAGTTCGTATCCCGATACAAATTTCCACATAATAATGAACAGAAACTTCGGTAATTCGTTCTGGACAACCAAAAATATTACTTAAATAAAAATAAAGCCAATATTCACTAATATTATTTACTTTTAACATGTTATATTAAAATTATACCACATAAAAACATACAAAAGAGGAAAAGATCTTTACCGGGTACTTTCCCTTTGAGAAGACTCGCTGCAGGAGACGACGTTCGTAGAAGGGGGAGGAGGGAGAGTTATTGTTTGGAAGGAGAATCTTATTATATTATATTATTATATATTATTATATATTATATTATTATATATTATTATATATTATATTATAGAATATTAAAGACAGTGTTATTAACACGAACGCTGAGACAATTGTTGCATTAGAGGGAAAATGAGAGCTGTTTCTTTAAGGCTACTATCAGTTGGTATTGAAGTCCAGAGTGAAATTCATTATGGGTATTGTACTGAAAAGACTGTAACCCTGCTAATCTATCTTCATAAAAACAAGTAAAGCGGTTATGCATCGGCTAATGTTGTCCATCTCATCATTCCACGAGCATCAACTAACGAGTTGTTACGCTGCCGCCGGGAAAACTTCAAGCAGATAAGTAACACGATGCTCTCGCTAGGGACACAGGACGCTAACTGATGTGACGAGCTGCGTGGATAGAGCAAAAACAACCAACTTGCCTGCGATTTTTTGGTGAGCGACGTTCGTATCCCGATATATTGTTCGTAACCAGGGGCAAAAATTTTTATGAACTGCGATTCGTAACCTGAATTATACGTATGCCGGGGCGTTCGTAACCCGAGGTTCCACTGTATATATATGGTGCAAGGATGCATGATTTTAAAGTGGTGCAAAATAGTGCAAAACACAGAAGAAAAGTGAGAGTGCAGTGGTGATTGTTAACACCATATCAGCTGTTCAGTGCAGAAACAGCCACAGGAAGAAGCTATTTTTCAGTCTATTTGTTCTGGCTCTGAGACAATGATAGCGTCCGTGGTTGGGGTGAGAGGGATCTTTCATGATGCCCCTCGACCTTTGCAAACAGCATTTTAAAAAAAATGTTCTCCAAGGTGGGTAGTTCATACTGATTATTTGTTGGGCGGTTTTCAGCACTCTCTGAAGGGCTTTACAGTCTGAAGCTGTGCAGCTGCTGTACCACACTGAGATGCAGTTTGTGTAGACTTGTTCATGACAAAGGTCTTGGACAATGACCAGGATATTAAATTAAATAAGTACTCTTTACTACCACGATGTACCAAATGGCATCTCAGATTTCACAACACATAAAATCTTTAGGTTGGTGGGCTACATCAGGTTCCACTACTGTCATTTATGAACAAGAATCTGAAGCTATCATGAGTGAAACTGAGCAAGATGACGCCAGTGAGGTTCCCTGTGACGCCAGTGAGGTCACGACTGCTCCGGCTATGTTTATCTTTTTGTGTTTATTTTATATTTTTATTTACTTAGTTACCATTCCACCTACACAAGATGGACATCATTAGATATGACAAAGCCACTAATATCTATTGGTGCACAATCCACTCACCTTTCGCCGTTTTTAAACCCGGACCCATGCTGGCCGAGCGAGATCCTGAGGAAGAACAAAGGACACGACCCATCCCGGCATCCATGAGGGAAACGAGCTGGCATCAGGAACAGGCTGAGGGCACGCGCACACTGCGCTCCATTACCTAGTATCCTGTTAGCCAACGTCCAGTCACTGGAAAACAAGCTCGATGACCTCAGGGCAAGGGTCAAGTTCCAGAGGAACATTCGGGACTGCAACCTTCTCTGCTTCACCAAGACATGGCTGAACCCAGCAGTACCGGACCACACCATTCAGCCAGCCGAGTTTTTCTCGGTTTACCGCATGAACAGAACACTGTCGGGGAAGTCAGGAGGAGGTGGAGTGTCTGATGGAGAACAACCACTGGTGCGACAGCGCGATAATCGTTCCCCTTTCACGCTCCTGCACACCAAATCTGGAGCTACTGACCATCAAATGACGGCCCTCTGGAATTCAGCTCAGTCATAGTCAGTGTCGTTTATATTCCACCTCAAGCGGACACGGACACTGCAGTATGGGACTTAAATGAGACAATAACACTTCAACAAACACTGTATCGGGACGCTGCGCTCATTGTGGTGGGAGATTTTAACAGTGCCAACCTCAAGCGCACACTACCGAACTTCCAGCAGCAAATCACCTGCCCCACCAGGGGCGAAAGGACACTGGACCACTGTTACACACCATTTAAGAACAGCTACAAGGCACAATCACGTCCACCGTTCGGGAAATCTGACCATGCCACCATCTTCCTAAGGCCTGTTTACAAACAAAGGCTGGAACAGGAAGCTCTGTTTCAGAGGGAGGTCACGCGCTGGACTGACCAATTAATGGCCGCTCTGCAGGACGCTTTGGATGATGCAGACTGGGACTCAGGCGCAGCTCTGATGATGTCAACATGTTTACGGAAGCGGTTGTTGGGGTTTCATCAGGAAACTAGCAGATGATACGGTGCAGAAAAACACCATCACACCTCGATGCTCTGAGATCCCGCTCCGCTGCCTACAACACGGGGCTCGCCACCGGGGACATGGACGAGTACAATGCTGTGTCTTACAGTGTTCGCAGAGCAGTGAAGGATGCAAAACGGCGCTACGGAAAGAAACTAGAGTCACAGTTCCAACATGGTGGCTCTAGGAGCCTGTGGCAGGGACTAAGAACAATCACAGACTACAGAACACCATCTTCAAGAATGGGGAATGCGGACACTTCTCTTGCAGACGAGCTAAACATCTTTTTTGCTCACTTTGAGGCTGCAGCTAACCACAAACAGCATGAACGCCGGGAGAGCCGGAGAGGTAAACACGTTCACCATCTCTTGAGGAGGGCATTAAAGAGAGTGAATACCAGGAAGGCAGCAGGACCAGATGGCATCACAAGTTCAGGTTCTGAAAGCCTGCGCTGACCAGCTAGCACTGGTGTTCAACCTCTCACTGGAACAGTCTGTTGTCCCCTCATGCTTCAAACAGTCCAACATTGCTCCTGTCCCAAAGAAACCCCAGCCCGCCTGCCTCAATAACTACCGCACTGTAGCCATGACCACAGTAGTGAAGTGCTTTCAGAGACTGGTCAGAGACTTGTCAGAGACTTCATCACTGCATCACTACCAGACACACTGGATCCTCTACAGTTCGCGTACCGCCAGAACCGTTCTACTAAGGAAGCCATTGCTCATCTCCTCCACACTAGGATAAGGCCACCTGCACTATAGGAAAGGGAATTATACAAAGTTGCTGTTTGTGGACTACAGTTCAGCATTTAACACAATAATTCCCTCCAGACTCACCTCTAAGTTGGAGGTCCTGGGACTCAGCCTGCCGCTGTTCCAATGGATCTCTAACTTCCTGACAGACAGACCACAAGCCGTACGGGTTGGAAAACACACCTCATCCACCCTCACCCTCAGCACTGGAGCTCCCCAGGGTTGTGTTCTGGGCCCCCTGCTGTGCTCACTGTACACATACGACTGTGTGGCCACTTCCAACTCCACCACCATCATCAGGTTTGTTGACAACACTGTTGTGGTGGGTCTGATCTCCAACAACGACGAGACGGCCTACCTACAGGAGAGATGGTGCCAGGAGAACAACCTTCTCCTAAACGTCAGCAAGACTTTGACAAGTTGATAGTGGACTTCAGCACGAAGGAGGAGCGGTCATACCAACCAATAAACATCAACGGGACCCCAGTGGAGAGAGTAGACAGTTTCCGGTACCCTGGTGTTCACATCACTCAGGACCTGTCTTGGTCCTGTCACACCAACACCCTGGTGAAGAAAGCCTGGCAGCGTCTGTACCATCTGAGACGCTTAAGGGACTTTAAACTACCCTCTTAGGTGCTAAAGACTTTTTACACTTGTACCATTGAAAGCGTTCCATCAGAACGCTCTCAATGGTACATGTGTACCATTGAGTCGTAGTGCGACTGGTCCGGCACCGTGGACTCTTTTCATTGTTGCATTCAGGGAAATGCTTCCGCTCCCTGAAAGCGAACACAGACAGAACGAGGAGGAGCTTCTTCCTGCAGGCCATTCGAAGTTTAAGAAACACCCAGGATCTAAAAACTGGTCCACTTTCTCCATCGCCACACTTTTCTGCAAATATTTTTTTTTTCGCACTAAGACTTTAAGGACTATCACATCAACCACCTTATGTGATTACTGTTATCTGTCATAAGCATACCTTGTATATACACTTTTTCCTTATATATATATGTATATATATATATATATATATATATATATATATATATATATATATATATATATATATATTTTTTTTTTTTTTTTACATAGTTTATACTCTTTATTTATCTGCCTTCTTTTTCTTTGTTTTATTTTTCTCCCCATTCTATTCCCTCATGCCGGACAGTCATATAAAGCATTTCACTGCATGGCATACTGTGTATGTGACAAATAACATTTGATTTGATTTGATTTAATTTGAAACTGCATAGTTGAACATAGAAAAAGGTCCATGTTATTTGTTATTGTCAGGCGAAAGCGACGTAAATATAACAAGGTTTAATAGTCTTTAAACAGAATACAAACAGCCAGGAAGTAGCCATACCGTAAAAGGCTTGTAGTCTGTAATAGAACTAGGAAACGGGTAAAGTCCATAGAATGGGTAGTCCATGAATGATCTCCAGAATGCACTGTAGAATGGACGATGAGTGCATGAGAGTGAGGGCCTTAAGTAGGGGGAGAGATGATGGGAAACAGGTGACGGTGATTAGTAAGTGGGTGAGGCGCTGTGAGCGTGCTGGGTGCTGAGAAAAGCGTGGCCGGTGGTTCCCTGACTTAGCATACAGTGCTATGAAAAAGTATTTGCCCTAAATTTTACATTTCTTTTAAGATCATCAATTATTTTTTTATTTTACACAAAGATACCTTGAGTTAATAAAACAAATAAAATAAATAAATTAAAATGAAAAAAAGATGGACCTGGATGGCCTGCCATAATTGATGGAACCATGACTTCCCCACTCCACCAGAAAATCCTAAAGGAGAATGTCCAGCCATCAGTTCATAACCTCAAGCTCAAGCATACTTGGTTTATGCATTAGGACAATGATTCAAAATACACCAGCAAGTCCACCTCTAGATGGCTACAAAAAAAAAGGTTTTCGAGTCACCTGGTCCATGCTAAAAAAAAAAACTCTATTATGCAGAATTAAAAGAATTCTGCAAAGAAGAGTGGGCCAAAATTCTATTGAACTGAATTGAATATAACACATTTTTATTTATATAGCGCTTTGAACAATGGACATTGTCTCAAGGCAGCTCTACAAAGATAATGTAATAATAAAGAATGAATAAGATTGTTCTTTACAAGTGTAGTTAGTCTCTAATGAACAAGCATGTGGCAAAGAAAAACTCCCTGTTGTAGGCAGGGTGGAGTGGATGGAGAAGAGTGGAAGGAGTGATTTGTGATCGAAGGGTATCTGCAAGAGTAAAAGTTTATAGGAATGTGGTAAGACCTGCTATGTTGTATGGTTTAGAGAAAGTGACACTGAGTAAAAGACAGGAGGTGGAGCTGAATGTAGCAGAGCTGAAGATGTTGAGATTTTCATTGGGAGTGACATGGATGGACAGGATTAGAAACGAGTTTATAAGAGGAACAGCGCATGTAGGACGTTTTTGGGACATAGTGAGAGAAGCCTGATTGAGATGGTTTGGATATGTGCAGAGGAGGGACATAGGGTACATCGGAAGGAGAATGCTAAAACCTACTGATAAAACGCTTGAATAAATAAATATGTTTTCAACCTTGACTTGAACACTGAGACTGTGTCTGAGTCCTGAACTCTAATTGAAAGGCTGTTTATAACAATGGGGCTTTGTAAGAGAAAGATCTTCCCAACACACTGTGACTGGAAGACCATCCAGAGATACTACGTAATCGAAAAGTTTACTTCTAGCTGCATGTGGTCCTAGTAAAACTATTTTTGTCTTATGTGAGTTTAGCAGAAGGGAGTTATCAAGCGTCCACTGTCTAATGTCCTATACACACTCTTCATTAAGCTGATCTCTCTCATCTGGTTTTGCTGAAACATACAACTGTGTGTAATCAGAATTGCAATGGAAGCTAATACCATATATACATATAATTTCACAAACTTTACCTTACAGAGTGTGAAGAACTCACCATTTTCATCAACAAACCAAGCAAATAGTCAAATAAGACCTAAGCCAGGAGAGAGCTGTTCCTTTTATTCTCTAGTCTAGCAAGGAGAATATTATGATCAGTGGTATCAAAAGCTGCACTGAAGTCCAGCAAAAGGAGACACAACCCTGTGCTATGATGAGGCCTAAATCGTGACTGATATATTTAGAAAATAATGTTCCTAAGTAGGTGCTACAACCCTTTTTAGAATCTCTGAGATAAAGGGGAGGTTTAATATTGGCCTATAGTTCTACAGATGACAGCGGTCAAATTCAGGATTTTTTTTTAATTACAGGGTTGATAACGGCTAATTTGAAAGATTTAGGTGCATACCCAGTGCTAATAAAAGAGTTTATGATTTTTAGAACAGGTTCAAGTATTATATATAAAATATATATCTTTTAATTTCTTTTATATATCATATAAAAGAAATTGTCATTCTCTTGAATGAGTAAAACTTTGTAATTGATTATCTGATATAGTGCTATCCACAGGGTTATTTATAAAATAGATTGGATTTATGTTAATCATCTGGATTTTTTGCCTGATGTTTTCAATTTTATTATTGAAAAATTCCTCCACAGTGATGTACCAAATATATGTAAAATGTTGATGTAAAATATGTTGATATTGAATGCGGTTGATATTTGGGTGGCAAAAATTGTTTTAAGTTTAGAGGGAAAATTACTTTTTCACATAGGGCCAAGCTGGTTTGGACAGCTTTTTTTCACCTCAATAAATGATCATCATTATTTACTGCATTTTGTATTTACTCGTGTTATCTTTACTTAAATTTTAAATTTTGCTTTATAATCTGAATATGCAATAAGAAAAAAAAAAGAAGGAAAGGGCAAATACATTTTTACAGTATTTCTGGTTTCTGATTAAGATCGCCTCAGATTACTGTTCTTAGCTGACAGTACTTTTTAACACAATGTGAATTACTAAATATAGAAACTCAAAGTTGCATTCATTTCTGTTCTGTTTCTGTCTGTGTGTGAAGGCTCTGAGTCGATGCAGGTTTGACAGTATTCAGATGCCTTCAGCCTCTGTTTTCTGCAGAAGGAAGAAAATAGGTGATTTTATATTGTATTTTGTTCTCCTAAGACATCTTAAACCAAATGTTCAAATTCATACAAAAAACCTTGAGCTTCTGCAGTTTGGTCATCTCTCCTCTCCTAATCTCTCTCAGTCTTTCTACTTGTGTTTCTCTATCCGTGTGTGCATGTATAAGAAGATTTAAGTATCACTGCACTGATTCAATCTTCCAAAATATTTCTGTAGTGTTTGCTTTAAGAATTTCTCTTAAAAGGAGAAATCCTGACAATTCCTCATATAGAGAGATTGAATGAATTTGTTAAATTATGCTGAAATAAGTAAAACAGATAAGAAGAACATATCCTTAAATATTAAATATTAACTGTAAAACACACACACACACATCTGTAATATGTACATAATATACATTATTTAAATTAATTATTTATGTCTGTATTTTGAGTCTCCAGCAGCTGGAACCAAATTTCTTGTGTGTGCCAATACACTTGGCCAAAAACCTGATTCTGATTTGTATTACCCAAATGGGGTCTAACAAATGAAAACTTTAATTTTTTCATTTATTTAATTGTATTTAATCAATTTAATTTGTGGCAATTTAATCAAGTACTAAATTAAATTAGTATGATAAAAACATGTTTTACATTAATTAGATGTATTAAATTTTATTTTTATATTTAGTTTTTTAGAACAGTAAATCTATACTGCACATTGACCTGCACATTACTACTCTAAAATATATCCAAGTTTAATTTCTACAGCATTGTTTCTGCACACCTTTGATCATTTTCTCTTCCATTTTTAGCCATCCTGGTCCATTGGGGTGTTCCAGGCACTGTGCCTCGGTCAGCCCCAGGTGGCATTTCTGTGGGTTAGCCGTCAGTCTCGCCCCCTCAGTTCCTGCAGTACCTAAGTTAGGTGGTATATGTGGTCAGTCCAGGTATTTATGTGTATAACCATGTTGAGGTACACATCTGCAAACTGTCGGTGGGGACTTAAGACTATGTCCATAAGCCTCTGGAAGGTTGTGGGTCTCCGTAGAGGCAGAACAGAAAGACTCTATACTGCTAGTGGCTGCTGGAGGTGCTGAATGCTGTCTGGACAGGCATGTACATCTTTAAGCCGGGGCATAAGAAGTTTGGGTGCCAGTGGCAGACAGACAAAGGGTGTAGCGAGAATTCTGGCCAATGTGACGAGGCAGAGCGATGCTTTCTGCAGAGGTTTGGGGTGGAGTGATGCCCTCTGTGCAGGTCTGAGGCAGTGCAACGCCCTTTGCAAAAGGTCAGGAATGGAGAGTATTCACTGCAGTATTCTGAAATAGAGCAGCACCCTCTCTGGCACCCTCTGCAAAGCTCAGGAGCAAGGTGGCACAACACCCTCTGTGAAGGTCAAAAATTAAGTGGCATCCCCTGCGGCACTCCGGAAAGGAGCAGTGGGAGGAGCAGTTGTATATTTTTGGCTTTGCTGAAATATACAACTATGTATCATCAGCATAGCAATTGAAGCTAAGCTCCTTAGCTAGGCTAGGGAGTAAATCAATGTCCTCAGCATGGCAGGCAGATTGTGAGACATTCTCTGCAACGCAGCAGGGCCAGGAGGCATATTTGGCCGAGCAGACACGCTGGGGTAAATGCTTAGCTGGGCGGACAGGCAGTTTGGTAATCTCCGCAGGTTGGGAGAACTGGGCAATGTCCCCAGCCAGGCAGAAATGCTTGGCAATGCTCTTGGTGGGAATCACAGGCTGTGACTCCCCTGTGGGGCTTCAAGCATGAGTCATGCCCCCGGCAGGCCCATGAAGCTGGACGATGCCCCCAGCGGGGATCATGGGATAGCTGTTTTAAGATGTCATCTAGAGCCAATAACAATAACGGGCATAACGTACCCCAATATACTGTTCTCTGCTGGGGGCTGAGCTTTGAAAGAACGATAAGCTCAGGTGTGTCGATGATTTGCCAGTTTGAGGCACGGCAAAATTATTGTCAGGGAAATGTGACTGAAGGGACCCAAAATGCAGGACACAACAGGGGTATAGTGAAAACAGTTTTTTAAAAGTGAGGCAGGCTGGGGGAAAAAAAACACAGAGCAAAAAAACTACTTTAAAATGTTCAAAAACTGAGTCTGAAATAACAGTCCTATTTCAAAAGCGGGCAGACAGAGCAATGTAGTAAGAACCAAAATCAGAATCCAAATTTCAAATGGCAGCAAAATAGAGCAATAAAGGGCAGAGCAAGAACACAAACAGCAGCTAAACCAGAATTCAGTGCCGTAAAACTTCATTTAAGTGCTGCAATCCCAGGAGATTCTGACTGTGGTATTTGTCGCCAACTAACAGAATGCCGAAAGTGCCGGCTTAGGTTGAATCCATTTTTTTTATATTTATTTGGTATAGCCGATTATATCAGGTAGTAGTTTTCCTGGCTGACCCTCTTTGGGGAATGTGTAAAGTCCCTGGCACCAAGCCAGCATCTGCATCCTGCATCTTTCTGACATACTCGATCACCAATCTGTAAAACGATGGCTGTTTTTCTTTTACAGCAAAGTGTACATACATTAAGCGGAGGTCCCAATTCCTGCCTCCCGTGTCTGTCACCCCCCGTAGCAACCTCTAGGGCATTTGGTTAAAGCACTTTACCAAGTCATCAGTATGGGGTGGTACACCGATATTCTGAGGTTTTTGACCTGCAACATGCAGCAAAGATCGAAAATTAGTTTGGATATGAATAGCTACCTTGGTCTGTTAGGATATCCTTCAGGATCCCAACTCTGCTAAAGAGGAGTACTAGCTCTCAGCTATATTTTTTGTAGAGTCGTTCCTTAACCTCCTAGTTGTCAGCGCCATGCCAGCACGACGATATCCTATTGTTCTCAGGTGTTAATGTTTAGCAATAGATTAAATAAAAAGGGACAAGAGTAACCATGACTAACTATACATCATTCTAAAGGGCTAAGCCTCAAGCAGCAATTTCAGATCACTGTTTTTCAATGGATAACGTATAACAAATTTATTTGCTGAATTTGTGTAAGCAGTACACAAAAACAACATGCATAAATGCAGTACTTACACATTTATTATAATAACGAGTCACAAACACATCCACTGCTGCTAATCCCAGTTTATTTTGAAAGATATGGCTCCACTGAACAATGTCATAAAGCATTTTTTCTCCAAACAAACAATAGTGTTGTAATTTAGATGGTTATTCTTTTTTTACACAGAACTTCATCTGGTGTTTGTGTGTATATGTTTCAGAATAACTTTCACATAAAAATCGACATCTTGCTGGTAAAAATATGACTGGTAAAATATAGTGTTACAAAACAAATGAGACCACACACTAAAAATAAATAAATAAATAAATACAGTAAAAGAGGCGGAATCTTGGTTTTGAGTCTACACTATAGGCAGGTGTCCAGGTGACTATTATACACCACCCATCATTTAAACCTTTTATTTCCAGCCAGTAGTATTATGGAAACCAAATGATTGATGGAAAATGTAGCCAATTAGTGCAGGATTCTAAATATATATGGGAGGATTTTATTCCCCATTTGGGTGAGTCTTATTTTTATTACTCTTTTGAAACTCTTACTGGTCGAAGCAGCACACGTGCATACAAAACAGGAAGTGGTTATGGCTTTCAGTTCTGCTCAAACAGCTGTTTTCAGCTCATGCTAACTGGACTTTGTTTTCCAAAAAAAAAAAAAAAAAAAAGGACACTGTACGGTGGCCGAGAAGTGCAAAACACATGAACAAATCCAAAAACAAATCAACAAATCCAAAAACAAATCAACAAATCCGAAAACAAATTAACAAATTTGAATACAAAACAACAAATCCAAAAACACATTAACAAATCCGAAAACAAATTAACAAATTAGAAAACACTAACAAATCCAAAAACAAAATAACAAATCCGAAAACAAATTAACAAATTTAAAAACAAATTAACAAATCCGAAAACAAATGAACAAATTCAAAAACAAATTAACAAATCCGAAAACAAATTAACAAATTCAAAAACACATTAACAAATCCAAAAAACACAACGACAAGCCAGACAAACCGGAAAAGGTAGCTATAGTTTGCAAATGGAAACTTACACATCATTGGACAAGACACCTGTCAGTCAAGATATACAGGTGAGTGACAGGTGTCTTGTCCAATGATCTGTAAGTTTACGTTCACAAACTATACCTACCTTTTCCGGTTTGTCTGAATCGGTGCACGAAACACATTAACAAATCCAAAAAACACAACGACAAGTCAGACAAACCGGAAAAGGTAGGTATAGTTTGCGAATGGAAACTTACCGATGATTGGACGAGACACCTGTCATTCAAAATATACAGGAAGTATGAAATCTCATAACTTTGTTTCTTGTACATGTGTAAAATTGTCCGTTTACTTTAAACTTTTTTATATTATTTGGATTAGTGCACCTTTAAATATAAAAAATAAGAGAAATAAACATTGGCAAGCAAGGAGACACTGGAATTAATCCAAACATACTTTGAGGAAGGAAATTCATATGCAGTGATGTTGGAGATGCTGCAGTATATCATGACATAAAGATCTAAGAAATTGTACGATTTGGCACGTTTTACGCTGGATGACCTTCCTAACGCAACCCTACCCATTTATCCGGGCTTGGGACCGGCACTGTTTGTGCAACTCTAATGGCTGGGTTCGGTTCCCTGACCGGGAATCGAACCCAGGCCGCGGCCGGTGAGCGCACCAAATCCTAACCACTAGACCACCAAGGAACCCAAACTGGGTACAGGGTACGACATGCAGTGAAATGCTTTTTACGACGGTCCGGCATGAGGGAATAAAATGGGGTGAAAAGGAGAATAAAAAAAATAAATATAATAACAAAATATAAAAAATATATAATAACAAGAAAAAGAAGGCAGATAAATAAGGATATAATATATATATATATATATATATATATATATATATATATATATATATATATATATATATATATATATACACAAAAAATGCTTATGGCAGTGTGCAGTTAAACAGTAAACAAGAAAAATGCAATGAATCTTTTGTCCTTTGTAGAAAAATATGATTTACAGAATAAACCATAGCCCTGTTTATTTTTATCCTTTTTCTACTTAAATTGTATTATTATTATTATTATTATTATTATTATTATAAATTGTATTTATGTATGTGTATATATTTGTATTTTCATGCACCTGTTCTGTGTATTGTAATGTAAATTGTACATGTTATTGCCATGTTGTTTGTATATGGTTAATTGCTTAATAAAAACATAAATAAATAAATAAATAAATAAATAAATAAATAAATAAATAAATAAATAAATAAAAGGGGAAAAAAAATGTTGTACTTCCTGTATATTTTGAATGACAGGTGTGTCGTTGTGTTTTTTTGGATTTGTTAATGTGTTTCGTGCACCGATTCAGACAAACCGGAAAAGGTAGGTATAGTTTGTGAACGTAAACTTACAGAATGTTCTGTAAGTTTCCGTTCACAAACTACCTACCTTTTCCGGTTTGTCTGAATCGACCTGGCTGATAACAAATCCAAAAAACACAAAGACAAGCCAGACAAACCGGAAAAGGTTGGTAGTTTGTGAATGGAAACTTACAGATCATTGGACGAGATTTGTTAATTTGTTTTTGAATTTGTTAATTTGTTTTCGGATTGTTATTTTGTTTTCGGATTTGTTAATGTGTTTTTGGATTTGTTGTTTTGTTTTTGAATTTGTTGATTTGTTTTTGGATTTGTTAATTTGTTTTTAGATTTGTTAATTTGTTTTCGGATTTGTTAATGTGTTTTGCACTTCTCGGCCACCGTAACACTAAGATTTATCTGAGATTTAAACAAAGCAACGATGTGGAAAATATTTTTGGTGGTGGAGTAACAACAGACACTTGGAGATCTGCATGGAGATGGAGAATCTAAACCTATTTTACATCTGTAAGTTACAATATATCTCCTTTTACAGTTTTATATGATTTTATAGGTTTTATTGTCTGTGTGTGTGTGTGTGTGTGTGTGTGTGTGTGTGTGTGTGTGTGTGTACAGGATAATAATTTGGAACTTGGATTGATTTTCTGCTGTGTATAATTTGCGCAGCCCATAAATAGGTTTAGCTTACCTAGCAACGTCTTAAATATAACTTTTGTAATAGCTCAGAAAGCCTACAAGGCGGTGAACTTCTCCAACGTTTTGAGGTATTTTATCACGAAGTACCCTCACAGCATCCAGATCTTTCTCCACTCTTACTCCATCCGCCGACACAAGGCGACCCAGGTACCAGACCTCCTGCTTAAACAACTCACATTTAGCTGGACGCAGCTTGACTCCATGCTGCTGGAGGACCCTGAGCACGACTCGCAATTTTTCGACATGTTCTTCAAAGAATTTGGCAAAGCAGAGAACATCATCCAAGTAGGGCAGGCAGCACTCATCACGGATGAACTCTAACATTTCTTCCATACTCCGTTGAAAAGCGGCGGGATCATTTGATAAGCCAAAAGGGACCCTTACCCATTTAAATAGGCCCCAAGGGGTCACAAATGCTGTCAAGTGCCTCAACCCTTCGGCCATAAACCCCTGGTGATAAGCCTTGCCCTGGTCAAGTATGGAGAACCAGCGATAACCACCCAGGGTGTTCATGAGATCCTGGATTCTTGGTAGTGGATGACGATCAGGAATGGTCTTCCTGTTGAGCTGTCTGTAGTTCTTTACATAGTCGTAGTGTGCCATCTTTTTTCGGATGCACACTACTGGGGCAGCATAGGGTGAACGAGATTTTACTATCCAGCCCTTAGCAAGCAAGTCCTGTGCATACTCCTTAACTTCTTTCAAGAGTGGCTTGGATATAAAACCTTTGTAGAGCATGGGACCAGCAGTTTGCATGCCTGTCCCAGTCGTTTGGTATGAAAGTATTGGAGATCCTCTCTAATAAAAAATATGAGGCCGGTTGAGTCTGGTTGCCTTGCTGGTTTTCACCTTTAATCTGCATCACCTGCCTGCAGCAGTGTTTAAACCCAAAAAGGTAACTTAGGATGACCCTCCTTCTGTTCCCAGCTGAAGTTACCTTCTCGGGTGAACTAGTGAAACATACCGGACACAGGGTTAGTGGCATTCACCTTTTGCTACTGTGTCATCAGTTTCTGTCTCCTCCCTACGAGCAAAGGCAGAAAGAGATCATTTATCAATACGACAATTAGTGGCCACTATGCACTCAAACATCAATGATAGTTTCAGTTTTACTTGAGGTGTGAATTGTGGGCAGGCCTTACTCACTTATATTGAAGGCGTTTGTAGGTAACCCTAAGGCCAATAATGCTTACTATTTATTTATCATCTCATATATTGTTCTTTTGCGTTCTTAAAATTCATACATTGATCTCAAATTGGGAGAGCAGTCATGTGTCTTAAACCTATCTCTGTAGTCACCTCTTACAGACACAGATGTTCCCATCCACAAAACAGAGGTCACATTGCCAGTATCCTCCTCTATCCATCTCCTCTCAATCTCAAACAGTTGTGGTAGGTTGCCAGTATGCTGTAAGGAAAGCTGAATTTATCACAGCCTTGGATTCCCACTACATCTTTGACGTTTTGGCACTTACTGAGACCTGGATATCCCCACAGAACACTGCTACACCTGCTGCTTTGTCTTCTGCCTATGCTTTCTCTCACTCACCAAGAGAAACCTGTAGAGGTGGTGGTACAGGTTTATTGTTGTCATGGAGATGATGTTTCACACCTCTCCCTTTGTCTCATCTAACCATGTCTTCTTTTGAATTCCATGCAGTTTCAGTTACCTCTCCAATCAACCTCATCATCATTGTCATCTACCGCCCTCCTGATCCCCTTGGAGACTTCCTAGAAGAAATGGACACACTTCTCAGTACTTTCCCTTCTGACAGCACCCCTCTGACAGTTCTTGGTGACTTCAACCTCCCATCTGACAAACTTCAGTCATCTTGCCTCCTGACTTTACTGAATACCTTCTCCTTGACATTTAACAGCTTCCCTCCAACACACAAGGAAGGAAATGTCCTGGGTTTTCACTGGTTTTCATCCACCCTACCCCAGCTACAGACATGACTGCCACTCCACTACAAATTTCTGATCACCAGGTTTCCTTTTCAATCACTCTTCCTATTCTACCGAAAAGAAAATGTATATGTCTCTCTTATTCATCCTAACCTTCACTCCCTCCTCTGTAACCTCCTGTACTCTTTCATCTCTTCCTGACCCTGACTCCTTTTCCTCTCTACCCATGGACTTCGCCACTGACTCCTTCCTCTAATCTCTTTTCTAAACCCTGGACCTTCTCTGCCCCTTAACTACAAAACCCAAGAAGACTTCTTGTCCCACACCCTGGCTGTTAGAAGTTTTGTGCAGCAATCGACGAGAACTCCGATCAGCAGAAACACAGTAGAAAAAAAATCACAACTCGATGTAGACCTTGCATCTTACCAAATTTTCTTTGTATGTGACTTCTGCTAAAACTGCCTTCTACAAGGAAAAGCTCAAGGCTTCTGCACCAGATCCTCGTAAGCTCCACAACATCTCTTCAGTACTCAACCCCCCTGCCACACCTGCTCCATCCTCCCTGACTGCTAATGACTTTGCCTCCTTCTATAATGAAAAGATTAAGGAAATCTGCCAGACCTTCACTTCCTCCCCAACAATGACTACACAACACAGCCAGGCATCCGCTACTCCTTCGTTGTCAAGCTTCTCAATCTTAACAGAAGATGAGATACCGCAAGTCATCCAATCTTGCAATCCCACCACCTGCCCTCTGGATCCAATCCCTTCAACTATGCTTCAGACTATCTCACAAGATCTCCTGCCCTTCATCTCCACAATCATCAATGGGTCCTTAACATCTGGCTATGTGCCAAATACCTTAAAGCAAGCAAGGGTCATTGCCATCTTAAAGAAACCTGCTCTGGATCCATCAGACATCAACAACTATAGACCGGTATCACTTCTCTCCTTTCTTTCTAAATTTTTGGAAGGCACGGGTTTTAACCACCTGCCTGTCTATCGCTCACAGAACAACCTCAATAATCCAAACCAGTCTGGGTTTCAAGCAGCACATTCCACAGAGATGGCCCTTTTGGCTGTTTTATCTGTACTTATCTTCTTGGACCTTTCAGCAGCAGTTGACTCGCTCATACCAGGTAACATGGAGGGGATCCAAATCTGCCCAGTGCAGACTCACCACTGGTGTCCCACAAGGCTCGGTACTTGGTCCTCTACTTTTCTCACTCTATAACCACTCTATTAGTGAAGTCATATCCTCACATGGATTTTCTTACCACTGCTATGCAGATGACACTCAACTCAGCTTTTCTTTCCCTCCCTCAAATACCACAGCTTCCGCTCAGATCTCGGCATGCTTGACAGACATATCTTTATGGATGAGTGCCAACTGACTAAAACTCAACCCCAACAAAACAGAACTGCTGGTCATCCCAGGTGATTCATCTCCAGGTTGAGATCTCTGAATAACTCTTCATGACTCTCTGCTCTACCCTTTAGCCACTGCTTGTAACCTTGGGGTAACTATGAACAATAAACTGTCCTTCTTCTTACATGTCGCTAATGTGGCTTGTTCCTGTCGATTTTTTTCTCTACAACATCCGAAGGATTCGACCATTTCTGTCCACACAGGCTGCCCAGGTGCTTGTTCAGTCTCTTGTCATTTGAGACTGGACTACTGCAACTCTCTGCTGGCAGGTCTTCCTCTGAACGCTTTTCATCCACTGCAAATGATCCAATATGCAGCTGCCCGACTTGTGTTTAATCTGCCAAAGTTCTCCCACACCAACCCACTGCTGCGTACCCTTCACTGGCTTCCAGTAGCTGCACGTACGTATCAGATTCAAAACACTGATGCTTGTCTACAAGGCCAAAAATAAACCAGCACCATATTACCTCAGACACCTCATCACTGCACCACGCTGTCTGAGATCCTCCAGCACTGCTCGACTTGTATCACCTTCTCTCAGTATCTCTCATTCTGAGAGAATCTATCTTCAAGCGACCTACCTCTTCCTGAAACACTTAATTTAGCATTTTCCAAGTTTGCTTTGTAGAATTCAAGAGTTATAGTTATATAAAGTTTGTAATGTAGCATACCAGTGTAGATTTAATAATTGCTGGAGACTCAGTGCACTTTTATACATGCTGGGCAGAGATGGTGAGGAGATCCTGATGAGTCACTAGCCATCTCTTAATTTGCTGTCATGCCCACCTGCCATGTGCTTTTTAGTTTTAAGAAACACTGGTGCTGAACTGGCGCAGTCTGTTTGTTCGTCTACAGTCGTATTCAGAGCCTGCTTCTTGTGGCAGGTGCGTGTCAGTGTCCCGTCACCACAATATATAAATATATATCCATCTATTCTTCTATAAATTGCTCATTTTCATGCAATTTGTCAAGTTCACCTTTATGTTGCACTATAGTAAAAATGTTTACTGCATAATTATTATAATGTATACAGTTTAGACACATCTAGGTTATTATTTCTACAAAGAACTTTAGTACTTTACTTTAGAACTATTGCCACTATTGTTCTTGTTATACTATACACTTTACCCTATACAATTAAATAAATAAATGAGTAAATACATTTTTACAGTAATAGTTTCAGTTCCTATATGAATAGTGTACAGAGGTTTAAATAAAAAATATATAGTATAAAAATTGTGATCATTTATTTAATGTACAAATTAATAAATATTCACATTAGTCTAATCATATGCTCAATAAAAGTTGTAATTAAACTGATTTATGTGGTTTTTTGAGTTGCTCCTCCACCACTGCTGCATATGTAATAATTTGTTTAGAAGTGTTGTACTTGAGACCAGTCTTTGCCTTGAGAATGGTCTTGGCTTACAAAGCAGTGGTCTTGGTCTTGTCATAAAATAGATAAAAATTTCCTTGGTTTTGTCTTGTCTCTGCGGACAAACACTAAGAATATTTTTGACACAAATTGAAATATTTTGCTATTTTCACATTTCTGTATAAAATGTCAATGCCAATCTCTGCATACTGAGTTAAATATGGCACCTATTCGAGGCGGTATCAAAAAGTTACGCATTAACAGATGGCACGCAAGGCTGCATTCACAGTCACAGGGAAAACCAACCTTCATAAGTCAATATACTAAAAGATCGTCCTGTGTACTTTGCAGCTGCACAACTGGTGCTATTCTGACAATATTTGCACCCTGTCACCAAACTCTCCTCACATGTAAGTTTCTCAGCGGAAATAAAATGATCTCACTTCCACACCCACCTTACTTGCCAGATCTCTTCTCTTCCAAAAGACAAAGATCCAACTCAAAGCTTGCTGCTTTAACAACGTTATGAAGATCCAGTGCAAATAGAAAATTGACATGCTTTAAAAAGAAGACTTACAGGACACATTCCAGAAGTGGCATTAATATGGAGAGTGCTGTTTTGCTGTGCAGGGGACTATTTTGAAGGTGCTTGTGTCTGAATGTAGATAAATACAATACTTTCATGTAAATAGAGCTAGTTTAAACATTTTTTTTAACCATCTCATATATTTAACTTGGAGTTAAAGGGCATTAAATATAGCACCTTGTATATAGTGCCAATACATTTTGACTATGTTTAAAAAAAAAAAAAAATTTAATCTTCAAGTATAATATAGCACATTAACCTGATATACATATCTGAATTTTGTCTCAGAGAGTAGTGTAAACTATTGTGATTGTTGTGATTTTAGTTTGTAATGTATTTACCTGTTGCATGTTTTAATCAAAGGAACCATGCTTTGATTTGCACATATTTACATGTATCTACATGTATAATTATCTTTCATTTCATTTATCTTAAACAGGCCCTTTAAAACCCCATAATATCTAGTTTACATTTACATTTGCGGCATTTAGCAAACACCCTTATCCAGAGCGATGTACAAAAGTGCTTTGAGTCTCTAGTAATGAATAAATCTACACTGGTACGCCAGATTACAAACATAATATAAATATAACTCTTGATGTTACCCATGAAATGATAACATTAACTTAGATTTTGATTTTGTCTTTTATTCCACTCGTGCTGAACTCACAATATTCAAATATGGTCGTTGTCATTGTTGTAGTAATTTTAGTTGAGTACTTTGTGCACATTCATGTTTATAGGCGTGGGCATGTGTGTGTGTGTGTGTGTGTGTGTGTGTGTGTGTGTGTGTGTGTGTGTGTGTGTGTGTGTGTGTTCAAACTGTAAAACCAAATAGATTCACAAATTACAATCCAGTATTGTTTACATCACCAATTAAATTTCTATAAACATTCAAACATCAGCTTTAGATATTAAGCACTAAATTATATGCTTATAAATCAAGATATAATAATCCCTATAATGCTAATATCACAAATTATCATGAACAATTACATATATGCATCAAGCATTATCACATGTTTCTAGAACAGTCTCTGTGTACAAACGCATACTAAACTTTCTTTACCAACTGTAAGCAACATATATTGCATGAATATTTCAACAAGCAATATAAAAAAGAAAACAGTAAATGTCTACACAAACAATTAGCCAGAAGTGTATAACAACAGCGCTAATCGCAGGTAGCTTACATAAAATATCAGAAACTATCGATTCACTTATAACAACGTGAATTACTCACCACACTGGGAATATAGTTTTAAATGATAGTTTCAAAATGGAATCTTTACAGAGGTTCAGTGGGGTTTTAACATTAGAACAACATGCATTTCTCTCTGTTTTTTTTGTTTTGTTTTTTTGTTTATCTGCCACCTTTTTATTTTTTTATTTATTTTTTATTTTTTTTATTTTTTTTAAGCCAACACATGTGCTCCCAGAATCCGTGTCCTTAAAGGGGCAGCACCTAACATCCCATCCCCCAATGACCCAAACAGGTCATTTGAACAAAGGAAGGGTAATGTCTCAGTTAAGCTAATTCAGCTGAGAAGACTGGCTTCCAGGAGGCAGATTTTGTCTGCAGGACGGTTCAAGACTCCTGCCTGTGTTTTCACTTCCACATTACGCACAAGTCCATCTGCACCTGGATAGACTTGAGTTATCAGACCTAGCAGCCAGTGATTGCGTGGTGTGTTTTCATGCAGAATAAGCATAATATCTCTATCTCTATCTATCCGAAGACTCTGCTTTGGTTGTAACCATTTTTTCCCGTGGTTGCAATGCAGGTAAATACTCCTTGAGCCATCTGCACCAGAAGACATCTGCCAGATATTGCACCTGGTGCCATCTGGTAGAATTGGACCCAAATAGAGTAGCAACAGATGATTTGGTGTGAGTGGTAGAGGATCTGATGGATCGTCAGATCCAGTTTAGTGATTGGTCTACTATTGACAATAGACTCAACGCAGCAAAACAGTGTTGTCAACCCCTCATCATCTGGTGCTTGCTGTGATAGGACAGTGTTTAGAATGGAACGAACGGTGCAGATTTGTCGCTCCCAAACACCACCCATGTGGTAGGTGGCAGGTGGATTGAAGATCCATTTTACATTGCTCTGCAGCAGGCAATCAGAAATCTTTTGTTGATTCCATTTACTGATGGCTTTCTACAACTCTCGTAATCCACCAACGAAATTAGTCCCGTTATCCGAGCGTATTTCCATGGGTGGGCCTCTTCTAGCGATAAATCGCTGTAAGGCGTTGATGAAGGAGTCAGTATCGAGAGTGTGCGCAACTTCCAAGTGAATGGCTCTCATAGTAAGACAAGTAAACAAACATCCGTACCTCTTGAGCTCACTGCGTGCCTTCTTAACCAAAAATGGCCCAAGTAGTCTATGCCAACACGAGTGAATGGAGGCTCACCTGGTGTCACTCTAGATTCAGGTAAGTCTGCCATTTGCTGGATTTGTGGCTTAGCTCTTAACTTGCGACACTGTAGACATGACTTGAGAGTTCGGTTAATGACAGCATGTCCCTTTAGTATCCAGAAACGTTGACGAATTTCCGCAAGTACTCGCTCCGGACCTGCATGACCCAAGCGAAGATGGTAGTGACTGATTATCAGCTGAGTGACGTGATGATTGTTAGGTAGGATCACTGGATGTTTAGCCTCAAAGGGAATTGGGGCATTTGTTAGTCTGCCTCCCACATGAAGGAGTTGGTTGTTTTCATCTTCATAGGGTTTAAGCTTGAGAAGTGAACTGGTTTTGGCTTGAAAAGATCCAAAAGATGCAGTTTGTATGTGGTTGAGAATGGCTAACTCTGCTTGTTGAAGCTCACAAACAGTGACGGAGTCAGAAAGATGCACATTTGCTTTCTTCCGTAACAAAGCCTTGACACCCAACAGGATAGCAGTAGCCCTTTTCAATCGATGCCAACTGGAGTATCACTCCAGTAGTCTATCTACTGCATTTTTAATCACTTGGTATGGTTTTATACTAGCTGCATAGACTTCTTTAGCCCATTTGATCTCTATTTTTGCAATACGGTTGGCAATGAATGTCTTGAAATGACAATGCTTGTTGTTGATGTGTTGATGTATTGAAGTACGATAGTACTGTCTTTCCAAAAGAAAGTCTTTTCAAATGGCATTTCCAAGTGGTGCTTGATATGCTGATCCAGCTCTGTAGCAACTACCGCTGCTAGTAGCTCCAGTCGTGGTATACTAACTGGCTTGATTGGTGCAAGTCTGGCCTTTGATATTACCAGCCTGCAAGTGCCACCAATCTTTATGTATGAAACAGCACCGTAAGCCAGTTCTGAAGCATCGGAAAAGTGATGGAGCTGGGTAACTAACAAGCAACTAGTGGATGCTGGTCTAAGACATCTTGGAATTGTCAGTGCTGACAACAGAGACAAATCGTTTAACCATCTGCACCACTGTGCAGCCATGTCTAGAGGTAACTCCTCATCCCAGCCAACTTTCATGCGGCACAACTCTTGAAAGATTGCTTTTGCTTTGAGCACAAAAGGGCTTGCAAATCCTAAAGGATCATAGATGGAACTGGTAGTGCTCAATACGCCTCTCTTTGTTGCAGGTTTGTCCACTGCCTTGACGTTGAATGTGAAGCAATCTCTTTCCACATCCCAAAGGACTCCCAGTGTTCGTTCAAATGGCAAATCCTCTTGGTCAAGGTTTACCTCATGCAATGATTTTGCCCAGTCCTCAGCTGGTATTGCTTTTATCACTTCCTTAGAATTGCTTAACCACCTGGTTAATCTAAAGCCTCCATAGGTGAGCAGCAACCTCCTCTGTTGTTACTGAATTGAGACAATCGTCGACGTAATAATTTCGCCTCACTGTTTCTACAGAGAATTTTCCACGGTTGTCTTCAGCCACACGCTGCAAGGCAAAATTGGCAGCACTAGGACTCCAGACACCTCCAAAAGGGTGGGCGGTCATACGATAATGCTTAGGTGGTTTGTCTGGATCATTATCTTCCCACCACAGAAAGCGAAGCACATCTCTTTCACCAGATGGCACCACTCAACCTCTCACTGGAACAATCTATTGTCCCCTCATGTTTCAAACAGTCCACCATTGTTCCTGTCCCGAAGCAACCCCAGCCCGCCTGCCTTAACGACTACCGCCCTGTAGCTCTGACCTCAGTAGTGATGAAGTGCTTCGAGAGACTGGTCAGAGACTTCATCACTGCATCACTACCGGACACACTGGACCTACTACAGTTTGCGTACCATCAGAACCGTTCGACTGAGGATGCAATTGCACATCTTCTTCTGTTGTGTCAATGGATCTCTAACTTCCTGACTGACAGACCACAAGCCGTACGGGCGGGAAAACACACTTCATCCACCCTCACCCTCCGCACTGGAGCTCCCCAGGGTTGTGTTCTGAGCCCCCTGCTGTATTCACTGTACATGTATGACTGTGTGGCCACTTCCAACTCCACCACCATCATCAAGTTTGCTGAAGACACTGTTGTGGTGGGCCGGATCTCCAACAACGACGAGACGGCCTACCTACAGGAGGTTAAAAACCTGGAGAGATGGTACCAGGTGAACAACCTTCTCCTGAACGTCAGCAAGACTAAGAAGTTGATCGTGGACTACAGCACGAAGCAGGAGCGGTCATACCAACCGCTAAACATCAACGGCTCTCCAGTGGAGAGAGTGGACAGTTTCCTTGGTGTTCACATCACACAGGACCTGTCTTGGTCCTGTCACATCAACACCCTGGTGAAGAAGGCCCGGCAGCGTCTGTACCACCTGAGATGCTTAAGGGACTTTAAACTACCCTCTCAGGTGCTAAAGACTTTCTACACCTGCACCATTGAGAGCGTTCTGATGGGTAGCATAACTTCCTGGTTCGGGAACAGCACCATGCAGGACAAGCGAGCCCTCCAGAGGGTGGTGCGTTCAGCTGAACGTACCATCCACACCCCGAGCTCCCTGACCTGAAGGACATCTACAGCACGCGGTGCCGGACCAGAGCCAGGAAGATTGTGAAGGACCTCAGCCATCCCAATAATGGACTCTTTTCTCTGTTGCGTTCAGGGAAACGCTTCCGCTCCCTGAAAGCGAACACAGAGAGAATGAGGAGGAGCTTCTTCCCGCAGGCCATTCGGAGTTTAAACCAGGAAACACCCAGGATCTAAAAAACTGGCCCACTCTCTCCATCATCAGACCTTTTTTTCCCTGCACATATCTCACTTTTTGTGCTACGACACTTTAGACACTGGACTTGCACAGCACAGTGCACTTTACATTTCATATTTTTTATATTCTTCGTTTTTATACCACACCATTCCGAACAAGGACACTTTACACCACACCTTACTGCACACGGACACTTATGGACACTTTACACCACACCAGACCGCACACAGAGACTTTATGGACAATCAAAATCCATGCTAAACTTGTTTACTGTTGTTTACTGTTTACTGTTTAACTGCACACTGCCATAAGCATTTTTTTGTGTATATATATATATATATATATATATATATATATATATATATATATATATATATATATATAGTAAGAAAAAATGATGAGGACAACGAAGATCGTAATGAAGAAGTTTATAACAGCGTAGCAGTGACAAAATACACGAAGCACTTTGGGTTCATCGGAGTCAGAAAGAACCCCGAGCAAACTTTGTCCAGATATTTTATATTGTTCTTCCCTATGAAGTATAGACCGGAGGTATCCTTTAAATGTAAATTAGATATAGGACATGTGTGAGGAAACAAAAGGCTGGGAAAGACCATTCTCGGGGCGGAGGTCAGCAGGTGGTAATCACCAGTATTCACACCTTTGCTGGCGCCGGCCCCCCAGCAGGTCAGGAAGGGGTATTGTGTGAATGATAATCATGGTCCCAGATACCTTTTGGTTAGAGATAGTCCTTGGGGGCTTGCTGCTTCTCCCAGACTGATTAAATTACATTTACATTTACATTTGTGGCATTTAGCAGATGCCCTTATCCAGAGCGACGTACAAAAGTGCTTTGAGTCTCTAGTAATGAATAAATCTACACTGGTACGCAAGATTACAAACTTAATATAAATATAACTCGAATTCTACAAACTTGGAAAGTGCTAATGTAGGTATTTCAGGAAGAGGTAGGTTTTCAGTCACCGTTTGAAGATAATCAGGGACTCTGCTGTACGGACATCTAGGGGAAGTTCATTCCACCACCTTGGTGCCAGAACAGAGAAGAGCCTTGTGTACTTACCTCTCATTCTGAGAAAAGGAGGTACTAGTCGAGCAGTGCTGGAGGATCTCAGACAGTGTGGTGCAGTGCGAGATGTGATGAGGTCACTGAGGTAAGATGGTGCTGGTCCATTTTTGGCCTTGTTGGCAAGCATCAGTGTTTTGAATCTGATACGTGCAGCTACTGGAAGCCAGTGAAGGGAGCGCAGCAGTGGGGTGGTGTGGGAAAACTTGGGCTGATTGAACACAAGTCGTGCAGCTGTGTTTTGGATCATTTGCAGTGGACGAATAGCGTTCAGGGGAAGACCTGCCAGCAGAGAGTTGCAGTAGTCAAGTCTTGAAATGACAAGAGAGTGAACAAGCACCTGGGCAGCCTGTATGGACAGAAATTGTTGAATCCTTCGGATGTTATAGAGAAGAAATCGACAAGAACGAGCAACATTAGCGACATGTGGGAAAAAAGACAGTTCATTGTCCATAGTTACCCCAAGGTTACGAGCAGTGGCTAAAGGGGAGAGCAGAGAGTTATGAAGTGTTATTTGGAGATCTTGACCTGGAGATGAATCACCTGGGATGATCAGCAGTTCTGTTTTGCTGGGGTTGAGTTTTAGTTGGTGAGCACTCATCCATAAAGATATGTCTGACAAGCATGCTGAAATCCGAGCGGAAGCTGTGGTATCTGATGAAGAGAAAGAAAAGATGAGTTGAGTGTCATCTGCATAGCAGTGATAAGAAAACCCATGTGAGGATATGATTTAACCAATGAAGTGGGTATAGAGGAAGAAAAAGAAGGGGACCAAGTACAGAGCCTTGTGGGACACCAGTGGTGAGTCTGCACAGGGCAGATATGGATCCCCTCCATGTTACCTGGTATGAGCGACCTTCCAGGTAGGAAACAAACCATTTCCATGCTGTTCCGCAGATACCAAGGCTCTTGAGGGTTGACAAAAGTGTCTTGTGGTTGACTGTGTCAAATGCTGCTGAAAGGTCCAGTGCGTTCCAGAGATTTAGAAAGAAAGGAGAGAAGTGATACCGGTCTGTAGTTGTTGATGTCTGATGGATCCAGAGCAGGTTTCTTCAAGATAGGAATGACCCTTGCTTGCTTGAAGGTAGTTGGTACATAGCCAGATGTTAATGACCCATTGATGATTGTGGAGATGAAGGGCAGGAGATCTTGCGTGATGGTCTGGAGCGTAGTTGAAGGAATTGGATCCAGAGGACAGGTGGTGGGATTGAGTCTATGATTAAGTGATGATTAAATGATTAAATTAAGTCTATGATTTTGATTGATTCTAATGAAATTCTTCATTAGACTACATAACTACTTTTTATCAATTTGGAGCCTTTTTGCGGATGAGCTGAATTTGATATAGCTTGGGGTGGAATCTTGATTGAGGCATACTGTAATTCTTACAATATATATATCTTTATATCCTCATATGTCCTTTTTTTATATAGTTTTTATACTTTATTTATCTGCCTTCTTATATATTTTTTTTATTTTTCTTTTCACCCCATTTTATTCCCTAATGCCGGACCGTCGTAAAAAGCATTTCACTGCATGTCGTACCCTGTATGTATGTGTATGTGACAAATAAAATTTGATTTGATTAGATTTTTTTATTTGATTTGCTTAGACCTTTCTTGTTCTGTTGGCTTAATTGCTTGAAGTGAGGTGATGGGATTGCATGCAATTCTTGCTTCTTTCTTGAGAAATTCGACAAAGTATTTGAAATCCGGAAATATTTTATATACGTCTTGAATACCTCTGTTCCAACGAGAACATAACCACTCTGGTAATTTGGCTAACATCCTTTGATTCTCGACACAATCATTCAGAACTTGTAAACCTTGAACATAAGGCATGGCTGATTCAACAATTCTTAGGAAATCTACAAACTCACGGAGATCTTTGGTGTCTTTGCTAGCGATCTTATGCCATGACTGTATCTTGTCACGATATGACTTGCCAACTAGGAATGGATTTCCGAATCGGTCATCAAGTGTGTTCCAAGCAGCAATATAAGCGGCTTCTGTTCCCACCATGAAATGCCCTTCAAAAGCACTCTTGGCCGGACCACTGACATACTTGCGTAAAAAGAAACGTTTTTCTTGGGCTGGCAATTTCTTACGATCAATTAATGCCTGAAAAGAGAGTTTCCAGTCATTAAACCTTAAAGGATTACCTGAGAACATTGCAGGTTCTGGAATCGGTATCCTATTGGAAGTAATCGCTTCAGCAAGAGCTCTTACAAGATTAGTACCAGATTTATTAGAAGCAGGAGATGTTTGAGAAATGCAAGTCTTGGTGTCTGAATCATGTAATTTACAGCAGAAGTAACTTGAGTAGGTATGAATGGTGAAGACAGAGAAATAGGAACACTTGGAAACATGTGGCCTTTGTTGAAGAGTCAGAGCAGAATAAGATTCTCCCTTATCACTTGCACCCTTGCTTGTGCCGCGTTGTGCCTTTTTAGTTCCTCCAATCATTCCACCTCCTTCCTCTTTTCTTCAACCTTCATTTTCCTAGCGGTGCTGTCTGAAATAAATTGAGCTATTTTCCTTGCATTCTCTGCTTCTGTTTCCTTCTCTTGAGCTTCTCTTTCAGCGCTTAACCTTTGGTCTGCTGCCTCAAGGTTTCTGATTTCTTCCTCATATTGATGTTGTGTTTTCATAATTTTAATCACCTCTTGTGTGGCTGCCACTTCAGCTGCTGCCTCTTGTTGTCTCTGCAGTGAATTATGTGAGGCCTGACTCTTAGAAACAGATCTTTCCCTACTAGAGGTTGCTGAAATGATACTGGACACTGTGGCTTCAAACACTGAATCCGACTCGGGCCAGGGTACGTCTTCAGGATCTTCATTTAGAAACCGCTGAGCTTTCGTATTAGCAATGCCAGTAATGGAGAGGCATGTGTCATTTTTCCTCCTTGTTTCTGTTTCAGGGCTTGTGGTGCTTCTTATCTTCTCATAGAGATGATCAACCTCTGACTGTGTGCTATTAATAGTGCTCACAACTTCAAGAATCAGTTCCTCATCATTGTTCTTTAAGGCTCTTTTAAAACAGTTGATGTGATACTTCCATCTTTTATACTTGTGTTCAAATTCTTTGTTTAGTTGGTTTAAACTTGCCTCCTGCAGTGCTCTCCCTCTTTCTGTAAGAGTGCGTGAACGCTGACCTTTTCTTATGCTTGGGGGTTTTGTACCATCAGCACCCTCCTGAGGCTGTGGTTGACTTGTTTGAGCTTGCTGTAATGTGATGACCTGCTCTATGCTGCCATCTTCTTGAGTAGTAGGATTTGCATTACTACATTTTGAGGATAGCTCTGTATTTTCTTCTGTGTCTGACATTGTGACCTTGTGCTATATAATGCAATATTTACTACGTGCTGCACTATATAATGTGATTCTTGTAAAATAATTGAAAGATCTAGTGAAAAATACTATAACAATAGAACAAGAAATATGAGCAATAGTTTGTATTACAACAACATCAAAATACTATGTAATGTGCAAAAACAATATAACATTTAAAAGTCACTTAAAAAAACATCAAACTTAGTCTCCTCAATGTCCAATGGACATATGCTTATCAACTCAATTCTTTATATTTTCTCGGTAAGCTACTGATAAAAGGAAATGTCCAGTTTTTTTTCAAAACCAACTCTGAAATATCAGTGCAGCTTAATCTTGTTTGTTTCAAACTTGGTACTTCCCTTAATAGATGTGTAACATCCCTTGCTGGCCAACTTCCATGTACAGCTTCACCATGCAATGATCCTGGCCTTCACCAACGCAGTGAAGTGTTCTACTATGTAGCCCTTAGTCACAATCCGAAGGCCGAGGTTCTTTTACTGATGTTTATTAAGCTTGACAGCAACACCGACATCAACACCGTAGAATTTACACCGTAGAATTTACACCGTAGAACTGAATAAAAAGGATAAATATACAAAATACATTCAGTTACAAAGAAAAACATTAAATTTAGACAAAAAACTGAAAATAAACTTACATACCACTTTGCCTGCTTGTAGACTAAGAGTGGTAACTTCTTGCACAAACTTATATTTTAATTAAACATATCTTCTTTACAATAAGCATAGCAGCTTTTCAATGCTCATCGTGGCTTTCTCTTGCATGCGGTGAACAGGAAGTGACCTGTACCACCAAGTATAACCCAAAACAAAAAAATATCACATAAATCTTAAAAATCAAAAACTTTAGTCTACCAATCAAACATACATATTATAAAAAAATGTTGAATTATAAAAATAAACAAGTTAAACTTTCAAAAAAAAATAACCTAAATAAATTAACACTTAATTGTGAAAGTGCCACCTTGTGGACATGTCATAGTACAAAAGGAATGTTTATGACTGCAGATACATAGGATGCCTTGAGGATAAGTAATTTATAAGATATTTTTTAATTTCAGGGTGGAGTATTCCCTTAATTAAACAGAGGCAAAAACAGTGATTGGGATAAAATATTATTAATTGTGCAGCCCTAGCTATAGATTATATGAATTACACTTCCGGCTGTACTGCCCTCCAATCATGGTCCCGCTGGGCTCTCAAAGCATGGTTGCCTTCTCTGTCTCTTGCATTTGTTGAACCATTTACCAAGCACTGTCTCCAGCTCTCAGCTCTTCCTTACTGACAGTTTTTAGCAAAGGGTTCTGCTTCAGGCTACCTGTTAAGCAAAAAAAATGTATATAAAATAGAGCATAATACTGCATCAGCCAGGGCACGACCCATTATTTGTATGTATAAAGCATGCAAGTTTCAAAAGCATAAGACTATAAGAACTAAAAAAACAAAACAAAACAAAAAAAAAGACTAAAATTCACAAGGTTGTAAGCACCTTCTAATCCACCATTTGCCAAAACTGTTAACTGATCTGAGTAAATGATTTTAAAATTACACAATACCATGCAAAAAGTTAAATGCATTAATATGGTGAATTTCAGGCTTTGTTGTGATTATTGTTTAGAATAATTAGTGGGGGCCTTCAACACAGATCGTTTATTAAATTCGTACTGGTACACTTTGGACTGTGAATTTGAACTGACCACTGTAACATTTGTTTGTTACTTACTTACAATGTTTTTCAATGACATAACAATACCATGAAAGCGATTCAGAAGAATACGGAATTGTCGAATATGGAATCTCGAATTTGTCGGTCTGCACTGCACAGCTTCAAGTCAAACACATCTCAGTTCGTGGTGTCTATGCGCATGCTATGCGCTCCACTATATGGAGAAAACATGGTTGAAAATGGTTTGAAAATTCGTTATTTCCACATTTTATTAGACAATTTCCTAGTTATCTGCCAAACGTTAAGAATTCTCAGTTTTCCATAGGTGTTTATTTGAGGTAAACCAGTTCCACTCGACACTTACCATCGTTATATCGTGCCTGTAACTTTAAATAGATTAGATTAGATCAACTTTATTGTCATTGTGCAGGGTACATGTACAGAGCCAATGAAATGCAGTACGGCAAATCTGGAGAGACGCTGAGCCTCGCGATGTGTACGCGCCGCCATCTTGATCTCCCCAAATTACCCCAAATCTTTCAAAAGAATACATTAAATAAAAGCAACAGTAAAATGTTATTCATTTAAAACAAAACATAATTTCTTACCCTGACAGAGATGTCAGGTTATCGTGCTTCAGTGGTACGTTTGTTTCTTCAGTGACGACCGTTTCTTCAGAATGAGAAGGCGGGAACACAGGAGCCAATGGGAGCCAATGGTTAAAAAAAAAATAATAATAATTTTTTACTAAAGCTCATATTGTTATTGTTAATATATTAATTTTTTGTTAATCTATTGATCTTATAAAACACGCAAAAACATATACATTTCATTTATCATCAATTGAATAATTGAATGATAGATTTCTTTTGACAAATATAGCTAAATACAGCCCAAATGTGGCCCATACAGGGCCTTTGAATAAACAAAATGAGCAACTTAACTGGGGCCCACAACCCTGACTATGCTGGGGCCCACATTCAGCCCATCAAAGTGCCCACTCTGACCCCATGCCCAGGTGATGCCCAGATTTAACCCGGATAAAACCCATGTGGGGCCCACATGGACATGTTAGCTGGGTAGGGGTCCCCACAGCGGATCATCGGTCTCCATACTACTCTGTCCTCTACATCTGCCTCTTTCAAACCAACTACTTGCATTTCTTCCTTTACCACATCCATTAACCTTCCTCTTTTCCTCCCTCCTGGTGGCTCCATCCTCAGCATTCTGCACATGTCCAAACCATCTCAATCGGGCCTCTCTCACTATTTTTCAAAAACGTTAAATGATCTTGATAAAAACTCCACTGCCATCTCTGCTAAACATCTTTCAATTTATTTCAAATCTTCTGCGAGCGAGGAGCTATATGGGATTGTGACAAATGCCGTAGCCAAACTTAATATAGTTTGGCCAGCCTTGAGCAGAAAGCTGACCCATACAGAAAGCTCAATGAGCGCTTTTCACTGCCTAGCTCTCTCTCTCTCCGACATGTTATGAAAGGGCTTGGTGGGCAGTGTCTTAAGGGTGTCAACACCCGGAGAGAGAGAGAGCTAGCCAGTGAAAAGCGCTCAGGAGGTCAAGCCGCCTGGTCGAGCAGTCTCCAGCCCCTCTAGTCACTGCTTCCGGGAGTTTTGGAGAGTGTTCGCCGGGACGGAATCCGTCTCGTCCTGGTGGCCCCATAGTGGCCGAGCAGACCATGGATTGTGGACCTGGTAGACCTTCTCAAACACCCTCCCTGGTAGATTCCTCTCAGGAGGGATCTTTTCTCTCAGGCAGGGGGCACAATAGTTCACCCCTGCCCAGAGTGTGGAGGTTCTGAGATTCTGGTCTGCCCACCCAGGTGGTAGTGAACATCCAGAACTCCTTCCAAAAGGAGGTCGTATGCTGCTAGATGGCACCTGTTCAGTGTACGGTGCGATCAGCACCAACTGGGTCCGGTTAACCTGTTAGCCTTTGGCACAGATTTAAATGTTAACAGTTCCTGATAAAAGTGGGCTACATACACAATTTAAATGTCTTTAAAAAGAAGACACTTTGACACTTTGCTTTACTGTCCATTATTCAAAGTTGATATTGCTCGAAAAGATAAGTTATCAAAAGTTATAAATTAAGAAGTACTGTGAAAAGATTTATTCTTATATATGATTTTCTTTTTATTTATATAAATACATGAAATCAGTCCTTGAGCAATCCAGAAAAGTAATGAGTTAAAAGCCACATGTCTAATTAGTTTATATTTTAAATTGAATGAAGATATTATTAAAAATGAGATTTCTACAAACATTTATCTAAGACTATGTCTGGTTCGCCCCTCCCTGCCCCACCGAGCCCAAATTTTAGGACTCACAGCAGAAATGCCCTACCTAACTTTAAATGTTAACAGTTCCTGACAAAAATGTGCTACATAAACAAAGAAGCTTTACTGTCAATCATCAAAGTTGATATTGTTTAAAAAGATATGTTATAGATGATGAAGTCCCATTATGCACATTGACTGGATTGAACATTATTTTTATTTCATATATAAATACATGAAATCAGTCATGAAGCAATCCGGAAAAGTACTGGGTTGAAAGCCACATGTCTCATGAGTTTATATTTAAAATTTTATAAAGATATTCATGACAAATGAGATTCCTACAAACATTTATCTGAGACTATGTCTGGTCCTTTTCTCCCTCCCCCTGTTTGAAAGCCACCTGCTAAACTCAGGTATCAAATCAAAATGTGGCACATACATACAGGGTACGACATGCATTCATAGCCATTCATACTCTATTCATACAGTCTGCATTTAAATGAATGGCTGACCAATAAAGGCTATTGTTATACATGTTTGGCTATTGATATTGATTTGGCTTAATTTTGATGACGAGCTAGCCAGGCAAGCTATTATTTTACAGTCATGGCCATTCATATTGATGTCCTGCCATTCCAATCTCAACAACACACACACACACACACACACACACACACACACACACACACACACACACACTTTTTTAAAGCATTTCTCTTATAAAAACAAACGGGCAATTAAACTTATAACATTGTATAAAACTGTAAAGGGAGATATAACTTACAGATGTAAAATAGCATCTACATGCAGATCTCCAAGTCTCTGTTGTTACTACACCCCAAATAATATTTTCCACATTGCTGTTTTGTACAAATCTTCGATAAAACAACTTTTTTTGATGGTTAATTTCTTTCTTTGTTTTCTATTTTTTTGTAAACAAAGCCCAGTTAGCATGAGCTCTGAATAGCTGTTTGTGCAGAACTGAGAGCTGCATCACTTCCGGGTTTGTGTGCACGTGTAACCAGTAAGAGTTTGTAAAGAGTAGTAAAACTAAGACCCACGTGGGGAATAAAATCCCCCGATATATCGTTAGAATGCTGCACTTATTGGCTACATTTTTCATCAATCATTTTGTTTCCATAATGCTACTGGCTGGAAATAAAAAGGCTTAAAATGATAGGTGGTGCATAATAAACTTTACCTGGACACTTGCCTATGGATTGTAGACTAAAGCCTGAGATTCCACCGCAATTACTGTAATTTTTTTAGTGTGTGGTCTAATTTGTTTTGTAACAATATATTCTACCAACCATATTGGGTTTTTTACCAGCAGGATGTAATTTTTTATGCGAAAGTTATTCCAAAACATATACACATAAACACCAACCAAAATTCTGTTTCATAAACAAAAGAATAACCATCTAAATTACACTATTGTTTGGTTGGAGCAAAAATGCTTTATGGCATGTTGTTCAGTGGAGCCTTATCTTTTCTAATAAACTGTTTTTTTTTTTTTTGCAGCGCTTGTGACACATTATTAGAATAATAATGTATGTCACAAATTTTCTATTGAAAAACAGTGATTTAAAATCGCTGCTTAAGGCTTAGGCCTTTAGAATGATGTATAGTTAGTCATGGTTATGCTTGTCCCTTTTTATTTAATCTATTGCTAAACATTAACACCTCAGAACAATGGGATATCGGTTGTGCTGGCACAACTGCCCGGTTGGGTAAGTTCTGGAATTCTTATAAGAACAGTTTGCCAAAGAGTTGGGTCAATCCACCCTCAAAGTCTACACATCCACTGGTCCGCCTTCACTTTTCTTCATGGCACCCGGAGTCTGAGGCCTCCTGTGCGACCTAAAATGCCTGTGTGGGACATGGCCATTGTGTTGGAGGCTCCATCTGAGCCCCCCTTCAAGCATTGTGGAGGTCTTGTTTCCTTAGGGAACCAGGGTTACATACGTAACCTGGAGACATTTCTACTGCCCATACAATGTCAAGACATTCTTTTCCTGGAACTGAATATACCTTCTCTGCTCCTTTGAGTAAGCAATAACATACTTCTCTCCTTCAGACTTGTGGGTAAGCACTGCTCCTAGACCAGGGGTGTCCAAACTACGGCCCGCGGGTCAGTTTTTATTGGCCCGCAGCAAATTCTGAAAATATAATTGAATATGGCCCGCACATGGCGCTTGAGCTCAACTCTGTTGCACTTCTCAGTTTCAACACTAGGTTGAAACTGAAAAGGTGAAAAGGTGAAAAGGTGCTTCTCCATTAAACAAAATTAAGCAAAGAAAATATTTACCACGAGTCACCAGAAATGGCAGCACCGAAGAAACGCAAGATAGCAAGTGAGTGTAGAAGATTTCAAACACGGTGGGAAAATGAATATTTCTTTAAAGAAATCAACGGAAAGTGTGTCTGTTTGATTTGCAATGAAGATGTTGCCGTGATGAAAGAGTATAATGTCCGTCGGCACTATGAGACCAAGCATCAGAGCTACGCATCGTACACAGGTGCCGAACGAGCACAGAAATTCAAGCAAATGGCAGCTAGCCTGCAAGCTCAACAACAGTTTTTTTTTCGTGCTAACAAAATACAGGAAAACGCCACAGCAGCAAGCTATGAAGTCGCACAACTTATTGCCCAGCATGGCAAACCGTTCTCAGACGGTGATTTCATAAAGCAGTGCCTCATCAAAGTCACAGAAGTAATGTGCCCGGAAAAAGTGCAGGATTTCAACAACGTGAGCTTATCCAGAAATACAGTGGTGCGGAGAATCGAGGACTTGTCAGCTAACCTGAAACTTCAGCTGAGAGAGAAAGCTTGTGCTTTTGATTTTACTCGATAGCATGCGATGAGAGCACAGACGCCACAGACACCGCACAGCTTTTAATTTTTTTGCGGGGAGTCGATGATAATTTTTGCTGTACGGAGGAGCTGCTTGATATGATGAGCCTAAAAGGCACAACGACAGGTGCAAATATTTTTGACGCTGTGTCAGAGGCAGTTGAAAAGATGGGGCTTAAATGGGACAAGCTCTGTGGAGTAACAACGGATGGAGCTCCGGCCATGACGGGTGAGCGCAAAGGAATGGCATCCATGGTGTGCGTCAAGGTAAAAGAGAGCGGAGGTGAGGCTGTTAGGATGCACTGTATAATCCACCAAGAAGCACTGTGTGCCAAGACTGTCCAGCTGGGCGATGTGATGAACACTGTTGTAAAAACTGTCAACATAATTCGAGCTAGAGGACTGTACCACAGGGAATTTCAAGCTTTCTTATCTGACGTGGATGCTGAATACGGGGATGTACTCTACCACTCTGATGTGCGCTGGCTCAGCCGCGGCTCTTTGCTGCAGCGGTTTTATTCGCTGAGATCAGAAATCGACAAGTTTTTGAAAGAGAAGGGCCGACCTCTTCATAAACTGAGTGACCCTCTGTGGCTGGCAGACCTGGCATTTTTAGTTGATCTCACTCATCATCTGAATACACTGAACAAGAACCTACAAGGCAAAGAACAGCTGGTGTCACACCTGTATGCGCACATGAAAGCCTTCTGTGTAAAGCTCCGCCTGTTTGAGACACAACTACGAAGCTTTAATGCTGCACACTTCCCTGCGCTGTCTGAAATCAAGTCTGCTTTTCCAAAGGCAGACCTTTCTGCTAAAAAGGAGAAATATGCTTCTGTAATTACATCTCTCGTGACAGAATTCAACCAGCGTTTTCAAGATTTTTCTGTCATTGAAAAACAAATCAAGCTGTTCTCGACCCCCTTCCTGGTGGATGCAGAAGAAGTGGAGGAGAGTCTGCAGTTAGAACTGATTGAAATGCAATGTGATGATTCTCTGAAGAGTCAACATCAGCTTCTCTCCCTCCCTGACTTCTATCAGAGTTTGGATCATGCCAAGTTTCCTCTGATAAGATGCCACGCAAAAAGAATGATGAGCCTGGTTGGCTCAACATACATATGTGAACAAACATTTTCTCTGTTAAATCAGAACAAAAGCAGACTGAGATCCAGAATGACTGATAGCCATCTCTGTGAAGTCCTTCGTGTCTCAACCACCAAACTTTCTCCTGACATCCCAGCCATCCTTCAATCCAAAGGACAGCATCACTGCTCCCACTGAGAGCAATGTTCTTCACATTATAGGTGAGTTAGAAATACACACAGTAATCATGTGTCAATATGTCACCTCTTGTGTGTGGCCCGGGCCTTTGCTTATTTTTCTGTATTTGGCCCTCACCAAAAAAACTTTGGACACCCCTGTCCTAGACCAATGTCGGTGGCATCTGTCTATACACAAATAGGTTTAGTGAAATCAGGGGTTACCAGTATGGGTGTTTGCATCAGGTTTTGCTTGAGTGTGTCAAATGCCTGCTGGCACTGGTCAGTCCAGGACCTTGTCTTTGAGGGTGTGCAAGGGAACTCAGAAAACTGGGACATGATCCTTATTTAACCCTGTTGACACTACAAATGCTGTATTCTGGACACTGACTGTTTCCATCTCAAGCTGCCATTAGCCGCTTTTAAGGTCTAGAGTGCTGAAGATTGTAGCTCCATGCAATCACTCTAGGTGTCAGGGGCAGGCTGGAGGGACCCAAATGCAGGACCCTAACAGAGAGCTTGAAAAAAAGAGTCTTTAATTACCAACTGTGAAGTAACCCGGTAAATAGATAAAGAACAAAAACCAAAAACAACTGTGCAAATCCCATCAAACAATACAGGAAACAAAACCCCCACAAAAGTCCAAAAACACATCAAATTAGTCCAATCATACAGCAAAGAAATTCAGGCAAAAACACAGAACAAAGATAATAAAAACCAAAAGGCAAAGCAGGGTTAAAAACAACTTTAGGTCAGCTTTCTCTCCAATATGTGTGTATATATATATATATATATATATATATATATATATATATATATATATATATATATATGTGTATGTATACGTGTCTGCTGCCTGCAATAAACCAAAGAAGAACATTTGCTGTGTGCTGTGTGATTCTTCCCTGAATTTAGAAAGGCACTACGGGCATCGCAGGTCGTATTAAAAACCTCTCCAAGAATTAGGTTTCGTTTGGGCATGATAAAAATCTAACAAAAATCTTATATTAGCACAAGGTCACAAAGACTGTTTTGCAGAGTGAACGTAATTAAACCAGTAGTAATAGAGTGTCTTTTACCACTGTCTGCAATTGATGACATTCAAACACAGAAAATGGATGAAGAGTTTGAGCTTAAATGCATTTAGGGTACACATTTATCAACACAAGTTTCACTTATTATTAAGCTGTCAGAAACATTTAATATTTCAATACATTAAACTGTTAAATAATAAAAGAAAAATATATGTAGATATTCGGAAATTTTTAGATAAACTAAAACTTTGTTGTATGGCAACCAAATGATTACCGACCAATGCCTGTATGCAATTTGAAGGCCTAGATCCATTTGCTTGCCAATATTGCACACATTTTTTTTAATAAAAAAACTTTCTTAGCTCTTCATGCTAAGTGCTTAATAGCAAACATTTCAAAGCACACATTTCAGTATTAGGTCTCTTTAGAGACCATAAATGTGCAGGTATAGAAGAGTATACTGGAAGGTTGTAATTCTGAATTAGTACATTTATTCTGTTTCCAATTCAAATGCCCTCATATAAATTCCTATCAAGACTGCAGTGAAGATTTTTTCCCTGCTTAGTTTATCTGGAAATTTTATTTGTATATCCCCATATACTGCACCTAGAACCCTACTGTTATTCCACCTACATTGGAGCAACATTTTTTCCCTGCATAGTTTATCAGGAAATTTAATTTGTATATCCCCATATACTGCACCTAGAACCCTACTGTTATTCCACCTACATTGGATCAATATTGTAAATAATTATTTCTTATGAACCTGATAATATTCAAAACATCTTTAAATGGCTTTTTTTTCTTAGTTTTTTTTTAATCTTACCAAATTATTATTACAGTCAAACCAAAATATTAACTGAAATCAAACATGGTGTCAGAGAACCACCAGCCACGACTCCCTCTGGTGCTCAGCCTCTCCCTCCTACTAATCAGCCACACCTGTTTCCAATCTACACTCCCCCTTATAAGCACTACTTACTTAAACTTTTTATGGCATGTGTGGCAAAGTGTGGCTTTCAGTCAAATCTTAATAAACCTGGATTTTCCTGGATTTTTATTTTGAACATAAATACGCCACACCTGTCTATAAGCCGCAGATGTCTACACTGAAACTAATGAACTTTACACAGGCTTTAACGAAAGACAGTGTCTGTTACACAGCTTGTATCTAAACAGTAGCCTACCGAGAAAGTCATTGTTCACTGTCTTCCTCCTTCCTTTCACAACAATTTCTCTCTTCTAACGGGTGAAATATGTCGTGGCTCCTTTAAGAGCATAGAACGTCACTGCATTCCTCCGGTATTACTGCATGTGTGTGTGTGTGTGTGTGTGAGAGAGACTGAGGATTATGTGCTCATTATTTTCTGATGCTCATTTCTAAGTTTCGTTGCCTAACCCATAACGGTGTTGCCAAAAAAAATAAAAAAGCACGAGTTTTGGAAACCTGTCTGTGCTTATATGATTTATTTTGCAACTGGAGTTTTAGTGAGCTCTCCCTTCACCCTGACTCAACGCGCCACAACGGCTTGTATCTAAACAATAGCTGACCAAGAAAGTAATTTTTTTACGGTCTTCCTCCTTCCTTTCACAACTATTTCTCTCGGGAGTTTATCTTTTGGCATCGTCGTGCGTTTAAAAATCACCATCGGTGAAGCTTTTCTCCCAATGCCGTGCAGCTCAGAACACAGGTAAAGTGTATTTTTTCATGCCCGGTTGTTGAATGACGCATGACGAATGATTCGCATTTCCTGTTGCCAGTCCGAGTGAGCGGCAGGTCAAACGTCAGAGAAACATCATCCATATTTATGATGTGCTGTGGCCCGATTCAGTGAGAACGCATCTGATTTAATATAAAGAGTTTCATTGGTTCACCTGAACCTGTTTGGCAATTTCATTGGTCTAATGTTATGGGGCTCAGTTTTTTGGCATGAAGCTTGTGAAACCAGGAAAAACCCCAGAAAAATCCATATATTAGCCGCTTCACTGTTTAAGCCGTGGTGTTTAAAGCGTGGGGAAAAAAGCGGCTTATAGTCCGGAAAATACGGTAATCGAACCCGGATTCCACCAAAGTAATTAATATCTGTCTCATGGGATGTCTCCTGTTTTCATCTTTAGCTCAATACGGATATTGACTGTTGGCCATACGGTTGCCATTAAAAGAGCCTTCTACTCAAACAGAGAGAGTTTTGAGGAGCAGCCTCAATTTATCCTGAAAGTAGTTGGGTTTGAATTCACAACAGTTATGTTTGGGTGGATGTCCAAAAAAAGTGTGTTTTTTTGGTTATTTACTGTATGTATGTCAACCTTCTTGTGTGGAATTGTTTCCACATTACTATTTCTGCTATGTTTACTGCTGTTTACTGTCCTTCAGTTTCTTTCTTTCATGAACCACAAAAGGTTATACTTTAGAATCTACCTATCACCTACTCTGGGAGTACCTCTTTTACCTGTTTGTGCATATCATTAAGCACAGCAGCACACAGTCATCTAGCATGTAGCAATGCAGGAATGTAGCTTGTCAGCTGTACATGATCTTCCACTTAGTGGAAGGGGACATTTGGGACCCAAATCCCATGTTCAGACAGATTCTCATGTGGAATAAGGCCCACTCTGTTCCTTACCCTCACGTTTATCTTGTGTTAAGTCAAGAAGCTTTTATTGTCATTCAAAATATATATAGCTTACATAGAACACTTTATTACAATGGGTGTGAGTGCGATGAGGCAGGATGTTGAGGCAGGATGTCAGAAAGTTTAGGTTATAGGATCCAAGGCAGATGCAAAAGAAGCAGGGGAGAAAAGCTGTGCAGAGCTGAATCGGGAAGCCGATTCAGGGAGTCGATTCAGGGAGCCGATTCAGGGAGCCGATGTGCGCGGAGGGTGAGGATTCCAAGCCGGAAACAGGAGCGCGTTCAGCGCGTGCCGGAAACCGAAACGCGCGTTCAGCGCGAGCAGAGCCGAGTCGGAAACCGGAGCGCGTCCAGTGCGAGCAGAGCAGAGCCGAGCCGGAAACCGGAGCGCGTTCAGCGCGAGCAGATCAGAGCCGAGTCGGAAACCGGAGCGCATTCAGCGCGAGCAGAGCCGAGCCGGAAACCGGAGCGCGTTCAGCGCGAGCCGAGCCTAGCCGAAAACCGGAGGACAGAATGATCAGGTCAGAAACAAAAGAACAAACAAAACAGAGAATACGCTGGAGAGTGATCAGGGCAAGCCTAAAGACAATCTGGCACTGTCTGGAGGATTCAGGCGTCCTTATAAGTGCCAGAAAATTAGACGCCATATCCGTGCAGCTGGTTGGGAGTGGGCGTTTCCTCGGTGATTGAGGCGGTAATGCCTGAAGTGCTCAAGCGGGCTGACACAGGAGACTGTAGACTTCTTCAGCATGAGGAGGATGGTCGTTGTCTTGAGGCAAGTTGAAAGAGGGAGATGTTGAAGATGTCAGTGAAGACATCCACTAGCTGTTCTTCACATTCTTCACAGATATTCTGGCAGCTAGGCATCTCGGTGGGTCCTGCGCACCATTAAAGAGGGCTACTCGATTCAGTTTGGGTCCCCTCCGCCCCGTTTCAACAGATTGTGTCCTACCATGGTGAGACTCAAGCAGGCTCTGGTCCTCTGGTCCTGGTACAGGGAGTATGCGCCCTCCTTAAGAAAGCTGCCATCGTGGTTTCTCCCTTAGTCAAAGATTCAGACTACTACAGCCAGTACTTCTTTGTTCCAAAGAAGGATTGCGGAATGCAGCCGATCCTACATCTATGCTCTTTGAACCGCTTGCTCAAGAGGCTCCTTCTCAGAGAGGTCGTGTCTCAGATCGAATCCATGGACTGGTTTGTTATGATAGATCTAAGGGACACCTATTTCCACATAGCCGTCCTTCCTTCTCACAAGAGGTTCCTGAGGTTTTCTTCCGGGGGCGAAGCTTACCAATATTGGGTCCTCCTGTTTGGCCTAGCCCTCTCACCCCGCACCTTTACCAGGTGCATGAATGTGGCTTTAGCCCTGCTATGGCTTCAGGGCATCCGCATTCTAAAATATATCAACACGTGAAGGAATTGGGGTTAAGACTGAACGCAAATAAGTGAGTGCTTTCTTCGGTACAGAGAACCACCTTCTTGGGCGTTATGTGGGACACGACCGTGTTGCAGGCACAATTGTCTCCTGCAGATTTAGGAAATATGGAGAGAACCTACCTTCCTGTCTTGTCCTGGGAACTCCTTGTTGCCATGTGACGCTAACAACAGATGCATCCCCCATGGGGTGGAAAGTGGTCATGAGTGGGACAAGTGACAAGTCACATCTTTCATGGCACATAAACTGCTTCGAGATGATGGCCGTGTTCTTGGCACTGGAACACTTCCACCAAGACCTGGGAGGTCGCCACATGTTGGTCCGTACGGACATGTCGGTGGTCCCCTACATCAACCTGCCAGGGGGTTCTCCGGTCTTGCCCCATGTACAGGCTGGCACGGCAGATCCTCCTGTGGTCCCAGGGAAAACTCCTCTCATAAAGAGCAGTTTACATCCCGGGCCGGTTATACTGGAGAGCGGATGCCCTTTCGAGGCAATGGGACACACCCAGTTGATCTGGGGGGACGAGACCTGACATGAATCAAAAAGCCTCTCTCTACAGTCCGCAGAACCCATTGAGACACATCTGGCAGGCATTTCCAGGCTGCCAGATAGCTTCTTAATTGAACCAGTCTCTCAAGACTGATCTCTGGTGTGCCTAGATTGCCCTGCAGCCACTCTAGGGGCCTCTTGTAAGGCAACAAGCCCCCACATTCACTATGTTCCTGGGCAGCAGCTAAGTGAGACACTCGCCGGAGATTGCTGTGCCCTGAAACACCATATGTGGTGAGCCAAAGGTGCCTCTCAGTGACCACCAGGGCCGACATTGACCATCTAGTGGCCCTATCAGTCTTTTTATAGCCAGGTCTGTGGTACGACGCAGCTCTCGGACATCGTAATAGCTCCCTCGTCCAACTACCGCAGCAGGTCAGCCTGATAAGCCTGCAATACAGCCATCGTGTGCAGGCGGCGAGTAGCTTTAGAACTACGACACCCAAAATTAGTCAACATAAACTGAACATTAAGGTATATATATCTTTGCAGATAATCATCCCCCTGATGTTTTACTCTTGCTGTTACCCATTATCACTCAATGTTCCCTATTTACCCATGACCTGCATTAGTTTTGACTTAAGTGTTTTTTTTTTTCTTTTTACATCAATGCACAATTGATTTGACCTCAGCTGCAGTGGCGGCTGTCTAAATTTGGCCTCTTTTAGAACCACTCAGTCCCCAACACACACAGCGATATAACTTATTAAAAACCAAGAAACTCCTCACACCTTTTGTTTGAGAATCCTGTAACCAGGGCGGCCCCAGTGATTCACCAAGCCTCTATCCACTAGTTGGACGATGTCCATGTCTTTGGGCTGTTGCTGCAGTCGGACTCACTTGGGAAAACCACAGAACTGATCCCAGCTGTGAGGATTCTGTGAACTGTGCTAAAACTGTTGTTATAAAAATATTTAAAAGACAGTATTACTTTGAGCAAGAAAGATCACAAGCTATTTCTGGTATATACTTGTAAAGCATTGTAATTGTGGAGCTTTAGGTGAGACTGGATCACACGATGCTGTCAGAGGTTGAGTATATATATATATATATATATATATATATATATATATATATATATATATATATATATATATATTAGGGATGAGCGAGTACAGCATTATCTGTATCTGTATCTGTTAACCATATAACCATTTTCAGATGGTTATATGCACTTATTGAAGACCAGTTGTTCCACATGGCTAGGGTCTAAGTTTGCACGCTGTGGGCTGACCACATTTCCAGCTGTGCTAAAAACACGCTCAGACTTGTAGGTGGACAACTGAGATGCTGCAGTGCAAAGTGTGCAAGATTGGGCCAGCACTGAAGCTTGCCTGACCAATATTTCACTGGGTCATCGGTAAGGCTGATGTCCCCATTTGTCAGGTAGGCCTCCACATCACCTGAGTGTAAATGTGTCCTTATTGGCATAGCCGATTTCTTTTTCTGCAGGAAAGACAAGACTGAAGTGCTGCTGGTGGCAGGTGTCTCTTCTGTGTTTCTTGCAGGTGTAGCCACAGGGTCACAGAGCTCCATCCTGAGGAGTAATGTCCTCTTTAGTGCCTCCACATCAACATTGTTTGGAAAACAGCTGGCCTTATATCTGGGGTCAAGGAGAGTGGCAAGCAGAAATGTGGAGTTTGCAAAAATTGGTTCGAAACGCCATTCTAATTCTTTGCTCAGACTGGCTGCCAGTTTCCTTGCTGCTGTGCCTAACTTTTCCCTGGACCCAGCTGCAACATCTTGGCCCAGCCCCACTGTGGCATCCTGATCATCATCACCAGCCATTAACTGATCAGATTCATCCTGAGATTCCTCACCAGCTGCAAGACCTCCCACATGCAGTGACCTGATGATGAAGCAGAGGCCATGCAGGAGGGGGATGACCTCAGAGATGTAGGCGCTGTGTTTTAAGAGGGCCCGTGTGACCTCCTCAAAAGGACTAAGAACAGTCAGCATGTCTGATGCTAACCCCCACTCGTTTGGATAGATGATTGTTGGAGCTCTACCCATGTTAGACTCCTGTGTCATAATCTGCACAGCCCTGCGCTGCTCCACCAGCCGCTGGAGCATGTAGAACGTATAGTTCCACCTTGTTTTTATATCTGTTATGAGCGTGTGCTTGGGGAGGTTCAATTGTGTTTGCAGCTCATGTAGTCTGTTGCTGGCTTTGCTTGAGCGATGAACATGGCCAGATATGCTCCTGGCTTTGGAGAGAAGGAATGTCACAACCGTGTTCTTCACCAGTGCTTTCATCACCACCAAGTGAAGCGTATGGGACATGCAACGAATGTGCCCATATTCAGTCAAAGCTTTCACCATGTTGGCTGCATTATCTGAAACAACAAACCGTATTGTGACAGACTGACCAACAGACTCTTCCCACTCTCTCATCTTTTCCTTAAGGCAGCACAGAATGTTGTGTGATGTGTGCTCAATGTCCAGCACACCAACATTTAGCAGCCCTGCTTTCCTCTGTACTGAAGCTTCCCCTACACGTTCACACCAGTGCCCAGTAAGACAGAGATATGCATGTGCATTTTGATTGCTGGTCTAGAGATCTGTAGTGAGGTTGATGACACCTCCTTCAGCTGCCTTAAGTGACTGGACCAACTCCCCTCTCATTGCCTCATACAGCTCAGGCACTACAGTTCGACTAAAATAGTGCCTCGATGGGATCTTATACTTGGGCTCTAAAAAGCCAACAAGTTGCTTAAAACCTCTCCTCTCCACCACAGAGAAAGGTTCAAGATCAGTGCAGATCATTTCACCAATCACCTCTGTAATTTGTTTTGACCGGGGATGGTTTGCTGAGAATGGCTGCTTTGCAGCAAATGCAGTGAGTATTGGTAAAGAGGAAGATGTATGCGAGCCCTTAGCAGCATCTAGCTGAACACCAGTGACCCGAGAAGGATGAGGAGAGGAGGTGGCTGATACAGTGGGCTTTCTCATGTGATGGACATATAGCAGATGGTTATGTAGAGATGTTGTGTTGTAATGTTTTGCATCTCTGCCTCTGCTTAGCTTGGACTTGCAAAGCTTGCAAATGGCTTTGGAGGGATCATTTTCAGAGTCCCATACTGCAGAAGTCCTCTTGGTCTTTGGTGGAGGAGGACCTCCATCACCAGATGCAATATTGGTCTCAGTGGGGGGAAATGTGGGTGCTACTGCCACTGTTTTCATTGTCACTGATTTGACCCTCACTGTCCTGCAAGGCAGAGACGCAATGCGAGTCGCATTCTACCAAGCAAGCACCACGTCTGAACGAACCCACGTTTACCAGAACTCTACTGGTTAGTAAGTACGTATTATTAACGTTACAACCCGAAGTAAATAGTTGAAAAAACCCTAAACGTTAACGGAAAAGACCCGCGAACACGAGTGACTGAGGGAGAGACAGAGAGCTGTTGTGTGTGTGACTGTGAGTGAGCAGAGCGGGATCTGTATGTGTGTTATATTATATATATAATATAAAACGACAGTCATTCATTATGTCTGAAGATTTCATTCATGTATGAATGAAATACTGCTGGCATCAGGCCATACAGTATCATCTGGTATTCATAGTGCCCTCTAGTGGTGTGGAAGGCGGTTTACCACTCATCTCCTTCTTTGATCCTGATAAGATTGTAGGCACTGTGAAGATCTAGTTTTGAGAATCATTGTGCACCTCTGTGGAGTTCAAAGGTGGATAGCACTAGAAGGAGTAGATAAATATTCCATACAGTGACCAAATTCAGGCCGTGATAATTAATAAAAGGGGATAGTCCCCTGTCCTTCTTTTCAACAAAGAGGAACCCCACCTCAGCAGGAGATGTGGAGGGGTGAGATATAAGCAGCATTTTTGTGGGTGCTGTGTTAAAAGGTAGATCAATAGTGCAGTCCCAAGGTCACTGAGGTGGGAGTGTGTAGGCACTTTCCTTACTGACCACCTACTTCAGGTCTGGACTGGTACCATGTAGCTAGAGAGACATGGGTTGGTGGGCCATACCTTGGAAGGCAGTGAGCAAGGTTTGGTGCATCATTGACCCTCTTTTCCATGGTGGTATCAATGTTGGAGACAATGGCGGCACTGGCAGTCCCCTGGAGAGACCCGTGTTCTGCTCAGTTGCATGAGTTACAGTGCACTGGTGGCCTCTTTCGGTGCGGGGGTGGTTGAGCAGACCAAAACTCACATGGGGTCGATGATTTCACAGAAGACGATCAAAACGTATAGAGGTTTTGATATATTGAGCCATGTGTTCAGGTCCACAGCCCAGAGTGCTGTATTATTCCATCCATCTATGTAGCTCTACCTATGTAGAGTGAGGAATCCTGGGTAGAGTGAGGAATCCTGGGTTGCAGCCAGTGTTGGGTGGCTAGGCTGCGAAAATTTACATTGCAATTGGCGGCTGAATCTGACTCCTGGCGCAACTGAATTGGTGGACACATCCAGACCCCATGTGGTGTATACAAACAAATCTCGAAGCAATTTAGAGATGTATGCATATGAATTACACACCCGTTCGTCATTGTCCTAAACTGCTGCCGGTCGGCAGGGCTTATGGGCCTGTAAAAAGTGGGTGTTAGTGGCCTGGTGAACCTTTAGCTGCTCCAATTGTAAACATTTCCCCTTGGTATAACATGACATTTAATTTGATGGTGGTCTGCTGGACTTCCGGGAAGGAAAAGTATCTTGTAACTCTAAGGTGGAGTAGTTTTGGCATTCATTTGCAGCATTATTAAATATTCAGGCCAGGGAAACAGGAAGCAAAAGCAGAGTTGAGAAGACAGGCAAGAGTTCAATATGAAACCAGTCAGTAAGGCAAAAGAAAATACATTGAGCACAAATTGTTAGCCGTGAAACCATGGCTGTATACTGAGTTATTTTTAGAGGACAGTAAATCTTTACTGCTATACAAGATGCACATTGACTTCTCTAAAATATATCTATATTATATATGAATATATATTAAAAGGGTTGCTGAAATGTGAGGGGTGTACTCACCTTTGTGAGATACAGTATATAAAACACTAATGACTACTGAATAGTACTGAATACTGAATGTAATTGTTTACACATAAAAATGTAATGATTCATATACAGTTTTGCATTTATATTCTAAATGGCTTTCAGAACGCTTCCTAGCATAGCACTTAGCATGTATTCTTAAGAAATAAACATGCATTGTCTATCAGAGGGAATACTTAGAGCCAGTTTCATAATAGAAGAAAACATCAGGGTCACATTGACAGGTACAGGAAAATTCACATCAAGGCAGCCTGTGCAGTTACATATTGTAGTGTTGTCACATAGAGCTTCCGTGTAGCCCTACATTATATTAATATCATAATTAAATGCAATGGCTTTTGTTAAACTTTTTTAGTCAGTAGCTGACATGAATGACATACTTACTTTAATAATTGTAAGCATTTGTCATCCAGTGGAAGATGTTTGCTGAACTGGCATGCCTGCAGTGTAGACCTTTTGTCATTTGAAATCATCTGGCCTTGGAACTGTTGAGCAGATACAGTGGAACCCGGTTATGTCGATGTCCTAGGGGGTCGCCAAAAAGCATCGAGGTAACCGATGATCGAGATAAACGAAAATCAATATGGCGGCAATATATTAACGTGCTTGAAATTTCTTTATGTACATGATGTGCGTTAATAAATGAGAATGTGCATGCACGTGTTTTTGAAGGTTTTTTTTACACAACATTGTTGCCGCGATTTGTTTGATGAAGGCATGCTATAAAAATACATACAGTACATGTTTATCTGTCAGGAATCCACCTGCCATGCACATATGGTGCTCGTTTATCATCATCACCAGCTCCTATTTAAACTTTCACACCCTCACTGTCCGTTATTGTTGGTATATGTTGGTTCACGGCGGTCGTTGTTATCGCTCATGCGTATCCCGGTACGTGTCTTCCCACCGGCATTCTCTCAACGGCTGCGCTTTTCTTCCCAAAGCGCACCGCGCCCCTACGAACACTAGCACTAACTAACAGCAGAGATTCACCAGTATACAATACAACACCTGTAGCAGCTGTAAGCCTTGACTTTTCCGCCACTTCCGCAAGTTCTTCTGCGGCTGCACCGAGATAACCGACGTTAAATGGCAAATTTTCCCCCCTTGTGCTTGAGATAACAGGGTTCGGCGACATAAAAAAAGGCGACATAACCGATAAAAAAATGCTTAGAAAAAGCGAGAATTTGGCGGTTCCACTTCAAAAACGTCGACTTGATAGGGTTGTCGAGATAACCGAGGTCGAGATAAGCGGATTCCACTGTATAATACTGTATCAGACACAAATGGGCAACATTTCTCTCCCAAAACTTCAGCAACTGGTCTCCTCAGTTCCCAGTGATATACAGACTCTTATTAAAAGGAGGCAATGCTACTCAGTGAAAAACATGGCCCAAATATTTTGAGACATGCTGAAGCCATCAAATTATTATTTTGTTCTTAAAAAGGTACAGTTCCTCAGTTTAAACATTTGATTAGTTTTCTGTGTTTTATTGTGAATAAAATAAAATATAGGTGTATGAGAAAAAAAACATTTGCTCTGATTTGATTTACATTTTACACATTACTTTAGTTTTCTGGAATTAGAGATGTATGCACATTGCTGTACTAGTCTAGCATGTACAGTATAATTAATAGTTTATATATAGATTAAATAGATGAGATTATAAAATCTAGTGTTTTGTGAACCAGGAGCTAATGAGCAACTCATAAGGTGAGCCATTACATACTATTACATCTTTTCATCAAATTTCTGGAAACAGTAAAAGACATCCTCATTCCAGCTAAGCAGATGGATATTGTCATGCGCGGAGAAAACAGAGGCGGAAGCCGTAGCAGGTAAAGCGGGTTTTATTGAAGATAGAACCGCGAGCCGGGCAGGTGAACGAGATGAACGCACAACAGGTATATATGTAGTACGCCCAGAAGGGGCGAGTCTTACAAGCATAGTATATAATAACCAACAGCGAGAGATATTAGAACCTGAGTTTATATAGGTGTGTGGCTGATGAGTTACAGGTGTTCGAGATCAATGCTGGGAGTGGCCGAGATAGCAGCAGCATGATGGCCGCCGAAGGGGGCATGGCAGGAGATTTCCTGACAGATATGTTGTTGTCCTGGAAAATATAGTTTTCCACCAGGCTACAGTGGTTCACTTATATTGTTTGTGCTGTGATGTTTATGTTGGATTATTTGTTATGTTGGACCATTTATTCAGGAGATTATTTTCCCACTGGTTAGCCAGGGAAAACAGTGTGAACATTGTAAGTTATTTTCAGAGGATAGAAAATCTGTACTGCTATACATATATAAGCTTTACACTGACTACTCTAAAGTTTATCCAAGTTTTATTTCAATAGTATTTGCCCTTGAGAAGATACACTAAAATGGTTGCTAAAATGTGAGGGGTGTACTTACTTTTGGGAGATACTGTATGTGTATCAGGTATATAGAACATTTTATACTTCCTTTTTTGTGGGGAGTGTTATTCTTGAAGGAATTTTACAGCATTAACAATATTGCAGTAGTTTGTGGAGAAATGACAGGCAAGTATTTGATGGGAAGCAATAGCTTAATCCCCATTTTGAAAGATATTTATAGCTCCATTTTTCAATAAGTTGCAGCTTCACAAATTTTGAAGGCATGGATTTTTTGTATGTTTTACCAGAACTTTTAAAGGACTTAAAACATACTGCATATATATAGTATTATTAAGCTGTGCCTGCTCAAAGTGGTAGGATGATTTTTAATGTTTTTGCAGTCTTGTGATTTTTGTTTTTGTCACATTTCTCTATATTTGTTTGTTTCATTCTTGTTATGTATCCACCATCTCCGTCATTGGTCCTCGTTTTTATATGGTTTCTTGTTCTCAGCTATTTAACCTTTCATTACTTTGTGTTTAAAGTAATTTGTTCAGCTCCACTGTGATTACCAAATTGTTTTGTTCACTGATTCACATTTCATGTTTTGCCAACGTCTCAGAATGAATGACCAGATATTTTCAGAAGAAAAAACTGTTACTGAAGTTAATTCAAAGTAAATCCATCTGAGAATTGGTGTGATCTATATTTCTGTCCATAAACCTACTTTCTGATGGAAATAAATTAATCTCATAAAAGTCTTATTAGGTAGCAAATAGATGGGCCCAATGTATGCAATTCATGACTTATGCACTATCAACTTAAATAAGACAGGGGTTATTATACTAAGAATCAAGTCTTAGAGCTATAAAGCTGGCTCCACAAAACTTTTTTAGTAGCTGAGGAAATAGATGCTAAAGTAGCACTGTGAGTCATGGTGGGGGTGGGGGATTGTAAGTGGGCTGCTCTTCTGCCATATGCCTCAGGGTATTTTGAGATGCATATAAACTGATGGGAAACATCATTACCATCCTTGCTACCACACCGTGTAAAGAAAAGTAGAGAGGGAAACAGACAAAGAGAGAAAGACAGTGCAAGGTTCTGTCATTCTCTTTCCATATCTGCAATTCAGATGACTCTGTCTGCACCCAGTTTGCTACTGTGAGGTGTACATTCTTGGCATTACATCTGCCTTTTTTTTTTTACCCATATGCTGTTACAGTGAGTGACATTGGGTTGAGAATGTGTACCAATTATAAGCAGGCTGTTTGGTTTGATGAATGTCCCACCTTCATTGGCCTGGTGAAGAGATGTCCACAGCTGTTGCAAGAAATAAGAGCAAACATGCTAAAGCATGAAACATCTTAGCTTTTTCTCGAAAGCTTTGCACTTCTCACCATCTCAGCTGCACTGCTCACTTGCAGCTGATACAAATTAATAGGTAGGGTTCAGCTGATTCTTATAATAACTACAAGGCACTAACTGACAGCTCCATATTTGTACAACATTTAAGAGGAAAATGTAAATGTGAGAGTAAAATATTATAAATAATGGTTTAAAAAGTAATTTCATTATGCAAGTATTACAGTTACATAGAAAAAACTGCCTCATCCACTAATGTTTTATTTTTAATTTCTTTCATTCAAATTAAAGAGTTTAACTCAACATTTGCAAAATAAAAGTAATTTTACTACAATAGACATTATTTTTTATCTGAGGATAAGAGTATAATATTGATACTAACTTTGTTTTCTTTTTAGATGATGTTAAGACAAATCATTTGGAACATCTAAGACATTAATTTCAGATAGCTGTGTAATCAGCACAATTTTTAGTTGAAGCTTTGGTTACTGTATCTAATGTTTTAGAGGAGAGAACCACTTTAGGCATTTAGAGAGCCAGAGCTAAAGAAAAACATATGGGAAATTATTGAAAACACTCACACAAAAAAATACATTCTATCATTAAAACATAGAAATTATATGGATTTCTAACTTAGTTTCTTACCTATAGACTAGAGTATAATTTCAAGATCATCAGTCATTCACTGTTTTTCTTGTGCGATTACTTAAATACTTGCATTTTGCTAAAATACATTATACTTAATGCATACAATCTCTTTATTTAAAATAAATGATCACTCTTTCTTGTATTGTTTCATATTCTGAAAATATGTAATGAAAAAAGTAAACATATTTTTTAAAGATAAATTAGTGTTCACTTGACACTAGAATTATTGCAACATTTAAATGCCTATACACAATACAATCAAGAGAATGCGACATATTAATGATTCTCTCATTGGAGCTGGAACAGGGTATGCAAACAAGTGGGTAAAATTTAGATACAGGAATGCTACTCAAAAATCACAAAAGCAATAATGTTCTGTAGCAGCTGTATACAAACTGAATGCATCTTTAACAATATTATTTGAAACATTTACTTGCCTCTTAATCTGAAATAACTGGGCATAAAAGGTGAAACTGTCCTTCAAGTTGAGTGTGTCTCAAGTCAGAAAACTGACTGACATTAGTCCATATTCAGACATCACGCCACTCATGATCTGAAAGTTCCTGAATCAATGTAAGAACTCTTGGGTTGACGGGAAGACGGGCGGTGTTTGTCTTCTCGACTTTGGTGCCCTTCTCCGGGTTAATGGAGAAAAAACACCTTGGTAAAGCAGAAAAAAGGTGATCAAAAACAACTTCACAATCTTTAATTTATTTGATGATTAATCTTTTAACAAAGGTCAATAAATTATGTAAAATGTACTACTCAGTTTGTTTACATTAATGAATTATCATTAACTAATGACACATTAGTTGTTAATGCATTAACCTAAACAAATTATGAATATTAATTCTATTACAATTGACTTAGAAATGCAATTGTTCATTGTTCAATTTAGTTCACAGTGCATTAACTAATGTTAACAGATACAACATTATGAAACATAAGTACATTTAGAAATGAATATTAAGATTTATAAATGTTATAAAAGTATTATTGATTGTTAGTTCATGCTAACATAGTTAACTAATGTTACCAACGAAATTGTATTGTAAAGTGAAATTAGTGAAAAATAGTAAAGTTTTATATTGGTAAACAGTCAAAGTGACAAGGGCCCTAGCCCCCAAGCCACTGCAGGAGCTACCTTAGATTTGTTTCAAATCAATAAAGTGAAAGTTTATCCAAAAAGACCTACTTCTGCAAAAACTCCAGAGTTGATGCCAGTTCTGATGGGTAATGAATATTAAAGCAATAATAGCTCCCAAACATCAAGCAGAAGGCAGTGATGAAAGAGGTGATGTTTTCAAGTACAATGTTCCGATCCGCACACAACATAAACCTCTTCGAAGAAAAGCAGGACTGACCTAAGAAAAACATTTTTTTTAATTACCTTATAAAAAGAAATAACAGATAAAAAGAAATACCAGATAAACTGAAAGAAATGGGCAAAAAATATTAACTTACCACACACAACAATGGTGGGAGTCAAATAAACGTGGTTCATCTCTACTTCCTTTGCCAGGCATGTGTCCTCCACGTAGCAGAACACTGCATCTTCTTTCTCGTTAAAGTAAGACAGCAAAAGCAGCAACATTTGTTTTACATCTTCAGAGCAACCAATTAGCTCTCCCCTCATCACTTCAAACTTTGTCACTGCCTGTAAGAACTTTTTGTTTTTCTTCACACCAACAGTATTTAAGTAGTTTAAGAGTCGTTTGCCCTTCAAATCCAGATTTCGTGTGAACGTTTCTTGAAGACAAATTCCAGTAAGTTCCTTGAAGTGAACTGCCATGCCAAGTTCATTGAACCAAGACGGTCACTCTTCCAAAAGGCTTTTTATATTTTGCCCCTGGTTGACTTGTTTATGCTGTGTGTAGAAAGTCAATTTCATTAGATGTTTGACTTCTTGTAGATTTACAGTAGGATGCTGAGACATCATCTTCAGGTTTTCTTTCTTTTCCTGCTGGCTCTCAGGGGTCTCTCCAAGGGGCATGAATTTTACATCCCAGTTAATGCACCCGTAAGTATCCTGGATTGTTGCTCTCTGCTCTGGAGGTATTTCGTCTGTGTCAGGCTCATCAACACGATGCTTTCGTTTTCTTATTTTAGGGGTTGTAGATCGCTTCACATTTTCAATCCTATATTGCAACTGCTTAACTAAAGAATGGTATCCTGGCCCAACCACATCTCCCTCTATTACATCTTGCAGAGATTTAGGATATTTTGACACCATCTTTTTGGCAACTTCAGTAGAATGCCTTCTACTTTCGGCAGAACCTTTTCGCATCATCTCAGTCACCACAATCCGGACCATTTCTCTTTGCATTCTTGGACTTGGTCGTTTTTCTCTCTCCAATACCTGCATCAGTTCCTCTGGGAACTTCTCCCATTGTATCAGAAAGGTATCCACCCAGTCAATATCAAGGCTATGGGAGCTGCTGGAAGAGAATGATTGTGAACTACTGGGTGAAAAAGACTGCATGGGTGTGGGATGTCCTGATGATGAACCAACAGATGAGCTGCTAGTTTCAAGAGTCTGGCCTGCAAAACAACACACAAAAAGGAATCATCAATAACAAAATGTAAATGTTTTTATATTGATTACCTTTTAAATGTTTTAGGCAAGCAAGTTTGGGCACTAGTACTATTCTGTTCTGCAAAACATGACTTACATCTCAGTTTCCAAGCAGCAATGACTTTTCGGGCTTGAACTGGCCTCAACGCTGATAGCAAATCATCTTCCTCTATAAACCTGAAATCCTCATAAGTCTCCACGCCTAGAGAATGCAAAGTCTCTTCTAAAATATCTTTAGTCACCTCTGGAAGGTCAGGCAAGACCTCATTGATGGCAGAGCATAGAAATGTTCTCTCCAAGTCAGTCATTTCTGGAATCAAGTTAGAAGTGAATATAAGAGAGACTTCAATTTTGAGAATAGAATATGTTTGCGGATTTAATTGCCTGCAATAGTGCAAAAGTTTAAGGCACCTTAGTTTTTTACCCCAAAAAATGTTTTTAAGCCAGTTATTTATATATTTTGCTGTAGTGTCAGTAGGAAATCAGTTTAAAGTTCCAAACATTTCTTCTGACATTAATAATCCAGTAAGATTTTTGTATGCACAAAAAGTTACAGAATCTTATGCTCTACAAAGTGATCTGATCGTACATAATTGAGTCCATCTGCAATTGCACAAAGTAACAGAAACACACTAAATACGGAAGAAATGTGGCAAAAAACGGGAAGATGCTTGAAGAAATGCACCTGCAAAGCTACAGTACTGTGAAGACTGTGTTTTTGTACAGCAACTGATGCCAGACTCTTTGTTTATACAAAAGTTTCACTGGATTATTAAAATTTGTTCAAAGAAATGTTTCGAAATGCATATGGTCACATTTTATTCGCTATATTTATATAGCATTTTAGTATTGTTTTTTCACCACTGTGCCTAAAACATTTTTTATATCGACAGCACACTGTGTTTTAGTGGAATGACTTGGTGCCCATTAACAATGTATGATGACAATGGATAAAAATCCACCAAGTCATTACTGCTAAGACATTGCACCCTGGTACTTTGTTTTGTGACAGAGTACAGGTGGTATTCAGAATGATAGTCAGCTTTGTACATTTCCATCACAAAATACACAGCTGCATCATTTTGAATTAAAACAATAAGTAGTTCTCCAAACTCAGTGGACTCACCAAGGAAAAGAACCTTTTTATATGACGTACCTCTGTACATTATATCTGTGGATTCACAAGTATTACCTTCTGAAAAGCTAAACTCTCACACTGCATGTTTAATTGATTCAATGTAAAGGTTGGGGTAAAAAGTGCAACCGTCTTTGACATGCAGAAGCTGACTGCATCCTGGTCCAGCTGAAAGATATGCTTGAAACATCTGATGTCTTTCAGATAATGTTTGGCAGATGTTTTTGAAGTTTTTCAAATGTCTGGCACATCTCTTGAAGTAGCTGTGTTTGCTTTCGAATCGCATTGTCCACAATCTAATCAAAAATTTGTGCTGGGTAGTGCCTCAAAAAGTGATGTTTTGGTTTTAGTGGACACTCCGGAAATAAAGACTTTCTTGATTCCAAGTATTCTTGGACTAGAATGTCAAGATAAGCTACCTGAGCTGATGAAATCTTTTGTGCACAAATCAAATCAACAATATCTTCAAGCTGGAGCGTTAGCTGCCACACATCATCATCTGGATTTTGCACTTTGTCACCAATAAAAACAGGAACCTTAAGAAATTCCAATTCTGAACAGCTTGTCCAGAAAGCTTGGGCACCTCTGAGTTGACAGCACATGGCTTTGTGAGAGCATCAGTTCCTTTGTATTTGAACTGCTTGATGCGTCTGTTCAAAATTGAATATGTAAGCCATTGCCTATTTTTAATGAAATACTTCAAGTACAATGCAATATCATAGGCTAAGACACCCTCAAAAATGTCATGGCCTAAACAAGGTGGGAGACCAGGCTGGCAAACATGAAAAGATTTCAGAGTATTAAAAACAGAGTTTACCTTTATTCCTTTGCTGCCTTGACTGTTTTTAGTATGTTGATCACAAACAGCAGAATCGTAACTTTCAGGGGTGCGCTGTGGACCACAAACACTTGGGTCATCACTTTGAAATTCACTTCGTGTGATTTCACAGTATCGGCAAAAGTATTGAGAATGACTGAAATTTTCAGTGAATCCACCAATGCTGTGTGAACCCAAATTATCACCCGCGATACAATATAGAGCACCTTTGACTGTTTCACTACCTACAGTTTTTCAGTTTTCCTCCAAATCTTTTAAATCCACTAATAGCTCTAAGAAAACCTTCGCACTTCCAAACTGTTTAAGATCTTTCTCTGCACATAACAAGACAAGTGACATGTGATCAGTATTGGACCGTACATGCGGAGGTAAATTTACTACTGAAAGATACACTGCAACTACTTTGTGCTTTTTCTTAGCAGAACCAAGTGGATTGACAATTTCAAAAGGCATTTTGGATTTTCAAGGAAGAAATGGTTGCACTTAAAGTTTTTGCCATCACTTATGTCACCAAAATCATCTGAGTCTGTTTTACAAGATGTTTCTGACACTAAATACTTCCATAATTCTGATTTCAATAGATTGCTTAAAGTTTGTATTACAGGTATGTAGTATGCAAACCTTTGTGTCATATTTTCATCATTGCCTAATTACACTTTCTTAGGCTCTATGTATTGGAATATTTTCTTAAATGTTTGAGCCCTTGAATATGTTGTTGTCAGTGGTTCCTGATGACAAAGAGAACAGATCTGAATTTTTTACACATTTACAGACTTTCCTAACAATATCATCTGTTAGACAAATTTCATCATTCAAAAGTGAATGTAGTTTGCCTAAAGTGTAATCCTGTCCCAACTCGTGTACATTCTGCATCTCTTCAACAATTGTCTGTATTGTTGAAGCTGGAAGCAGGAGCTGCCCTTGCAATTTTAGGTAGAATAAACACACAGTCCTAAGAAATGATTCACTGAAATTCTGTGGTAATTCACTGGCTTCAGGTGTTGCATCATTCGTGCTTTGGGAAGCATCTTCACGTGCAGTGGCGGAGGAAGACTGAAAAATAGCTTCCCTGTAAATGTCACTTATGCTATCAATCAAACATGCTCTATGTTTCCTGGACATATGAGCAGTAAATGATGATTAAACAGTGAACAACAACCTGTTACAGGACACACCACAGGTCGCCCCTCCACTATATGCTCTTTTAAGTGGTGTATAAGTTCTTTAATGGTGTAAAACTGGCGGTCACACAGCGACATGGTGCATTTCAATTCTGAAACAAAGGTTCTAGGAGTAACAGAGGGTTCAGACTCATTGTGATGGCGATAAAAATTAGCCGCGTAAGTGCAAAATGTCCGCTTACAGTAATCACTAACACACTTAAAAAAACAATGGGGTTCATTCCTATGAACTCTACAATGCAGCACATAACCCCTCAATGTGTCTTGCTGCAAAATCGACAGGTAATCATTTTTTAATCGTACAAAAAATAAAGTTGTTTCCACACTCTTTAGGGGGACACCACTATACAGCATTAAAGAAAAAAAAGGGAACGATTTAATCGTTACATATAAAACCCACAATCTAAGTCGACATATTTATTATGACGACAAAATATGCCCTCTGTCACAAACAGGTGTCTGTATGGTGAAGTCTTTCAAGGTCTAAAAAAAATCACTTTTCTCTTACCAGTGCAGAACTCCATGTGCTGGCTGATTAGCGTGCTCTCAATAACGGCTTGTTAACTTCTTTAAGATGGCTGCTTCGCGACAATCAGGAATCAGGTCTAATGCTGATTGGATGAGGCAGAGTTCATCATTTTAAATTCCTACACAAGACGTGAATTTACGCGGGAATATAAATTTCTATATGAGAAATCATTACATATAAAATTGCCTTAAGACATTATGAATATTACTAAATGGAAAACTTTTTTTTTAATTTGCAATTTAATATAAAAAATGGCAGACTGATGAACACCTAGGCTATGAAACAAATGACATAACTATTTGGAAGACAAATATAAAATGTATGCAATACACCATTACTTCATATTTAATTTTTACACTTAAAAACAAACATTTATATTATTAGAATTTTGTTGTACTTGTTTTATCTGTAAATATTACATGCATTTGTAAAATGTGCAAACTCGATTCCAAAAAGTTCGGGCACTGTAAAAATTGTGAAAAAAAGGAATGCAATAATTTACAAATCTCATAAACATATATTTTATTCGCAATAGTATATAGATAACATATCAAATGTTGAAAGTGAGACATTTTGAAATGTCATGCCAAATATTGGCTCATTTTGGATTTCATGTGATCTACACATTCCAAAAAAAGTTGGGACAGGTAGCAATAAGAGGCCGGAAAAGTTAAAAGTACATATAAGGAACAGCTGGAGGACCAATTTGCAACTTATTAGTTCAATTGACAAAATGATTGGGTATAAAAAGAGTCTCTCAGAGTGACAGTGTCTCTCAGAAGTCAAGATGGGCTCAGCAATTCAGCAATTTCCCCAAAGCTGCGGTGAAAAATAGTGGAGCAATATCAGAAAGGAGTTTCTCAGAGAAAAATTGCAAAGAGTTTGAAGTTATCATCATCTACAGTGCATAATATCATCCAAAGATTCATAGAATCTGGAACAATCTCTGTGCGTAAGAGTCAATGCCAGAAAACCATACCGGATGCCCGTGATCTTCCGGCTCTTAGATGCCACTGCATCACATACAGGAATGCTACTGTAATGGAAATCACAACATGGGCTCAGGAATACTTCCAGAAAACATTGTCGTTGAATACAATGCACTCTGCCATTCGCCGTCACCGGCTAAAACTCTATAGGTCAAAAGAGAAGCCATATCTAAACATGATGCAGAAGCTCAGGCATTTTCTCTGGGCCAAGGCTCATTTAAAATAAACTATGGCAAAGTGGAAAACTGTTCTGTGGTCAGACGAATCAAAATTTGAAGTTCTTCTTGGAAAACTGGGATGCCATGTCATCTGGACTAAAGAGGATTAGGACAACCCAAGTTGTTATCAGTAGTCAGTTTAGAAGACTGCATCTCTGATCTTATGGTGTTGCATGTGTGCGTGTGGCATGGGCAGCTTACACATCTGGAAAGGCATCATCAATGCTGAAAGGTATATCTAAGTTCTAGAACAACATATGCTCCCATCCAGACGTTGTCTCTTTCAGGGAAGACCTTGCATTTTCCAACATGACAATGCCAGACTAAATACTGCATCAATTACAACATCATGGCTGTGTAGAAGAAGGATCCGGGTACTGAAATGGCCAGCCTGCAGTCCAGATCTTTCACCACATTTGGTGCATCATAAAGAGGAAGATGCGACAAAGAAGACCTGAGACAGTTGAGCAACTAGAAGCCTGTATTAGACAAGAATGGGACAACATTCCTATTCCTAAACTTGAGCAACTTGTCTCCTCAGTCCCCAGACATGTACAGACTGTTATAAAAAAGAAGAGGGGATGCCACACAGTGGTAAACATGGCCTTGTCCCAACTTTTTTTGAGATGTGTAGATGCCATGAAATTTTTTATCAACTTATTTTTCCCTTAAAATGACAGATTTTCTCAGTTTAAACATTTGGTATGTCATCTATTTTGTATTCTGAATAAAATATTGAAATTTGAAACTTCCACATCATTGCATTGTGTTTTTATTCACAATTTGTACAGTGTCCCAACTTTTTTGGAATCGGGTTTGTAATAATTTTAGTATTTTAACACTGTCTTTTTGTAGTTTTAACTGCATTCTACTGTTTTCTGAAATAATGAATTTTTTCTTTTTAATTTGAAAAAAGCTGTACATTTTACACAAAATATATTATTTTAATGCATACTTTTTGTAAAATGTACTGGTTTGTTTGAGTACTTCACAAAACATTACTGTGAATTTAACACAGTTTAATTGTTTATCACTTTACAAAAATTCAATGTTGTGGTTTTACACAAATTCACAGTTAATTTCACAGACATTTTTTACATTTTATAATTTTTATTATATTATATTATATTATATTATACCCACAGGGTATAATATAATAAATTTAAATGTCGTGGAAAAGTTAATTTATTTTAATAATTTAACTCAAATTGTGAAACTCGTTTATTAAATAACTTGCACACAGACTAAAGTAGTTTAAGTCTTTGATTTTAATAATGATGATTTTGGCTTACATTTAACAAAAACCCACCAACTCACTATCTCAACAAATTAGAATATGGTGCATGCACATGCATGGACCACACACAGACGTTTCAAAGAATTTGGCTACAATTGTCATATTGCTTTTGGTAAGCCACTCCTGAACCAAAGACAACGTAAGAGGCGCCTTAGACAGTGGTCCAAAGTCCTCTTTTCAGATGAGAGCAAGTTTTGTATTTTATTTGGAAACCAAGGTCCTACAGTCTGGAGGAAGGGTGGAGAAGCTCATAGTCCAAGTTGCTTAAAGTCCACAGTCCACTTAAGTTTCTACAGTCTGTGATGATTTGGGGTGCAATGTCATCTGTTGGTGCTGGTCCACTGTGTTTTTCAAAAGTCACTGCACCTGTTTACCAAGAAATTATAGAGCACTTCATCTTTCCTTTTGCTGACTAGCTTTATAAAGAGGCTGATTTCATTTTCCAGCAGGATTTGGCACCTGCCCACACTGCCAAAAGCACCGAAAGTTAGTTAAATGATCATGGTGTTGGTGTGATTGACTGGCCCACTAAACCCCACAGACTGATCACCTCCATGATACGCCGAATCACTAGCTACATATAAATTTATCTTATTTAAGTTTTTTTTTTCTATTACAAGCAAATGCATTGTTAAACATTTTTGGTAGCTTTAATACCGAGTACTGAGCTTTAATACTAAATACTCACTGAGTGGATTTTATTTCTGACTCTGGGTTTTTAATTAACAATTGCAAAGTGCGATAGTCGGTCAGCTAATAAGGTGAAAAAAAAGGTGACACTAAAAATCCATTTATATTGATATCACAATCAAATTAAAAAGGGTAATTGTGACTATATTAAAGTCATATGTCTAAATTTATATAACAACATTTATAGTTTACTTTTAAAGTTTTGCATTGGTAACACTTGACGAAAATATAACATTATTAATTGAAATGAATAGTGAACATGAGCTAATGGTGATTTGAAAGCAGTGACTTATCAGGAACAAGGATTCAATAATTACCGTAATTTCTATAAAGCGCACCCACTGAATTTTTTTAAATATTTTTATTTTTAACATAAATAAGCCGCACCTTGTGTATAAGCCACACTGGAACTAATGAACTTTACACAGGCTTTACCGAAAGAGAGTGTCTGTTACAGGGTGTAACGGGTGCAATATGTCGTGGCTCCTTTAAGAGCAGAGCGCCATTTTGGGAATAGCACGTCACTGCATTCCTCCGGTATTACTGCATGTGTGTGTGAGAGAGACTAAGGATTATGTGTTCATTATTTTATGATGCTCATTTCTAAGTTTCTTTGACTAACCCATAACGCTTTTGCCAAGAAAAATAAAAAAGCACGAGTTTTGGAAACCTGTCTGTGCTTATATGATTTAATTTGCAACTGGAGTTTTAGTGAGCTCTCCCTTCACCCTGACTCAACACGCTATCTAAACAGTAGCCGACAAAGAAAGTCATTGTTCACGGTCTTTCTTCTTCCTTTCACAACTATTTATCTCGGGAGTTTATCTTTTGGCATCGTCGTGCGTTTAAAAATCAACAGGGTGGAAGTTTTTCTCCTGAAGCCGTGCAAGCTCAGAACACAGGTGAGGTGCGTTTTTTCGTTTCCGTTCGGAAATTTCATTGGTCTAATGTTATGTGGTTCCGTTTTTTGGCTTGAAGTTTGTGTTACCGGGAAAAACCCATGAAAAATCCATAAATTAGCCGCTTCGTTGTTTAAGCCAAGTTGTTCAAAACGTGGGAAAAAAGTAGCGGCTTATAGTCCGAAAAATACGGTACTAATGGCCATCTAAACTACGTTAGCACATATTTGGTAATTAAACTATTAATTAACTCCTACAAAAAAACTTTATAAAATGCACTATTTAATAAGGAATGAGAACTAGCAAACCCTGCTTTGTTCTAAAATACCTTGATCTGAGTTAAACATGCACAATTCCGTTACTTTTAACATGGTTAGTTAGGATTCATCTACTATGAATGTGTCATAATAATAATTAAAAAAAAGACCATATATTTTATATATATATATATATATATATATATATATATATATATATATAACATGTTTTAATGAAATATAGACCTACCCCAAAAATGAAAGGCATTTAGGATATTAAGAATGCTCCTAGCAATGAGTGGCAAGTTACATTTCTGTGCTTTGTGTGGGCGCGAGATTGGTGGTTGAACATGGATAGCGTCTATTTTCACCATTTATTTTCAGGGAAAGTGATGGAATTACATAAAACTGTAGTGTGTGACTGGGAGATGGGTGCAGGGGCACTGCCATGTGCCCAAAATGCCTATGTACACTGTCCTTGCTTAACAACCTAATCTTATTACAAAGTAAAAAAATTTTTTTGACAATTTTCCCAAAGTGCCAAAACATCTTGTATGGGTAGCTTTCAATAAAGTAATGCTTTGGTTTTAATTTGAAGTCTAGACATTATGCTGTAAGAAGCTAATTTACAAACCCGATTCCAAAAAAATTGGGACATTGTACAAATTGTAAATAAAAGCAGAATGCAATGATGTGGAAGTTTCTAACCCTAACCCTAGAATACAATATAGATGACATTTCAAATGCTTAAACTAAGAAAATTTATCATTTTAAGGGAAAAATAAGTTGATTTTAAATTTCATGGCATCAACACATCTCAAAAAAGTTGGGACAAGGCCACGCTTACCAATGTGTGGCATCCCCTCTTCTTTTTATAACAGTCTGCAGGCTTCTAGTTGCTCAACTGTCTTAGGACTTCTTTGTGGCATCTTCCTTTTTATGATGCACCAAATGTTTTCTATGGGTGAAAACTCTGGACTGCAGGCTGGGCATTTCAGTACCCGGATCCTTCTTCTACGCAGCCATGATGTTGTAATTAATGCAGTATGTGGTCTGGCATGGTGTTGGAAAATGCAAGGTCTTCCCTGAAAGAGACGACGTCTGAATAGGGGCATATGTTGTTCTAGAACTTGGATATACCTTTCAGCATTGATAGTGCCCTTCCAGATGTGTAAGCTGCCCATGCCACACAAACTCATGCAACCCCACACCATCAGAGATGCAGGCTTCTGAACTGAGCGCTGATAACAACTTGGGTTGTCCTTGTCCTTTTTAGTTCAGATGACATGGCATCCCATTTATCCAAAAATAACTTTTGATTCGTCCGACCACAGAGCAGTTTTCCACTTTGCCACAATCCAATTTAAATGAGACTTGGCCCAGAGAAAACGCCTGCGCTTCTGGATCATGTTTGAATATGGCTTCTTTTTTTTTTAGCCTGAATTTAGCCGGCAACGGCGAATGGCACGGGGGATTGTGTTCACCAACAATGTTTTCTGGAAATATTCCTGGCCCATGTTGTGATTTCCGTTACAGTAGCATTCCTGTATGTGATGCAGTGTCATCTAAGGGTCCGAAGATCATGGGCACCCAGTATGGTTTTCTGGCCTTGACCCTTAAGCACAGAGATTGTTCCAGATTCTCTGAATCTTTGGATGATATTATGCACTGTAGCTGATGATAACTTCAAACTCTTTGCAATTTTTCTCTGAGAAACTCCTTTCTGATATAGCTCCACTATTTTTCACCGCAGCATTGGGGGAATTTGTGATCCTCTGCCCATACTGACTTCTGAGAGACACTGCCACTCTGAGAGGCTCTTTTTATACCCAATCATGTTGCCAATTGCAAATTGCAATTTTCAAATTGGTCCTCCAGCTGTTCCTTATATGTACATTTAACTTTTCTGGCCTCTTATTGCTACCTGTCCCAACTTTCTTATGAATTCTGGGAGGTTTTCCACCCCAAAGAAAAGAATTAATGATTCTATCTAAAGAATAAAAAAAAAATACTTGGGTACAAATAACGGAAGTGATTGAAAAAAATAAAGAAACTTGCGCAGAATGTTCATTTTAACTGCATTGATTTTTCCCGTTAAAGACAGGTAGACTGCTCCACCTCTGAAAATCCGACTTCATGTCTGCCATACAGTGCCTAAAGTATTGACCCCCCCCGTTGTCGTTTTTCCTATTTTGTTGTCTTACAACTTGGAATTAAAATTGATTTTTATTTGGATTTCATGTAATGGACATACACAAAATAGTCCAAATTGGTGAAGTGGAAAAAAATAACGTTTAAAAATTTTAAAAATAAATAACAAAAAAGTGGTGCATGCATATGTATTCACCCCCTTTGCTATTAAGCCTCTAAATAAGATCTGGTGCAACCAATTACCTTCAGAAGTCACGTAATTACATAAATACTTACAGTGCCTTTGCAAGGCACTGTAAGCGGAGCAAGATTGGCATGAAAAGTTTTTGGTAAGGAATGGGTCATCGTAATACCAAGGTATTTAAAGCCTGAACAGTTGGATTTGAATGACAGATTCAGATGCTGAAGTTGTAGAGCGGTATTGTTTACCGGAAAACACTCACTCTTATGAAAATTCAGTTTGTATCCTGAGAAAAAGCCAAAATCATCCAAGATAGATAAAATGATAGGAACAGAGGCTGCAGGATCCGACACATAAATCATCAGCATATAAGGATACCTTATATTCCACCCTCTTGCGAGTTATACCTTTAAAGGCTAATTAGGATTTAAGTTTAATGGATAATGGCTCAATGGCAAGGGCGAATAGCAGTGGTGACAGTGGGCACCCCTGCCGGGTTTCACGCTCGAACCTGAAATAATCAGAGCTAATATTATTTGTACGAACACTGGCTTGTGGGGATTTATAAAGGAGGCGGATCCAGGAGACAAATTTATCACCAAACCCAAATTTCCTTCGCAAACAGGTATTCCCACTCGACTCTATCAAATGCTTTTTCAGCATCCAATGAAACTACAATCTCAGGGAACAGAGAAGACTGCTTTGAGTAAATTATATTGAAAAGTGTACGCGTGTTAAAAAATGAATGCCGCTCTTTTATGAATCCAGTCTGCTTTATAGATATGATACGTGGTAGTTTATTTTCTAACCGGGATGCAATTACTTTTGCCAGCACTTTCACATCGGCATTCAGCAGTGACAGCGGTCTGTACGACCCGCACAGGTTGGGATCCTTGCCCTTCTTCAAGTGAAGGGCTATTGAGGCTTGATTGAAAGTGGGTGGTAGCATGCCCTGATCCAGAGATTCATTGAACACACCAAGGAGCAGCGGTGCCAATTTATCGCTAAATTTAAAAACTCAACTGGAAAACCATCGGGGCCTGGGGCTTTATTAGACTGCATCGCCTTTATAGAAGCTCTGACTTCAAGTGATAGGAGAGTCCAAGTCCCTTACAGAGATCATATCAATAACAGGAAAATCGACACTCTAAAAGAAATCACCCAGCCTCTTATTATCAGTAAGGCATTCAGATTTATAAAGAGCAATTCATTTCAGTCATTTATAATATGACTGAAATGCTGCATTGACCTCTATGGGATCGGTAACGGTAACATTTGAGTCATTAATAATGATATGCTTCTATTTACTAGGATGGCCCCTCGTGCCTTAGAATTAAAATTGGAGTGGAGAGTTTGACCCACCCAAGGACGGTAAAGCCTATGATGATCTTTGACTCAGAGGTGTGTTTCCTGTAAAAATACTATGTCGGTGCGTAAGCGTTTCAGGTGGGTAAAAACCCTAGACCAGTGGTTCTTAACCTGGGTTCGGTGAGTCAGTCTCAGGGGTTCGGCGGAGGTCGAACCCTGTTATTGCTAAGAAAGCTCTGGAGATTTTCATACCGTTTGTTACAACATATCTTTGCGGGCAATCCTTTTCGAGGATGCTGGACATAAAAATGAAGAAAAGGAACAGACTTTGTTGCGAAAATGACAATGGAGTGGCACTTGCCAAGGTGAAGCCACTGAAAGGGGCAACAGCAGAAGTCACACTGATTTGCAGTAAATATTCATTATTATGTTTGTGTTTTTGTGTGAAAATCATGTTTTAATGGTTTTGTTCTTTGAACACTTTGTTCTTTGATGTTGATGCACGGTTCATTTTGTGCACCAGTAAAATATATACCTATGTTTTGAATTTGAAAAAAATCATATTTTATTTTTCCATTTAAGAAGGGTTCGGTGGATGCGCATATGAAACTGGTGGGGGTCAGTACCTCCAACAAGGTTAAGAATCACTGCCCTAGACCGTTTTATAGGATTACCCATGCCCCTAACATTCCAGCTAAGGAACCGGACAGGTGTACCACTGCCAGCTGAACGTGGGTCGGTATTAGTGTCAGCCATTCATCCAAAAACAACTCAAAAAAAATGAAAACAGGACCTGTGAAGCCAGGGGATCCCCATCCCCCCCCACCCCTGTGCGCACGCATTCGACACTTAAACACAAACACATAACCAACACACAAGTAGAGTCACCATTCTAACAGTAACCCTAGGGGACAGCAACATGAACTATCAAAAAAGAAACCTACCGCCACCCACACAAATAAATGTGCTAACGACACGGAGAACAAGCCTATCCTAAGCAAAGAGAAGGCTCCAGCAGATTTTACACAACAAAAATGATGCGCAACTATATCTAGTTTACGGCTACTCATCCCTGGTCTACATACATATATAAGTTTCTGGAGGAAAATAAATTCCCAAAATAAATTGACCAAACATTTATGAAATAAACATTAAGTTTTCAGGATCACTTACATTTTGTTTCCCGTAAAAATAACACAAAAAAAAAACCCAAAAAAAACAAAAAAGGAGGACCCAAAAATCAGGACGTCAAAGAAGGAAAAGAAAATCTTGGACAAATGGAGAGAACAAGATATTCACCCACTTTTTTTTTTTTAAAGGGAAAATTTATGATTAATGTTCTTTGTTTTGTGTTACGATTATGAAGCACATATAAAGCTGTTGTAATGAACATAAAATAAAAAAAATTTAAATCCATACAATTGTCAATTGTTTTACTGTATACAGTATGCATAATGTTTGTTAATCTTATAAACTCTTCAAATTTAGTTCTTAATTGTCTCTCACTGAATAAACAATCATTATTATGCATATTGATAATGATTGTTGTTACATATAGCAAAATGATCAGATAATTAGGGAAAGATGCCCAGAGTTCAAATTTGCCAGGGGCCCAGAAACCCTAGCCATGAACACCAGTGATTCAGACCCAGCTGAAAGTGAAATGCTGTTGAATTCTTATGAAACAAACCCCTGGTCTTATGCAAGTGACCATATTGTAAGTGACCATATTGACTTCAAGTGCAAGAAATAACAGCTTTATTATGCAGTGTAAGCTGTGTTTGCCTGAGGTGACTGAACTGGAAGCTTATAAAAACTTCAAATCATATTATATCTTTAGATTACATAATTGACCCTCATCAGGTCACCAACAGAGGAAACAGATCTAGAGAAGATGCCATTGTCACTGCTCTTTACTGCACTAGGCCACCTTGATCATCAGGGATCTATGTGAGGATGCTTTTCCTAGTCAATCGTAAGTGTCCAGCGCTCGCTCCGGACACTAGACCTTCAATACTGTCATTCCAAGTAGATTAGTCACAAAACGTGATAATCCTGGACTTTCCCAACCCATGTTTCACTGGATTAAGTACTTTAACAGATCACCAACAGTCTGTTAGACTAGGCCACTACTTCTCTTCAACGATTACAGTCAGCACTGGCACCCCACAGGGATGTTTGTTGAGTCCTATTCTCTATGCCATTTTCACTCAGGACCGTGCTTGATTGTGTCCTACCAACAGCATCAAGATTGTAGATGACACAACTGTGATTGGTCTCATCTTAAAGGGTAATGAAACAGCCTACAGGTATGAAGTAAAAACCTGTCAGTGTGCTGTTCAGAAAACAATCTCACTCTGAACACCACAATAACAAAGGAAATTAGACTTCTGTAAGCATAGCACTGTTCCTGATCTAATATACAGTACACCAATGGTGATTGTCTTCATTTTTAGGTTCTTGAATACACTTGATCTCACCTGGACTACAAACACTACAGCACTGGTTAAAAAAAAAAAAAAGAACAGCGACTTTCTGAGAATTCTCAAGAAAAAACAATTAATGAGGATCTGCTGTATTACTATCGCTGCTCGATTATCAAAATATTACTCCTGTGTTATACACTTCACACACTTTTACCTTGTATTTATTTATTCCCAACCACAATCAGTATAGAGACTTTGAATGTGCAATACTGTAATATTTGATTGTGCAATACCTTCATATCTAAACAAGTCACTAATGTTTAATTTTTAATGCTTCAATACCACTGACCACTGTTCCTGCCCCTCTTCCCCCCACGGATCTTCCCACTTAGTTCAGGTCTGCCTTTGGATAGAGTTCTCTTCGAATGGAGACCATTCTGTGTGGCTGGGGACGGTTTCTCTTCAACACCTTGGGTGGTTCCATGGAATTCCGGAGTAAGAACAGGAGCTTTGAGGATGGATTTGGACTGTAGTTGACAACAGTCTGCTACATTGACTTAGGACTACGGTTTGCTTCTGATCACGATCGCTGTACCCCGCAACATCGTATATCTGCAATAAATGGACATCCAGTGCAACCCAGATGGGTTCCCTCTTGAGTCTAGTTACTCTCAAGGTTTCTCGATCCCTTGCCTACAAGTTTCTTTAAACAGATAGCTCCAGAGGTAATTGAACCTGTTTTAAAAATAATTAACTCTTCCATTAGCACTGGTTATGTACCTAAATCCTTCAAACTGGCAGTTATTCACCCCCTTATTAAGAAACCTGACCTTGACCCATGTCAGTTGTCCAACTACAGACCAATATCAAATCTCCCCTTTATATACAAAATTTTAGAAAAGGTTGTAGCACAGCAGTTATGCTCACACCTACTTATGAATAACATTTTTGAAATGTATCAGTCAGGATTTCGGCCTCATCATAGCACAGAGACGGCGCTAGTTAAGGTGGTAAATGACCTGTTATTGGCCTCTGATCAGGGTTTTGTCTCCTTACTTGTTTTGCTCGACCTTAGTGCAGCTTTTGACTCCATTGATCACACTATACTGCTTGCTAGACTTGAACGTTGTAGGAATAAAGGGAACAGCTCTCTCTTGGCTCAGGTCTTATTTGACTGATCGCTATCAGTTTGTTGATGTAAATGGTGAGTTCTCCACACTCTATGAGGTAAAGTTTGGTGTTCCTCAAGGATCTGTCTTAGGCCCACTGCTTTTCTCTTTATATATGCTGCCTCTTGGTGAAATCATTCATAAACATGGGATTCGCTTCCATTGCTATGCTGATGACACACAGCTGTATATTTCAGCAAAGCCAGATGAGCGAGATCAGCTTAACAATGTTGAGAAGTGTGTAAAGGACATTAGACAGTGGATGCTTAATAACTTTCTTCTGCTCAACTCAGATAAGACGGAAGTACTTTTACTAGGACCACATGCAGCTAGAAGTAAACTTTCCGATTACGTAGCATCTCTAGATGGTGTTTGTTTCAGCATGTACGGCTGTCAAAGACCTTGGTGTGATTATTGACCCGAGTCTTTCCTTTGAGTCTCACGTGAATAATATTACCAGGATCGCCTTCTTTCACCTTAGAAATATTGCTAAAATTAGAAATATGATGTCGTTACAGGATGCAGAAAAACTAGTTCATGCTTTTGTTACTTCTAGATTAGACTACTGTAACGCTTTATTGTCTGGGTGTTCGAGTAAGTGCATAAATAAGCTTCAGTTAGTTCAGAATGCAGCAGCAAGAGTCCTCACTAGATCTAGGAAATACGACCACATCACCCCTGTTTTAATCAGTCTACACTGGCTCCCAATCAAATCTCGCATTGATTATAAAATATTACTACTGACGTATAAAGCACTTAACGGTCTCGCACCGCAGTATCTGAGTGAACTTCTGTACCAGTATGATCCTCCACGCCTACTCGGATCAAAAGGTGCTGGCTATCTGTTGGTTCCTCAAATAATGAAGACTACGGCAGGGGGCAGATCTTTTTCTTATAAAGCCCCACAGTTATGGAACAGCCTTCCAACCAGTGTTCGGGACTCGGACACAGTCTCAGTGTTCAAGTCGAGGTTGAAAACTTATTTATTTAGTCAAGCCTTTTATCATTAGGTTTTTCTTAGGTAAAGGCTCAGATCTGGAGGGAGCATGGATATAGAGTGTTTGGTGAACTGGTATATTTGTATGCTGTCGTCCCCTCACATTCACACGTTCACTCGGGTTTGTTGACGGTGGTGTGGTGGGTCGTCTCTTATCCCAGAGATCCCTCATGTCTGTGTTACCTTCTGGTTCTCCCTTTTAGTTATGCTGCCATAGCGAGTCTTGCCGGAGTCCAAACTGCACAGTGACATTAACTTTCATACACCAATAGGGACACTTAATAATCCATATCCTTCTCTCTCTCTCTCTCTCTCTCTCTCTCTCTCTCGGTCGAGTTAAACATGCTCCTGAGGCTCCAGTGACCACTGTTCCTGCCCCTCTCCCTCTGTGGATCTTCACACTTCTGTGCAGCTTGGGACGGTATCTCATCAACACCTTGGGTGGTTCCATGTAATTCCGGAGTAGAACGGGTGCTTTGAGGATGGATTGGACTGTAGTTGGTGTCAGCGGTCTGCTGCACTGACTCGGGAGTGCAGTTTGCTTCTGATCGTCATCACTGTAACCCGCAACATTGTATATCTGCTTCAAATGGACATTTGGTGCAACCCAGATGAGGATGGGTTCCCTCTTGAGTCTGGTTCCTCTCAAGGTTTCTTCCTTATGCCATCTCGGGGAGTTTTTCCTTGCCACAGTTGCTCATCAGGGACAAACATACTTACAAAGAACATATTAACGTTTAATCACCACATTATCTGTGTAAAGCTGCTTTGAGACAATGTTCATTGTTAAAAGCGCTATACAAATAAAAATTAATTGAATTGAATTCTTCCTTATGCCATCTCGGGGAGTTTTTCCTTGTCACAGTCGCCATTGGCTTGCTCATCAGGGACAAACTTACTTATAAAGAACATATTCATGTTTTATCACCACATAATCTGTGTAAAGCTGCTTTAAGACAATGTTTATTGTTCTACACAAAAAAAAAAAAATAATTAAATTGAATTAATACTTTTTTTATGTACCTTTAGGGCTGAAACTTTGTTGTACCCTGTGCAATGACAATTAATAATTCTATTCTATTTAAATTGCCGAAAGAAGTATAAGAATTATATACTTTAAAAAAATGCACTATCCAATCAAGGCGTTTTGACTGCTTTTTCAATTTGATTCATAAATGAAATTATAACAGGAGATTTTTTTGCTGCAAAAGTGCATAACAACTTAGACACAAGTCATGGACTGTAATGGGGGTTTTTTTGCTTGCTTTCTTTGCTACTGAAATAAACAAAGTTTTTTTATTTTGTAATCTGTAAAAAAGAATGTAAAAAAAAAAATCATAAATCATCTTAGTTAGTTTTATCTGTAGCCAGAATATGACTTTTTTTTAACCTAGTTTATAACACTAATGATCCCATTACCTGTTTAAATTTAAGCAGGAATATTAGGTCATATACCGTTACATAAAATCTAACTGTGCAAATGATAGATAGATAGATAGATAGAAAGATAGATAGATAGACAGACAGACTAGCTAGGCATAAATCCCTTATACAAGCCTGTGGCAGCGGTTTGCAAGTGCAGGGCGGAGGAAACTGAGGAAACGAGTGGGAAGACAACACTATAGCTGATGAGACTAATCAGTGCACTGTGTTCTAGCAGGTGGAAAGCAAAAGGGTTTTCGGAAGATGATTAAGTGCAGGTCGGCTAGTGCATTCGGGCGGATGCCAAGGAAAAGGTGTGCCAGTCCATGAGGAAACCCGGGGGCACTAAAGAGTGAAAGCATGCCGTTCCATGACTGGGCTCTGGTCATATCTGCAAGTGGGGTCTGGTGTAAACCAAAAAGAGTAAAGGCGTCCCCTGTGTGAGTACTGGACGTTTATTTTATATATATATATATATATATATATATATATATATATATATATATATATATATATATATATATAAGGATGGATCTTGAGATCCAAGATGGCGGCGGGGCGGTAGCTCGCAGTAGCTCGCAGCGGCCTCTCCGGATCCAAAAATGGTGCTTTCACCATATTTAGCACGACCCTTCACAATACATGGACACCAGTGTCAGCTGTGTTCATGTGTACGACCACCAGACACTGCTACGGTACAGGCATCATGCAACCAACAGTCTGCATGATGATCTTATCAACAACCTTCGCGACCTTGGCTTGCTGCGACCTCGGCCACAAAGACCAGGCCCCCAGACCTCGGTGTTACCTGATGCCGGTGTCCGGGAGAGGAGGCGTCGAAAGCGCGGCAAGCGGGCGGGTGTCCGTGCTAGGCTAAATGCTAACTCTAGCCGGCCGGCTATCCTGTCCATTTTTCTTTAAAACGTCTGCTCCCTGGATAATAAACTGGACTACATCCGACTCCAGCAAACCACACGGCGAGAGTTCGAGACTGTTGCGTCTTTGTTTTCACGGAGACGTGGCTCAGCGACAGAGTTACTAAGCTACTGCTCATCGCTAGTGGAGTTTGTGACTGTTAGATGCAGACCTTTTTATTTACCACGGGAATTCACCACAGTTTACATCGTCGGAGTGTACATTCCTCCCAGTGCTAATGCTAAGGAGGCACTGTGTGAACTCTACGGCGCTATTAGCGACCTGCAGAATGCTCACCCCGACGGATTGTTTATTATCGCCGGAGATTTCAACCATGCGAATCTCAAGACTGTGCTTCCTAAACTCCATCAGCACGTGGACTTTGCAACGAGAGGAGCGAACACGCTGGATCTTGTTTACACAAACATCCCCGGCGCGTATCGTGCGGAGCCCCGCCCCATCTCGGATACTCAGACCACAGCTCTGTTATGTTAATTCCAGCATACAGACCGCTCATCAGACGCTCTAAACCGGTTCTGAAACAGGTGAAAACCTGGCCAGAAGGAGCTACTTCTGCTCTTCAGGACTGTTTTGAGTGCACTGACTGGGACATGTTTAGAGAGGCTGCAACCTACGGCGATTCCATCAACTTGGAGGAGTACACATCGTCAGTGACCAGCTACATCAGCAAGTGCGTTGATGATGTGACCATCTCCAAGACCATCACTACATGCTCCAACCAGAAACCGTGGATGACTGCAAACGTGCGTGCGCTGCTGAAACAAAGAGACTCTGCCTTCAGATCAGGGGACAAGGCGGCCTTAAAAACAGCAAGGGCCAAACTGTCTCGTGCCATCAGAGAGGCGAAGCGCGCACACGCCAAGAAAATCCACAACCACTTCCAGGACAGTGGAGACACCCGGCGCATGTGGCAGGGCATCCAGGCGATCACGAATTACAAGACCACATCACCTGCTTGTGACCGTGACCCCTCCCTCCCAGATGTGCTGAACGACTTCTACGCCCGGTTCGAGGTGCAGAACAACGTGGTGGCGAGGAAGACCATCCCTCCTCCCACTGACCAGGTGCTCTGTCTAACCACAGCTGAAGTGAGGAAAACTCTATGCAGAGTTAACCCACGGAAGTCTGCTGGACCAGACAACATTCCTGGCAGAGTGCTCAGGGAATGTGCAGAACAGCTAGCAGATGTCCTCACTGACATCTTGAACATCTCCCTGAGCAGCAACGTCGTTCCCACGTGCCTCAAGACAACGACCATTGTTCCCGTGCCGAAGAAGTCGTCTGTCTCCTGCCTTAATGACTATCGTCCCGTCGCGCTCACACCCATCGTGATGAAGTGCTTCGAGAGGCTCGCCATGAGGCACATTAAGACACAGCTTCCACCCTCCCTGGACTCCATGCAGTTTGCGTATCGTCCAAACCGTTCCACGGACGATGCTATCTCCACAACCCTCCATCTGGCCCTCACCCACCTGGATAACAAGGACTTGCTGTTCATTGACTTCAGCTCAGCATTCAACACAATCATTCCTCAGCACCTGATCGAGAAGTTGAACCTTCTGGGCCTGAACACCTCCCTCTGTAACTGGATCCTGGACTTCCTGACTGAGAGACCTCAGTCAGTCAGGATCGGGAACAGCATCTCCAGCACCACCACACTGAGCACTGGAGCCCCCCAGGGCTGTGTGCTCAGTCCACTGCTGTTCACTCTGCTGACTCACGACTGTGTAGCAATGCACAGCTCGAACCACATCATCAAGTTCGCTGATGACACGACCGTGGTGGGTCTAATCAGCAAGAACAACGAGTCAGCATATAGAGAAGAGGTGCAACGGCTAACTGCCTGGTGTGGAGCAAACAACCTGTCTCTGAACGTGGACAAAACGAAAGAGATGGTTGTGGACTTCAGGCGAGCACAGAGCGACCAATCTCCACTGATTATTGATGGATCCTCAGTGGAGATCGTCAAGAGCACCAAATTCCTTGGTGTTCATCTGGCAGACAACCTCACCTGGTCACTTAACACCAGCTCCATCACCAAGAAAGCCCAGCAGCGTCTCTACTTTCTGAGAAGGCTGAGGAAAACCCCTCCCTCCCCCATCCTGTCCATGTTCTACAGAGGGACCATTGAGAGCATCCTGAGCAGCTGCATCACTGCCTGGTTTGGGAACTGCACCGTCTCGGACCGCAAGTCCCTACAGAGGATAGTGAGGACAGCTGAGAAGATCATCGGAATCTCTCTCCCCTCTATCATGGACATTTACACTACACGCTGCATCCGCAAAGCACACAGCATTGTGGACGATCACACACACCCCTCACACACACTCTTTACACTCCTGCCATCAGGAAAACGGTTCCGAAGCATTCGGGCCGCCACTACAAGACTATGCAACAGTTTCTTTCCTCAAGCCATCAGGCTTCTCAATACATAGAAATGAAACGGAACTCTCACACACACACACACACACTCACTCAAATGTGTGTAACGAACTGTAACATTTTTCCTGGACTTAACACTTAACACTCACTCATTACTCATCTCAATCCATTCCACCACCATTCATTTATTCATTTTTCTCAACTGTACCATACTCTCAACTGCTGTTTTTTGCACACTTATCATTATCATTGTATTAAACTGTTTACATGCTGTTTTTTGCACCTTTGACTGCTGCTGTATTTTTTGCACTACATTGTACTGTTTATAGTCACTTCTGGGATATAGTTTTTTATTTTGTATAGTTTTTACAGTTTTCTTGTACAGTACTGTATAATCAAGTATACAGTAGGTTTACTGGTCGGCGCTATATAGGGTTTTGTGTCTTGTCTTGTGTCATCTGTCTGCACTGTCTGTCTGCACTGTTTGCACTAGGCTGCACTCAATGCACTTTATGATGCTTGTGTTGTAGCTCTATGTTGTTTTGTTTGTTGTTGTTTAGTGTAGCACCAGGGTTCTGGAGATACGTTGTCTCGTTTTTACTGTGTACTGTGTACCACTGTGTATAGTAGAAATGACAATAAAAGCCTCTTGACTTGACTATATATATATATATTATATTACACGTGACCTTGATAGTTTGCGACTTTTCATTTGGAAAAATCTGATAGTTTGCGTGAAGCCGCTAGTGGCTTGAAAGTTCGGAGTAACATTTCAAAACAGTTTGAGAGTTGAGAGTTTGTACTAATAAATTACATAAAAATGTTTAAAAAAAACTATAATTGTATTATTAATTTAAAGTAGTAAATAAAGCATTTATGACAAGTAATTCGCAATTTTTGTTTTTTAGTGTTTAGTTTACAGTACAGTACAAGTCCCCTGGAAAAAGGAAAAGGAGAGTCAAAAGATCACAATTTTTTGTTACTCAAGGGGGTCATAAAATGTAACCCACGAGTATCAATGTTGCACTGTATATATAAAAGAGAGAGAGAGAGAGAGAGAGATAAAGCAGTAAAAGACAACACGAAACTGCAGCTTGAGCACAAATTTAACGACAATCCCCGGCACTTCACCAACATTTTCAAGCTCAACCCATTGTCCCTGCCAGGATTTTAGGATGCTACTCATCGATTGCAGTTCTGCATTTAATACTGTGATCCCATCCAAGCTGATCTGTAAGCTCATTGATTCTGGAATTAGCCCCTACCTCTGCATTTGAGCCTTTCTCACTAACAGACCACAGTCTGTTAGGATCACAACCAACTCCTCCATCATCACCTTGAACACTTGTGTACCACAGGGCTGTGTTCTGAGCCTCTCTCTTCACTCATGACTGCACACCTGATATTGGACTCCATTATCAAATTTGTAGACGGCACCATGGTGATAGGCCTAATCAGTAACAATAATGAAAGGCCTTACAGGGAAGCGGTTCGGAACCCCTGCCAGTGTGGTGTGCCAACAACAATCTTGCACTCGACACTGAGAAAACAAATTAGCAGATTGTGTGCAACCAGCAGACCAAAAAAGGATACACACACACTTTCATTTATATTGATTGTACTGAAGTGGAGCATGTGTTTAGCTTCAAATTCCTGTGTCCATATCTCTGAGGATCTTTAGATAGATACGTAACCCATCTTGCCTCATGGAGACACTTTTCTTACAGACTCCTTAACTGCTGTGTTATTGGCGGATATCAAGTGTTGCTTCACAAATTGTCTGACAGACAAGCCATCATAAAGGCATCATCTCTAAATTAGATTTTTTCTTAAGTTTATACAACCCCAATTCCTAAAAAATATGCAATGATTGGCAAATCTTATAAACCTATATTTTATTCACAATAGAACACAAAACATTAATTGTTTAATAAACGGAGGAAATGTATCATTTTAAGGAAAAAGTTCTTTTGAATTTGATGGCTGCAATACTTATCAATAAGTTGGGACAGGGCAACAAAAGTCTGGAACATTTAAGTGTTATTAAAAATTAACAGTTGGAGAAACATTTTGCAACTAGGTTTATTGAAAACAGGTCAGTAAGATAAATGGGTATAAATAATATATCTTAGAGAGTCAGAGTCTATCGGATGTAAGATGGACAGAGCATCTGTTAAATACTGTGTTTACAAATTGTTAAATAATTTCAAAATAATGGTCCTCAACATAAAGTTGCAAAACAGTTATTTCTACAGTTAGAATATATAGTGATTTACAGTACATAGTATTATCAAATGTTTTAAAGAATCTGGAGAAACATCTCAAGGCTACATATGTAACCCTGTTTACCTTAGTATATTCTGACGATATGCAAACTGTAGTGGGTCCAGTGTGTCCGGTAGTGAGGCAGTGATGAGGTCTCTGACCAGTCTCTCAAAGCAATTCATCACTACTGAGGTCAGAGCTACAGGGCGGTAGTCGTTAAGGCAGGCGGGCTGGGGTTTCTTTGGGACAGGAACTGTTTGAAACAGGACTGTTTGAAACATGAGGGGACAACAGACTGTTCCAGTGAGAGGTTGAATATCTCAGTGAACACTAGTGCTAGCTGGTCAGCGCAGACTTTCAGAACCCGACCTGTGATGCCATCAAGTCCTGCTGCCTTTCTGGTATTCACCCTCTTAAATGCCCTCCTTACGTCATTCTCCGAGATGGTGAACGTGTTTACCTCTCCGGCTCTCTCGGTGTGCGTGCTGGTTGTGCCGCTAGCGCCGCTAGCGTGGTTAGCTGTAGCCTCGAAACGAGTGTAAAAGGTGTTTAGCTCGTCTGCCAGAGAAGCATCCGCATTCACCATTCTAGAAGATGGTGTTCTATAGTCCGTTATTGTTCTTAGTCCCTGCCACATGCTCCTTGAGCCACCATGTTGAAACTGTGACTCTAGTTTCCTCCCATAGCGCTGCTTTGCATCCTTCACCGCTCTGCGAACACTGTAAGACGCAGCCTTGTACTCCTTCATGTCCCCGGTGGCGAGCCCCGTGTTGTAGGCAGCGGAGCGGGATCTCAGAGCATCGCGGATGGCTTTATCCACCCACGGCTTCTGGTTGGGAAACGTTCTGATTGTGTTTTTTTCGCTGTATCATCCGCTAGTTTGCTGATGAATCCCACAACCGCTTCCGTAAACATGTCAGAGTTGCGCCTGAACATGTCCCAGCTTGCGTCTGGTCAGTCCAGCGCGTGACCTCCCTCTGAACCGAAGCTTCCTGTTTCAGCCTTTGTTTGTAAACAGGCATGAGGAAGATGGCGGCATGGTCCTGTAGACGTAAGTGTCCAGTGCTCGCTCCGGACACAGCCCTGGTCAGGGGCCTAAAAAAGGAGGAGGATTGAATACCTGGAGCATGACAGGTGGTGGGACGACCGAGGGCACCTTAAGGATGGGACCCGTTCTAGGGTACAAAAAGGCACTGGCCATGCCTGTAAACCCCCTACCCTTTTAATAGAGCAAATGGCCAAGAGGCACACAGTCTTGACTGTGTGCCACAGGGCATCAGGGGCATGATACGCTGAAATGGTGGAAGCATAGACCTTGAGGCTAGACGGAGCCAACCCTTTGGCGAACTGTTCCTAAAGGAATTTCAGCACTGAACCAACCAGGCAGTGAACTGGATACAATTGGTGCAGATCACACCTTACACTGAATAGATGCTATCTTGCGGCTTCCGGTAGGAAATGCTTTAACGCTAGAAAGCTAAATCCACCATACGGCGTAGCTCCTGGACCTCCTGGCTGCCTGATATTTCTCCCACATCCAGCTCTCACAGCAGGTCAGCCTGATACGGCTGCGGCACCGCCATGGTGTGCAGGCATGCAGCAGCTTGACTCGCTCAGGTGTAAGCCTTACCCACCAGTGCCAACGTGCTACGCAGGGGCTTGATGGGATGATGCCACACCAGGGGAGGGATAGCTGGCCAGTGTCTGCTCAACCCGGGGCATCAACTCATAGCCGCATTCTTTCAGACCCATGACATTGGAGTATAGCACTGCCTTGGGGCTAAAAAGGCGGGACGAAAGCGATCTCTGCTCATCGGCTGGCCAAGTCAGGTCTAGCTTGCTGATTGCTTAAGCCACAACCTTCATGAGCTCCTCAACCTCTGACTCGCAAAGCGCCACCTCCTCAGAGGAAGAGAAGCGGAGCTGAATGCTCTCGTTGCACGAGGAAGGAACCGCCAAAAGGATGCAAAGTGCTGGACTTGGCCAGTGAGGCAGGAGGAAGGGACAAGCCTGTCTAGAAACCCTCTGCAAGGTCCATTTATGGATGAAGAGCATGGTCATCCTCCTCGAAAAGTGCCCACCGCGAGCGGAGCGTCCACATGGACATGTGTGCACAATGTGCACAGTCGGCTTACTTGAGAAATTATTTCGCATGCTCCTCTCCCAGACAAACCACACAAAGGCTGTGTGTATCCCCCCATAATATAGCAGGGGCAAGGAGGAACACACAATAGGTAGGTGTGCTTAGTCTTTTTTGCAGCCTTAATTTTTGGATGAACAATTGACAAACAATTGACATACTGTAGAAAACACACTGAGAGCTTCATGTATAAACAGAAGCTATTCAGGGATATTCAGGACTACATTTTGTGGCTCCACTTCATGTTCTTTTTATAGCTTCGTGTCACCACGCTTTTTATTCGACAGATTACACACGTAATTCAGATTAATTCAAATTGAGTTTGGACAATGCAGAAACGTTCTCAAAGTGTTGACGCAGCTCGAGTTTCTGAATGGGAATCTTTGTGCATAAGGTGAATGGGTGAAAATTATTTAAAACAGTCATGATTCCGTAATGGAAATCACTGCATAGGCTCATTGACACTTCCAATAAATCATTGTCTCTAAACACAATTTGCCATGCCATCCACAAATGCAGGTTAAATCTCTATCGTGCAGAGAGGAAGGCATGTGTGAACATGATCCAGCAAATTTAAAATGAAAAAAAAAAAACTTTATTGTTGTCAGATGAATCTGAATCTTAATTTCTTTTTGGAAACCATGGACACCAAGTCCCCCAGACTAAAGAGGAAAGGGATCATCTGGCATGTTATCAGTGATCAGTTCAAACACCCACATCCCTTATTGTATGGAAACGCATACGTGCCTTTAGAATGGTCATCTTGCACATTTGTAAAGGTATTATCAATGCTGAATGGTACAGTGTATATACAGGTTTTAAAGCAAAAATGCTTCCAAATAAAAAAATATGTTTTCAGGGAATGCCTTTCATATTTGGGCAAGACAATGCTAACTGCATACTAAATCTATTACAATAGCATGACTTCTTAGTAGCAGAGTCCAAGTGCTGAAATGGCCTAGATCTTTCACCATTTGGCTAATCATGACACAAAAAAACATCTAGTACTGTTGAGCAGCTAGATTCCTCATTCAGAAGATGTGAAGACAGAAGACATTATGCTACAAAGTGGTAAACATGGCCCTGTCCCAATTTTTTTGAGACCTGTTTAGCCATAAATTTAAAATGACCCTATATCCATAAAATATATATTTTTTTCAGTTTATATTCTCAGTATTTTTTGTTGTTTGTATTATTGTGAATAAAATATGGATTTATAAGATTTGCTAATTATTTCATTCTGTTTTTAGTTTAAGTTTGCACATTGTCACAAGACTTTTATGTCTGTATACAGAATAAGTCAATAATTACATAATTGGGAGGTTGCCCAAGAGAGACAAAAGATTTAAGCCTGAATAAGTCCTGTCTTGTTGTACTCCAAGTCAGGCTTCTGTTGTTTTATTTCCATAGCGTTTTTAACAATGGACATTGTCTCAAAAATGGACTGTGGCAAGGAAAAACTCCCTGAGATGGCATGAGGAACCAGACTTAAGAGGGAACCCATTCTCATCTGGGTGGCATTGAATGTCTATTCATTAGAGTTAAACGTGGTTGAGGGGTGCAGTGATGATAAAATGCAAACTGTATCCCTGAGTCACTGTAGCAGACTGTTGTACAGTCCACTCTTTACTTTCATTGATCCCAACATTGTTTTCGATGTAACAAAAGCAGGAAATATTTGTTCTGCATCCGGTAACATCATACCGTATTTCCATATTTTTAAGGTGAAAGTAGGCAATCCTGGTAATATTATTGACAATAATTAATCCAAAGTTTCTTAGCCTCTTGGTAAACTGTGAACAGATGAAATCTCAATTTCTGCCTGGAGACAGTGGAAAAGTGACAATGAAACTCCAAAAAATTATTTATATTTTCATAAACAAAAACACAGACTATACTTGACAGTTCACCTGTTTATGTTGTTTGTGTCTCTGCTATAACCCCTTATCAAGCATTCACTTGATACCTGTGAATGTTAGTGTTGACAAGTCTCTCTGGCTTTGTCTTCCTACAATCCTGTGTCACACTTCACTGGCACTCCCATTCTCTGACATTCCACTTTCTCAGCTGTCAAGAAATGACATTTAATTTTCACACCTCTCCCCTTACTATTTCATTTTTCTTTTTTTCATGGAGAATGTATTTATTTTCTATCAAGTGCAGCACTTACACCGAACTCCTGTGTTGTCATGCTGTTTTGATATCTATGACACTTTGTGAATCCTTGCAGTAAAAAGAAAACAGATTTACTTATAGTTAGCTTGAGAAGGCCAAAGATTGGATACATAATGTTAATTTGCCATCTACTGTAGGTGCATGTAGATGCATGAAGCAGTTCCTCTATCTAAGCTGGAGTGAGAAAAACTTAAGATAATGAGGAGTATGGTTTGCATTTAGGAAACAAATCAAAGCAATTCATTTATGAATGTAACCATATACACTACTGATTTTTTATTCCTTATATCACTGAGGTGAAGTATGGCATGGTGGAGTAAGAGTGTCTCCCAGGGTTCTTGGCAGTTCATGACTAAATTAATAAAACGGCTATATCATTAGAGACATCAATGAACAGCATAAGATCTTGTGAAAATATGTGGTAGTTGTTGCCAATCACTAAGTTACTGTTATCCATTAATAGGGCAGGTTTAATTGTATCTGTTCTATAAGGGGGAGGGATAAAATATTAGATTAATATCTTACTTTGCTCAACACTCCATTATGTATTCAGTTATAAAGCTCTCAAGTTTCATATCATTTTCATTTAATCAACACCCTTAATAACTATAGCTGATCAATAGCTATGGTTTTGGTTCAAATGGCAGCCCACTATATGGTGCCAAATGACTGATATGTAGCTTCAAACCAATATCACTGATAGTATTTACCCCCACAGCTTCCAACCTCTATGGTTTATTATTTCCATTTTGAAGCCAGATTTGCATCCCAAATTATGATTTTCTCAGACAGTTTGATTATTACATATTTAATATTTTAGCCATCTATGCTCAAACATCCCAATTCAGAAAGTCTGTTTTTGATAAGACACTGACATAGCTGGCTGGTCAGTGGTCACTAAAGGAATAAAAAAAAAATTGGAAGAACATATGGAAGCATGAGAGCCTTGGCCTGAGCTGCTAAGAAGAGTAGCCAGATGGCATGCCAGTAAGAAGTGCTGGGTGTCAACAGACAGGGGGAGATTGCTACTTGGCCAGAGATCACAGTTGTCAATGGGGATGTTGCTGGATCCACATACAGTAGTGTCCTGGGAACCACTGAGAATGGAAGAGGCTGAGCTGCTGACCTCAGTTTTTTCTTTCCACCATCTTAGTATTTAGCAGGCATTTCCCATGCTGATAGTTGTGGCTGATAGCCAATTTAATTCACTTTAATAAAACACTGTTTTATTTAGTACTCACTATTACATAAATATACATATAAGAAGTACAATAGCTAAAAGAAATATATTTATTTTGCCTGAAATAAAATTTTTCTTTTTCATAAACAGAATATATAGACAATTCTTTTTTAAAGCAAATTGAGTGATCACTGAATCAAATCAAATTATTTTCGTCACATACACATACATACAGAGTGGCTTGGTTTCTCAGTAAATGCTGCCTTTGATTTTTTCTGCCAAATAATTCCATTGTTTTCAGTACGATATATCCAGCTTAGTCAAAACAAACGATAAAGCTGCTGGTTTGTTGATATCTTTAGTGGAAAACCAGATCTGATCTGTTTGCTACATTTACATGAAAGAAAGTTTTCACTGAATGGAAAACCACAATATATTTTTTAAATAGGAGCCAGCACACTGTTCCTTTGATTATGCACTGCAGTTAGGATTACAGTATGTGTGATGCTATATATTGAATGCCATTTTATAAATTTTTTTGGGTTCATTTGTTTACTGCTTTGCATCCAAAACTTGTAAAATGTAAGATCTTTTTTTTATTTATTTTATAAATAAAGATTTTTTTTTGCATCTTTTCAAAATATGTATATTTTATGATGAATTAGCATACCAAATTTCAGCATGACCTACATTTTTAAAAACAGGTATTTAAATTTTACTCTACCCCATTTCAGTGGTTATGCTCCCAACTTCAGACTCCTTATTTATCAATGAATTTTGAGTTTTGTGTAACTACATGCAGGCATTCAAGCACATCTTTTTAAGAAGCAATGCCTAGCTTTAGCTAAATTGTTGTTACTGACAAACAGTTCTGACATTATCTTTGACCTGTATGCTGCCCACACCTCAATCTTAGCTCAGGATCTGGTAATGTATATATTTTTTAAATGTCAGGTAACTTCATTTACTTCTAGATTAGACTACTGTAACGCTTTACTGTCTGGGTGTGCGAGTAAGTGCATAAATAAGCTTCAGTTAGTTCAGAATGCAGCAGCAAGAGTCCTCACTAGATCTAGGAAATATGACCACATCACCCCTGTTTTAATCAGTCTACACTGGCTCCCAATCAAATCTCGCATTGATTATAAAATATTACTACTGACGTATAAAGCACTTAACGGTCTCGCACCACAGTATCTGAGTGAACTTCTGTATAAGTATGATCCTCCACGCATACTTAGATCAAAAGGTGCTGGCTATCTGTGCGTTCCTCAAATAATGAAGACTACAGCAGGGGGCAGATCTTTCTCTTATAAAGCCCCACATTTATGGAACAGCCTTCCAACCAGTGTTCGGGACTCGGACACAGTCTCAGTGTTCAAGTCGAGGTTGAAAACTTATTTATTTAGTCAAGCCTTTTATCAGTAGATTTTTCTTAGGTAAAGGCTCAGATCTGGAGGGAAGATGGATATAGAGTGTTTGGTGAACTGGTATATTTGTATGCTGTCGTCCCCTCACATTCACACGTTCACTCGGATTTGTTGACGGTGGTGTGGTGGGTCATCTCTTATCCCAGAGATCCCTCGTGTCTGTGTTACCTTCTGGTTCTCCCTTTTAGTTATGCTGCCATAGCGAGTCTTGCCGGAGTCCAAACTGCACAGTGACATTAACATTCATACACCAATAGGGACACTTAATAATCCATATCCTTCTCTTCCCGTCACCCTCTCTCTCTCTCTCTCTCGGTCGAGTTAAACATGCTCCTGAGGCTCCAGTGACCACTGTTCCAGCCCCTCTCCCCTCTGTGGAACTTCACACTTCTGTGCAGCTTGGGACGGTCTCTCATCAACACCTTGGGTGGTTCCATGTAATTCCGGAGTAGAACGGGTGCTTTGAGGACGGATTGGACTGTAGTTGGTGTCGGCGGTCTGCTGCACTGACTCGGGAGTGCAGTTTGCTTCTGATCGCCATCACTGTACCCCGCAGCATTGTATATCCGCTTTAAATGGAAATTTGGTGCAACCCAGATGAGGATGGGTTCCCTCTTGAGTCTGGTCCCTCTCAAGGTTTCTTCCTTATGCCATCTCAGGGAGTTTTTCCTTGCCACAGTTGCTCATCAGGGACAAACTTACTTACAAAGAACATATTTACGTTTAATCACCACATTATCTGTGTAAAGCTGCTTTGAGACAATGTTCATTGTTAAAAGCGCTATACAAATAAAAATGAATTGAATACTGACCACATTTCCAGATCCTTTTGCATAGTTTGGTGCCAGGGTCAAGTCTGAGTGGGGTCTAGCTTAATTCAACAAAGACAGGAAATATGAGGAAGTTTCACCAGGTACATAATAATTACACAATAGAAAAACCCTCCAGCCGATGTTGATAAGATGGGAATTATGTACCATATGACAATGTTTGGTGTTTTTATGATTCATGGTTTAAACAGGCTTTAGTGTTATAGCAAAGAATCAAGAGGAAGTAAGCAGGGGATAAGTGCTACAGGCAGCTAGTGATACTAAATTCACTAACCATAGATGAAGATAATATTAAAATGTTGTAATGGTAACTTAATGCTTAAACTGTGAACTGTGTTCTGAAAATGATTGGCTATTTTCTGCTATACAGTATTTTAAAACCTAAAACGTGGGCAATAGAAAAACATAGAAAGTGGTTGGTTAGCCGTTAACACAATTGCAGTACTACAAACTTAGAATGAGTTATGTTCTGAAAATCAGTTGTTTTTATCTAATCCTGCCTTTATTAAAGTCTGTAAATGAATTCTTATACAATTCTTTTATATATTTGTTTTGAAGAAGGGCATCAGGACTGACATACACTGAATGGGATTGTGAAAATATTGTGATGCAAAGGCTTCCATAGTAAACATTTGTGTAATGGATTATCTTTCACAAATTGCATGTTTGTGAGATTTAAGTGTTAAAAAAAATTGGCTATCCTTACTATATATTAAGTCGATTATCTGTGAACAAAGTCAGTGGGTGTTGGAAAGTGCAGCCATGTTTGACCTGGTAAGCTGCTGTTTTAGGCTAGATCCATTTAGTGCAGTGAGTTCTTTTACTTCTTCAAAATCATGGAATGTGGTTCTGTACAAATAAATTTTTTTGTGTGTAAGACCAGTTTAGTCATATGTTGTTGTTGCTGTTTTAACTAACATTTTTAGGTAAAAGTAAAAAAAATAAACATAAAATTGGTCAAAGAGATCTGAATGAGAAAAGATAGCTAACTCATTTCTGCAATCAAAAAGGTTTCCTTAAAATTGTCAGCTGCCATAATAGTGCTATAACTTATGATACCTAAAACATTTGATGTGTTTATGTACTTTAACTTATCTAAGAAAAAAATTGCCTACATTCAGGTAAAAAAATTTATTTATTTATTTTTTGCATTGTCTTAGCTGCTAATACTGAGCATACCCACTTCGTTGTCCCAAGATGGTGGCGTCGCGAGGCTGAGGGTCTCTCCAGAATCTGCAATTTTGCGGTATTTCTGCTGCTTATCTCGGGTCTGTTCGTGCAGAACAGCTGTGCCTTTACATCGTACACCCGAAGTGAGCTTTTGGATATTGGTTTACGACTTCCCAACAGTTTTATCGACAACCTTCATCTCTCTCCTGAGATCACCGGAGCACCCGTGATATCATAAGCAAAGGCGGGGGAAGCGTGGTGGAGTGAAAGCTAAGCTAAAGCTAACAACACACAGGCTCTCTTTACCCAGCATTTTCCTCGCCAATGTTCGGTCACTGGTGAACAAAATGGAGGAGATTCGACTCAGCATCACTCACAGCATGGAACTTCTGAACTGTTATGTCATGATCTTCACAAAAACATGTCTACACAGGGGCATTCCGGACAACACTATTGAGCTAGCGGGACGACACACACTCCGGGCGGATAGGACATTAGATGGCTCCGGTAAGACCAGAGGCGGTGGCTTGTGCATTTACGTTACCAAAGCTTGGTGCACAAACTCTGTTATTGTTGAGACATTGTTCATCTAACCTGGAGTTTCTTATGGTTAAATGTAGACCGTTTTATCTACCGCAGGAGTTCACTTCCACCATTATTACAGCAGCTTACATTCCCCCCGATGCTGATGCCAAGCTTGCTATGAAAGAACTTTATGCGGCCATCAGTAAACAACAAACTGTCCACCCAGCTGCGTTTATTGTTGCGGGAGATTTTAATCACTCAAACTTAAAGGCAGTGCTTCCCAAATTTCACCAGCATGTTTTGTCACACCAGAGGGAACAAAACATTAGACCATGTATACACAAACATGGCTGGAGCTTATGTTGTAACCGCCCTCTCCTATTTGGGACAGTCAGATCACCTTTCTTTGTTCCTCACCCCCAAATATGCACCTCTCATCAATCGGGTGAAGTCATCAGTGAGAACCATCAGGTGTGGCCTGCAGAGGCAGATTTCACACTTCAGGAATGGTTTTTACACACAGACTGGAGTACATTTGCTTCTCAGGCCACCAGTGACACTCACACAGACATTGACTGCTCCTCTGTACTGGATTACATCAGTTCCACCATAGACAGTGTTACTACTCAGAAACAGATCATCACATACCCAAATCAGAAGCCATTGATGAACAAGGTGTGCGCCTCCTGCTGAAAGCACTCACTACTGCCTTCAGGTCAGGCGACGCTCAGGCCTACAGCACATCCAGAGCTAACCCGAAGAGAGGCATCAAAGAGGCCAAGCAATGCTACAAGCAAAAGATAGAGGATCATTTTTCAGACTCTGACCCTCGTCGCATGTGGCAAGGCATCCAAGCCATCAGTGATTACAAATCCTCCCACTCCACCCCCGCTGCCACTGATGTCCTCTTCTTGAATGAGCTTAATGACTTTTATGCTCGCTTTGAGAGAGACAACAAAGAAACTGCCACCAAGCTCAAACTCTCGGCTGATCACTTTCCAATCACAGTCTCCTCCACAGATGTCTGCAATGCACTGAGCCGGATCAGCGCACATGAAGCCGCTGGACCAGACAACATCCCTGGACGCGTACTCAGGGCATGTGCTGAGCAGCTCGCTGGGGTCTTTACTGACATTTTGAACCTGTCTCTTGCCCAAGCAGTTGTTCCCACTTGCTTTAAATGCACCAACGTGCCTGAACGACTACCGCCCTGTAGCACTGAACCCATTGTCATGAAGTGCTTTGAAGGACTCTCTGCCATCCACATTGGACTCCCACCAGTTTGCCTACCGCAGCAATAGGAGCACAGAAGATGCAGTTTCCATGGCACTGCACTCTGTGCTAACACACTTGGACAATAAAAACACTTACACATGTATGCTGTTTGTTGACTTCAGCTCAGCATTTAATACAATCATTCCATCCAAGTTAATAGCCAAACTTGTAGATCTGGGCATTAACACCTCCACCTGCAACTGGATCATGGACTTTCTGACCAACAGACCCCAGCAGGTTCGATCTGGCTCCATCTGCTCCAACACCATCACACTCAACACTGGTGTACCACAGGGCTGTGTGCTGAGCCCCTTCCTCTACTCTCTCTGTACCTCCGACTGCAGGCCTGTGAATGGATCTAATTCCATCTTCAAGTTTGAAGATGACACTACCGTGATCGGTCTCAGCACCAACAATGATGAGACTGCCTACAGGGAGGAGATCCAGCACCTAGCCACATGGTGCAATAACAATAACCTGAAAGCATCCTGACCAGCTGTGTCACAGTATGGTATGGGAGCTGCTCTGTTGCAGAGTGCAAGGCACTGCAGGTGGTGAAAACCGCCCAGCATCACAGGGACTCCACGCTCAGCCATGGTGGACATCCAAAAGAAACGCTGTCTGCCTCGAGCTCGCAGCATTCTTAAGGACTCCTCTCATCCTGCCTATAGACTGTTTTCTCTTCTGCCCTTCGGCAGGCGTTTCAGGTGCCTCCGGACCAGGATCAACCAACTAAAGAGCAGCTTTTTTCCTAGAGCTGTCTCTTTATTGAACTCTGTCCCTCGCTGATCCTACTGCCCTCATACACTACTACATTTCCCCCCACACTTGGTTATTTTGCTAATGGACTGTCTACACAAAAACTTATGCTCATTTGGACACTTGCTCATTTCTCACCTTACACTTTGTTATTGCACTAATGGACTGTTTACACAAAACTATGCTCATTTGCACACTGCTCTTCTTTGTATTGCTGCTCACCATTACCTAACTACCATTGTATATATACAGTATACATATTATATTCTCCAACATTGCAAACACAAAGATCACTCACAAAATCACAAAAAACGTGCGGGGTGTAGTTTGTTTTTACAAAAAGCTAACCAGTGTCAAAATTAAATTGGTGAGTTATTTCACTCTGACACAGCTCTGACTAGTATCCTACACTCATGCTTATAAACACTCTATGTTCATAAGCATGAGCCCTGTCAGACTGGCCATGGGGGAGGTGTAGCAACCATTTATAGTGCCTCTCTTAATGTTAGTCAGAGATTAGGATTCAGCTTTAAATCATTTGAGGTGGTTGTTCTTAAAATTAAGACATACATAGAAAACTCGCTCTGGTCACCGTGTACAGACCCCCAGGGCCCTACGCTGATTTTCTTCAAGAGTTTGCTTGTTTTCATTCAGACCTCTTGATCAATTTTGATAAAGTGCTGCTTGTAGGAGATTTTAATATTCATGAAGATGATGCAAACGATGCCCTAGGATTATCATTTGTCGAATTATTAAACTCTTTTGGGGTTAAACAAATCGTCACCAGACCAACTCATCGCTTTAACCACACATTAGACTTAATAATATCCCACGGAGCAGCCGTCACTGATATATTTTACCTCAGAGTGATGACATCACAGACCATTATCTCATACTGTACACACTACCGGTAGAGCAGATTAGCTGTGTTTCACCATGTTATAGACCTGGTGGGACTATTGTTCCGACCACTAAGGACAGATTCATAAATAACCTGCCGATTTATCTCAATTTCTCACTAAACCCTTAACTGCTAATAAGCTTGATAAAATGGCTAACAACATAGACCTTATCCTCACTAGCACATTAGACACTGTTGCCCCCATCCGGTTAAAAAATGTTAGAGAACAAGCACCTGCACCTTGGTATAATAGTTATACGAATTGCATATAAAGACAGTATGCTCAGCTACAGACAGGCGCTAAAAGCTGCTAGAGCTGAACACCTGAGCAAACTCATAGAAAACAACCAAAACAATCCCAGGTTCCTTTTCAGTACAGTAGCTAAATTAACTACAAATCAGGTATCTGAAAAATGTGTTCCATCACACTTTAGTAGTGAGAACTTTATGAATTTCTTCACTGCAAAAAATAGATAACATTAAAAAAACCTCTGACAGCATCTCCTGACAATATCTCGCCTATAACTGCACAACTCCACAGTTTTACATGTATAGGACAGGAAGAGCTGTATAATGTTATTACCAAAGCTAAATGAACAACATGTCAGTTAGATCCCATTCCAACTCATCTATTGAAGGAAGTGTTATATACAGCTGGTGAGCATCTTCTCAATATTATTAACTCCTCACTATCGTTAGGTCATGTCCCTAAATCCCTCAAGTTAAAAGTTATTAAGCCCCTCATTAAAAAACCTAATCTGGATCCAAAAACGCTATCAAATTACAGACCAATTTCAAATCTCCCATTTATGTCCAAGATTTTAGAAAAGATTGTCGCTGCCGGTTATGTTTCCACTTGCAAGAGAACAATATCTTTGAAGAGTTTCAGTCAGGTTTTAGGCCCCTTCATAGCACATAAACTGCCCTATTTAAAATCACTAATGACCTGTTTTTAGCTTCAGACCAAGGCTTCACCTCGCTGTTGGTTTTACTAGATCTTAGTGCTGCATTCGACACTATAGACCATGATCTCCTCCTGGATCGCTTACAGAATTACATTGGCATTCAGGGACAGGCATTTAGCTGGTTTAAATGCTACCTGTCCAATCGTTACCATTTCGTAGACTTAAATGGAGAGCTATCCAGGCTAATTCTAGTAAATTATGGCATGCCACAAGGTTCAGTTCTAGGACCCCTGCTTTTTACAATATACATGCTTCCCTTAGGAAATATTATTAGAAGGCATGGAATTAGCTTCCATTGTTATGCTGATGATACCCAGCTATATATCTCAACAAAACCAGGCGATACAGCTCAATTAGCTCGCATAACTGAGTGTCTTAAAGAAATAAAAGATTGGATGACCCATAACTTTCTACTATTAAATTCTGATAAGATGGAGATTTTGCTCATCGGCCCAAAAACCAGTATATAGAAGCTCCAGCATCTCAACCTGCATTTAGACGGATGTTCTTTAACCATTAGTTCAAAAGTAAAAGACCTGGGAGTTATTTTAGACAGCAACTTGTCTTATAATAATCATATCAACCAAGTTAAAAAAGCAGCGTTCTTTCACCTTAGAAATATTTCTAATTTAAGAAACGTTATCTATATCTGATGCAGAGAAGCTCGTCCGTGCATTCATGACCTCCAGAATAGACTATTTTAATGCATTACTGGGTGGATGTTCTGCATCATTAATAAACAATCTTCAGTTAGTTCAGAATGCGGCAGCAAGAGTTCTTACAAGGTCAAGAAAATATGACCATATAACTCCAATCTTATCATCCCTGCACTGGCTTCCTGTTAAGTTTCGAATAGACTTCAAACTACCACTTCTTACTTATAAAGCACTAAATGGTTTGGCTCCCATGTATCTCTCCAGTCTTTTAACACGCTACAATCCGTCAGGCTCCCTGAGATCTCAAAAATTTAGGGCTTCTAGTAGTTCCTAGAATAGCCACTAAAGGCTGTAGATCATTCTCACATTTAGCTCCTAAACTCTGGAATAGTCTTGCTGAGTGTGTTCGGGGCTTAGACACACTCTCCCAGTTTAAGTGCAGATTAAAAACATATCTTTTTAGCAAAGCCTACACATAACATACGTCTCAAATCATAACCTTGTGCTCCAGAACATCTGATCACATGCACATTATCAACTTGTGCTGTTAATATCATGAACAGCAGCTACGCTAATCTCTCCACTGCTTCTCTTTTTCTCCCCATCCCGAGGCATCCTGAGGTTGGCCAGCTCCAGTCACGTCCCACCTCATGAAGATTATGAACCTTTGAAGAAGTAGATGACGATCTCGCAAACATCCCGAACCATCTAGAGACGTACCAGTCCCAATTGGATCCCACTACATGTGTGGTTTTGACATTGGAACTCCTGGAGTGTTAGACTTAGACTGATGCTGGATCTGTGATGATCACAAATGTTGAGCTCAGTAGCTCCTAGTTTTATAACCATAAAGACTGTATAAGACTGTAGAAAGAACATTACTTATAATCTTATACTCCAGTACTCATGTTAGTTCTCACTCTCCAGTGTTCTGTATTGTTGAAAGTTTTATGATCAAACTCTTGATGTCACCCAAATGAGGATGGCTTCCTCATTACATCCAAGGGAGTTTTTCCTTGCCACAGTCAGGGTCCTCTCACAGCTTGCTCATCAGGGATAAATGCACACCGTTCACCTTGATTGTTGATTTTTGTAAAGCTCCTTTGAGACAATGTCTGTTGTGAAAAGCGCTATAGAAATAAACTAGACTTGACTTGACTTGACTACACTCCTGTGCCTCCTCTTCCAAGATAGCATCTATAAGGCTTGATTTTTTCGCCACTTTCGCGAGTTCTTCTGCGAGTGCATGGCATCGGAAATATCCTGAATGACGCAGTGCATCCAGCAGTTTGGGCTTGTTTCCTTCTTCACGTCATTCCAGGCTGATCTCTAATATAAGACAAACCCTGGGTGAGGGGTACGTCGACTTAAGTTAAGTGGGTTCGACTGTACCCGTTTTCTGTTTATAGTAATAGTAATATATTATGTTCACCGTTCACATCCTTCTGCAAATTTCTGTTTATAGTAATAGGCATCTGTATATCATGTTCATTGTACATATATATTCATCTGTATATCATGTTCATAGTACATATATACTCATCTGTATATTATTGCTCATAGTACATATATTCATCTGTATATTATATTCATAGTACATATATATGCATTTGTATATTATGTTCATAGTACATATATATTCATCTGTATATTATATTCATAGTACATATACATTTGTAAATTACTGTTTATAGTCCTATTTTACCATTCTATTTAACTTATGTAAATCATGTAAACACTGTATATCCTGCACTTGCTAATAAAGTTGAATCTAATCTAATCTAATCTAATCTAATCTAAAAAGTTACTGTCATGACCGGATGTGGTTAATGTTTTAGTGGTTAGCAGTTCTCATGGTTATATCAGAGAAGCAATGAATAATAGCTATTAATATATTAAATAAAAAGTACTTTATCATTATTCTGTCACTAATGCTCTAACAATACTATTGAGTTTGGTGCTAGTACATGGGTACTGCTAGTACTGCAATTTTCTTGGTAAACTATATTTCTGTCCCAAATGTTTTTTTTTAGAAAAATAAAGTTGCAGGACTGCTCAGAAATAATACACATTTTTCCTACACAGTTCCCCACAGGTAATTTTTGCCTGAATAGTGGGTAGGACATAGGGCATAACTTTTAACTCTGGTAACCTTATAGCTGTTTGTCAATTAGGGTTACCTAATTAGATCTGAGTGATAAGTGCAAAACATGAATAGGTTACCTCAAGGCCAAGTTAAGTAAGACTACGTTTTTTTTAGAAGGATCGTACTTTTATTTTTAGATTACTGTTTACTGTGTCAAATGTATGTTGAAAGCTGATTGACAATAGTGGTTATGTTTTTTTATAAACCAGGTCATCAAAGATCAACTTGTAGATAATTATATTATTTTTATATTGTTGGGATCTTTCTGGTTCAAAGAAGGAAAAAAGTCCCTCAGAGAACCAACTTTATTTAATTTTAATTTTTTTTTTACTTTCACTTTTCAGTGACATTATTTACATGCACATATTTACGCACATCACTCTCTCTCTCTCTCTCTCTCTCTCTCTCTTGTCTTTTTCCTCCCCCCTTCATTATCTTCTCTTCCACTCACTGAAACAAAAAACACTGAACCAAGATGGTGCTGGTGAGGTTGGCTGCCATAACAACTTCTCCGACTACACTTTGTTTGTTTTTTGTGTTTACAGTGAACAAAATTATACATTCAAAACTTTTGTTTTTGCTCCATTTTTCATGAGCTAAATTTAAAGATCCAAGACTTTTTCTATGTACACAAAAGGCCTTTTTTTCTCAAGTATTGTTCACAAATCTGTCTAAATTTGTGTTAGCGAGCACTTCTCCTTTGCCGAGATAATCCATCCACCTCACAGGTGTGGCATATCAAGATGCTAATTAGACAGCATGATTATTGCACATGTGTGCCTTAGGCTGGCCACAATAAAAGGCCACTCTAAAATGTGCAGTTTTACTGTATTGGGAGGTCTAGGGGGTTTCAAACACCAGTCAGTATCTGGTGTGACCACAATTTGATTCACGCAGTGCAACACATCTCCTTTACTTAGAGTTGATCAGGTTGTTGATTGTGGCCTCTGGAATGTTGGTCCACTCCTCTTTAATGGCTGTGCGAAGTTGTGGATATTGGCAGGAACTGGAACACGCTGTCGTATATGCCAATCCAGAGCAACCCAAACATGCTCAATGGGTGACATGTCTGGTGAGTATGCTGGCCATGGAAGAACTGGGATGTTTTCAGCTTCCAGGGATTGTGTACAGATCCCTGCAACATGGGGCCCTGCCTTATCATGCTGCAACATGAGGTGATGGTCGTGGATAAATGGCACAACAATGGGCCTCAGGATCTCGTCACGGTATCTCTGTACATTCAAAATGCCATCAAGAAAATGCACCTGTGGTCGTTGTCCATAACATATGCCTGCCCATACCATAACCCAACTGATCCACAATGTTGACATCAGCAAACCGGTTACCCACACGACGCTATCCACGCTGTCTGCACTGTACAGTGAAAACCGGGATTCATCCGTGAAAAGAACACCTCTCCAAAGTGCAAGACGCCATCAAATGTGAGCATTTGCCCTCTCGAGTCAGTTACGACAACAAACTGCAGTCAGGTCGAGACCCCGATGAAGACGACGAGCATGCAGATGAGCTTCCCTGAGACAGTTTTTTGACATTTTGTGCAGAAATAATTTGGTTATGCAAACTGATTGTTGCAGCAGCTGTCTGGGTGGCTGGTTTTAGACAATCTTGAAGGTAAAGATGCTGGATGTGGAGGTCCTGGGCTGGTGTGGTTACACATGGTCTGTGGTTGTGAGGCCGGTTGGATGTACTGCCAAAATCTCTGAAATGCCTTTGGAGACTGCTTATGGTAGAGAAATTAACATTCAATTCATGGGCAACAGCTCTGGTGGACATTACTGCAGTCAGCATGCCAATTGCAATTGGGAACTTTAACAGGACTTCTACACACATTTATGAACAGCTTCAGGGCGCAATCCCATCCACTGTTTGGAAAATGAGACCATGCCACCATGTTCGGCATTCCGTATACAACAACAGGAAGCCCTGGGTAAGAGGGAGGTCACATGCTGAATGTACCAATCATTGGCCACTCTGCAGGACATTTTAGATTATGCAGACTGGGACATGTTCAGGTGCAGCTCTGATGACGTTAACATGTTGACAGAATCAGTTGTGAGATTTATCAGGTAACTAGCAGATGACACTGTACAGAAAATGTCCAACCAGAACATCCAACCAGAACCTTCCAACCAAAACATTTTTCAACCAGAAGCTATTGGTAGATAAAACTATTCGTGATGGTCTGAGATCCCGCTTTGCTGCCAACAACGTGAGGCAAAAACACATGCAAATATTATTTTAAATTATTATTTATAACCTCAAAGGGTCCTTGTCACTTCCACGAAATTTAGAGCTCAGCATGAGCAATAATATGAGCATTTTTATTTACTAGTGCAAATCCATGCAGATGCACACCCCGTTATACAGCTGGGACTGTCGTTCTTGAGCCTGTAGCAAATTCTCCAGTGTCACAATTAACCCTGTGAAAGGAGTATTGCCCTAAGGTAAAAGTGTCAAGTTATCTGAGATTTTGCATGTCAATTCTTCCTCTAACTTGAAAAAAAGGACAAGTACAATTTGTGCAATGTCTGTGATTGTTTTGTCCTCACTAAACGTGTAACTTCTCTATCCAGCTAGACAGACAGCGAACAGGCGAGATGTTGATTCATGGCTTTTATTCTTCCTGTAGCTTTCATGAATCTTTCCTCTTCTAACTTTAACATTAGAATTAAAATTGAAATTGAAATTGTAAAACTGTAAACAAACATAGAAAATACAGCAATTAGAATTGTAACTAAATCACATGCAAAGTGCATAGCCAACTGAACAGTATTCACTGCCTAAAGCATTCAAAGAAACATAAAATCACACATTAAATCAATGCATTAAACATTACATTGTCATGTGCTTTTAAAATTATATTCTTACTTCTAAGTAATTGCTTGTAATCCAATCTAACAAAAACCCAAATTAGCCTAATAATGATAACAAAGAAACGCTAGCATACGGCGCTACCTAATGCTCACATTTTGCTTTTAGCAACATTTACATTGCTAGATTAATGAATTTACATATTTTAACATCTTTAACCTACTAAACATCATATTTATGACAAATAATAGTGACTTACAGCCTTGTGCGAGTCACGACTTCACCATACAAGCTGCTCTTCAGCCATGACACTTTCCAATTAAACTCAACTCAACACGAGGCATACAGAAGTTACTATATACAATTTTTACCACAAGGGGGCCCTTAAAGGTCAACATATAACCAGAATCACCATTACAATTAAACTAAACCATTACACTCCCCGCCTGGTATAAATGCTTTTATACCATTACTTAATACTAATGAGTCTTTGTATCACTACTTTGGGGAAGCAGGAGAATAAGTTGAGTCACTGGGCGCAAGTAGACACGAGTGGTCCCTTCCTTCAAAACTTTAACTTCCACTTTTCTGATCCTCTTATCTTCGCTTGGGATGCTTTTAGTAACAAGTCCAACGGGCCATTCATTGCGTTTAACTTGATCATCTTTTAACAAGACTACGTCCCCTTCTTGAATGTTATCATTGTCATGAGTCCATTTCCATCTTGGCTGAAGCACTGACAGATATTCTTGTCTCCAGCGCTTCCAAAAGGTATCTGCAAGACCTTGAACGTGTTACCATTGCTTTTTATACGTCTTTTATGTCAAATGGTCCTTCAGGAGAGGGAGCAACTCCTGCTTTTGGCGTTAGAAGCATAGACGGTGTCAAAATAGTTGGCGAGTCTGAATCAGTACTTATGGGTACCAATGGACGAGCATTAATGATTGCCATGACTTCAGCCATTAGTGTTGTGAGGACCTCATGGGTAAGACGAGTTGGACCTGACTGCAGTAACATTGTGTCCATGTACAGCCTTCGTTGCTGAGGTAATCTTGGATCTCAGGGTGATCTGTACTGATTTTTAGCTCCTTACAGGCTCCAATAAAGTTAGTGCCGCGGTCTGATCTGAGAACCTTGGAAGGGCCTCTAACTGCGAAAAACCTTCTCAGTGCATTAATAAAGCATGAGGCGGACATAGTTTCGATTACATCTATATGAACTGCACGAGTCCCTAAGCAACTAAATAAAACTGCCCAGCGTTTGCTTTCTGCGGCCCCACCCCTAGTCTTGCAAGTGACTACACTCCAGGGCCCAAAAACATCTAAGCCGACCCTAGTGAACGGGGGCTCCATGGTGAGTCGATCTTCTGGGAGATTGGCCATTTTTTGTTCAACAGGTTTCCCTCTAAGCCTACGACAAGTGACACACTGATAGATTACACTTCAGACTAATTTCCTGCCTCCAATTATCCAAACACCAGCAGATCGCAGCGTTTCCTCGGTGAGGTGACGACCTTGGTGAGCAACTCCTTGATGGTAATGTCTCACAAGCAGAGTTGACACATGATGTTTTTTAGGGAGTATAAGAGGAAGATTTTCCTCATATGGGAGATTGGTGTTTTGTGATACGTTCCCTTTTATGCAGTTTCTTAATGTCCTCTTTGAATGAATATTGTTGGGCGCTTGAGATGACTGTAAATTTAGCTTGAGTTTGAGGATTTGTAGTGTTTTGATTTGAAGCTTTGGACTTGTTTCTAGCTAGAGTAATGAGTTTTGCCATACCTCGTATGAGATGTTTCCATGTTGAGAATCGTTCGAACCGGTGTGATCTGAGGGGTTCGATGCTGGCTTTAGTTGCATGGACATTCACTTCTGGTCGAATCTCTGAATCATGCTCTGGTTCTATTAGCTCGAACATGTTTGTATCTGCTGTAGATGAACACTGAGGCAGTTCCTTCAACAAGAATGGGGGTCCGGTGAACCAGTATGTTTGTGGCAGTAAAAGTGCTGCTATTGGGCGAGTAGCATTGTCTGCTGCGTTGTTTTCTGATGAGACATGATGCCATTGTGTTGGTACTGAAGATTTTCTGATTCTACAGACTCTGTTTGATACATAGACGTAAAATATTCTTGACGTGTTGTAAATGTAACCTAGTACAATCTTACTGTCAGTGTAGTACTTTACAGCATGAAGCTCTAGGTCGATTTCTTGGCATATAAGCTCTGCCATTTCTGCAGCAAGGACAGCGGCGCATAGCTCCAGTCGTGGAATTGTGTGAGCTGGTTTTGGTGCCAGTTTGGCTTTGCCCATGACAAATCCGGTGAGGTGCTGTCTCTGCTCATTGACAACTCGCAAGTAGGCAACAGCTGCAATTGCTGTGGATGAGGCATCACTTAAGACACACAGCTCCCTGTGTTGTGTTGAGGAAAGAGACAATGGTTTGTACGGTCTGGGAATGTGCAGGTGTTCTAACTCGAGAAGACCGTCTCTCCATACAGACCATAGTCTTTCTTTGGCTGGCGATAGGGGATCATCCCAGTCGCATGATTCGGAGGTTAGTTCTCTTATGAGTGCTTTTCCCTGTACAGTATAGGCGCAACAAAATCTAAGGGGTCATACAAACTATTAACAGTGGATAGCACACCTCTTTTGGTGAATGGTTTTTGTTCTTTAGAGACTTGAAATGTGAAAGTGTCCGATTCAAGACTCCAGCTGATGCCTAAGCTTCTTTGCACAGGTAATGAGTCAGTGTCTAAGTCAAGGCTTTTGATGTCTTTTGCTAAGTCATTTGCTGGGAAGGCCTCCATGACTTTGCTGCTGTTTGAGGCAATTTTATGTAAACGCAGATTTGACTCCGCTAACATTTTCTGCGTTTTTTGCAGGAGATCGATTGCTTCAAATTCTGTCGGGAGTGATGTTAGACCGTCGTCCACGTAAAAGTTTCTAGTGACAAAATGCTCTGCGTCCTTGCCATATTCCTTCACACTGGATTCAGCTGCCTTTCGGAGCCCGTAGATTGCAACAGAGGGAGATGGACGATTTCCAAAAACATGGACTTTCATTCGATACTCGATGATTTCCTTTTTGACATCATTGTCTCTGAACCAGAGAAATCGCAGGAAATTGCGATGGTCTTCTCTTACTGTGAAACAGTAGAACATTTGTTCCACATCCGCTGTTATTGCAATGGGCTCTCTGCGGAATCTGATTAGAACCCCAAGCAAGGCGTTGTTGAGATCTGGGCCGCTTAAAAGGACGTCATTGAGTGCTACGCCCTCATGTTTAGCGCTTGAGTCAAAAACCACACGGATTTGCTTGGGTTTCTGTGGGTGATATACCCCAAATATAGGGAGATACCAACACTCTTCATTCAGCTGTAAGTCAGGCGCGACTTCTGTTTGCTTGTTGTCTATGACTTTTTGCATGAACTGTACAAAGTGCTCTCTCATCTCAGGTTTTTTGTCGAGACTTCGTTTTAGTGTGTTGAATCTTTTCACAGCCTGGTCTCGATTATTTGGTAGACGTCGTCTGGGTGTGACAAAGGGAAGGGGTGCAACCCAGCTGTTGGTCTCATCCTGATACATTTCGTTCTGCATTATTGTGAGAAATTGCGCATCCTGTTGTGAAGGTGCTAACTTTTCATCATCCTCCCTTCCGATAAAGATGGTGTCCCCAAGATTGTCTGTTTGTATCGCCTGGTAAGTATCTGTACAGATTTGAGTGTCCTTTAGAGGCCTTACAGATTTTTCTTTTATTTGCAGGACATTGGTACATGGACTGAGGTACGAAGGACGTCCATTAAGCAATGTGTTTGTTTTGTACGTTGTGACTGACCTTGGTTTGTGTGCGCCATTCAAACAGACATCTCCCACAATAACCCAGCCGAGATCAAGGCACTGGGCAAATGGTGCATTATGGGGACCATTGCACTGTTCTCTCACTTTGTGTAAACTCAGTATGTCTCTACCCAAGAGCAACAGAATTTGTGCATTTGAATCTATGGGATGTATCTTGTGCGCAAGCGCCTTTAAGTGTGGATGGTATTGGGCAGCTTCAGGCGAAGGGATCTCTGAGCGATCCTCTGGGATCAGGTCACATTCCAGCATCGGAGGCAGCGGCACCTTTATGTGACCATCTATAGACCCGTTTCATTAAATATTTAGCCATATCATCTACTGTAGATGTCTGTTGAGGGTTTCGGGGCGTTGAGCTGAATGACTGATGTTGATGATTGAGAACCGGATGTGACATGTTAGGATGCGGCGTTGACATGTATATAGATGGCCTTTGTTGTCTGTGCTGCGGGGTTTCTTGCTTGATTACAGGAGTAATGTAGGGGGATGGTGATGGTTCTGTTCCTGTGTTATGTTGATAGAATGGGTTCGTGATTGAAATTTGAGGCTGTGATGGCACTTGGTTGCTTTGCAAGAATACTTGACTATCAATGAAATTTTGAACCTTTTCCTTGGAGTCCACGGGGTTGTCGCACAGATGTTCTTTGCTGTAAGGCTGTTGTTCTTCAAACTGTAGGGCTGCTTCTAATATCTCTGCTTCTGCTGCAGCAGCGGCTGCTTCTTTCTTTATCTTTAAAATATGTAGCTGAGCCTGCATTTCAGCTTGTTGTTTCATTACTTCAGCTTCCTCTTTTGCATAGACCACCTGCGCTTGTACAGCCTCAGCTTTGGCTCGCGCTTTGAGAGCTGCTACGCTTGCAGATGACCTAGTAGGCCGCGTTGAAGAAGCAGAGCACCGGGATCTCGTTTCCAGTAGCTCATCTTGTGCTTTCGGCATGTGGCTCCATGGCAGTCGTTGGGGTTGTGGGTCCGATGGCTGCCACATGATGATTCGATGACTGAAGTTAACAGCTTCTGAAAGGCGTTGTATGCTGACGAAAAAAGGCTTTTTACTGTTCTGTCCTCACTAAACGTGTAACTTCTCTATCCAGCTAGACAGACAGTGAACAGGCAAGATGTTGATTCATGGCTTTTATTCTTCCTGTAGCTTTCATAAATCTTTCCTCTTCTAACTTTAACATTAGAATTAAAATTGAAATTGAAATTGTAAAACTGTAAACAAACATAGAAAATACAGCAATTAGAATTGTAACTAAATCACATGCAAAGTGCATAGCCAACTGAACAGTATTCACTGCCTAAAGTATTCAAAGAAACATAAAATCACACATTAAATCAATGCATTAAACATTACATTGTCATGTGCTTTTAAAATTATATTCTTACTTCTAAGTAATTGCTTGTAATCCAATCTAACAAAAACCCAAATTAGCCTAATAATGATAACAAAAAAACGCTAGCATACGGCGCTACCTAATGCTCACATTTTGCACTTTACATTTTGCTTTTAGCAACATTTACATCGCTAGATTAATGAATTTACATATTTTAACATCTTTAACCTACTAAACATTATATTTATGACAAATAATAGTGACTTACAGCCTTGTGCGAGTCACGACTTCACCATACAAGCTGCTCTTCAGCCATGACACTTTCCAATTAAACTCAACTCAACACGAGGCATACAGAAGTTACTATGTACAATTTTTACCACAAGGGGGCCCTTAAAGGTCAACATATAACCAGAATCACCATTACAATTAAACTAAACCATTACAGTGATGCCTTGATCAGTCCGAATCTCTTTGGGGATCCCAGGTTGGGATATATGCAAAAGAGTGCCTCCGGAATACTGCAGATTGAGATGCTGCAGCAACACAGCTTACAGATATAGCATTGCGGAGGAGAAGGAGAGAATGAAGAAGTCTACAGAGACAGCAGAAAATGGAGTAAGTGTAGGAGAGTGGAGGTTAGGTTTGGTACATTAAATGTTGGTACTATGACTGGTAAAGGGAGAGAGGTAGCTGATATGATGGAGAGGAGAAAGGTAGATATGTTGTGTATTCAGGAGACCAAGGAACAGGAACATTGGAGGTGGCTTTAAACTGTTCTATCATGGTGTAGATGGAAAGAGAAATAGTGTATGGGTGATTCTGAAGGAAGAGTACAGTCAGAGTGTAGTGGAGGTGAAGAGAGTTTCTGATAGGGTGATGAATGTAAAGCTGGAAGTTGGAGATGCAACCTGAAAGAGATTGGAGACCGTAAGGTGTTGGCAGGGGACAGTGAAGGAAGACTGTAGTATGAGATTTAGGGAAGGGGTCAGACAGGGGCTTGGTGGTGGTGAAGAGGTGCAGGAGGATTGGGCAACTACTGCAGAAGTGATAAGGGAGACAGCTAGAAAGGTACATGGTGTGACATCTGGAAATAGAAAGGAAGAAAAAAAGACGTTGTGGTGGAATGAGGAAGTGCAGGAGAGAATAAGGAGAAAGAGCTTGGCAAAACAGAATTGGGATCGACAGAGTGATGAGAAAAGTAGGAAGGAGTACAAGGAGATGTGGCAGCAGGTAAAGAGGGATGTGGCAAAAGCCAAGGAAAAGGCATATGAGGAGCTGTATGAGAAGTAAAACACTAAGGAAGGAGAGAAGGATTTGTACTGATTGGCCAGGCAGAGGGACCAAGCTGGGAAGGATGTGCTGCAAGTTAGAGCAATAAAGGATGGAGATCGAAATGTGTTGACTGGTGAGGACAGTGTGTTGAGAAGATGGAGGGAATATTTTGAGGAGCTGATTAATGAGGAAAATGAGAAAGAGAGACAGTTGGATAGTATGAAGATGGTGAAGCAGGAATTGGATAGGATTAGTAAGGAGTAAGTGAGAGCAGCGATTAAGACGATGAAGAGTGGAAAGTCTGAAGGACCCGATGAGATACTGGTAGAAGCATGGAGATGTTAAGGAGAGATGGCAGGGGAGTTTTTAACAAGATTTTTTAACAGAATTTGGAGAAGGAGTGTGCTGGTACCAATCTTTAATAATAATTGAGATGTGCAGACCTGCAGCAACTACAGGGGAATTAAGTTGATCAGTCACACCATGAAGTTATGGGAAAGAGTAGTGGAAGCCAGGCTGAGAGAAGAGGTGACCATCTGTGAGGACCAGTATGGTTTTATGCCAAGGGGCACCACAGACACATTATTTGCTTTGAGAATGTTGATGGAGAAGTATAGAGAAGGTCAGAAGGAGTTGCATTGTGTGTTTGTGGATTTAGAGAAAGCATACGACAGGGTGCCGAGAAAGTTGTGGTATAGTATGAGGAAGTCAGGTGTTATAGAAGTATGTGAGGGTGGTGCAGGACATGTATGAGGACAGTGTGACAGCAGTCAAGTGTGCAGTAGGAACAACAGACTGTTTTAAACTGGATTGCATCAAGGATTGGCTCTGAGCACTTTCTTCTTTGCAGTGGTGATGGACAGGTTGATGGACGAGGTCAGATAGTAGACTCTGTGGACCATGATGTTTGCGGATGATATTGTTATTTGTGGTGAGAGTAGGAGCAGGTTAAGAAGAGCCTGGAGAGGTGGAGATATGCACTGGAAAGAAGCGGAATGAAAGTCAGAGGAACTGAGGGAACTCAACTCTTTGGAAACACCTCCGCCTTTGCTCATGCTCTGAATCACATGTAGAATCCGGCCAACGGCAAGGCGTGAAGTCACCGGCGGGGCAACATTGCAAACAGTAAGCTACAGGTAAGTTGTTTAGGTAAGTGCTTTCTGTATGTGTCTGTGCATGCATGAGCTTTAAAAGCAAGCAGAATTCCGACTGTGTTCCTTCTTGCCATCGCTACATTGGGGTAAGGTGGGGTGGGGCTGTACACACAGCCAATGTGTTGTTTGCTTAGGTTAGGAGCATGCTTAGTTGGCTCTTAAGAGAGTAAACTGTAGCAATTATACCTATGTGGCTTTGCACTCCCGGAAAGTGCTCCACAAGAAGAGTCCTCTCCCTCGCGGCTCAGGTCCCACTCTTGCCGAGGCAAAGCGCTGCCGGAAGTTGTGGGGCTCGCAGGCAGATCTAGCAGAGGGTACGGAAATGGATGAGTCCTCTCCTCCTCTCCTGCTGAGTCGAGTGTTCGTTCCCCATGGGGAAGTGCGCCCTTCAGTGGTTTCTTCTCCTGATGCAAGCAGCGCGGTGCTCCATATCTTTTCCTCCGAGGAGAGAGAGATTTAGGAGGCTAGCAAGCACACGGATTGCTGTATGAGGAGCTACTGGAGGTAGTGACATGGACTGTGTTCAAGCTGGAAATAGCTTGGCCGGCCGAAAAGTGAGAGAAGTACACACCCAGCTGGATGAGCGCTTCCGGCACCCTGCATCACAGCCTCCATGCTGGGGCCTACCATTCACAGAGGTGTCCAGGTCCTGAGAGACCCCATACGTGGCCCGTACCTTTTCCCAACAAACCTTGCTGTACACGAACATAGTAGGGTTCAAGGAGTGCGGCTATAGCATTGTATAATGCTATGTATATATAGCAGAAAACCACCATTAAAACGTTTCCCAACCAGAAGCCGTGGGTGGATAAAACTATCCGTGACGCACTGATATCCCGCTCTGCTGCCTAAAAGACGGGGCTCGCCACCGGGGACATGGACAAGTACAAGGCTACATCTTACAGTGTTCGCAGAGTGGTGAAGGAAGCAAAGCAGCGCTACGGGAGGAAACTAGAATCACAGTTCCAACATGGTGGCTCTAGGAGCCTGTGGCAGGGACTAAGAACAATCACGGACTACAGAACACCATCTTCCAGAATGGGGAATGCAGACGCTCCTCTGGCAGACGAGCTAAACATCTTTTACGCTCGCTCCGAGGCTGCAGCTAACAACGCTAGTGGCACTAGTGGCACAAACAGCATGCGCGCCGAGAGAGCCGGAGAGGTAAACACATTCACCATCTCGGAGCATGATGTGAGCAGCCGTTCTACTGAGGACGCCATTGCTCATCTCCTCCACACTACCATGAGCCACCTGGACTACAGAAAAGGGAATTATACAAAGATGCTGTTTGTGGACAACACTTCAGTGTTTAACACCATAATTCCCTCCACACTCACCTCTAAGTTGGAGGTCCTGGGACTCAGCCTACAGCTGTGTCATTCGATCTCTAACTTCCTGACAGACAGACTACAAGCCATATGGGTGGGAAAACACATCTTGGCTTAGGTGTCCCTTAGGTAAAGAAAAGAATAAAGACAGCTTTCCTACTGGCAATATCATCTCTGAGGAGAGTCGGGGACCTACAGGCTCATTCCATGGCCCTGTCTCTCCTGGAGTTTGCCTCTGGCATGGCCAGTGCCTTTCTTCACCATAAATCAGGGAATGTACCTAAGATGCCTGCGGCTCCCCCATGACCTTTCCTGCTGCAGGCATTCTGCTTTCCTCCTTTCCAAGCCCCCGACTAGGAGAAGCAAAACTGGCTGTGTACAGTGTAAGCACTAGACACGTAGGTCCAGAGGAGGAGTTTGTGGAGGAAGTCGGAGCAGCTTTTTATCTGCTATGGCTCTTATAGAAAAGATTTTCCTGCCATTAAGCAGACTCTCAGTAGGTGGATTGTGGATGCTATTTCATCATCATACGGGTCCTCTGGCCACCCCGAACAAAGCGGCATAGCAGTGGTAAGAAATCCCATGTGAGGATATGACTTCACCAATGGAGTGGGTATAGAGCGAGAAAAGGAGGGGACCAAGTACCGAGCTTTGTGGGACACCAGTGGTGAGTCTGCACGGGGCAGATGTTTATCCCCTGAATGTTACCTGGTATGAGCGACCTTCCAGTACGATTCCCATGCTGTTCCGCAGATACCAAGGCTCTTGAGGGTAGACAAGAGAGTCTTGTGGTTGACTGTCAAATGCTGATGAAAGGTTCAGGAAGATAAGTACAAATGACAGCTGATCGAGCAGCATGCAGTTTCTCAGAAACAGCCAAAAGGGCCATCTCTGTGGAATGTGCTGCTTTGAACCCAGACAGGTTTGGATCATTGAGGTTGTTCTGTGAGAGATAGACAGATAGTTGGTTAAAAACAGTGCATCCAGAATTTTAGATAGAAAGGAGAAAAGTGAAACTGGTCTGTAGTTGTTGATGTCTTATGGGTCCAGAGCAGGTTTGTTTAAGATGGGAATGACCCTTTGCTTGCTTGAAGGTAGTTGGCACATAACCAGATGTTAATGACCCATTGATGATTGTGGAGATGAAGGGCAGGAGATCCAGAGGACAGGTGGTGGGACTGCAAGCCATACAATCTTGCAATATCTCATCTTTTGTTAAGTTTGAGAAGCTTGACAACAAAGGAGTATTGGATTCCTGGCTGTGTTGTGTAGTCATTGTTGGGGAGGAAGTGAAGGTCTGGCAGATTTCCTTAATCTTTTCATCATAGAAGGAGGCAAAGTCATTATCAGTCAGGGAGGATGGAGCAGGTGTGGCAGGGGGGTTTAATTGTGGAGCTTACAAGGATCTTGTGCAGAGGGCTTGAGATTCTCCTTGTAGAAGGCAGTTTTAGCAGAAGTCACATACAAAGAAAATTTGGTCAGGAGTGCATGGTAAGATGCGAGGTCGACATCGAGTTGTGATTTGTAGTGTAGAGTTTGAAATTTGTAGAGTTGAAATTTGTAGTGGAGTGGCAGTCATGTCTGTAGCTGGGGTAGGGAGGGTGAAAACCAGGTCCAGGACATTATCTCCCTTGTGTGTTGGACGTCAGCTGTTAAATGTCAAGGAGAAGATATTCAGAAAGGTCAGGAGGCAAGATAACTAAAGTTTGTCAGATGGGAGGTTGAAGTCACCAAGAACTGTCAGAGGGGTGCTGTTAGAAGGGAAAGTACTGAGGAGTGTGTCTATCTCTTCTAGAAAGTCTTTAAGGGGACCAGGAAGGCAGTGAAAACACCATCTCTATGACAACAGTTAACCTGTACCACCACCACAAATTGTTTCTCTTGGTGAGTGAGAGAAAGCATAGGCAGAAGTCAGAGCACCTGGTGTAGCAGTGTTCTGTGGGGATATCCAGGTCTCAATAAGTGCCAGAAAGTCAAAGGCGTAGGGGGGACAAAGTTGTGATAAAGTCAGATTTCCTTACAACAGACTGGCAATTCCAGAGCCCACCCACCACTGCTGTTTGAGATTGAGACAACAGAGGAGGATAGTTCACTTCACCCCCGCCTAGAATTGTGGAGGCTGTGGCTGTGGCCTTGGAGCGGGCACAGCTCAGAGATTCCAGTCTCTCCACTAAGGAGACCATTCTCCAATCCAGAGCTCCATCTACGAGGAGATTGTATGCTGCAAGATAGCTTTCATTTAATGAAAAAGCTAAACCTTTTCTAAAATTTATTGCATTTATATTAATTATATTATTATATAATTATATTATATAATTATATTATATTCATTGTCAGATAACAATACACTTAAATGTATTGTTATCTGACAATGAAGTATATTTTAGTTCGCATTAATTCCTTGCCAGTACATTGATCAGTGCACTTTAACTTTATTCTGAAGACACTATAATTAAGTAATGAAAGGACAATAAAGTCCCACTTAAGTTGTTTATCACTCAAATGTTCTACTAATTGCATTTTATATACATTTAAATTTATTTACAAATAAAATTATTAAATTACAATTATTTGTGCAATAAGTACACTTTATAAAAGTATGATAAAGTGCACTTTTTTCCACAAGGGATGTACTTGAGTTAAAGCAGAGATACACTAGGTAAAATGTTACTCCAGTAAAAGTGTTCCCTTTAAACTTTCACTTTAATAGTAAAAGTTCAAAAGTATTTGATTCAAATGTACTTTAGTATCCAAATGCTTCAGTAAAGTACAGAACATGTGTGAAAAAGCTACTTAAGTACAGTAACAAATTACATTTACTACGTTTCTGTCACCATTGCTATATTCACCCTCTCTTTACAAACCATTGCTTATACTTTAATTGGTTTTGATCATAAAGCCTAGGATTTGGTCAAAGCACAGATGTATGCTCTTTGATTTACTGTAAATTATATTAGTAGAGACTATTTGGTGACATGCCACTTCTATAGTTATTAGACACATCTACATTTCAGACATTCTTTTTGTTTTAATTTTAATCGTCACCACTATTAGGCCACAATTTAACTGGTATATATGTATCTTCCGTGAAAGTAAATTAAAATCACTTTTAATCACTGTCTCTTTGTATTTTCTATATAAGATCTAATCATTTAACCATGATAAGGAATTTACAGAATATTTTACTAAACAAAAGGTCAATTCACAATTGTGCCAGATTTTTAAAAATGAAACAACTGGTTCTGACTGAAGCTTTATTATTATCTCTATATATATATAATCTCTCTATATATAATCCTGAAAAGCAAAACAAGCGTTTTGATGGTTTTAACAAGAAGTCATTAGTCCGTTAATTAGCAAAACTTTAAATTGCTCACTGCTGAAACCTTGTGTGCCACTATTTGCTCCTCCTTTATTTTTGCTGCAGTGAACTTTTCCGTCTTTCTTGTCTTTCTTTCGGCTTCTCCCATTAGGGGTCACCACAGCGGATCATCTGCATGTTTGATTTATCACATGTTTTTACGTTGGATGCCCTTCCTAACACAACCTTCCCCATTTATCCGGGCTTGGGACCAGCACTAACAGTGGCTGGGGTTGGTTCCCTGACCCAGGGATTGAACCCAGGCCGTGGCGGTGACCACGCCGCATCCTAACCACTAGACCACCAGGGACCCGCAGTGAACTCTTCCATAAAAGAACATAAAAATTCACTAATATTGTCTTTTTGTATGTTAAGGTAAAATGTTTGCTGTATAGTAACGTTCATTCAAAACTGAGGAGACTTTTCAACTGTAGGTTATAGTATAGTTCAATTCAATTCATTTTTATTTGTATAGCACATTTAACAATCAACATTTTCTAAAAGCAGCTTTTAACACAGATAATGTGGTGATAAAAATGAAGATGTTCAAAATAAAGTGAGCTGCTTTAGTGTACAAAGTCAATGAATGCTTATTTTTATTTGCATAACAATGACAATTTAACAATTTAACACATTTTTTCTTTTAGTTGTGAGAAAGCTGGTTTTTAATGAGGAAACAGAAACAAACATAAAGCAGACCAAAACATGAAACGGAAAGAAAAAGAGGTCTTCGTGAAGGGAGATCAGAGCGAAATGAGATTGCGGTGGTATCCACAGAAACGTAGAACGTTGCTAGTGCAGTCATATGTGTTCTCCCACGTAAGTAAGTAGAACTGACGGTGAGTGAGTGAAGGCGAGGGTTTAAGTAGGGCTGCTGGTTAATGAGCCGCAGGTGCCGGTGCTTAGTATGATGGGGACAGGCTACTGTGTGTGCAGAGCCACGGGACGGCGAGGCAGGCTGTTCCCTGACAGTTACCCACACTGCAAAAAAACAAAAAGTTGCATGGGTACACTTAATCAGGCTAATGTTTTCACTTCAGATTTGAATCCTGTATAATATTTAGTCTTTATACTAAGACTTAGTCTAATATTTTAGGAACCAGAACATTTTCTTACAACTCAACTTAAATGGAACAACATTGACTTTTGCTTCTGTAAAAAAGCTGTCTACGAGTTTGCTATGTTATAAACATAGAAGGAAATTTAATTCTTTACAAATAAAAGATAAAAAAAATTTGTTTTTTGATGCATTAGTTTAATCTACCTGTGAAGCTGGGTCCTGTCACTTCATGCTTTCTTGTTTGAGGGAATGATAGTTAGAAAGAAATGACCAAGGCTGCCAGATGTGCTGTCACTTTTAATCAAATGTTTTGCTGTCATTCGCAGCGTATTGATCCTAAAATGTCCCCAGGCAGCCAGCCATTTCCTGTTTTTGTTGGAAATTTCTCACTTGCCTTTTAAATAACTCCCCATGTGGCTGTACATCTTGGCCAAGTTAATCATACATCATTCCAGTAATGCCCACTGTGATAAACAAGGTAAGGCAAGGTAGTATTCTGTCTACACAAATTCCTTCTCTTTGAAGACGTGTGAGTTTGTGTTTTTAAAAACATTTTTAACATATATATTGACAATAGTGTGGACTGTGTTTTCTAAACTTCCAGGAAATTTAACAATCCCAAAACCTAAAAGTAAATCTGAAAAAGTATTATAAGGGCTGATACTGATGCTGTTGTTTTAGAAGCATTTTGTTGTTTACCCTACCTTACTTTGTCACATTAAATGTCAAAAATCTCCACTGTATGTCTGGCTTAGGCCAGTTATAAACCCAAATAAAGTAGCTAAGCAAATATTTTTTTGTATTTGTTATTACTCGTGTAACGTTCCTCTATCTTAACTACAGCTTCAATTTTTGCTTCTTCAAGGGTATTCTGTTGTACTGGCTGATATCTCTTCTTTCTTATGGCAAATCTTTTAGAATTATAAGTGAAAAATTGGCACAGTTTTTGAGGAAATTTTAAGCAGACCTAAGTGTTTTTTTTTCTTGCAGTTTCTTTATATTTACATTCTGTAAGATATCCTTGATCACTAGTCCTAGATTAGTTTGACCCAGAACACTCAGTTCTTGTCTATATCCTCTCTTTATACGCTTACGCTGTGAGAATACCCAAACTGTTGCCTTTTGGTATGGCTAATCCACGTTTTGTTGCTTCTGCTAAACAAATAACATGACCAGATGTGGAATTATTATCGTTAACCGTTTTTATGTTCTCACAGTATGGTAATATGTATCTTGTTGCCATTAGTAGTTATAATAATTCTGCTGTATGCTTCTAGAATAACTTTTTTTGTATGTTTCTGTTGACCATACCCTGAACTATCCTTTTTTGTGGCATGTGTTACTTTGCTCGTACACACATAGTGGTTCCTGTATTTTTGTTTTAGGCTTATCTTTTGCTGGCTCAACATGACCGACCTTGTGAAGTTGTCTCTCCTAACATTCTCTTCTGTTCACACACACACACACACACACACACACACACACACACACACACACACACACACCTGGCAGCCCTCCCTTTCTCTCCTTCACTTTGGAAGTATATCTTCATGTCTGAAACAATAAACTTTGGAACTTCTCTCTGAAAGCTGACTCGTGTGTTTCATTGAGACTTCCCCGTATACGTAGGAGAGCAGAGATCGAGAGGAAAGGATGAATTCAGGGTTATCCTGTCCAGGGGACAGAAGGCAATCCTGCCCAAGCGGCAGAGGATAAAACATTCCTTACACATTCCAATATGGATTTTTTTCTTTTACTGAATTGAAGAGAATGTCCTTTTCTTGATTACCGTGTTTTTCTCCTGATGCCTTCAAGGATTTTATTATATATATATATATATATAAACCTTTAGCATAGATCCTGTACTATATGCTGTATAAATTTAATGTAAAAAGATAAGTCCAGAGATATTGCCATGTGCCTATTTTCGGATTTTCCCAGCCATTTCTTCCTGCCCTTTTCCTGCTGTCTGCTTGGCTTTATGGACTGTTATATTGGTTTGAGTTTCTGTTTTACCAGACTAAATAACAACCAAACATTTTACCAGACTAAATAACAACCAAACAACCACACATTTTTTGCGATGTGTTTTGGCCTGGTTTTCAATGCTTCCGTGTTCAGACTATTTACAACTTTTTGACTGTGCTTTTAAACATTTTTTTGGGGGTAATAGTCATACGCATGCTCTCAAGAGAACAGCCCGTAATCTCGAAAAAAATTGAAGAAAACAAAATTGGAGGTATATAAAATTGCGTATAAAGACAGTATGTTCAGCTACAGACAGGCGATAAATGCTGCTAGAGCTGAGCACCCAAGCAAACTCATAGAAAACAACAAAAACAATCCCAGGTTCCTTTTCAGTACTGTAGCTAAATAAATAACAAATCAGGTATTTGAAAAATTTATTCCATCACAGTTTAGTAGAGGATTTTATAAATTTCTTCAATGGAAAAATGTAAAAGTATTAGAAAAACAATTGTGGAGGTCCAACTTCCCAGCCAACATGTCCATGTGGGCCCTACATGGGTTTTATCTGGGTTATATTGGTATGGAGTCAGAGTGGGCACTTTGATGGGCTGAATGTGGGCCCCAGTTAGGTTGCCCATTTTGTTTATTCGAGTGCCCTGTATGGGCCACATTTGGGCTATATTTAGCTTTATTATTCGATTGATGATAAATTCAATTGATATGTTTTTTGAGTGTTTTATATGATCGAAACAAAAATTTTATATATTAACAACAACATAACTTTAACTAGGAAATTGTCTACTAAAATGTGGAAATAACGACTTTTCAAACCATTTTCAACAGTGTTTTCTCCATATAGTGTCCTCATGATAACAGGAGGGTGAAACAGTAAAAGCACTGTGGAGTAATCTTCCTCTTTACTACCTTTATAACATATACAATACACAGAAAAAACCTCTGAGGAAATTGTGACAAAACCTAACATTATTTTAATGTGATTTAGGTGAAATAGGTAGCTCTCGGCTCTGAGGCTTCACGCATGCGCAGATGTGTTTGACTTGAAGCCGTGCAGTGCAGACCGACAAATTTGAGAGCAGACAACTCCGAATTCTTCCGAATCACTTTCACGGTGTAAGGTGGGGAACCACCCACTGGTCCAACGGCGGTTTCCAGAGGCGTGGCGAAGGATTCTCGCGCGTTCCAGTCTTTCCTTTCACATTAGTTAATAAGATTTGGGTTACTGTATTTCTTCATTTTGGTTATTAACCTCTTATCTAACTCCAATTAGATAAAACATAATTAATATTTGCATAGGTTGTTACTTTACTAATAGTATAATTTGGATGGATGTTTGTTTAATTATTCTGATTAAGCTCTGGCATTACACTCATTTATTCGTTTCTCATAGTCACACATGATCCTAGTATGGGCCCTATAATTAATATACTGGTCAACGGTCATAAGCGAATCGGTATTGGTCGCTGCCAGAGGTTGGACTATACGCTTAAGCGGCCGCTCTCTGCGTGCTCAACTTTAAACATACTTTATTTAGTCCCCTTAGAGGTGACACTTAATTATAACAATAATTATTTCTAACCAAAGGTAATGAATAGAATAATATTGAAATAATCAGAGGTTGAGGCTGACCCTATTTAGAGTGATCAGAACTGTTACTCTAACCGGAAATACATATTGTTAGCCTCCACGCTTCTAAGTACACTTAAACTAACGCCAAGTGCTAGTCGTATCTCTCAAATCCTCAGCTGATGTATTATTCACTATCTAACTGGGATTTAGGCCGAACCTAGCCCCATTTCAGTCCTTACGGTAACTACAGATGCAACGTTATCACTTGCAGTGTCAACATTTACCGAGGAACACAGAATAAAATCAAACATAATTTATTAACCAGGTAAGAAAATCACAATTCCAAGCCAATTCATAATACAATTAAAAAATAACACAAATACAAACCAATAGTATTTACGTTTAAACAGGAAATATAAAACCTTTCATACCTGATAAAACACGACACACAGTAATTGTGCGGGAGATCTGTTTACAGATTCCCTGAATTGTTGGTCAGTTCTCCTTAAATACCCAGATAGAGTAAGCATTAAGTAAACATTATTTAGCAATGGAAGTTTGCATTGATTGGTTCTTACAGACCTGTGGGAGGCACCTCGCCTGTATACATTTGTAGTGAGGCACACCCTTGCATAGAGTTATGTTTTCTTAACTCTATTAAACCTTTTTTATTATTTGTTTTATTGCTGTGGGAATGGGACCTGTCTACCAGTCGCGATAAACCTTTGTAAAGAAATGAAACATGAACATTTTCCGTCGTTATTTACATGTGATATGACCTTTCTTACACATAATCATCTGGTGTGCTATAGAATGTCCTGTGTTTGAGAATGTAACAAGAAAAGGGGGGTAAAGGGGTCAGACATTTGTCTGCAGAGCTACCATTTGTATGGAGATGTGGTGTTTGAAGACCAAGGGTATCTCTCCGGGGAGCCTACTGTATTCCAGATAAAGTTCTGGTTCTCGAGAGGGGTGTTGTGGGGTCTTGGTCCCCTGCCGTGAGTCCTGGAGGAAACGTGTTGTGTCGTAAAGAGTTCTTTTGATGTTCTTGTTGCCTCGGGCATCTACAGGGCACACACCCTGCACTCTCGGGCATCCATGCTGTGTTCTCTGGGAGGGCCGACCTTTTGGTCAGGATCAAGCAAAAGTCTTACAACGGTATTTTTATGTCAAGCACGCTTCGGTCTGTGCAGTCAAGTCTAACACTTGCTGTGTTAGCTCCCCTAAGGCTTTTTGAAGACAAAACATCGTTATAAGTAACTTAAACTAATGTTACAGTGGTCAGTTCATATTCACCGTCTAAAGTGAACTAGTATGAATTTAATAATCAATCTGTGTTCAAGGCCCCACTAATTATTTTAAACAATTTTCACAACAAAGCCTGAAATTCACCATATTGGTGCATTTAACTTTTTGCATGGTATTGTGTAATTTCAACATCATTTACTCAGATCAATTAACAGTTTGGGCAAATGGTGGATTAGAAGGTGCTTACAACCTTGTGATTTTTAGTCTTTTTTTTTTTCTTTTTTTTGACTGTTAGTCTTATGCTCATGTAACTTGCATGTATACAAATAATGGATTGTGCCCTGGTTGATACAGTAGCAAGCTCTACTTTATATTAATTTTTTTATGGTTACAGGTAGCCTGAAGCAGAACCGTTTGCTGAAAACTGTCAGTAAAACAGTAAGAGCTGGAGACTGCGCTTGGTAAATGGTTCACAAATGCAAGAGACAGAGAAGGCAACCGTGCTTTAAGAGCCCGACAATGATTGGAGGGCAGTACAGGCGGAAGTGTAAGTCATATAACCTATAGCTAGGGCTGCACAGTTAATATTATTTTATCCCGATGATGTTTTTGCCTCTGTTTAATAAAAGGAATACTCCACCCTGAAATGAAAAAATATCTTATAAATTACTTATCCTCAAGGCATTCTATACAGTGTCTGAGAGAGCTCACTGATTCACTGATGAGATTCTAGGATATGTCTTAATTATATTGATGCATGTTTTTTTAGATGTTGCTGTGAATGGTAGTATTTTAAAATGTACTAAATTGCCTTTTCTGTCTTCTCTTTCTTTACTGTTTTGTAGGTGTGCAGCCGAGGAATCTGCATAGACCCACCCGTGAACTATTCTACTTTAGTAATTCTGTTATTCCTGTTTTTTTACTTAAATTTATTTAAATTAAATGTGATTTACACATTCTGAGTTGAAGTCATTTCTTTTTCACAGTTCAAATACTCAACCATGTAATTTTAAACATATAGCAGCACATAAAATATTTAAAATAAACTAATATTAGTTCTTTGTTTGGTCAGGCATAGTTTTACATTGTAACTGAGGTTTGAAATGGTTCAACAGTGGATTTTCCATAGTAAGATTAAGTACACATTAAGTTCACCCACAGAAATCAATGATGAAATTAATAAATGGGACCCAATTCTCACCCACTGTGGTCCCATAACAAACCTATAAGGGGCCCACATGTAGACCACTTTGGCCCCATTTTTAACATTTTTATCCATATAAAGAACACCTATACAGGCCCCACTTAGAGCCCACAATAGACTCATCAGTCACCCTTCTGGGCTAACACACATGGGGCCCATGTGGAGCCGATGGACAAATTTCTCTGGACCCCATTTGGGTTGCCCATGCAGGGCCCAAGTGACAGCCCATCAAAAACCCACATGGGGCCCACATGACAATGTTGGCTGGGTTTTGACAGCATCTCCTGATCCAATCTTACCTGAAACTCCACAACTATACTGCTTTACAAGTATAGAACAGGAAGAGCTGTATGATGTTATTACCAAAGCCAAATCAACAACATGTCTGTTAGATCCCATTCCAAATAAACTACTAAAAAAAAAGTGTAACATACAGCCTCTTTTGAATATTATTATTAACTCCTCACTATCTTTAGGTCATGTCCCTAAACCCCTCAAGTTGGCAGTTATTAAGCGTCTCATTAAGAAACCAGTGTGTTTGGATCCAAACACACTGTCAAATTACAGACCTATTTCAAATCTCCCATTTATGTCTAAGATTTTGGAAAAGATTGTGTCTGCACAGTTATGCTCCTACTTACTAGAGAACAATATCTTTAAAGAGTTTCAGTCAGGTTTTAGGCCCCATCATAGCACAGAAACTGCTCTAGTTAAAATCTAATGACCAATGACCTGTTTTTAGCTTAAGACCAAGGCTACATCTCTTTGTTATTTTTGCTAAATCTTAGTGCTGCATTCGACACTATAGATCACGAAGATCTGGATCGCTCACAGAATCGTCAATCAGGGACAGGCATTAAGCTGGTTTAAATTCTACCTGTCTAATCATTACCATTTTAGTTATCCAGGTTAATGTAAGTAAATTATGGGGTGCCACAAGGTTCAGTTCTAGGACCCCTGCTTTTCACAATATACATGCTTACCTTGGAAAATATTATTAGAAGGCAGGAGATTTGTCACGGTGTGAGCAAAACAAAAGGCAGAAGCCGGAGTACAGCTCACTCGGGTTTTAATGGCATGCGTGAGATAGAGATACACACACGCACACACACACGCGCACATACACACACGGCAGTCCTTAGGTTGAGAGAGATAGTCTGAGTAGCGCATTGGGAGAAGCGTAGCTTCTGCACAGGGAGGGGAAGCGCAGCCGGTACGGGATTCTGGAGTCCGGATGAAACGGATGAAAGAAGTCCTGTATGTAAACCAGAACGCCAAAACATGCAGTACGGGAAGTCCAACATAAACAATAACGAACGGGGAGTGAATGTGAGTGAGGGGTTTATGTAGGAGCGGGGTGGAGTGATGATGGGCTTCAGGTGTGCCTCGTTAAACCTGGAGCTTCAGAGAGAGTGGAGGCATGAGTGATGATGAGCTCCTGGTGTGCGTGGTTAAACCTGGAGCTCTATGGAGAGTGGAGGCATAGAGAGCCACCAAAGGGGGCGTGGCAGGTGGTTCCCTGACATTACCCCCCCCCGAGGGGCGGCACCTGACGCCCCAAACCCACAGACGCTCGGAGGGCCAGGGCACCCAGAGGAGGATCCCGGTGTCCGTCCAGGGTCGAACGGGACCTGGTCAGAACCGCCGCAGAACCGGAGAAGGCCAGGAAGGACCCGAGGCAGGGCGACAGCCCAAGCGAAGCGCAGGACCCGGAGGATGCCCATCCCGAAGGCACAGGACAGAACCATGCTCCCAGAGGAGGTCCGAGACGGCGCGTAGCTCATTGCGGAGGCCAGAATTGGAGCGAAAACCCTGGTGAAGATCGGAGCCAGGACGAAGGCCGGAGAAACGGTTCCAGCGGCGACCGGGGACGGAGAGCTGCCTGTGGCGGAGACCAGGGACGGAGGGATGTCTTCAGCGGAGTCTGGAGGTAGAGAGACAGCTCCAGCGTAGGATAGGGACCAAGCTGCGCCCGCAGTGGCGTCCCGAGGTTGAGCGACCTCCACAGCAGAGACCTAAGACCGTGTAATGCCCTCGGCGGCGATCAGGGCCGGATCGACACCCACTGGGGAGGCCTGGATTGGAGCTACGTCCGTAGCAGAGATCGGATTACGAGTGATGCACCCGGTGGAGCCCGGAATTAGAAAAACGACCCCGGTGGTGTCCAGAGGCCGAGTGACATCCACGGTGGAGTTCAGAGGCGAGCGGGAGCGAGACGTCATCAAAGGAGGAGCTCTGGGGCGAGACGTCGCCTTCCAGGAATCGCGGGAGCGAGACGTTGTCGAAGGAGGAGCTCTGGGGCGAGACGTCGCCTCCCAGGGAGCTTGGGAGCGAAACGTGGTCGAAGGAGGAGCTCGGAGGCGGGACGTGCTGGAGCAGAGAGGAGCTCTCGGAGACTCTGTGGAGCGGAGCTCTCGGAGACTCTGTGGAGCGGAGAGGAGCTCTCGGGGATGCTCTGGGGCAGAGAGGAGCTCTGCGACGTGGCTTCGCCGGGAAAGGAACCCTGTGACGTGGCCTCACCTCCAGGGGAACAGTGAGGCAAGCCGTCGCCTTCTGGGTGACCGTGAGGTGAGCCGTCGCCTTCGGAGACACTGTGTGGCGAGCCGTCGCCTTCGTGGAGACCGTGAGGCGAGCCGTCGCCTTCGGGGAGACCATGAGGCGGCGGTACGACGTCCCTTTCGCGTCCAGGCGGCGGTACGACGTCCTTTTCGCGGCCTTGAGTCTGAGTTGAGTGCACTGGGAAGCTCCGGGGCGAAAAGGAGCTGTCCTGGAGGTCCTGAAGCGGAACAGAGCTCGCCGGGAGACCTTGGCGTGGAACTGAGCTCGCTTGGAGATCTTGGAGCTGAGAGGTGCTCTCGGGGACATACTGGAGCAGAGAGGTGCTCTCAGGGACACATTGGAGCGGAGCTGAGCTCTCCTGGGAGTCCTGGAGCAGAACTGAGCTCTCCTGGAGGTCCTGGAGCGGAACTGAGCTCTCGTGGATGTCCTGGTTCAGAACTGAGCTCTCGTGGAGGTCCTGGAACGGAGCTGAGCTCTCCTGGACGACCTGGAACGGAGCTGAGCTCTCTGTGGAGACCTGGAGCGGGACTGGGCTCTCCTGAAGGTCCTGGGGCGAAGCTGAGCTCTCGTGGAGGTCCTGGGGCAGAGCTGCGTTCTCGTGGAGGTCCTGGGGCAGCGCTGCGCTTTCCTGGACAACCTGGAACGGAGCTGAGCCCTCCTGGACGACCTGGAATGGAGCTGAGCTCTCCTGGAGGTCCTGGGGCGGAGCTGTGCTCTCTTGGAGGTCCTGGGGCAGAGCTGCGCTCTCTTGGAGGTCCTGGGGCGGAGCCGAGCTCTCCTGGAGGTCCTGGGACGAAGCCGAGCTCTCCTGGAGGTCCTGGGACAGGACGGAGCCCTCTTCAGGACTCTGGAGCGGAAAAAAGTCCTCCTGGAAACCCTGGGGTGGAACCTGCTCAGAATCGAGAGGGTTGCACCACAGATACGCCGGGTGCATCCCGAATATCCCCGTGAGAAGCTAAATGAAATGAGTACACGAATGGAAATCCCCTCCGAACGCGCTCCACAGCTTACTGGCAAGAGAGAGAGAGTCTCCAGACAAGAGGGAGATATGGAGCCTGATTTTAGCTGTTTCGGTGGTGTAAGAGGAGGGATAGAAGCTCATATATTTACCCACGCTCCAAACAAAAACGCTCCACTCCGCCATATCGCCGGAAAAGCGAGCCGGGAATTCCATAAGACTCGCAGGGGGCGTGGCGCGGCCGTGCTTGCACGTTCCAGGGCCGGCGAGGATGAATCGGCTGCGTGCTTCCGGGTGATTCCAGAGGCGGAGCTTGACCGTCGCTTCATCGTGGCAAAGCGAATCCTCCATCCGAGGTTTGGATCGCGCTGGGACCACGGCAGCAACCCGATAATTTATTTTATTTATTTTTTTTTTTTGTGAATTATATCCTTTTCAGGAGTTTCGTTATTCTGTCACGGTGTGAGCGAAACAAAAGGCAGAAGCCGGAGTACAGCTCACTCGGGTTTTAATGGCATGCTTGAGATAGAGATACACACACGCGCACATACACACACGGCAGTCCTTAGGTTGAGAGAGATAGTCCGAGTAGCGCATTGGGAGAATCGTAGCTGACCCGAGATGCACACCGAGGGGAAGCGCAGCCGGTACGGGATTCTGGAGTCCGGATGAAACGGATGAAAGAAGTCCTGTATGTAAACCGGAACGCCAAAACATGCAGTACAGGAAGTCCAACATAAACAATAACGAACGGGGAGTGAATGTGAGTGAGGGGTTTATGTAGGAGCGGGGTGGAGTGATGATGGGCTTCAGGTGTGCCTCGGTAAACCTGGAGCTTCAGAGAGAGTGGAGGCATGAGTGATGATGAGCTCCTGGTGCGCGTGGTTAAACCTGGAGCTCTATGGAGAGTGGAGGCATAGAGAGCCACCAAAGGGGGCGTGGCAGGTGGTTCCCTGACAGGATTAGCTGTTATGCTGATGATAACCAACTATATATCTCATCAAAACCAGACAATACAGCCTAATTGGCTCAGATAACTGAGTGTGTCAAAGAATTAAAAGATTGGATGACTCATAACTTTCTATTATTAAATTCTGATAAGACAGAGATTTTGCTCATCAGCCCAAAAACAGTACACAGAAACTCGATAGAAATAAATTTCACTTGACTTGATATCTCTGCTACCGGAAAGGCGCTGTGATGGGCAACCGCTGAGCGGGGGAGCCAGTCCACCCTTTGATCTTCTGTCACCACCTTCTCGAAGGAGTTCCAACAAGAACTTTGATACTTCCACTCATTGGCAGGATGCTGCACGGTTGCTTTTCTTGCCAGCCATGGTAGTCGCTCAGTTGCCGAGTATGCTGTGAATCTTTTCTCCCTGTGGGCATTTGTACCATTTGTCTGGACCCGAGCAGGAGGCCATGAACCAGTATATTGAGGAGTCTCTCTGACATTATTATTCACCCCTTCTATTCCTCTGCTGGGGCTGGGTTCTTTTTCAGAAGAAATTAAAGACCCTCTGCCTGTGTATAGATTATTGTGGGCTCAACACCATTACTGTCAGGAATCGTTATACCCTACCACTCATGGCTTCTGTGTTTAAGCTCCTCCATGAAGCCACCATTTTCAAAAAGTTAGACCTGAGGAATGCCTACCACTTTGTTTGCATTCAGGAGGGAGATGAGTGAAAGACTGCTATTAACACTGCCTCTGGACATTACAAGTAGTTAGTGTAGCGCCCCAACCCTCACTGGTGGAGCACCGGGTTGTACCTGTGTGTGTCTCTACTTAAAATTACTTAATTATTACCATAACCCTAGTGTGTTACCTTTCCTCAAAATGAATGTTGTGCCAGGAAGTAGTAACCCTACAGATAATAAAATGAAATCAACAAATAAGAAAGTTTAAGCAAAATACCAATTACATTTATTTATAAAGAAACAAACAAAACAATTAATATATTGGAATTATTTGAATAAATTCAACAAAACAAAATAAATAGACAGGAATGCAATGACACTAATGTCTAGGTCAGCTAGGTTCCGCTCAGTCAATTCAATAAACTAAATGCAGTGTGATAAAGCAGTCAACCCGAATGCTCTCTCGCTATCACTCACAACAATAAATTAATTTACATGCTGCACTGTAGCGAATTTAGCTCGCAAACAGTGAAATATCTATGAGCAATTATAACGGGTTATAAGTACTCCTAAATATTGAAATTAAGTTGTTAAATTCACAGTAATGGAATTAACGGTATAATTATTTGGTCTGTTCTTCACCAAACAGACAGTATAATATTTTATTATTTCTATAAAAGAGGTATCTCCCCGGCCAAGAAAGACGCAACCCCCCTTTACTTCATACCATCCAATTAATAGAGCATGTAGTTCAGATCAAATGTTGCAGGAACCTTTAAATATGAGCGGCACTCAGTGTAACTAACTCTAAGAAAAGAGTAAATAAGGTAATCCTTTTGAGCTCCATTTTGTTTGGTCTCTTCCGGCCCCATACGGTATAGTCCTTTAACTCCGCCCCCATACGGTATAGTCCTTTAACTCCGCCCCCACTAGTTAGTGTGACGCACACATGGAAAAGGAAAATCATGTCGCTAAAATGCTCTGAAATCGTACAAAGTTCTCAAGGAAAGTAAGGGATGATTAAGCACCTAGCTGGAACGGGAACAATGTACTATGTTTGATTTGTTTAACGTGTATATGCATTAATATGTGGTTTAATCTATTTAACTATGAAGAAGTGTTTTAATGTGTTGTTATCACTTATGTCATGTGATACGTCAGTGTCACATGACACTCACATCTGTGACATCATTGTGTGACATCACAAAAGGGTTTCTTATAAATGGCCATTCGTGTTTGTTTGTAAGTGCTGATTGTATTATTTGTTATTTATCTGTTCTGTAGCTCTTACGGTGTTTCACTAAGAAAAGGTTTTTCATCATGGAAAGGTAGATTTTGTGTTTCCCAAAGAAAAGGCTGACGGCTGAACACAAAATAAATGCTTTTTGAAACATCAGTACGCTTCACCATTGTCTGGCTGGGGGTTTGCTACACTCAGAGACAATCACTTATAAAAAAAAATACGGCGTTTAATGAATGAGATAAAACACAACATAAAACTAACTACACAAACATACAAAAGAAATAAAGAAAATAAAAATAAAAAAACCCAAAAAGTTAAAACAAGGAAAAGGAGGAAGAGAACAGAACAGAAAGGAAAGGAATGGCAAGGTTAAATTTCAAAATTAATCACAACCTAATGAATCATCAAAGAATTAAAATTCACCTTAAAATTAAGGGGTTCAAGCTTAAACACGCATCTAAATTGGTTGGTAAAACGGTTACTTGCATTGGCTTGTTGCACAAGAGTCCTGATGCGGTAGACAAAGGAATCTTTGAAGAGTTGGTTAGGAGGGAGTCAGATGTTTTTCCAGGTTCTCCTGAAGATCAGAGCAGTTGTTGTTCTTAAAGGTAAGGCTTGCCGGAAGATCTCAAAAATGGGTTTAAGATCTCCTCTCGATGCTTAGCTGGGCTGTTCTAAGCATCTGACTTGACTGACTTGATTAGATGGGTTCAAGATGTTTTAAAGGTCCTGAACCCCACCCATCTTTGGGGGAATGGCCAATGCTATGGCTTGAAATTTTGGAGGGAGAAACTTCCTTTTTTCATGCGTTTGTGGGCATGGTTTCCGGGTTATACTTGCTTTGGAGAACTTAAAGTTTTATCCAAAGTGTATTAAGACAGTATGGTACATTTCATGATCAAATAAAATGCACCATTGTTTGCAAAATAAGGAACAGATAAGTTCATTTTGATATTAAACATGAAAAGCAAGGACAACATTAAAAAAGAGGTAAAATGTACTGGGACTAGTATTTAAGGTATAACTTATGTTAATACAACATTATATTCTGGTGTATACAATGCACCCTTGTTAGGAAAATAAAAAGAAGATAATTTTATGTCAACTTTGACATCAAGTTTTACAGCATTAAAGTGGAGCTACATTAAAAAACCTTTACAGGAGAAGATACATAAAAGATGTATGTTTGTGTCATGTAATCTGGGGCATTTTATTTATTATTTAATTAATAAAAGAATGCTCCCTTGTGGTGTGTGTGTGTGTGTGTGTGTGTCACAAACAGACGTACTGGGGCCGAGTTTCGAGAGTGAATTGTTTTATGGTTTGAGGGTCCCTGTGAAGTCAAACAGAGAGGCCAGGGGGATATCTGGCTTTCGGGGTGGTGTATGTGTGTGTTTGTGTGTGTGTGTGTGTGTGTGTGTGTGTGTGTACTGTGTAAGGTATAGAGCCTGGCTTGTGTTATCAGTTGAATGCTGCTTTGAAGTCAGCTGGAGAGATCAGGGGTGTCCTGCTTCGTGTCTTCTGGGGTGGGGGTATGACACTGTGGTATACAAACCCCCAATAAAAGTGTAAGCCGTGGTGCTCATCCTTTGATAGAAATGCAGATGTCAAGGGTTAAAAGGAATGCCTGGGACATGAAATCTAAATGACCAGTGCCAGACATTACAGCACTTAGAACAAGCAAATCACAAACCAACTGTTGTGTAGAGTATTACCCGAAAAAAAAACCTTTGCCCAAATGTATCTCTTCCCTTATAGCCTCCACCTCAAGTTTAGAAACTCAGGCAAAACCCTTTTACCAATCAGCAACTCTCCTTTTCTCAATCACTGTTTGCATCAAACCCTTATAAATACCTCTGGTTAATAGGACAGTGTAGTAAAAACCCTAGGTGGGCTACATTAGTAATGCTGTTCGGCCTGACCAAAGCTCCAGCAGTGTTTCAGGCTCTGGTCAATGATGTTTTACTGGACATGCTTAAATGTTTTGTATTACTTTACCGTCATTTACCGCTTCTCTAAGATAGCTCACTTTATTCCCCTTGCCAATCTACCATCCGCTAAGGAGCCCAGCCCAGCTCCTGCTCCAACATGTGTTCCACCTACACCACCTCCCATGCTATATTGTGTCTGCCCAGGAACCCCAATTCCATATTTTTCCTTAAAGTGGTACTAAAAAACTTATTTTTTTATGTATTTTATGGTTATACATTTTAAAGTGGCCTTTAATTGTGGCCAGCCTAAGGCACACCTGTGCAATAATCATGCTGTGTAATCAGCATCTTGATATGCCACACTCTTTTGAGGTGGATGGATCTCGGCAAAGGAGAAGTGTTTTGAAAAGTTTTGCATTTGGGAACTTCCTGGCTAATGGCAATGGCTTGAACAGACTGTGGAAAGGGTGAGAGGGATACTTAAAAATTGCAGAAGCTCTGCGTATGCAACATGTCTGGAAGATGTCCTGGACAGAGGAGAGGAAGACGCAAATAATTTTCTCAGCTGTCATTTCTATGTGCTGTAATTTCTTGCATTCTAAGGTTTTGCAATTTCCGAACCACACAGTGATGCAGCTCGATGGTGGACAGTTCCTTTGTAGATGGTTTGCTAAAAGGCAGATTGAAATGAAAAACGGAGAAAGCAAGGCTAAATCAGGAAAGAGGTATATTAGAAGCAAATCTGTAAGCATTAGAATTAGAAAAAAAAGCGGAAGTGTTAGAGACAGCAGCAGCAATTGAATGCAATGACAATCACAGTGAAATAAGCACACTGTTATGATTTGATTTCAAGGAGAAAGAAAGAATATCTAAAACATCATAGTCAGATTGTTATGCGAATACACTGGAGCAAACACAACACTCGCCTTGAAAGGAGAATAATCCAGTGGGGCGCAGCGGAAGCGCGGTCCACGGTGAAAGAAACAAAAAAAGAGAAAGGTATTCGCTTTGGAAGAAGCGCAGCACTGAACAGTTCACGGGTAACGCGTGTGATGAGCAGCAAAACCATAGATAATAACGTACAATGCGAATGTGGAGGTGAGGGGTTTATATGGCTTTGGTGATGAGTGCCCAACGAGTCTTAGGTGTGTGTGCCTAGTACGCTGGAGAGGAGCTTCGAGCGAGCGTGGCCCGCACAGAAGAAGGAACAGGGAGCTCCCTGACACCCGATAAGATCAGACTGTTCTACACTACTCCTGAATATCTCTTCATCAACCTGTGCACAAGAATCAACTCCACATTTGATCAATAAGCATCGGCGTAAGAGTCCTCCCTATGATGGCATCACAGACACAGTTCAGGAGCGAAGTAGATTAAGTAATACAGAACATCTACAGAGCACAAGATTTCTAGATGCCCCATACAATCTGCCTCATTCCATCCCAACTACTGCATTTAAGTCATCCCCACATCAAGATCCTGCTTCAAAAAAGTATGCAGTCCATTCAAATACACAGCATTATTCTCAAAGCCAAGCCACACATATGTTAGACTTTGTGAAATTCATAGCACGTAGAGAGCTAGTCACCACAGAACTTACCGAATTTAATGATAATCCAGAAAACTAGAGCAAAACTTGCAGCTCTAAGTGAGTGAAGAGTTATATCTGTTAGTTAAGTGGCTGGGGAAGGAATTGTCAAATCATGTGAGAAGGATTTGAGCAGTGTATGTTACTAATTTACAAGCTGCTCTCTATTTGTCTTGGATGAGACTTTATGCTATGCTACACTGGAAGTGATTGAAAGTGCCTTATATAAATGCCTGGATAACTTTCCACGTCTATATCCGTAGGACAGTTAAAAACTCAGGGAGCTTGCAGACCTGTTACTGGAGATACTTCCCAGTCAGCAAACAAATTTGGCCCAAACTTGGCATTCATCTGGCACAGCTGGCATTCATCCGGCACTGGCATACAGCATGTGGGCCAAACATGGCCCAGGTTTGGCAGAGGTGGTACCGATTTTAAGGCGGCTCACAAGACATGGGCCAGATGTCATTTGTAGTATTCGGCCCAGATGTCAAGTATACATATGTGGGCCACATACGTATGGCCGATCTTAACCCATATTTAAAATCCATTTCAAATACCTTTGAGTAAAATCCCAATGTTTTAATTCACAAATATATTTCCATCTTTCTGTGTGTAATGCCTTCAAGTTAATCCAGGCAACAATAAAGATTTATATTTCTGAATTATGAAAATCAACTGTAATTGTTTGATTTCAGTTGATAAGGTTTTTGCCATAATTTAAACTTGTAGACAAATAAACCACCAATTAATACAGTCTAAACATTTTCATTATATTTAATCCTTAGCTAAATATAAAACTACTGGGCATGCGCACATCAGTATTGTCAGGGATCCACCTGCCACGCCCCCTTTGGTGGCTCTCTATGCCTCCACTCTCCATAGAGCTCCAGGTTTAACCACGCACACCTGGAGCTTATCATCACTCATGCCTCCACTCTCTCTGAAGCTCCAGGTTTAACGAGGCACACCTGAAGCTTATCACTCCACTCCTACATAAACCCCTCACTCACATTCACTCCCCGTTCGTTATTGTTTATGTTTGACTTTCCGTACTACATGTTTTGGCATTCCGGTTTTCATGCAGGACTTCTCTCATCCGTTTCATCCGGACTCCAGAATCCCGTACCGGCTGCGCTTCCCCTCCCTGTGCATCTCGGGTCAGCTACGCTTCTCCCAATGCGCTACTCGGACTATCTCTCTCAACCGTAGGACTGCCGTGTGCTTGTGCTTGTGTGTGTGTGCGCGTATGTGTGTGTGTGTATGCTCGTATCTCTCTCTCTCCCTCACACGTGCATTAAAGCCCAAGCGAGCTGTACTCCGGCTTCCGCCTTCTGTTTCGCTCGCACCCTGACAGAATAACGAACCTCCTGAAAAGGATATAATTTACAAAAAAACAAAAAAAAGAAAATACAAAAAAATGATCGGGTTGCTGCCGTGGTCCCAGCGTGATCCAAACCTCGGATCGAGGATTCGCTGTGCCACGATGAAGCGACGGTCAAGCTCCGCCTCTGGAAACACCCGGAAGCACGCAGCCGATTCATCCTCGGCGGCTCGGGAACGTGCAAGCACGGCCGCGCCACGCCCCCCTGCGAGTCTTATGGAATTCCCGGCTCGCTTTTCCGGCGATATGGCGGAGTGGAGCGTTTTTGTTTGGAGCATGGATAAATATACAGGGAGTGCAGAATTATTAGGCAAGTTGTATTTTTGAGGATTAATTTTATTTGAGGATTTAATTTGAACAACAACCATGTTCTCAATGAACACAAAAAACTCATTAATATCAAAGCTGAATATTTTTGGAAGTAGTTTTTAGTTTTAGCTATTTTAGGGGGATATCTGTGTGTGCAGGTGACTATTACTGTGCATAATTATTAGGCAACTTAACAAAAAACAAATTCATACCCATTTCAATTATTTATTTTTACCAGTGAAACCAATATAACATCTCAACATTCACAAATATACATTTCTGACATTCAAAACCAAACAAAACAAATCAGTGACCAATATAGCCACCTTTCTTTGCAAGGACACTCAAAAGCCTGCCATCCATGGATTCTGTCAGTGTTTTGATCTGTTCACCATCAACATTGCGTGCAGCAGCAACCACAGCCTCCCAGACACTGTTCAGAGAGGTGTACTGTTTTCCTCCTTGTAAATCGCACATTTGATGATGGACCACAGGTTCTCAATGGGGTTCAGATCAGGTGAACAAGGAGGCCATATCATTAGATTTTCTTCTTTTATACCCTTTCTTGCCAGCCACGCTGTGGAGTACTTGGACGTGTGTGATGGAGCATTGTCCTGCATGAAAATCATGTTTTTCTTGAAGGATGCAGACTTCTTCCTGTACCACTGCTTGAAGAAGGTGTCTTCCAGAAACTGGCAGTAGGACTGGGAGTTCAGCTTGACTCCATCCTCAACCCGAAAAGGCCCCACAAGCTCATCTTTGATGATACCAGCCCAAACCAGTACTCCACCTCCACCTTGCTGGCGCCTGAGTCGGACTGGAGCTCTCTGCCCTTTACCAATCCAGCCACGGGCCCATCCATCTGGCCCATCAAGACTCACTCTCATTTCATCAGTCCATAAAACCTTAGAAAAATCAGTCTTGAGATATTTCTTGGCCCAGTCTTGACGTTTCAGCTTGTGTGTCTTGTTCAGTGGTGGTCGACTTTCTGCCTTTCTTACCTTGGCCATGTCTCTGAGTATTGCACACCTTGTGCTTTTGGGCACTCAGTGATGTTGCAGCTCTGAAATATGGCCAAACTGGTGGCAAGTGGCATCTTGGCAGCTGCAGCTTGACTTTTCTCAGTTCACGGGCAGTTATTTTGCGCCTTGGTTTTTCCACACGCTTCTTGCGACCCTGTTGACTATTTTGAATGAAACGCTTGATTGTTCGATGATCACGCTTCAGAAGCTTGGCTATTTTAAGACTGCTGCATCCCTCTGCAATATATCTCACTATTTTTGGCTTTTCTGAGCCTGTCAAGTCCTTCTTTTGACCCATTTTGCCAAAGGAAAGGAAGTTGCCTAATAATTATGCACACCTGATATAGGGTGTTGATGTCATTAGACCACACCCCTTCTCATTACAGAGATGCACATCACCTAATATGCTTAATTGGTAGTAGGCTTTCCAGCCTATACAGCTTGGAGTAAGACAACATGCATAACGAGGATGATGTGGTCAAAATACTCATTTGCCTAATAATTCTGCACTCCCTGTATGAGCTTCTATCCCTCCTCTTACACCACCGAAACAGCTAAAATCAGGCTCCATATCTCCCTCTTGTCTGGAGACTCTCTCTCTCTTGCCAGTAAGCTGTGGAGCACGTTCGGAGGGGATTTCCGTTCGTGTACTCATTTCATGGAGCTTCTCACGGGGATGTTCGGGATGAATCCGGCGTATCTGTGGTGCAACCCTCTCGATTCTGAGCAGGTTCCACCCCAGGGTTTCCAGGAGGATTTTTTCCCGCTCCAGAGTCCTGAAGAGAGCTCCGTTCCGCTCCAGAGTCCTGAAGAGAGCTCCGTTCCACCCCAGAGTCCTGAAGAGAGCTCGGCTTCATCCCAGGACCTCCAGGAGAGCTCGGCTTTGCCCCAGGACCTCCACGAGAGCTCGGCTTCGCCCCAGGACCTTCAGGAGAGCGTAGCTCCGCCCCAGGACCTCCAGGAGAGCGCAGCCTCACTGTTCCTCTGGAGGTGAGGCCACGTCACAGGGTTCCTCTCCCGGTGAAGCCACGTCGCAGAGCTTCTCTCTGCCCCAGAGCATCCCTGAGAGCTCCTCTCCGGTCCACAGCGTCTCCGAGAGCTCCTCTCCGCTCCACAGCGTCTCCGAGAGCTCCTCTCCGCTCCACAGCGTCTCCGAGAGCTCCTCTCCGCTCCACAGAGTCTCAGAGAGCCCCTCTCTGCTTCAGCACGTCGCGCCTCCGAGCTCCTCTGATGGCGATGTCTTGCCTCCGTGCGACTCCGAGGGCGATGTCACGCCTTTGAGCTCCTCCAAAGACGACGTCACGCCTCTGAGCTCCTCCTTTGACGACGTCTCGCTCCCGAGCTTCCTGGAAGGCGACGTCTCGCCCCAGAGCTCCTCCTTTGACGACGTCTCGCTCCCGGGCTTCCTAGTGGGCGACGTCTCGCCCCAGGGCTCCTCCTTCGAAGACGTCTCGCCTCAGGGCTCCTCCGATGGCGATGTCTCGCCTCTGGGCTTCCTGAAAGGCGACGTCTCGCCTCCGGGCTCCTCCTTCGACGACGTCTCGCCTCCGGGCTCCTCCGATGGCGACGTCTCGCCTCCGGGCTCCTCCGATGGCGACGTCTCGCCTCCGGGCTCCTCCGATGGCGACGTCTCGCCTCCGGGCTCCTCCGATGGCGACGTCTCGCCTCCGGGCTCCTCCGATGGCGACGTCTCGCCTCTGGGCTCCTCCGATGGCGACGTCTCGCCTCCGGGCTCCTCCGATGGTGGCGTCCCACCTCTGGACTCCACCGTGGACGTCACTCGGCCTCTGGACACCACCGGGGTCGTTTTTCTGATTCCAGGCTCCACCGGGTGCGTCACTCGTACTCCGACCTCCGCTACGGATGTAGCTCCGATCCAGACCTCCCCATTGGGCGTCTATCCGGCCCTGATCGCCGCCGAGGGCATCCCTCGGTCTCGGGTCTCTGCTGTGGAGGTCGCTCAACCTCGGGACTCCGCTGAGGGCGCAGCTTGGTCCCTATCCGACGCTGGGGCTGTCTCTCTGCCTCCTGGCTCCGCCGAAGACGTCCCTTCATCCCTGGTCTCCGCTACAGGCAGCTCTCCGTCCCCGATCGCCGCTGGAACCGTTTCTCCGGCCTTCGTCCTGGCTCCGATCTTCACCAGAGGTTTTGCTCCGATTCTGGCCTCCGCGATGAGCTGCGCGCTGTTTCGGACTTCCGCTGGGAGCATGGGTCCATCCCATGCCTTCAGGTTGAGCATCGTCCGGTTCCTGCGCTTCGCCTGGGCTGTCGCCCCGCCTCAGGTCCTTTCTGGCCTTCTCCGGTTCTGCGGCGGTTCTGACCAGGTCCCGTTCGACCCTGGACGGACACCGGGATCCTCCTCCGAGTGCCCTGGCCCTCCAAGCGTCTGTGGGTTTGGGGCGTCAGGTGCCGCCCCTCGGGGGGGGTAATGTCAGGGATCCACCTGCCACGCCCCCTTTGGTGGCGCTCTATGCCTCCACTCTCCATAGAGCTCCAGGTTTAACCACGCACACCTGGAGCTTATCATCACTCATGCCTCCACTCTCTCTGAAGCTCCAGGTTTAACGAGGCACACCTGAAGCTCATCACTCCACTCCTACATAAACCCCTCACTCACATTCACTCCCCGTTCATTATTGTTTATGTTTGACTTTCCGTACTACATGTTTTGGCGTTCCGGTTTTCATGCAGGACTTCTCTCATCCGTTTCATCCGGACTCCAGAATCCCGCATCGCTGCGCTTCCCTCCTGTGCATCTCGGGTCAGCTACGCTTCTCCCAATGCGCTACTCGGACTATCTCTCTCTCAACCGTAGGACTGCCGTGTGCTTGTGCTTGTGTGCGCGTATGCGCGTCTGTGTGTGTGTGTGTATATGCTCACACGTGCATTAAAGCCCAAGTGAGCTGTACTCCGGCTTCCGCCTTCTGTTTCGCTCGCACCCTGACAAGTATACCGTAATTTTTGTCACACTGTACAATAATAGTAAAGGTGAAATAGTGGAACACTTATTTTGGTCATGTCATTACACTCAGGAATTTTGGTATGATATTGGTGTTTTTGTTAAATTGAAGATTTTGCCAGAATTTTCATTACAAATGAGAAATGTTATATTTGGGTATTTTGACTCAGACCCCAAAAAAGAAAATTTGTTTTATTATAAATGTAATTATTTTCTTAAGCAAAGTTTACCTTCCATTGTGGTCTTTATATAGATATAGATATAGAACATTATATTAATTTGATTTCAATATCTACTGATAAAACTATGAAGACTGTTAAAATTTCTTCTGTACTAAAAGTTTTTGTGTAAGGAATTGTATGTAAAACAATGGCCCTTTTTTAATTTATATTATTTATTGATTTATTTTGTATTGTTTTTTTTACTGTTGTATGTTTGTTGTTGTCTTTCAAGTATCACTACTGTTTATATTTTGTATTTTGTACTGATTTGTATGTTCTTCTTTTCAGCAAAAAAAAAAAAAAAAAAATACTGTGAAGGGTTGGGGTAGGTGTAGACTTTAATAAAAAAAAAAAAAAAATAGGTTGATTTTTTTTTTTTTTACCGGAATAACTTTTACCCAGCGTGCACCAATCATGATTTTAAAAACCTGGAAATGCGAAATTGGCCAATAGGCGCAATTATAATTTGCAATGCTTCATGGGATTGTAGTTTTATTTACCCAGATTGCCGTGACACAGACACACAGTCTCGTATTGCCTTTTCAAATATTTGTATTTCAGATCTAATATTTTACATGTTGTAATTCAAGTTGTAGCTGGTTGTTATGATTCAAGGCTTATAACGCTTTGAGCAACAAATCTCCAACGAGGAAAAGTGAATGAAAACACTCCAGGAAGTGTCTGTTGAAAAAGGTGGGCGGACGCGGTGTCGGAAACAGCCGCTCGCACTGAACCCGGGAAATTCAGCAGAGTTGGTAAGTGAGAACATACATATATATCAATAAACAAATATTATATTCTTCTTAAATTTAGCCACGGTCACATGTGGACTTAATGATCAATCGATGCATTCACGTGCTATCGGTGTCCTTTGATGCAAATAGTGGGTGAAATAAAAAAAATACACCTGTACGTGTCTGAATAAACGGACGACGACAAAAAAAAATTAAACCAGCATGCACTTAAACGAGTGCTTCTCTTTGCTTCTCTTTTTCTGGTATTTCATTTTCATTATAGTCTATTAAAACTTTTCAATAATCTGTATTTTTTTTTTTAGGAGGAAGGACAAAAGGCTTTAGTAAAGACACAGTATGGAAAAGGTTTGGAAGTACAATGATAGGAGCAATTTCAGAAGGAGCAGAAACATGGACATTTAAGCGTCATAGTTCGAATAAATCTTGTTCCAGAAACATGGACGTTCAAGTGTTATACATGGTGTAAAACTTGTTAATGACCAGAAACATGGATATTCAAGTGTTAAAGGTACAGTAAATATTGTTCCTGACCAGAAACAGGGATGGTCAAGTGTTACATTTAACTTCATGAACAAAAACATAGCGGAGAACTTCTACTTGTTTTATTTTTTGCTTTTATTTTAATTGCTGAACTGACAGGGTGGTATTTTATAGAGTTGTTTGTACAAGTGTATATGTCAGGTTTCAATGTTTTGATGTTAAATATAATTAAATATTTGTTCAGAATACTGTCGTTGTTGTGACTATTCATTTGGGAGGGGTGTGTATCAAGTGGCCTGGTTATGGTTTTTTTAAGGCTGACATGTGGAACCTATCTGGTCCAGTGTATAGGACCACAATAGGGCCAGCTATGGTCATACAGGTGGGTGAGCTATGGCTCTGCCATGGCCCTTTTATGGCCCATATTTTGGCTGCCAGGTTTAGTTAACCTATGGATTATGCTCAGGTGTGGCTAAGTCTTGGGCTTTCTGCTGTTGATATGGTTTACTTATGGTTGTATTTTGGTTCCAATGTCAGATTTTGACCTGGCCCAATTCAGGACCAGTTATGGGTATTTAACTTTGTCTGGAATCCAGACCTGGTCCACACTAGTACCTTAATTCATTGCGGTATGTGGGCCAAGCAAAAGCTGGTTTTGTGGGCCGAAGCTGGGCCAGAGAAAAATTGCTATGTGAGTTGCAGCAAAAAGAGATGCATATTTACCTGGATTGTCTTACCTTGATACCCCTTGTGGTATTAATCCTATAGTGGAGAAGTTAGCATGGGGAAATGGCTGTTTGCTGGCTCACACTTCAAAAAAAGAAAAAAAAATTGCAGTAAAGTTAAGGCAAAGAATGATCTTAGTTTCGAGCTTTCTAACAGTAGCCACACATGCATTCAAAATGAAAGACCCCCTCATAAACATGGTGCTAGCAGAGATCCTGTGTCAGTTCATAAGACAGATGTTTCTAAAAATTGAGTCTGAATCAGTGAGCCTTAAAGAGAGCATATTTGCGACGGGACGATAGTCATTGAGGCAGGATATGGTAGACTTCTTCGGCACAGGAACGATGGTCGTTGTCTTGAAGCACGTGGGAACAACGTTACTGCTCAGGGAGATGTTGATGTCAGTACAGACATCCGCTAGCTGTTCTGCGCATTCCCTGAGCACTCTGCCAGCAATGTTGTCAGGTCCAGCAGACTTCCGTGGGTTAACTCTGCATAGAGTTTTCCTAACTTCAGCTGTGGTTAGACAGAGCACCTGGTCAGTGGAAGGAGGGATGGTCTTCCTCACCTTCACGTTTTTCTGTACCTTAAACCGGACGTAAAAGTTGTTCAGCGGATCTGGGAGGGAGGCATCATGGCACAGCAGCACTCTTTGATTCGCAGTCATCCACGGCTTCTGGTTGGAGCCGAGGTTGCAGCCCGAGGTCGCGAAGGTTATTAATAACTTCATCATGCAGATTTTTGGTTGCATGATGCCTGTACCGTAGTAGTGTCTGGTGGTCATACACATGAACACAGCTGACTCTGGTGTTCATGTATTGTAATAGGTCAGGCTAAATATGAAAGCACCATTTTTGGATCCGGAGAGGCCGCTGCGAGCTACTGCCGCGCCGCCATCTTAGATCAACCTATGAGGTTTAACCTATGAGTGCAGGATTCTAACGATATATGGGAGGATTTTAATCCCCACATGGGTGAGTCTTAGTTGTTTTACTCTTTACAAACTCCTAGTGGTCAAACAGCACACGTGCATTAAGACGAACCAGGAAATGGATGCAGCTCTCAGTTCTGCTCAAATAGCTGTTTCCAGCTTGTGCTAACTGGTCTTTGTTTACAAAAAAAAAATATTTCATTTGTCATGAAAATCTTCAAATATTTTGAAATATAAACTCGTAAAACATGTGGCTTTTAACCCAGTACTTTTCTGGATTGCTCCAGGACAGATTTCATTTATTAATATATGAAATAAAAATATTGTTCAATGCAAGAGATGTATATAAATGGCACTTCCATCATCTATAACTTAATATCTTTTTGACTTTGACTTTTCCAAATATATCTAAATTGTGTACGTAGCCCACTTTTATCAGGAACTGTTAACATTTAAAGTTAGGTAGGGCATTTTCAGCTTTGAGTCCCAAAATCTGTGGCGAAGGCTAACAGGTTAAGAGAGACTTGACGAAGCACTGCTTGAGTCACATCAAATCATATCCCCTGTGGAAATGTAGAGCCTTCAGGAAAAGGTAATTGATAAACTGCAAGAACCTACTGATAGAACATGAGGTGTTTCAGGTGCTCTCTGAATCATGTAGCCAGAGAATATCTTGCAATCCACAAATGTGCTGAATGTGATTCTGATGGACAATGTACAGTCATGTATCCAGACATAGCTCTGACTTTCTTCACACCTCCAATGCAAGAACCAGACACAGAACAACTGGATGTCACTACTGCTGAGATCACCTCAAGGTGTACTGAAGTTTGTGGAGAAAGTGCTCCAATGTGTCCTGTGCAAAAATGTGCAGGGTGTGTGTATTTCCTCGAGACCAATGGAAACAAGCTATCAAGATGTATGCCTTAAGCTCATCATCCGCTCACTGGCCAAAAAAGAACTCTTTCGACTGTTCGTTATTCAAAGTAACCCCTCTCCATGTTTGTTGAGAACATGTGTTGGTTCCATGGAAACGTCTGGAAGGAAAGTGGTTGACTTCCAAGTAGAGAGCCTGGATGGTAAGATTGATTTCCCAACACTCAATTAGTGTAATAAAATAATAAGGAGCAGATCTGGAGGGATCATAGATATAGAGTGTACGGTGAACTGGAATATTCGTATGCTGTCGTCCCCTCACTCTCACACGTTCACTCAGGTTTGTTGACGGTAGTGTGGTGGGTCATCTCTTATCCCAGAAATCCCTCATGTCTTTGTTACCTTCTGCTTCTCCCTTTTAGATATGCTGCAATAGTGAGTCTTGCCTGAGTCCCCAACTGCACAGTGTACTTAACTTTCATACAACAATAAGGACACATAATAATGCATATCCTTCTCTTCCTGTCACCCCTCTTATCTCTCTCTCTCTCTCTCTCTCTCTCTCTCTCTCTCGGTCCAGTTAAACTGAACTGAGGTTCCAGTGACCACTGTTCCTGCCTCTCTTTTCCTGCCCCTCTTCGGAATGTGTTTAGAGAACCAGTGTGAGGCCCATCTTAACACTAACATTACTGTTCTCACTTTTTATTTAATCTATTGCTAAACATGAACACCTCTGAACAATAGGATATCGGCCAAAGCTGGCGTGAGAGGTTTTACCTCTGACTCATCTAAAGCATGTTTCAAACGTCTTCTAACCCTAAAGAGACCGTCATCAGTGTATGGAGTCGATATTCATTTCAATTCAATTAATTTTTATTTGTATAGCGCTTTTAACAATGAATGTTGTCTCAAAGCAGCTTTACACAGATAATGTGGTAATAAAAATAAGATGTTCTTTATAAGTGTAAGTTTGTCCCTGATGAGCAAGCCAGTGGTGACTGTCGCAAGGGAAAACTCCTTGAGATAGTATAAGGAAGGAACCTTGAGAGGAGCCAGACACAAAAGGAAACCCATCCCTTATCTGGGTGGCACTGAATGAACATTTATTTTAGTTACATTGGTGAGGTGTGTAGTAATAGGTGCTCAAATGCAGATATTAATTATAGTCCGAATCAGTCCACAAAGTTTGTGCAACCATCCCTAGCTGCAGAGAGAGGTCTCAATTGTGCAAGACTCTATCCAAAGGGAGGATGATATTCGAAAGCCATATGATCAAAAGCTATCATAATTAATAGAGAATAAATTTGCAAAGTGATGCACATATGGTTGGTAATAACCAGGTGGCCAAATGTATGGCCAAATGCTGTAAGTAATATGACAACAATTTATTACTTAAAATCTGTAAAAAAAAAAAATAAAAAATAATCAAGAAAAAAAGAGAAAATCGAAATATGTGTATTAGGTTATGCATGTGTTTTATATTCTCCTATTGTCCTGTTTACTTCCACAATCAACAGGCTCTAGCAATGCTCTCGTATTTTAACTTTAGCAGGTTTGTAAACATGTATGTGGTTTGTTTTCTGTCTCTTGCACCAATCAGCTCTGCATTTAAACATTATGAGCAGCAGCAGAACAAGGGAAAATGTAGCCATGTCGAATTCAATAACCAATTTGTTGAAGTCAAAGTATTATTATATTATGACAGTTTTTTTTTACCTGGTGTTACTGCAGAATCCCAGCAAACAGTGATTGTTTTCAGAGCAAATAGAGCTTGTGTATGGCATTTGCACCTTCCCATTCTCTCCATAAAAAAATGAATTCATCATAGTTTTTTTTTTTTTTTTTTTAATTGTAACTCATGACCAGGACCAAATATTGCAGTCTTAAATAGTGCATTCTCAACTGACAGTTATACCAGTCAGAAATGATCAAATCTACCTGGCTTTGTATTGGTATATAAAACTATTCATGATTCCCTCCATTCTGACTAGAGCCCAAGTCAGGTCCATTGCAGGTTTTGTTCAATTAACATTTCCTGGTTCATGGTCCTGATTACACGTGTGTAATCAGTCAGTGTAATCAATAAAAGCACAGAGTGAAACCGGCACTAGCTTCTTAAAAGGAAAGAAGTGCTGCAGGGATGCAGGCAGTGTGGTATGGAGTTGCAGCGTCTCGTTCCCTCGGGGAACCATAATTACATACTTAACCTGGAGACGTGCCCCCTGAGGAACTCGAGCTGCATCAACAATGCTTTGTGAACGAGAGTCCAATAATGCCAGACTGACTAATCCCTGCCTAGTGTGGATGGGCACAGCTAGGTCAAAGGACAGAGGAAGCAGGAGTGGCACTAGGGTCAAGCCTATATGAGCTCTAACCCCAAAAATAGCGGTGAGACCAGGGGACTCAAAAGAGGATGAAATAGCATCCACAATCCTTCTGCTGAGCATCTGCTTCAGGAGTCCCCTCGTCAGAGGGCCATAGCAGATAAACTGTTGTTCCGACTTTCTTCACAGTTTCGTTCTGTGGACATACATGTCCAGTACTAGCACTGGACACATTCACATTTGACAGAAGCTTCTCCTGGTCTGGGGCCTGAAAAGGAGGAGGGAAGAATGCCTGGAGCAAAACAGGTTGTGGGACGACTGAGGGTACCTTGGGAACATATACTGATTTAGGGTAGAGGAAGGCACTGGCAATGCCTGGAGTAAATTCCAGGAAATAAGGGGAAACAAGAAGGGCATGAAGATCCTCTTCTCTCTTGAGAGAGGAGATGGCCTATATGCTGCCCTCAAGGAGAGCTTGATGAGGTATGGAAGGAAATGCTTCAAAGCTCAAAGCACAGCCAGCATCTCTAGGCAATTGATACGCCCCAGAGACCTTGGCCAGAGCAGCCCAAACTCCCCGTGAGGGACACATCTGTCGTAAGAGTTACGCTAACTCCCAGCACAGGCTCCTGAAACAGGATCTCTCCACACATGTAAGGCACGACGTGTGACCTTGATCATACTGAGTGGATCAGAGAACCCTCGGGCCCTGAGCCACCACTGGTGGGGTCTCATGTGCAGCAGGCCAAGTGGAACTACATTGGATGCTGCTGCCATCAGACCTAGCCGTTTTAGAAACTGCTTCAAAGTGAGTGACTGGCCTTTATTCACTCTCTTGACAGCCATGAGGATGGATTAAACATAAGCAGTGGACAACTGCCCCCGCAAAAGGGTGGAATCCCATACTACACCTAAATAGGTGGTTCTCTGTGATGAAAACACTGTTTTTGGCATTCAGCCTTAACCATAGCTCCTTCATGTGGGCAAGAATGACATCTTGACCGCCAGCTGCTCTGATTGAGCCAATATTAACCAATTGTCAATATACTTTAGAATGCAGATACCCCGAAGTCTCAGCGAGACCAGTGCCGCATCCACACACTTTGTGAAGGTGCGGTGTTTGAGGGTAAGACCAAACGGAATGACCCGGTATTGGTAAGCTGCCACGCCAAAAGCAAACCACAGGAACTTCCTGTGAGCTGGAAGGATGGATACATGAAAGTATGTATCCTTAAGATTAAACAAAGAACATCCTTCAGAACAAACCAGTCCTCAGGCCTGATTTGGGACACAACCTGATTCAGGGTCAGCATCTTGAACCTCTGATAGTGGAGGGACCACCTTGATGGCCTCTTTATTCAAGAGAGTATTTACTTCTTGTTCCATGACCAGAGCCTGCTTGGGCCCCACCAGGGTGGGGCACACCCCATTGAACCAGGCCGGAGGAGACCTGAACTGAATCGTATAGCCTCTGTCTACAGTGTGCAGGACCCATTGAGACACATCTGGCAGAGCCTGCTAGGCTGCTAGATAGTCTCTTAGGGGATCACTCTCTCTGACCTCTTGTGAGCCTAGAGCTGAGCAACGCCCTAGTGCAGCTCTAGGGGCCTCCTGAGAGGTGGCGAACATTTAAATGCTAACAGTTCCTGAAGAAAGTGGGCTACATACACAATTTAAATAAATTTGAAAAGAAGACACTTTGATCTCCAAGGCGTTCTACCCAGTGGCAATTCGCCTCAAGTCCCGCTGTGTCTGCCACTGGCACCCAACTTTCCTTGTGCCCCAGGATTATCATACCGCTCCAGTTTTCGATTTTGGTTTTGTCTTTGCCATATTTGCTTTTCATGAGGTGGCAAATGTTTTCATTTGGTGAAAGGTCTGGACTGCAGACAGGCCAGTTCAGCATCCAGACTCTGCTACACTACAAACCATGCTGTAGCAACAGCTGCAGTATGTGGTATCGAGTTGCTAAAATATGCAAGGACTTTCATAAAAGACGTTATCTGGATGGATTCATATGGCATATGTTCCTCTAAAATATATATACATTTCAACATTGATGATGCCTTTCCAAATGTGCAAGCTATCCATTCTAATGACACTAAAGCACCCAAATACCATCAATAGTGCAGGCTTTAAAACTTAGTTTATGATGAGCTGGATGCTCCCTCTCATCCTTAGTACTAAGGATACCCAAAAATAATTTAACATTCCAATTAGTCAGAACACAGAACAGTTTTCGACTTCAGTCCATTTCAATTGAGCTTTGTACCAGAGAAGACAAGAATGTTTTTGGATAATTTTTACATATGGTTGTTCATAGACAATCATTTCTGTAGGAGTTTCTGAACCTACAGAACCTATGATTTCCATTACAGAATCATCTGTGTATTGCCATCCATGTTTTACCCCTCTCCCTTGCACACAGATTTCTCCAATCTTTTGATGTTATGTACTGTAAATTATGATATATTTAAAGTTTTTGCAATTATTTGTTAAGGAACATTTATTTTGGAAATTGTTCCACAATTTGTAGATGCTGTTTTTTTGCAGATTGGTGATTATCTGCCCATTATTATATATACTCTCCAAGATAATAATTTTATGCCCAAACATATTACTGACTTGTGATCAATTAACCGTGCTTTTTAACAACACTTACTTTTCCTGGCTTTTGTTGCTCTTTTTATAAAAATGTATTCCAGCCATCAAATACAATATGACCTTGTTTTTTCCCTTAAAATTTTACCATATTTTCCAGACTATAAGCCGCTACCTTTTTCCCACGCGTTGAACCCCGCGGCTTAAACAACGAAGTGGCTAATTTATGGATTTTTTTGGGTTTTTTCCTGGTTTCACAAACTTCAAGTCAAAAAACTGAGCACCAAAACATTAGACCAATGAAATTGTGAACGGGTTCAGGTGAACCAATGAAACTCTTTATATTAAATCGGATGCACTCCCACTGAATTGGGCCGCACCACATCATAAATATGGATGAGGTTCCTCTGATGTTTGACCTGCCGCTCACTCGGACTGTCTACAGGAAATGCGAATCATTCGTCACGCTGAAAACAACCAGGCATGAAAAAACGCACTTCACCTGTGTTCTGAGCTGCACGGCATCGGGAGAAAAGCTTCACCGATGGTGATTTTTAAACGCACGACCATGGCAAAAGAAAAACTCTCGAGAGAAATAGTTGCGAAAGGAAGACGGAAGACAGTGAACAATGACTTTCTTAGTTGGCTACTGTTTAGATACAAGCCGTTGATCTGGGTCATGGGATAGCTCGCTAACTCCAGTTGCAACAGAAATCATACAAGCACAGACAGGTTTCCAGAACTCATGCTTTTTTATTTTTCTTGGCAACAGCGTTACAGGTTAGTCAAAGAAACGTTGAAATGAGCATCAGAAAATAATAAGGACATATTCCTTGGTCTTGCACACATGCAGTAATACCGGAAAAATGCGGCAGCAGGCTATTCCCAAAATGCCGCTCTGCTCTTAAAGGAGCCACAACATATTTCACCTGTTACACCGTGTTTATCATTAAAGCCTGTGTAAAGTTCATTAGTTTCAGTGTAGACTGCATGCGGCTTATAGACAGATGCGGCTTATTTATGTTCAAAATAAAAATCTTTGTAAAATTCAGTGGGTGCATCTTATATTTGGGTGCGCTTAATAGTCCGGAAATTACGGTAATTTAAATTGTAGTTGTAGTTTTTACAATTGTAGATTTATTTCCTTAGTTTAAACATTTAATGTTTTTATTTTTTAATCAAGTCAAGTCAAGTCAAGTCAAGAGGCTTTTATTGTCATTTTTGCTATACACAGTGGTACACAGTACACAGTAAAAACGAAACAACGTTCCTCCGGAACACTGGTGCTACACTAAACAACAAAACAACAACAGCATAGAGCTACAACACAAACATAAAGTGCATCGAGCGCAACCTGGTGCAAACAGTGCAAACAAAAAACAGTACAGACAGACAGTGCAGACAGACAACACAAGACAAGACAAAAGACAAAAAAACAAGTATAGCGCCGACTAGTAAACCTGCTGTATACTTGATTATACAGTACTGTGTAAGGAGAAATGTAAAAACTATACCCAGGAGAGAATACAAACAGAACAGAACAATGTAGTGCAAAAAACAGCAGCAAGGAGGTGCAAAGACAGCATGTAAACATTATACTGAATACAAATGTGCAAAGACAGCATGTAAACATTATACTGTAATACAAGCTGCGAGTATAAATAATAATAAATAGATAAATGGTGGTGGAGTGGATCGAGATGAGTGATGATTGTGCTTAGTCCAGGTTGTACAGTTCAGTAACACACATTTGAGTGAGTGTGTGTGAGTGAGTAAGTGAGTGTGTGTGTGCGAGTTTTGTTTCAGTTCTGTGTGTTGAGAAGCCTGATGGCTTGTGGAAAGAAACTGTTGCACAGTCTTGTTGTGACGGCCCAAATGCTTCGGAACCGTTTTCCTGATGGTAGGAGTGTGAAAAGTGTGTGTGACAGGTGTGTGTGATCGTCCACAATGCTGTGTGCTTTGCGGATGCAGCGTGTGGTGTAAATGTCCATGATAGAGGGGAGAGAGACTCCGATGATCTTCTCAGCTGTCCTCACTATCCTCTGTAGGGTCTTGCGGTCCGAGATGGTGCAATTCCCAAACCAGGCAGTGATGCAGCTGCTCAGGATGCTCTCAATGGTCCCTCTGTAGAACATGGTCAGGATGGGGGGAGGGAGATGGGCTTTCCTCAGCCTTCTCAGGAAGTAGAGACGCTGCTGGGCTTTCTTGGTGATGGAGCTGGTGTTAAGTGACCAGGTGAGGTTGTCTGCCAGATGAACACCAAGGAATTTGGTGCTCTTGACAATCTCCACAGAGGATCCATCAATAATCAGTGGAGATTGGTCGCTTTGTGCTCGCCTGAAGTCCACAACCATCTCTTTCGTTTTGTCCTCGTTCAGAGACAGGTTGTTTGCTCCACACCAGGCAGTTAACCATTGCACCTCTTCTCTATATGCCGACTCCTCGTTCTTGCTGATTAGACCCACCACGGTCGTGTCATCAGCGAACTTGATGATATGATTTGAGCTGTGCATTGGTGCACAGTCGTGAGTCATCAGAGTGAACAGCAGTGGACTGAGCACACAGCCCTGAGGGGCTCCAGTTGCAGAGAGAGGTGTTCAGGCCCAGAAGGTTCAACTTCTCGATCAGGTGCTGAGGAATGATTGTGTTGAATGCTGAGCTGAAATCAATGAACAGCATTTGTACATATGAGTCCTTGTTATCCAGGTGGGTGAGGGCCAGATGAAGGGTTGTGGAGATGGCATCGTCCGTGGAACAGTTTGGACGATACGCAAACTGCATGGGGTCCAGGGGGGGTGGAAGCTGTGTCTTGATGTGCCTCATGACGAGCCTCTCGAAGCACTTCATCACGATGGGTGTGAGCGCAACGGGACGATAGTCATTGAGGCAGGAGACAGTTGATTTCTTTAGCAGAGGAACAATGGTCATTGTCTTAAGGCACGTGGGAACAACGTTGCTGCTCAGGGAGATGTTGAAGATGTCAGTGAAGACATCTGCTAGTTGTTCTGCACATTCCCTGAGCACTCTGCCAGGAATGTTGTCAGGTCCAGCAGACTTCCGTGGGTTAACTCTGCATAAAGTTTTCCTCACTTCAGCTGTGGTTAGACAGAGCACCTGGTCAGTGGGAGGAGGGATGGTCTTCCTTGCCACCACATTGTTCTGTACCTCAAACCAGGCGTAGAAGTTGTTCAGCGCATCTGGGAGGGAGGCGTCACGGTCACAAGCAGGTGATGTAGTCTTGTAATTCGTGATCGCCTGGATGCCCTGCCACATGCGCCGAGTGTCTCCACTGTCCTGGAAGTGGTTGTGGATTTTCTTCGCGTGTGCGCGCTTCGCCTCTCTGATGGCACGAGACAGTTTGGCCCTTGCTGTTTTTAAGGCCGTCTTGTCCCCTGATCTGAAGGCAGAGTCTCTTTGTTTCAACAGCGCACGCACATTTGCAGTCATCCACGGCTTCTGGTTGGAGCATGTAGTGATGGTCTTGGAGATGGTCACATCATTAATGCACTTGCTGATGTAGCAGGTCACTGATGATGTGTACTCCTCCAAGTTGATGGAATCGCCGTTGGTTGCAGCCTCTCTAAACATGTCCCAGTCAGTGCTCTCAAAACAGTCCTGAAGAGCAGAAGTAGCTCCTTCTGGCCAGGTTTTCACCTGTTTCAGAACCGGTTTAGAGCGTCTGACGAGCGGTCTGTATGCTGGAATTAACATAACAGAGCAGTGGTCTGAGTATCCGAGATGGGGGCGGGGCTCCGCACTATACGCGCCGGGGATGTTTGTGTAAACAAGATCCAGCGTGTTCGCTCCTCTCGTTGCAAAGTCCACATGCTGATGGAGTTTAGGAAGCAGAGTCTTGAGATTCGCATAGTTGAAATCTCCGGCGATAATAAACAATCCGTCGGGGTGAGCATTCTGCAGGTCGCTAATAGCGCTGTAGAGTTCACACAGTGCCTCCTTAGCATTAGCACTGGGTGGAATGTACACTCCGACAATGTAAACAGTGGTGAATTCCCGTGGTAAATAAAATGGTCTACATCTAACAGTCACAAACTCCACTAGCGATGAGCAGTAGCATGAAACGAGCACAGAGTTCTTACACCATTCCATGTTGATATAGACGCACACGCCACCACCGCGAGTCTTACCGCACAGAGCTGCGTCTCTGTCGGCTCGAAACACGGTTAGCCCGTCTAGTTGGATGGCGGCTTCCGGAACTCTGTCGCTGAGCCACGTCTCCGTGAAAACAAAGACGCAACAGTCTCTAAACTCTCGCCGTGTGGTTCGCTGGAGTCGGGTGTAGTCCAGTTTATTATCCAGGGAGCAGACGTTGGAAAGAAGAATGGACGGGAGAGCCGGCCGGCTAGGGTTAGCATTTAGCCTAGCACGGACACCCGCCCGCTTGCCGCACTTCCGCTTCCTCGAACAGCGCTTTCGACGTCTCCTCTCCTGGCCACCGGCATTAGGTAACACCGAGGGTTGGGGGCCTGGTCTTTGTGGCCGAGGTCGCAGCAAGCCGAAGCCGCAAAGGTTGTTGATATCATCATGCAGATTATTGGTTGCATGATGCCTGTACTGTAGCAGTGTCTGGTGGTCGTACGCATGAACACAGCTGACTCTGGTGTCCATGTATTGTGGAAGGTCGCGCTAAATATGGTGAAAGCACCATTTTTGGATCCGCAGAGGCCGCTGCGAGCTACTGCCGTGCCGCCATCTTGGATGTTATGAATGTTATGTTCTATTATGAATAAAATGGGTTTATAGAATTTTGCAGATCATTGCATTTTGTTTTTTTATACATGTTACAAATTGACCCAAATTCGTTTGAATTGGGGTTGTATTACAAACAAAACACACAACTAAAATAACCATACAAAGGAATTGGTAAGCAAGCCAATTCCAAAACCAACAATCAGAACAAACAAACAATTACAGTATAACAGTATGTGGTCTTAAAACATTGTATAAATGTAAATGATCTTTTGTTGAAGAATAACTTCGTGGTCATCTCACTCTCATAATATACAAATATGCTTTTTGAACATTCTAACCAGACTTCCTTCTTTCTTTTCTGTAGAAAAAAATTCACTCTATTTAAAAGACTTTTAAATACATTTTATAATGAGGCTGTGGGGATTTCTCATTTAGTCCTAAGAACATTAGTTGGCTTGGGCACCAGTGTTGGGTGAAAAGGCCTGTGCTACACTATTCCTCCCAGTGGTGTACACTGGGGTTGAGGTCAGGACATGTTCATGTTTTTGTCTGTTTGACAGGACCATACAAATGTATATATCTTGTATTAGAGCAGTCAAAAAGTGGTGCTTTGAGTACAGTTCTCTCATACTGACCACTGGATGTTCAACATGGCATCTGATGGCAAAGAACTCTTGGAGGGTTTAAGAATTAGAATTGTTGCTCTCCACTAGGCTAGGCTATAAAAAAAATCAGTAACATCCTAGAACCAAGTACAGTACAGTGGCCAGGGTCATACAGAGGTTTTCCAAGTCTGGTTCCTCTCACAGGCTGGTTGGCGGCTCTCTCCTTTTTCTGCTTTTTCAGCATTTCTGCTGTTTAGATTGTCAAAGGTTGCTGGGACAATTTGCAAAGAAAAAATAGATATACAGTAGTATGAAACTCAAAATACTCTAGGAATTTTTTTTATTTTTAATTGAAGCTATTAATCAGACTATTATGTTACAAAAAGTAGTGGACAGGTTATTGCCAACACTTTGCATATTATCTATGCAGCTTTTGAATTCATTCTAAATCCTCACAGTTCTTTTTCCTTCAACCTGATTAGCTGTCAGTTTTTATACAAAAACGCAATATAACAATGCATGGCATAGTGTTAAGGCCAGCAGAAAAGGCTTTTGTCACAAAGTTGCAGCTATAAATTTTAGCACAGCTTTTGGAATCCTGCTGACTGATAAAGGTCTTAATGCATACAGTACTTCTCTCTAGCATGACTCAGTTTTTAAGATTTGCTGAAAGGGCTCGCTAGATCACAGCAGGATAATGTATGCATAGCTAGACTTATGATGGGGGAATTAATGGGTGGAGTTGATGTAAATGCCTTAAACAAGGGATTAGTCTGTGCTTGATGAATTTGTGCTTAATAAGAGGATTATTTACATTGCTCTAGTGGCAAAGACCAGGTGTCATTAATAAAACAAATCCCCTAATAAATAAAAAAATAGGAATGATTCCATGGTGCACTAGCAGAAACGGTGCTAGGGGTTGTCTCTAGACCCAGAGGATTTTAGACCTTAATCTTGACATTTACAGAGTTGAAAAGCGGGAATCATTTTGTCCTCATGCAGGTCTCTTGGCAGAAATGGAACAGTAACTATGATCAACAGCACAGTTCTAAAAAAAAAAAAAAAAAACTTGTGTATTGTTTTACCAGTGAATTAGTTGATCTCAAAGGGTTAAAGAAGCTATACTCTGTCATTTTTCGAATCCATGCTCATTTACTACCTGTAGCTAATTTCTGATTTTTTTTTCATTCTTCAAATGACAATGTTAAAACAAATTAGGCTGTTTGACCAACATGACCTGATTTTATTGATTTTCTTTTATAATCTTAATAATTCTGATGATGCCCCATATTCACTCTATGAACCATATACTGTATATGGAAAAAGAGACAGAACAGTCAATAACTTGCCAAAGCCAATTTTTCAAGGTTTAGGTCAGGGATTGTATTACCATGGTCTGTCTGAAAACTCACTTCTCTTCAACAAACTGTTGAATGTACAGATAGGTAGTTCCAGTCAGTTTAATTAGCATTTTAAATGACTAAATTACAGTGCTGCATATACAAAATTGTAACCATTGTAAAGTGTTGGATTTTCTGGGGGTTTTTGTAACAATTTACACAGGCATTTCACATATGGAGGGTGAAAACCATTTTTACTAAATCAAGAAACCCAGTTCAAGGCAACTCCAAACCTCTACACTACAACCGCAACTGTGCCACCTACATCATCTGGAGCAGTTTAGAATCAATAATTGTCTAATAACCTGACAAAAATAAAATATAAATTAAAATGTAAATAAAATACAACCAATTTGCACTGCTCCTCAGAGGTTGTAAGCCAGTGGTACTGCTCGTATTCACTGGTCTGGAAGCGGCGAACAAACCTATACAAGCTAGCTAGCTTTGGCCGACTAGCTTTTCTTCAAAATTTATTTAAAAAAATATCTGCAACCTGTTGGGAATAGAATTCAAATTCAAATAAGAATTGGATATCCAACGCTAGAGAAGCATGATCAGAGATCACAATGCCCAAATTTTATGGAACAAATATTAGAATTTATGTTGTAAATGTAGATCAGTGCTTATGACCGTGTTTAGGCCAGCAAAGAAGGCTGTTCTAATCTGTTTTTATTGCATTTTCTCTGTGTGATTTAGAGTAGGCAGAATTCAAGATTTGGCAAGGATATTAAATAAATCATAAACCAACAGTTATTTCTAGGAGATAGACTTTGAGGATTTTTGCATTGACTGCTTTAGATTTCAATTTCTGGCAAATGACTATCATATAATCCACAGCTAGGTGGGGAATAGATTTTAATGTACACCATTAGGAGGCATGCTTCGTGTCAGAGTAGTGTTTGTTTATGTTTGTTTCTTTATAATTCTATTTTAGCCATCACATGTTGTCGGGGTCAAAGTAATCTGTCTTGAGGCCTTCAGAACTAACAATATACAACTTATACACTACCATATTTTGCAAGATTGTTTATCATAATCTGACAGAAATATTCAAAATCTGACAGAAAAATAATTTATATCTATAAATATTTTTTTTAGGAGTCAAATTTACATTCATCACATTCAAATATGATAAATTGTTGTGCCTAAAAATAAAAAAATGAAATTTATCTATGATTTATCTTGCTCCTTTCCAACACAAAGTACCACGTAGTGTATAGTTTTAATGACATCCAGGCTATCACTAATGCGTTTGCAAACCATATAAGATCAAGCATCAAGCAAGGCACATTAGTCATAAATAAATATATCCTGAATTAATCATCCATGAATGTGCTGACTGGAGAGTAGTGGGTCTCGGACATAAAATCTGAGCCTTTGCACACTGGTTCAGCGGCCATAACCAAATAATTGGTCCTGGTACAAACAGGGTTATTGGGATGGTGATCATATCCACCTCTAGTCATTTGCATGCTGATGTTGACTTTGTGACCCTAGATTAGATTTTTGGATTAAATTGGCACATGGCTTAATCCAAGATGCGCAGGGACATTCAGAATGTAGATAAACATCAAGCGTTCTGCCATGGAGGTAGTGGTTGTGGTTGGGGCTGCGCCTGCCGAGCTATCTCAAGCATGGCTTGGCATGGGTCACTACCTCTAAAAGCTCCTCGAAGGGGACTGGGTGAGGGGTTGTCCCTGAGGGCTTGCAGAGCTCCAGCATCCCCCCATCCTCAGAAGAAGATGGAGCGGAGCACTCATATCAGGGGGAAGAAACCACCGAAAGGCATGCCTCTGAACCTTGTGACAGAACAGCTGCAAGCCCCAGGTCCTCAAACGCCGCTTTGCCTCAGCTAAAGTGTGGCCAGAACCACGAGGAGCGGAAGCACTCTCCTCAAAGAGTGTTCTCAAACATGCAAGTGCAATCTTGCAGTCAAAACAAGAGTATATATGAACCCAGAGACTCAAATAATCAGAGCTAATGTTATTTGTACGAACACAGGCTTGCAGGGATTTATAAAGGAGGTGGATCCAGGAGACAAATGTATCACCAAACCCGAATTTCTTTAATATAGCAAACAGGTATTCCCATTCGACTCTATGAAATGCTTTCTCAGCATCCAATGAGACTACAACCTCAGGGAAAGGAGATAACTGCTTAGAGTAAATTATATTAAAAAGTGTACGAAGCTCTGACTTCTTCGAGAGATAGTGGAGAGTCCAAGTCCCTTAGAGAGACCATATCAATAACAGGAAAATCTACACTTTAAAGGAAATCACCCAGTCTCTTATTATCAGTAAGGCATTCAAATTTATAAAGAGCAGAGTAATATGACTTAAATGCTGCATTGATCTCTATGGGATCAGTGATGGTAACATTTGAGTCATTATTAATCTGCGGTATTAGGTGTGATGCAGCCTGGCGTCTTAGCTGATGAGCTAACAATCTGCTTGGTTTATCACCGTATTCATAATACGATCCACGAGTTTGTAGTAGCATGCGTTCAGTTTCTTTAGCAGAGAGGAGATGCCTGTAACACAACACGTTGTTTGTATAGCTCTGGAGAAGTGTTGGACGTGTAGCTCTGATCGAGTTGGCTTATAGCCGATGAAATTTCCCTGAGTTTGGTTCTGTGCTTCCGATATATGAAAGCAGAGTATGAAACGATTTGCCCCCTGAGATAGGCTTTCAGAATCTCTAATAATAACGAGCATGGAGTAGAGTCAAGACGATTAAACAACAAGAATTCATCAATAGCTTTAGAAATAGACGCACAGAAATCCTTGTCTGCTAGGGGATGCAAATTAAACCGCCAAGGAGATTGTGTAGGCCTATGACTTAAGAATTGGATATTCAATGCTAGAGGAGCATGATCAGAGATCACAATGCCCAAATAATCTGTAGATACAACAGAGTGATTAAGATGGCTATCAATAAAAAAATAATCAATTCTGGAATATGAATGATGCACCGGGGAGAATTTTTTTATCCCGGGATTGCGACATCTCCATGGGTATACTAAGCCGTTCAGTGACATGAAATCGGAGAACGATTTAGACATTGCAGATTGGGATACAGCACAAGAACTAGAACGATCCAAAACAGGGTTCAAAACCCTGGATTTCAGGATCATCAAAGTTTGGCGCGTAAATATTAACCAGCAAAACCTTGGTCTGTATCAACGAACCAGCCACAATTACATATCTGCCATTCCTATTTGTGATTATACAGGTAGGTGAAAACCGTATGCTTCTATTTACTATAATGGCCACCCCTCGTGCCTTAGAATTGAAATTGGAGTGGAAAGTTTGACCCACCCAAGGAGATAAAGCCTTTGTGATCTTTGACTCGGAGGTGTGTTTCCTGTAAAAATACTATGGTCAGGTGGGTAAGCGATTCAGGTGGGTAAAAACCCTAGAAAGTTTAATAGGATTACCCATGCCCCTAATATTCCAGATAAGGAACCGGACAGGTGTACCACTGCCAGCTAAACGCGAGTCGGTACTAGTGTCAGCCATTCATCCAAAAACAACTACACAAAAAAAATGAAAACAGGACCTGTGAAGCCAGGGGGATCACCATCAAGTAGAGTCCCTATTCTAACAGTAACCCTAGGGGACAGCAACATGAACTATTAAAAAAGAACCATACCGCCGCCCACACAAATAAATGTGCTAACAACATGGAGAACAAGCCTAACCTATGCAAAGAGAGAGCCCCAGCAAATTTATTACAACATAAATTATGCGCAACTATATCTAGTTTACGGCTACTCATCCCCAGTCTACATAAATATATAAACAATGTTTCTAGAGGAAAATAAATTTCCAACATAAATTGAACAAGCATTTATGAAACAAACATTGTTTTCAGGACTCCTTACACTTTGAATCCAGTAAAAATAATACTTATAAAAAATAAATAAATAAAAAATCAACACACAATGTGCGTAAAGAGTTTGCGAACAGTGCAGTGATATTAAAACAAGAAGTAAATATTGTGACTAACAGCGACAAAAAATATGTTCATACTTTAAACAGTTTGGATAGTTTTTATATACTTACTGGCTTCGTCAGGTGAAAGAAAATCTTTCCCCAAACCATTGTGTGTAATACGCAGCCGCGCTGGATAAAACAACCCGTACTGCACACCTTCAATGCGACGGAGCTGTCGCCACACCTCGTAGAAGGTAGCCTGGGCTTTTGCGGTTTTTACCGTATGGTCGGGAAAGATAGAAATGCTCAGATCTGGCCACAATGGCTCGTGGTCGTTCACCAGGCTTTCGAACGGGCTGTAGAGTAGATTTGACCTGTCCAGAACTGGCTCCTTTTCCAGACTCAGTGCCTCCCTCAACAGCACGGCAACACTTGCGATAGTGGAGCTATTGGGACCCTAGCTTCCAGATCTTCGCATTTGGTCTCCAGTTTATTGAACTCAGCAGTAAGACGTTGTATGTCACGTTGCATTACAGTGATATCATCGGTGCACACAAGTAATCGCTCCATTTCAACCATGGTGCCCTTCGCCGCTTTATCGCAGGACTGCTGCGCCTTCACCGCCTGCAGCTCCGACTTTATTGTTAGTAAATTGTCTCCCAATATACGTTCCAATGCACATAGTCTGGCCTTAAAAACCTCGATGATTTCGGACCTTAAAGAGGACAGCAGCTCTGACTTTAATGAGTCAATATCAGCCTTAGAAGATGCCTGTGGAACGATGGGCCCTTCACACGGAGGTGAATCATGCGAAGGCGAGGCCGCAACTGTTGCACCAGGCCGCAGCTGCGACTGAGTTGTGCTACTGGTCTTAGTAGTTTTACCTATACGAACAAACATACAAACAACGAGGGTAAATCCGAGGGATTAAGAGTAAAAATAAAAGTAAAAAGCTCAAAATAATAACAATTATAACAATAATTCACCGGAGCCCCATAACACCACATCCTACTCCATGATAAGCTCGACAGCACCCCATTTATAGAACATTAAAGTAGTAGTAAATGCATTGGTGCATTCGGAAACCGAAGTTCAGCAAAACGAGGTTTTAATGAAACAGATAGAGAACAGGGAAAACAGCAAACAATAGAGTACATAAAGATCCAGCGAACTCTGGTAATCCCATAAAAAGTCCATGGAATACACAATATCCTGGGAAAGGCAGTAATCCAAGTGAAAACATAGCGTGTGTAGTCCATGAATGTTATCCAACCTTAACTGTAGAACGGACAGTGACATGAAGGAGAGCAGAGCTTAAGTAGGGAGGTGAGCTGATGAGTGCCAGGTGTGGGTAATTAGTATGATGGTGAGCTGCTAGGAGTGATAGGTGTGGCTGGGGAAGGTGTGGCTGGTGGATCCCTGACAGGTACCTTAGTGAATTCATAAGTAAGTTGGTTACTTTTTGACGCATACTCACCAGAAAATGTGAAGTAATGGACATACATGGTTTATTTATTACTTAAAATGAATAATACAATAGTGTGTTTTACATTTTTTGTCAAATTTGTTAGTCGAAACAGAGTTTAAAATGTTATTTCTAACGTTCCTGAACATTCGGTCCTGCTGCGGATTCCAACGAATTTTAAATTCCCTTTCAGGAACTCGAGCTGCATCGAAACACTTTGGGAACGAGCCTGAGTGTTCACGCTCTGAAATAATGTGTGTAATCAGTCAAAAATTGGACGCTGGCCGTCACCGGTGAGGTGACGTCACGACCAGGAGTATAAAGCGCATATGGGAGAGAACAGTGGCAGCTTCTGTTGTTCAGGAATCGCTCTGTGTGGTGTGTTGTCTGTCAGATTGTTTGTCAAAAAAAAAAGGAAGGGAGCTCTATGTATCTCCCGGGAGCGGAGCACGCTAGTCGGTTCTCGAGAGATCCGGCTGCATGTCTATGACTTCACTCCGCTCCCGAGCGGCTCTCTCTGAGGAGAGAGCTCGCGTCTCGGGTTCTGCCCCGCTCTTGCTGAGGCGGTGCGGTGCGGCAGTTCCTGTGCTCGCATGGACCTCGCAGAGGGTTTCGAGACGGGCTTGTCCTTTTCTCCAACCTCACCTGCTTGGTCCAGCACTCGCTCGCAGGCTCGAAGCACGCCTTTCGGCGGATTCTTCCTCCTGCGACGAGGGCATTGGCTCCGCCTCTCTTTCTCTGAGGAGAAGGAGGGGGGGGGGCGTTGCGAGCTAGGCTCATAGAGCTTTGGAGTTGGGGGCGGAGCTATGTCGCTTCCTGAGGGATGCGCTGCGCACATTCTGCGCATTTTTCGGCTCAGTTTCTCTGCACATTCTGTACATGATCTGCGCATATTGCGCCGCGCTCATTGTGCCGCGCACATTCTGCTCGCTTTCGGGACAGATTCTCTGCGCATTCTGTGCCTGATCTCGCATTTTTTGTGCGATCGCTCCACTCCCGAAGAGCACTCCTCGAGTGGGGTTCTCTCACTCCTCGTAGCAATGTAAATAATAATAATAATAATAATAATACATTTTTATGTATATATAGCCTTTTCTGACACCAGGTCGCAACCTTCATGTCGGGATTTTCTCGTCCTTTCCAGACCTGTACACTAAGTGTCATGGTCATGGGCATGGCCCCTTCGGCCCCTTTCGACATTGTATTGAAAAACAACCGAAAAAACAAAAAACAAAGAGGGTATGGAGCGATGCTGCGGGTTGGAGAGACGCTTGCGAGCTAGCTCTCTCCCGGGATCGCTTCCTCCCTTAAGACCCCGTCGGCGGGCACAGCCCCGACCGCAGCCCTCGTCTCCCATCGGGAGGTGCAGAAACGCAGTGTCGCGACTCGCTCTCCCCTTGTGAGGGATCCTGCGCGGCGCTCGCGTTGAGGCCACGTGAGGTGACAGGTCTGAGGGCTGTCATCTTCAACAGGATGACTTCAATGAAGAGATCCTGACACAGACCTTTCTGGGGATCTGGCCGTGAAGGGGCGTGCCACACCGCTTTATCCGGTGCCCGCCTTGTTCCGGCCCCCTCGGGGACCTGGTCCGTTAACCCTGCCACCCTCGGTGCTTCAGGGCATGGCCAGCTCCCCTAGAGCCGTCTCAGGGTGCTCCCTTGGCTCTGGACCGGAGGTCAGTCTCGAGAGACTGGTACCCCTGAGGCGCTTTCTGGCAGCTTGACAAGCTCTTCCAGATGTGTCCTGGTGGGTCCTGCGTACTGTAGAGCGAGGCTATTTGAGTCAGTTCGGGTCGCCTCCGCCCCATTTTTACGGGGTTCTTCTCACCCTGGTGGGAAGCCGGCAGGCTCTGGTCATGGAACATGAAGTAAACACTCTCCTGAGGAAGGGGGGCCATCGAGGTGGTCCCTCCATCAGTATGAGAGTCCAGGTTCTACACCTGGAACTTCATAGTTCCTAGGGTACACGGAGGGTTACGTCCTATCTAAGATCTACGTCAGCTGGACCACTCTCTCATGAGACTCAGGTTCAAGATGCTGACCCTCAAGCAGGTCGTGCTTTAAATCAGATCCGAGGACTGGTTTGTCACGGTAGGTCTAAAGGATGCGTACTTTCATGTATCCATCCTACCTTCTCGCAGGAAGTTCTTGAGTTTCGCTTCGGGGCCAGAGCTTACCAATCCAGGTTCTTCCGTTTGACCTTGCCCGTTCACCCCGTACCTTCATGAAATGTGTGGATGCGTCTCAGGGCATCCGCATCCCCAACTACTTCAACGAAAGGTTGATCCAAGTTAAGTCTGTGCTGTTGGCGGTCCGGCATTGAGGTGTCGTTCTCGCCCACATGAAGGCATTGGGGTTTTCGGCTAAACGCCAGGAAGAGTGTGCTTTCTCCATTACAGAGAACCACCTATCTCGGTGTCGTACGCTTTCCCCTGCCCACATTGTAGCCATCCTTACGGCCCTCAGGAAGGTCAGAGAAGGGCAGCCTCTCACTGTCGAGCAGTTCCAGACACTGCTAGGGCTTATGGCAGCTGCGTCCAGTGCGATTCCACTTGGCCCGCTGTACATGAGACCCCTTCAGTGGTGGCTCAGGACCCGCGGGTTCTCATGGAGGGGCAACCCCCTCCGCACTATCAAGGTCATGCGGCGATGCCTACGTGCCTTAGATGTTTGGAGAGATCCCCGGCTCCTATCTCCGGGCCCTGTGCTGGGAGTCCCCGTCGTCGCTTAATGCTAACGGCGGATGCGTCCCTCACGGGGTGGGGAGCGATCATGAGAGGTCTGTGGGAGGGGCCCTATCTGCGCTGGCACATCAATTGCCTAGAGATGCTGGCCATGCTTTTAGCACTGAAGCACTTCCTTTTGGACCTCAGAGGTCACCACGAGTTGGTCTGTACGAACAATACAGCGGTGGTCCCCTACGTCAACCATCTAGGAGATCTGCGTTCGCGCCCCCTGTGCAGGCTGGCGCACCAGATCCTCCTTTGGGCCCAGGGAAAGCTCCTCTCATTGAGTGCGGTTTACATCCCGGGCTGGTTGAACGAGGCAGCAGACACCCTGTCGAGGCGGGTGTTGAGACCCGGGGAATGGACAAGCATATCTCAGGCTTGGCCGAGGCTGCGTCTGTACGCTTCCCCTCTCGCGCTGCCTCCGGGAGTTCTGGAGAGTGTTCGCCGGGACGGAGTCAGTCTCCTCCTGGTAGCGCCATGGTGGCCGCGCAAACTATGTTTCGCAGACATGGTGGCTCTCCTCGAGCATCCTCCGTAGAGGATTCCTCTGAGGAGGGGTCTCCTTTACCGGCTAGGGGGTGCCATATTTCACCCCCGCCCAGAGCTGTGGAGGATGTGGCCCCTGAGGGGGTACAGCTCCGAGGTTCTGGTCTCTCCTCCGAGGTGGTAGAGACCATTCTCCGCTCCAGAGCTCCCTCCATGAGCAGGTCATATGCCGCCAGGTGGCAGCTGTTCTGCTCGTGGTGTGAGCACCGCCAGCTGGATCCAGTCCACTGCCCGGTTGGTTCAGTGCTGGAATTTCTCCAGGGACAGTTGCCAGGGGTTGGCTCTGTCCACCCTAAAAGTCTACGCATCTGCCATTTCGGTCTATCGTGCCCCCGTGGCCGGGGCCATCTCTGGGCGAGGCCCAATGGTAACACGTTTTCTCCGCGGCACCCGGAGGCTGAGGCCCCCTCTGCAACCTGGAGTGCCTGGGTGGGACCTGGCCGTCGTTTGGGGGCTCTTTCTGAACCCCCCTTTGAGCCTTAGCCGAGGCATCCAAGCTTTCAATCAAGACCTCGTTCTTGTTGGCCATCTGCTCTATCAAAGGGTAGGAGAGGCGCTGTCGGTGGGCCCCCCCCTCCTTCCTGGAGTTTACCCCAGGTATGGCTGGTGCCTTCCTGTACCCCTGTACAGGGGATTACATCCCCAATGTGCCGTCGGTTGTCCCACGACACATAAGATTACAGGCATTCTATCCTCCTCTGTTCCAGGCCCCAGACCAGGAGAAACTGGACCGGCCTTGTCCGGTGTGCGCACTGGACACCTACGTCCACGGGACGGGCCCTTGGAGAAGGACCTATCAGCTGCTTGTCTGCTACAGCCCTCCCAAGAGAGGCCTTCCTTGCTGATAAGCAGGCTCTGAGCAGGTGCATTGTTGATGCGATCACATCTTATGGGTCCTCTGGTCTCCCCGCTCCATTCGGGGTCAGAGCTCTCTCCACCCGGAGTGTGGCTGCCTCAGAGTCTCGGTCCTCTAATAGGAGTTCCCCCGAGACCTGTGTAACGCTGGGGGTTGGTCCACCCCACTGGCCTTTTGTGCGGTTCTATAACCTAGACTGCAGTGCCACTCTTGGCCCCTCAGTCCTTCTCTAGCTGTGGTGACAAACACACTAGGCAGGGACAGGTCAGTCTGGCGTGATTAGACACTCGTTCCCAAAGCGTTTCGACGCAGCTCGAGTTCCTGAAAGGGAACGTCTCTAGGTTATGTATGTAACCCTAGTTCCCTGAGGGAACGAGACGCTGCGTCTCTGTGCCACACCGCCGGCGTCCCTGCAGCGCTTCCTTCTCCCTTGCAGAAGCTGCCGCTGTCCTCTCTTATATGCGCTTTATACTCCTGGTCGTGACGTCACCTCAGCGTCCAATTTTTGACTGATTACACACATTATTTCAGAGCGTGAACGCTCAGGCGCGTTCCCAAAGCGTTTCGACGCAGCGTCTCGTTCCCTCAGGGAACTAGGGTTACATACGTAACCTAGAGACGATAACTTGCTGTTAGCTAGGTTCCAAATGCACCCGCGAATTTTCAGAGCTGCAAATTATTGGGGATTGACTATACATAGACATGAAAATGTATTTGTGCAGTTATCCCAGTATCTGTAGGGTTATTATCATGTTAGATCAATGCATGTATTATTGCAAAAGACTGCAATTAATAAGACAATGTAGGGTAAAATGTGCTTTATACTTTAAAACTTAAAATGCTAAGTGTGACGATTTTCTTCCAACCAACTGCTAATTGTCTGTATGTGCATGCTACTAGCTCCTCGGATTATTTGCTGTCTGGCGACCTTGTGGTGTTGCTGCCATTACGTGCAAGTAATGTCGCTCGTAAGAATTTAATAGTACTCTTGACATTAATTTCTGAGCACAGAAGTCTGTGTTATCTGATAGTGTGTTTGTCAAAGGTCTCAGCATGAGTGTAATAAATTTAATTATTGCATGGCAGATAGCTTTTAAATAAATAAAAACACATTATTCATCTTATTATACATCTTAAGTGGATGTAGAGACAAGTAGTCACATATAACTGCTTCTTATTTTCTCCTTTATTTTCTTAATGAATTTAGACAAACTGAACTTTAAGCAGTTTTTATTGGAAGAACAAAAAGAAAAAACTTAAAGACTAATGTGTAGTCTTTATATTATAAAATAACTTTTTAATCTGTAGTATATCTTTAGGGCCTCCCTGGTTTTATCATTAAGTATTTTTATATTATTTTCTTTAATTTAGTTGGTAATTGCTGTCATTTGTTTTTAGGATAAAGATACTGAATGACAACAGTTTGTCAACAACTGTGGTGTCACTAAACCGAAGATCAAGCATTTTAGTCTTGATCATAGACATTTTGGACTTTCAGTGCTGATTCTCAAAAAGATTTGAAAACATTCCAATGCACACTGTGTGGATACAAACACACCTCCTTGTTTAAAGATTTTCAACACATTGGGCATCATCTGAAAAATCAAGAAACTGTTCCCTGTATTTTTCATGGATGCACATATAAGATCAATATTTATGGATCATTCAGGTCACACGAGTCATGAAAACACAAGTCATCCTCTGTAATGCCTGGCCTTACAGAAGCCTGGCATTGTTGATAGTCAATGATCAGATGTTGAAGACTCCATAGATGACACTGAATTTAATGAGTGTTTTAGTTGATGAGACAACTACCGTATTTTTCGGACTATAAGCCGATACTTTTTCCCCACGTTTTGAACCCCGCGGCTTAAACAACGAAGCGGCTTATTTATAATTTTTTCCTGGGTTTTTCCTGGGTTCACAAACTTCAAGCCAAAAAAAATGAGCCCCATAACATTAGACCAATGAAATTTCCGAACGGAAACGTAAAAATGCACCTCACCTGTGTTTTGAGCTGCACGGCATCGGGAGAAAAAAGTTTTTTTTTAACCCACGACGATGCCAAAAGATAAACTCCCGAGAGAAATAGTTGTGAAAGGAAGGAGGAAGACAGAGAACAATGACTTAGGCTACTGTAAGTAGGCAACTGTTTAGATACAAGCCATTGTAGCGCGTTGAGTCTGGGTCATGGGATAGCTCGCTAACTCCAGTTGCAACAGAAATCATATAAGCACAGACAGGTTTCCAAAACTCATGCTTTTTTTATTTTTCTTGGCAACAGTGTTACGGGTTAGTCAAAGAAACTTAGAAATAAACATCAGAAAATAATAAACACATAATCCTCGTCTTGCACACCTCGTCTTGCAGTAATAGTGGAAAAATGCAGTGCCAGGCTATTCCCAAAATACCGCTATGCTCCCAAAGGAAGCGCAACATATTTCACCCGTTACACCGTGTGTAACGTGTCTTTCGTTAAAGCCTGTGTAAAGTTCATTAGTTTTAGTGTATACTTCATTAGTTTTAGTGTATGCGGCTTATAGACAGGTGCGACTTATTTATGTTCAAAATAAAAATATTTATACAATTCAGTGGGTGTGGCTTATATATGCGAGCGCTTTATAGTCCGGAAATTACGGTACTTATTTCCATGAAACAGAAAGTACAGAGGATTTGCTAAACTTAAAAAATAGCCTCTTTGTTGTTAAAGCTAGAGCATGTGTACCTTGTGCCTGGTGTGACCATCAGTGACCTTCTGCAGGAATTTATTTAGTAAAGTGTCTGACAACTGGAACAATCAAACAATAATCCAGCTACTGCAAGAACATAATTTGCAGATTGATAAAGCTCTTTTGCATGAGTTAGCGTTTGTTATCTGCCAGTCACATGCAGCGATTTATACAGCGATTGGAGAGCAAGGTCCCCTTTCTACTACATGGAAAGGAAAGGCATACTATAAAGCACATGAAAAACACCTATATGTTGCATGCTGAAATAAATGAAGTTCCAGACGTGCATGATTTGATGGGTTTGTTTAATGTATTTTATTTTCTCTCTCTGCTTACAAATGAAAGCGCTAATTCCAAGCTTTTTTTACACTTCAAAAACTCTTTGCTTTTTTTCATTCTTAACTCTTTGTTTTCAGTCCTGTTTGCAAATTTTTTCCCTGCTAGAGCCCCCTACAGTGAGATTGCTAGCACAACATGCCGTCTTGAACATTCATCACAGCAGATTGAGCAGTTTCATGCATTTACACAAACATTTCTCCAAACCAGACTTTATGCATTAAACCCATCATAAATCCAAAACACAACCATTAAAATTAACTACATAACGCAAAACAAAAAAACATCTGGGTGGGTATTATTTTCCTTCACAACAGAAACATCATATTACATAAGCCCCACATATAGAATATGTTATTGACTGAAAAGGGGGAAGAACATTTAATTATGTTCTTATACTTTGCAACATTGCAACAGATTCTAAATTCCCAACCAATACTTAATAATACATTACATCTAAAATCTGTTTACAGAACTGATGCATCTAAAAATGCATGCTTTTTTGACTCTGTTAACTTCCAACAGAATGCCCTACTTTTAGACACTGCTATTTCATTGTTATTTTACATGGATGACTTATGTAAAAGAGAAAACAAAAATTTTTTGCTGTTTATTGGGTTTGATTCCCGGTCAGGGAACCAACCCCAGCCATTAGGGTTGCACAAGCCAGTGCACTCTTAGTGCCGGTCCCAAGCACGGATAAATGGGGAGGGTTGCGTTAGGAAGGGCATCCAGCGTAAAAACATGGGCCAAATCAAACATGCGGATCATGAATACGGATGATCCGCTGTGGCGACCCCTAATAGGAGAAGCCGAAAGAAAGTTTTATTAGAAATTAGGTAATTTACCTTCAGATTGTCAGTCGACTCTGTCTGCTATACATTTAGTCAGTGTTGTGCTCGTTACTAAAAAATAGTAACTAGTTACAGTTACTCGTTACTTCATTCAAAAAGTCAATTAATTTGTTGATTACTTACACCAAAAAGTAATGCGTTACTGTTAAAAGTAACTTTTTAGTTACTTTTTTAAATAACGTTCTTTAATGTTCCCATTAATGCCCTTTTATGTGTTATGGTCTATACAAACACAAAACTGAGTAATTTTTAAACACTATTTTATTTAAGTCAGACCAGCACAAACTGAATATATCACAAGGATTTCTGAAATAAATAACAAAACAAGCTGAATAATATATTCACAATCAAAAACTAAAGTGGCTTCTGCTGTTGTGTTGAGCTCTTAAAAATGTTCCTTTCACAGCTGAAGTATGAAAACTATCAACAATGTAGAACAGAACACTGGGTTAGCTTCTAGCTACTAGCTCCTCAGGCATGGAGGTCCTTCAACAGATTGGAGTTGCTGTTTATCGCAGTAGATACGAGCTTCAAACCAGAAAGACACAGCTTACATTTGACTTAAAAGTTTTTGTCTTTACACTCAACTAAAGTGAAATAATGAGCATATTTCCACTTTGAGAAACCTGTCTTGCTCTCGCCTCGACTCGCCATTACTGCTGCACAGACCTGAATAAACGGAAACACGCCCACAGTGTCTTCTCCGTGTTTACAGTGGTTTATCCACCAATCCTACAATGCGACGCTGCTGTAAGCAGGTTAGGCTGTAGTCTACACTTCAGCCGAAATTAATTCATTTAAAAAAGTAACGGGTAACGCACTATACGGTAACGAAGTAACTTTATTTTTAAAAGTAACGCGTTAGTTAGTATTAGTTACTGTCAAAAGTAACGCGTTACTGCCCAACACTGCATTTACCTCATTGTGTTTGTACTGATGTTAAGCAATATGGATATAGTGTATAGAATCATTGTGTTAGAATCATTGATGGATGATCTCGTCACACTGGAGCAACGTGTAATTTTTATTGCAAATCTGGGACAATAAGGGGCACAGTTCCGTGTGTTGTCGCTGACAACCTGAGGGCTCAGGGCCTTGCAGGGTTTGTAGAAACTTTTTCAGGAACATATGTGTGCAGATTTTGTACAGCAAAGAAAGAAGGATTTCAAACTACAGAAGTTGTATCAGGAATATACTGTCAGATAACTGAAGAAATTCATGCTGCTCATCTTTATGTTGTCAGACACAATAACTCGGCTCATTATTGTGGTGTGAAAGATGGTTGTTTGTTTTCAAAATAAATTTCACACTTCAAGGTTACAACAGGTTTTCCACCTGATATTGTTCATGACCTCTTTGAAGGCATTGTCCTTTTTGAGTTAGCATGCTTGACTGTCTTTGTATCTAAAAATATTTTTACCTTGGTTTACGTCAATGAACTAATTTAGAAATTTCCTTTTAAATGGTATGTCAAAACAAATCGCCCCATGCCATTCCTCTCACATTTTCAGCTAGACAAACCGTTGCGGGGAACGCACATGAAAACTGGAGCCTGTTGAAACTTTTAACTCTTTTGATTGGAGACAAAGTTCCTTAATTCATAACCTGCCTGGCAAGTTCTAAATGACTTAAAAGACATTGTAGACCTTGTTGTTTCTCCTTTGCAGACCAAGGAATCGATTTCTTTTCTGTCCAGTAAGATATCAGAAGGTTTTTCCTAATGCCAGACTTTTGCCCAAACACTAATTTGTGGAGCATTATCCTCAGCTCATTCAGCAGTTTGGTCCTCTAGTTGCTCTCTGGACTATGCGTTTTGAGGCAAAGCAAAGATTTTTCAAAAGGGTTGTGTGCCATTCAAAATGCTTAAAAAAATGTGTTCACAAAGGCATCAGTTCCATATGACACATCTCTATCCTTGCAACTCACTCACATCTAAACTGGAAGTGTCACATGTTTCTCATCTTTTCATTGATGTTCTTAATGATGAAATATCACATGATGTAAGGCAGGACCACCCAAACTTGGATGTTTTGTGCATGACCAAGGAAGTGACATATGAAGGCCACACATACAGGGAAAGCTTGGTCATTGCCTATGGGGAACTTTCAGGTCTTCCACAGTTTTGTGAGATTATTCAGATTATTGTTCTGCAAGACAAGCCACTGTTTATTGTCAAAATACTTAATCCGTGGTACATTATAGAGGCTATGTCTTGATCCCTTCATCTATCAAAAATATTTTACTTCTTGAGCATCATAATCTTTCAGATGCACACCCACTGATTCCTTACACAATTGGAAAGAGATGCATAGTGATTCCAAAGTGGTACATACATGTGTGAGTTTTTATATGTATGTACAATTATGCTTAATTTTAATATTGAATAAAGTTTTAAAACTAATCAATACTGTTTCTCCTTAGACTTTTGATCAACTATGGCAGGAAAAGCATCTGCTTAGCTGTTAGTAATTTTGAGTCCAGATGATTCAAGAAATTTGTTGCAGCCTAATAGAATTCCAGAATCAGTCTGGAACTCATTCATTATGTGAAGAAAACTTGTGGATTAAATGTTAAATTCAGACTACAGTATCAGGACAAAGACTATGGTGATGTATTTTTTACACAAACTGGAGAACTGGAAAATCTTGGGACTCTTAAGGTAATTCCTTTGACATATGAAGAACCATTCACAACTCAGAAAAGTCTACAACTTTACAACTTTAAAAGCCCTTGGATGCCCTAAGTATGCAGTAAATTCTCTCAAAAACTTCAAGTGACTTGTTTCCAGCAAAAAATGTGAAACAGCCTAAATGTGGTGAAGCTAATCACATGCTATCCTTTCCAGCTAGAGAAACAGCAGAGCATCTTGAAATGGAGCACCTGGTGCCTTAAAGGAGGTGAAAAAAGAAACAATGAGTGTTATCAAAGAAAAAATGGCTAGGACATTTATCTTACGAAGGCAAGAAGTTGTGGAGAAACAGCCAAGTGTTAAGGAATTGCAAGAACAATGGCCAGCATTGTTCTGCATAGAAGAGGTATAAACTAAAGCAAATATGAAATGTTTTACAGTACACATATCACACATATAATTGCTGTGAGAACAGTGAAACTGCATTTCAGTAATTTATATTTAAGAAACGTTTATCAAAATACTGCTGTGTATTTGTGATATTGCTTGTCACAGAAATGTAATTGCTTTTGATATTCTCTGGTTCGCATCTCGTACAAAGAAGAATGCAGAATTCTTGTGCATCAAACTATGCCATAATTTATTGTTGCCTTTTTTTTTTATATAAGTTAATGAATGTTTCGATAGATGTTAATAAATATAGATATTTTGACTGTGTAAAGGGCTTCATTTTTTCCATCAATTTAAACACATTTCATAGTAATATAAAATCTTGAAGTAAAGAAGTTTCTTTACTTCAAGATTTTATATTACTATGAAATGTGTTTAAATAGCATGCCATAGCACCCATTAAACAAATAAATACAAATACAAATAGTTTATAACCATAAGCAATTTCTTAAGGTTATTAACTATTTGGATTTGGATTTATTTGGATATTTATTTCTAAAGATGTAAAAAATGAAGTTCATCCAAATAAATCTAATGATATCTTGTGTATTATTCAGGTGTTGTGTTGTCCTTTAAGGGGAGTTAACCTTTAAGTATTCGGTTTGCATATGTTATTTATTGTTATTTGTAAAATATCATTGGATGATGTCACTTCCTGTTTTGTCACTTCCTGTTGGATCCCTTCCTGCTAGTTTCTCAGTTCAGCATGTAAAACAAGAAGAAAGTTTTGCTCTCGTTAAATATTATTGCTTCAGCTTTAAACCACAGAGACACAATGCCGTGAGTAGGAAATGTGATGTTTGATCAGATGTTGTAAACTGTTGTTTGCTACGTGTGTACAGCAATGCTAGTAGCTCGTGTTATTGCTACAAGTGAATTGGTGTAAGTTACTTATAATGGTGTGTTTATCAAAACATAGGCTCTGAATGTTTTGATATTTCATTCTATATTTTATGTAATGTTTTATTACAGTTTTCACCACATGTTAATGAGGAGGTCACAGTAAATGGTCAACCTTACTACGACTCTGTCTTCATTGGCTAATTGGTTTATCTTGGTGTTTAGTCAGAGTTCCAACACACTGTACGAGAACACTACAGTGAAAAGGCAAGTTGATGTTTGAAGTGATCAATATGGCAATGAGCAGCAAGTCGTCTGTGTGCAGCGCTAGGAGTAGCAGGTCATGTGCTTCATCAGCAAGCGCAGCTCACGCCCGAGCCAGAGCCGAAGCCGCTAAAGTGAGAGCGACGTATGCCAGCCAAGAAGCTAAACTGAAAATGGAAAGGGCTACACGAGAAGCTCAAAATCAGCTGAAAACCGTTAGAATTAACACAGAGTTGGAAATGTTAACGCTACAACGTGAAGCTGATGCAGCCTCAGTGGAGGCACAAGTGCTAGAAGATGCTGAACTAGCAATGCATGCTGAAGCTGGATCTGAATCGGAGAAAGTTAGAATAGAACGTACCAGTGAATATGTCAATTCACTGACATATGTCAAACCAACCTTCAGGGTTTGCCTTTATTTTCAAACTTATCGGCCTTACCTGTCGCTCCTCCAGTCCACACTGACTCACAAAACATAACATTGCAGAGCTTCATAACATAGAATTCACCTGTAAAAGATCTCTTTAATACACAGTCTATTAACAACAAGTCAAAGAGCGAGAACACAGATATCATGCATCTACCTGCACCAAACTTACCTGATGTGCCTGAAAGTGGGATGAAATCTGAAGATAAGAAAAGAAGCTCCATCATGAACGCCCATGCAAAGTCATATGTTCCTCGATGCAGTCCTCCAGCTAGCACACCACATCACGCGGAGCCACTGGCACAGTATTTAGCACGACGAGACCTTGTTAATTCAGGACTGTACGAATTTGATGATAAGCCTGAGAATTATCGTTCATGGTATTCCTCATTCACCAGTGCAGCTCATGAAGTTCACCTCACAGCAGCCCAAGAATTGGATCTCATGATAAAATGGCTGGGAAAAGAATCTGGCGAACAGGTGAAGCGCATCCGTTCAGTACCAGTACATGCCAGCAACCCTAATCTTGCCTTACGCAAAGCATGGGAAAGGCTATGTGAGTCTTATGCTGCACCAGAAATTATTAAAAAGTCACTGTTTCAGCGGTTGGACAGTTTTCCAAGAATTTCAGCTAAAGAGCACAACAAATTACGTGAGCTAGGTGATTTGCTTACGGAAATCCAAGGTACAAAGGAAGATGGTTATCTCTCAGGTCTTTCATACCTTGACACCTCACGTGGAATTGGACCAATTGTAGACAAGCTTCCGTACGGGCTTCAAGAAAAGCGCATGAACTCAGGGTCATGGTACAAAGAACAAAATCATGGTCACTTTCCTCCCTTTTAACATTTTTGCAATTTCGTGTGCTATGAGGCAAAGAAGCGAAATGACCCTAGCTTTATGCTCCAAAACAGCGTTACAGTAACCACAAAACCAGATAGACCCATTGGGAAGAGTTTTCGTACCCACAAACCTATCTCAGTGCACAAAACAGATGTGAGTGCAGCTAATGATGACCCTAACAAAAGCTGTCCGATACACAATAAACCACACCCCTTGAAACGGTGTAGAGCATTCAGGAACAAACTTCTCGACGACAGAAAGGCCTTCCTCAAAGAGAAAGGAATATGTTTCAAATGCTGCTCTTCAGTTTCTCACCTCGCGAGGGAATGTTAGTCTTTCGTAAAGTGCACAGAATGTGGCAGCAACAGTCACGATGAGGCCATGCACCCTGGCCCACCACCGCAAACCGCTCGGGCTCCTTCATCATCACAAGAGGATGGCGGGGAGAAAGAAGATCATTCCAACATGACTGCTGTCAGTACAAACTGCACGAAGGTTTGCGGTCCAGGACAGTGGAGCCACTCATGCTCAAAAATGTGCCTCGTAAAGCTTTTCCCCAAGGGTTTTAAAGACATGGCAATCAAAGCTTATGTAATTTTGGACGACCAAAGTAATCGTTCATTAGCCAGACCAGAGTTCTTTGAGCTGTTTAACGTGGAGAGTGAACAATTGGATGGAAGAGTTCTCATCTCTCTTCCTCCACTCATTGAGTGTCATGAGATTTTTAATAACCGGTCTGAGATCCCAACACCGAGTGCAGTTCTTCACCAGCCTCATCTCCGGCATATTGCTAAGCACATTCCAGAACTAGAAGCAGAAGCAGAGATACTACTTCTATTAGGAAGGGACGTCATAAGGGCCCACAAAGTCAGGCAGCAGGTCAGTGGACCGACCAATGCCCCCTTCGCTCAACGACTGGACCTTGGCTGGGTAGTAATAGGAGAAGTGTGCCTGGGTAACGTACATAAGCCAACAGTCAATACGTTTAAGACCAACATACTGGAAGGTGGTCGTCATTCCATTTTTCAACCCTGTACAAGCTTTATCCAGGTCAAGGAGATGCAGCAAAACTGTGATAGGTCTTGTAAACCCACTGAGAAGCTGCTGGGTCAGACAGTGTTCGACAGAACTGAGCATGACAACAAACCTGCCCCATCCATAGAAGACATAGCTTTCTTGAAAATAATGGCTGCAAACATCTATAGAGACGATGCCAACAGCTGGGTCGCTCCTCTACCATTTAGAGAACCACGCAAGCATTTGCCAAACAATAGAGAGCAAGTTGTTAATCGTTTCAGATCCCTGCAACGTACCCTGAAGAGGAAATCTGAGATGCAGAAACAGTATGTGGAATTCATGAATAAGATCTTTGCCAATGGACATGCCGAGGTAGCACCACCACTGAGAGAAGAAGAAGAATGCTGGGACCTTCCGACATTTGGGGTCTACCATCCACAAAAACCCGATCAGTTAAGGGTGGTGTTTGACTCCAGTGCCCGATACTCTGGCGTCTCTCTTAACGATGTGCTCCTTACGGGCCCTGACCTCAACAACTCTCTTGTGGGCGTCCTGCTACGTTTTCGGAAAGAGAGGATTGCAATCCTAACGGACATCAAGCAGATGTTCTACTGTTTCTTGGTGCATAAAGACCATCGCAACTTCCTGCGTTTTCTTTGGCACAAGGACAATGACATGAACAAAGAAATTGTCGAGTATAGGATGAAGGTTCACGTTTTTGGCAATAGGCCATCTCCTGCGGTGGCCATTTATGGGCTACGTCGAGCCATCAGAGAAGGCACAAGGGAACATGGAGTAGACACTGTCAAGTTTGTGGAAAGACATTTCTATGTTGACGACGGTTTGGTATCTGTACCTTCTGAAGCTGAGGCGATAGATTTGCTTCGACGTACACAGGCCTCGCTTGCAGAGTCAAACCTCCACCTGCATAAGTTTGCATCAAACTCTCAGATTGTCATGGAAGCTCTTCCACCCGAAGATTGTGCTCCAGTAATCAAGAACTTAGATCTGAGTGGAGAAACTTCACCTACGCAACGAAGTTTAGGTCTCTTGTGGGAGATATCAGCAGACACATTCACTTACTCCGCATCGACTTGTAACAAACCATTCACCCGCCGTGGAGTCCTCTCCACTGTTAACAGTGTTTTCGATCCTCTGGGTCTACTGGCATCTGTCACGATCCAGGGAAGATCTCTTCTCAGAGAACTCACCTCTGAACCTTCAGCCTGGGATACACCCCTTCCAGAGGACAAACTAAGCAAATGGGAAATCTGGAGAGATTCTCTTCAAGACCTCAAACAGCTTCATGTTCAGCATACATACACAACGACCTCACTCACTAAAGTAGTACACACAGAATTATGCGTGTTCTCAGACGCAGCTACCAAGGCCATAGGTGCTGTGGCATATCTAAAAACACTTCAGAAAGATGGTCAAGTTGAAGTAGGTTTTGTAATGGGCAAGGCGAAGCTAGCACCCCTGTCTGAACCCACCATCCCAAGGCTTGAATTATGTGCTGCTGTCTTAGCAGTAGAGATGGCAGATCTCATCCAGGAAGAACTGGATCTAAAGTTTAATGACATAAGTTTCTTTACAGACAGCAAAGTAGTGCTTGGTTACATCTACAACGAGTCAAAACGATTCTATGTGTATGTCCACAATAGAGTTCAACGTATCCGTCAATCTTCAAGACCGGAGCAGTGGCACTATGTGCGTACAGAACAAAACCCTGCAGATCACGCTTCAAGATCAGTGGTAGCATCCCGTCTGACTCAGACTTCTTGGTTCACGGGTCCCTCGTTCCTATGTCAGCCATCCGCAGAAAACACACAAACAAGTGAGATGTTCGAGCTTGTTGAACCTGACAAGGACACATAAATCAGACCACAAGTACAAACGTACTACTTATCTGGAAGAACCAGCGATCACCTCATTTCACACATCAACTCATTTGTGTTGGAGGACGACTAAACTACTCTAAATTTGCAACTGAAACAACGAACCCAATAATTCTATCTAAAGATAGTCACATATCCCTACTGCTCACTCGTCATTACCATGAGCAAGTGAAACATCAAGGCCGTCACTTGACAGAAGGAGCAATCAGGGCAGCGGGACTGTGGATATTGGGAGGCAAGATGCTGATCAATTCAGTACTTCACAAATGCATTACTTGTCGCAAGCTGCGTGGGAAACTGGTGGAACAACGTATGGCAGACTTGCCACCTGAACGTCTCAAGATCTGCCCCCCCTTTACATATGTGGGGCTTGATGTTTTTGGACCCTGGTCTGTAACGACCAGACGCACTAAAAGAGGACAAGCGGAGAGCAAACGGTGGGCCATCATGTTCTGCTGTATGAGTTCAAGGGCTGTGCATGTGTAGGTAATAGAATCTATGGACACATCGAGCTGCATAAATGCTATCAGGCGGTTCTTTGCACTCAGAGGCCCTGCGAAACAGCTTCGTTCCTATTGCGGCACCAATTTCATCGGAGCATGCAGGGAGCTAGAAATGGACAGTACCGCGCAGAAACCTTCAAGTTGGATATTTAGTTCTGCTTAGAGACAAGCAAATTGCCTGCAACTGCTGGCCCATGGCCAGAATCTCTGCCACATTCCCAGGGAAGGATGGATATATAAGAAAGGTTGAGGTGACAACAGTTGACCAAGGAACTGCAAAGAACTTTTTAAGGCCAATCGGAGAGGTCATTCTACTTCTTCCTAAAGACTGATCTAGACGCTAAAGTTTAGTGTTCTTGAATTCATAGTGACCCCTAAGAGGTCAGGCGAGGAGTGTGTTGTCCTTTAAGGGAGTTAACCTTTAAGTATTCGGTTTGCATATGTTATTTATTGTTATTTGTAAAATATCATTGGATGATGTCACTTCCTGTTTTGTCACTTCCTATTGGATCCCTTCCTGCTAGTTTCTCGGTTAAGCATGTAAAACAAGAAGAAAGTTTTGCTCTCGTTAAATATTATTGCTTCAGCTTTAAACCACAGAGACGCAATGCCGTGAGTTGATTTTTCTCTCTTTAGATAGGAAATGTGATGTTTGATCAGATGTTGTAAACTGTTGTTTGCTACGTGTGTACAAGCAATGCTAGTAGCTCGTGTTATTGCTACAAGTGAATTGGTGTAAGTTACTTATAATGGTGTGTTTATCAAAACATAGGCTCTGAATGTTTTGATATTTCATTCTATATTTTATGTAATGTTTTATTACAGTTTTCACCACATGTTAATGAGGAGGTCACAGTAAATGGTCAACCTTACTATGACTCTGTCTTCATTGGCTACTTGGTTTATCTTGGTGTTTAGTCAGAGTTCCAACACACTGTTCGAGAACACTACAGATGTGAAAAACCTCTTTCATTAAAAGTGTATTTTTTAGTTTTAATACATGCAGAAAATTGATTTGTATGCACTGATTTTTATTTAGTTGAGGTAAATAGGTTGCTTGTAACAAGTTGAAGTAATTTTTTACTTTGATCCAATGAATTGTTTTTTTCAGTGTAAGCTAATAGCTTAAAGAAGTCTTCATTGAAAATTGTTATTAGTATTTCACAGCATTGGCTGAGAAAATTATCTGAACATTTTTCATCAGTAGAACTAGTTAAAGCACTTTTAGCAGTTAAAACCACCACTAAATATTCCCTGTTTCCTTAAGCACAAGAGTGAAGACTCAGTTAAACATTATTTTTCAGATCAGCATCTAAGTAGATTAAAATTCAACTATAACTTAGTCTTTATAAAACACAACTTTTAAAATATTTCCAGTGTTGATGCAGATTGGTTGTGTGGCTTATGCATGGCACTGCTGATAATAAAAGTATTGACTAAGGTGTTGGTAGGTGGTTGTTACGGTATTTCTCATGCCTGTATGGTTGGTGCTGTGTTATTATGGTTTTCCAGGAGGTTATAGGGTGGTGCTTTGAGTGATTTGTAGAATGTTAATCAAGTCAAATCAAGTCAAGTTTATTTGTATAGCGCTTTTCACAACAGACATTGTCTCACGGCAGCTTTACAGAAATCAACAGTCAAGGTGAATGGTGTGCATTTATCCCTGATGAGCAAGCCATGGCGACTGTGGCAAGGAAAAACTCCCTTAGTAATGAGGAAGAAACCTTGAGAGGAACCAGACTCAAAAGGGGAACCCATCCTCATTTGGGTGACATCGAGTTTGATCATAAATCTTTCAACAATACAGAACACTGGAGAGTGAGAACTAACATGAGCACTGGAGTATAAGATTATTAGTAAATGTTCTTTCAACAGTCTTTGGTATAAAAGTAGGAGCTACTGAGCTCAACATTTGTGATCATCCACAGATCCAGCATCAGCTTCTCCATGCCAGAGCCTTTAAACACTTCAAGAGGTCCAATGTCAAACTCCACACATGCAGTGGGATCCAATTGGAACTGGTACGGCTTTAGATGGTTCAGGATGTTTGCGAGTTTGGCATCTACTTCTTTAAAGTCCATAATCTTCATGAGGTGGGACGTGACTGGAGCTGGCCAAACCTCAGGAAGCCTCAGGATGGGGAGAGAAAGAGAAGCAGTGGAGAGGAATTGGCGTAGCTGCTGTTCATGATATTAACAGCACAAGTTGATAATGTGCATGTGATCAGATGTTCTGGAGCACAAGGTTATGATGTGATGTGTGTTATGTGTAGGCTTTGCTAAAAAGATATGTTTTTAATCTACACTTAAACAGGGTGAGTGTGTCTGAGCCCCAAACACTGTCAGGAAGACTATTCCAGAGTTTAGGAGCTAAATGTGAAAATGCTCTACTACCTTTAGTGGACTTTGCTATTCTAGGAACTACTAGAAGCCCAGAGTTTTGAGATCTCAGGGAGCATGACGGATTGTAGCATGTTAAAAGACTGGAGAGATACATGGGAGCCAATCCATTTAGTGCTTTATAAGTGAGTAGCTAGTAGTTTGTAGTCTATTCGAAACTTAACCGGAAGCCAATGTAGGGACGATAAGATTGGGGTTATGTGGGTAAAATTTTTTTGACCTAGTAAGAACTCTTGCTGCTGCATTCTGAACTAACTGAAGCTTGTTTATTAATGACGCAGGACATCCACCTAGTAACGCATTACAGTAGTCTATAAACGCATGTTTATAGATGCAGTAGTCTATCTGGAGGTCATAAACGCATGGACGAGCTTCTCTGCATCGGATATAGACAACATATTTCTTAGCTTAAAAATATTTCTAAGGTGAAAGGAGGCTGTTTTTGTAACTTGGTTGATATGATTTTTAAAAGATAAGTTGCTGTCTAAAATAACTCCCAGGTCTTTTACTGTTAAACTAGTGGTTACAGAGCATCCGTCTAAATGCAGGTTGAGATGCTGGTGCTTCTGTATACTAGTTTTTGGTCCGATGAGCAAAATCTCTGTCTTAACAGAATTTAAAAGTAGAAAGTTATGGGTCATCCAATCTCTTATTTCCTTAACACACTCAGTTATCCGGGTTAATTGAGCTATATCGCCTGGTTTAGATGAGCTATATAGTTGGGTATCATCAGCATAACAATGGAAGCTAATTCCATGCCTTCTAATAATATTTCCTAAGGGAAGCATGTATATTGTGAAGCGCAGGGGTCCTAGAACTGAACCTTGTGGCACGCCATAGTTCACTAGCATTAGCCTGGATAGCGCTCCATTTAAATCTACGAAATGGTAACGATCGGACAGGTAGGATTTAAACCAGCTTAATGCCTGTCCCTGAATGCCAATGTAATTCTGTAAGCGATCTAGGAGAAGATCATGATCTATAGTGTCGAACGCAGCACTAAAATCTAGTAAAACTAACAGTGAGATGAAGCCTTGGTCTGAAGCTAAAAACAGGTCATTAGTGATTTTAACTAGGGCAGTTTCTGTACTATGATGGGGCCTAAAACCTGACTGAAACTCCTCAAAGATATTGTTCTCTTGCAAGTGGAAACATAACTGGGCAGTGACAATCTTTTCTAAAATCTTAGACATAAATGGCAGATTTGAAATTGGTCTGTAATTTGATAGCGTGTTTGGATCCAGATTAGGTTTTTTAATGAGGGGCTTAATAACTGCTAGCTTGAGGGATTTATGGATGTGACCTAACGATATTGAGGAGTTAATAATATTCAGAAGAGACTCACCAGCTGTATATAACACTTCCTTTAGTAGATTTGTTGGAATTGGATCTAACTGGCATGTTGTTGATAGCTGGTTAATAGCTGGTGCTGTGGTATTCTGGATGGTTACTAGGGTGTAGGTTTGTGGGGTACAATACTTTTAATTATGTTCAGTTTATTTTAGTTGACACATGCTTATTCATACAGGAAACAGAAAGGCAGATCTTAAAATAATCAGTAAAATACTCAAATTCTATGTAGGTCATATAAAATGTGTTCTACATCACTTCAAACATTTGAAACATTAAAGATCATTCTTATTAATTATTATTCTATAGGATTCCATATAAGTCTTGATTTTCATTAGCCATTAGCAATTAGATTTGTCATTAGTCTCTGTTTCCATTAATCCTGAAGAGTTTCACCTATGGCTAAGTTAATATCTCATTCTACTTATTACCTTTTGCTAATTTGTATTCTGCATCACAAATGTAATTTGTTTGTTTCTATTCTATGTGTTTAATGAGCTATTAATATCAATTACACCCAAGATTTTCTGGTGTCTGCATGTGCTGCCACTCTAAGGATGCTCATAAAGGAAGGCAAGTAAGAATTATAAGCTCAAAATAGAGACTTTTAATTGCTCTGACACTGTACGCACCACTGGGTTTCATTTGAATGTTTGAGTTTGCGTACGTAATTTCTCATAAACCTCTGGTCTCCTTTCTTAATCAGTGTAAAAAAAGTTTTTTTTTTTTTGAGTAAGAGAACCCTCAATTGGGAATTAGCATATGAGATGAGACTGGGTTGAAAAGACGCTGGCCAGCTATCTCTCCACATTTTAGAAAATATATGTGTTAAATATACATGTACACTCCTTAGAATGACCAGTGTTTTATGTAGTGGGTGGGGGAAGTTGTCCAAGATGAAAAATTTAAATGTAAAGTTGATGGGTACAATCTAAGGTATGTTTTAATATATTGATGACCCAGAATGAATGAAGAATAAAATTATGAAGGGCATATGTTGAAAACACTGAGGAAATGTTGCAGTGTTTCATATTCAAATAACATACTAAGTTTTTTCTATCTGCATCTGCCCATTTTGTTTCTGATCTCACTTTGTTTGTCAGTGTTTTTAATTCTTGTATCCTTTTTTTTTTGATTGCTTGCACTATTGCCTGTTTTTTAACCATGATTCTGTTTCTGGAACTTGAGCTGCGTCAACAACGCTTTGGGAACACATCCACGTTGTCCACGTTCTGAATCATGTGTGTAATCTGTCCAAGGGAAAGTGCAGCGTCACCGGCCGGGTGACGTCAGAACCAGAAAGCTTTGAAAAGCGCATGGAGTGAAGCCGACACTAACTTCTGCTTGTTAATAAAGCGTTCTGTGTTTTCTGTTAATTGTTTGTCAAAAAAAAATTAAGGAAGCTTTAAAAAGCACATGGAGTGAAGCCAACGCTAGCTTCTGCTTGTTAATGAAGTTTCTGTCAATTGTTTGTCCAAAACAAATGAAGGCAAGCAAAATGACCAAACATGCTTGCCGGCTGTGTGTTCCTCCTTGCTCCAATATATTATGGGTTCTTGAGGGAGCCAACTGTGCACATTGTGCTCGCAAATGCAAATGGACGCTTTGCTCGCAGTGGGCACCCTTTGAGGAGCAACTGGTTACTGGGGCTCGCAAATGGACCTTTTAAGATAGTCTCGTCCCTTTCTTAAAGGTCCATTTGCAGCCCCAGTAACCAGTTGCTCGCAAATGGACCTTTTAAGATAGTCTCGTCCCTTTCTCCTGCCTCTCCTGCCAGGTCCAGCATTCGTTCACATGCTTCTGAAGCCCACCTTTTGGCGGTTTCTTCCTCATGTGACAACTCTGCCTCTCTTACCCTGGGGGAGTGCAAGTCGGAAGTTGAGGAGCTCATGGAGGTTATGACTTGGGCTGTTCCCAAGCTGGATCTGGCTTGGCTGGCCAATGAGCAGAGCGCGTCTTCGTCAAGCAAGCTTGACAAATGCTTCCTGCAGCCCACATCACAACCTCCATGTCAGGGTCAGCCATTCTTTCCTGCACACCGAGGTATTCGGCCCGCTTCTTTAGTCCCAAGGCAGTGTTGTACTCCAACCTAATGGGACTAAAAGAACATTGTTATGTGTCGATGCACCGTGTTGAAGAGACACTGGCCGGCTATCTCTCCCCAGTTGTTGCGTCGTCCCTCAAGACCCCGACATTGCCCACAAATCCCCTGCGCAATACGTCAGCACTGGTGGGTAAGGTTTATGCCTCAGCGGATAAAGCCGCATGAGCTAGATATGGGGGGCATCTTGGGCGGCCAGGAGGTCCAGGAGCTCCACCCTACAGCGCATTTAGCTGTGCTGCTGGACGCCCGTCTAATGCCGACTGGCCTGTACGGCGACTCCGTGATCACGGTAGTCGACCGATTCCAGGAGGCCAAGAAACAGTTTGCGGCATTTCAGCGGTTACAAGCACAACCCAGCACCTCCCATCAGCAGGAGCTACAGATATAGAGCGTATCTATGCGCACTCCTCCTGTGAGGGATCCTGTGTGATGCTTTGGGCTGAAGATCTGTGAAATGACAGATCTGAGGACTGTCCTGGGAAGCTCTGCCAGATGTATCTTAGTGGGTCCTGCACACTTTAGACAAAGGCTAAACAATTCAGTTCGGGCAGGCTCTGGTTATGAAACAAGAGGTAGACACTCTCCTGAGGAAGGAGGCCATCGAGGTGGTCCCTCCATCAGACAGAGAGTCTGGTTCTACAACCGGTACTTCATAGTTCCCAAAAAGGATGTAGGGTTGCGTCCTATTTTGGATCTACATCAGCTGAACTGCTCACTTATGAGAGTGCTCACTTATGAGCAGCTTGTTTCTCAGATCAGATCCGAGGCCTGTTTTGTCACAATGGATCTAAAGGATGCATACTTTCATATATCCATCCTCCCATCTCACAGGAAGTTCCTGAGGTTAACTTTCAGGGCAGAAGCGTACCAATATCGGGTCCTTTCATTTGGTCTTGCCCTCTAACCCCGCACCTTCACAAAGTGTGTGTATGTGGCTCTGGTTCCCCGGAGACATTAGGGCATTCGCATCTGAGCCTGTTAGCCTTCGTCACGTTTTTCGGACTCACAGCTGAAAATGCACTACCTACATTTAAATGATAACAGTTCCTGAAAAAAGTGGAATACATACACAATTTAGAAATCTTTGGAAAAAAGACAATATATATACAGTGGAACCCGGTTATGCCTTCCCACTCGGACTCCTCACTCTCTTAACGGCTGCACTTTTCTTCCCAAGTGCATCCCGGATTCCCCCGACCCTGCCGTTGTTAATTCTATGCTTTTGCTGCTCATTCCACGTTCTCCCATGTGCTGTTCAGCGTCGCGCTTCTACCAAGCTATATACAGACTGCCTCTTTTCAGTTTGGGACTTCGTGGACCGCGCTCCCAGAGCGCACCACCAGAATATTCACTTTCAAGGCGAGTGTTTGTGTTTGGCTTTGCTCTGTGTTGCAATAAACTGTTTTGCTTTCACTTCGGCTTTCGCCTCCCGTTCATTGCATAACATTTAACAACAAAAGGCATATGTGCACCAACTAACAGCAGAGATTTACCAGTATACAATACAAACCACCGTCAATTCTTGATACAAACCTTTATTATATTCGCCAACATTATCAACACAAAGATCGCTCACAAAATCACTAAAACGTGCGGGTGTAGTTCGTTTTTACAAAAAGCTAACCAGTGTCAAAATTAAATTCTTGAGTCATTTCACTCTGACACAGCTCTGAAAGGTCTCCTATACCTGTAGCATCTGTAAGGCTTGATTTCTCCACCACTTCCGCAAGTTCTTCTGTGGCTGCACAGCGCCGATCGAGATAACCGATGTTAAGTGGCAAATTTGCCCCCCCTTGTGCTCGAGATATTAGGGTTCGGCGACATAAAAAAATCGACATAACCAATGAGAAAATGCTAAGACAAAGCGAGAATTTGGCAGTTCCACTTCAAAAATGTCGACTTAATAGGGTTGGCAAGTTAACCGAGGTTGAAATAAGTGGGTTCCACTGTACATGAAATCAGTCCTCATGCAATCCAGAAAAGGAATGGATTAAAAGCCACGTGTCTCATGAATTTATTTCAAATATAATGAAAAATCTGATTCCCAACAAACATTTATCTGATACTATGTTTGGTTCGCCCCACACAGCCCAAATTTTGAGACTTACAGCTGAAAATGCCCTACCTACATTTAAATGTCAATCTAAATATCTTTGGAAATAAGACACTTTGGGCTTTACTGTCAATCATTTAAATTTGATATTGCTTAAAAAGATGACCTTGAATATACATTTCCTGCATTGAAAATTTTATTTTTTCATAAATAAATACATGAAATCAGTCCTGGAGCAATCCAGAAAAGTATTGGATTGAAAGCCACATGTCTCATGAGTTTATATTTCAAATTTTATGAAGATGTTATGACAAATGAGATGCCTACAAACATTTAGCTCAGGGGGCCATTCATACTCTATTCACACAGACTCTATTCACGTTATATTGTAACTTACAGGTGTAAAATAGGCTCAGATTTTCCATTCCCATGCAGCTCTCAAAGTCGCTGTTATTACGCCACCCTAAAATATTTTCCTTATCGCTGCTTTTTGCAAATCTCAGATTAAACAACTTTTTTGACTTTTTTTTTTTTTCTATTCTTTTCTTTGTAAACAAAGCCCAGTTTGCACAAGCTGGAAACTCCTGAGATTTTTAAAGAGTAATACAACTAAGAACTCACCCACATAAGGAATAAAATCCTCCCATCTATCGTTAGAATCCTGCACTCATTGGTTACATTTTCTATCAATCATTTTGTTTCCATAATGCTACTGGCTGGAAATGATAGGTGGTGCATAACAAAACGTCACAACACCTGCATATAGAGTGTATGCTGCAGCCCGAGATACCACCTTTTAAAAAAAAAATGTAATGGGTTTTGTAACTATATTCTACCAGCCATTTTATTTTTTACCACCAAGATGGAGTTTTTTTCGTGAAAGTTATTCCCAAACATATACAAACAATAATACCCCTGAAGTACAGTGACATAAACAAAAAAATAAAAACATCTACATTTTAACACTATTGTTTGGTTGAAGCAAAATTGCTTTACGGCATGTTGTTCAGTGGACCCTTATCTTTCCAAATAATAAGAAGCAGTAGATGAGTTTTTGACTCCTTTTTTCAATTATAATTTTTTCATGTTGTTGTTGTGTACTACTTACACAAATTCAGCAAATACATTCGTTATACGTTTTCCATTGAAAAACAGTGATCTAAAATTGATGCTTGTGGCTTAGACCTTTTAGAATGATTTTTAGTTTGTCATTTTTACTCTTGTCCCTTTTCATTTAAGATCATTGGGATATCGATCGTGCGGGCGCGACGCTAAAGGCTAAGAGGTTAAACTATATTGACGATTGGTTGATATTAATCGAAACAGTTAGCTCCGGTTGTTCTTGCTCACATGAGGATTGAATGCTGAATGCCAAAAAGATTGGGCTTTCTCCATTACAGAGAACCGCTTATTTACAGTGAGGAAAATAAGTATTTGATCACCCTGCTATTTTGCAAGTTCTCCCATTAGAAATCATGGAGGGGGCTGAAATTGTCATCGTAGGTGCATGTCCACTGTGACAGACATAATCTAAAAAAAATCCAGAAATCACAATATATGATTTTTAAACTATTTATTTGTATGATACAGCTGCAAATAAGTATTTGAACACCTGTCTATCAGCTAGAATTCTGACCCTCAAAGACCTGTTAGTCTGCCTTTAAAATGTCCACGTCCACTACATTTATTATCCTAAATTAGATGCATCTGTTTGAGGTCGTTAGCTGCATAAAGACACCTGTCCACCCCATACAATCAGTAAGAATCCAACTACTAACATGGCCAAGACCAAAGAGCTGTCCAAAGACACTAGAGACAAAATTGTACACCTCAACAAGGCTGAAAAGGGCTACGGGGAAATTGCCAAGCAGCTTGGCGAAAAAAGGTCCACTGTTGGAGCAATCATTAGAAAATGGAAGAAGCTAAACATGACTGTCAATCTCCCTCGGACTGGGGCTCCATGCAAGATCTCACCTCGTGGGGTCTCAATGATCCTAAGGAAGGTGAGAAATCAGTTCAGAACTACACGGGAGGAGCTGGTCAATGACCTGAAAAGAGCTGGGACCACCGTTTCCAAGGTTACTATTGGTAATACACTAAGATGTCATGGTTTGAAATCATGCATGGCACGGAAGGTTGCCCTGTTTAAACCAGCACGTGTCCAGGCACGTCTTAAGTTTGCCAATGACCATTTGGATGATCCAGAGGATTCATGGGAGAAAGTCATGTGGTCAGATGAGACCAAAATAGAACTTTTGGGTCATAATTCCACTAAACGTGTTTGGAGGAAGAAGAATGATGAGTACCATCCAAGAACACCATCCCTACTGTGAAGCATGGGGTGGTAGCATCATGCTTTGGGGGTGTTTTTCTGCACATGGGACAGGGCGACTGCACTGTATTAAGGAGAGGATGACCGGGGCCATGTATTGCGAGATTTTGGGGAACAACCTCTTTCCCTCAGTTAGAGCATTGAAGACGGGTCGAGGCTGGGTCTTCCAACATGACATTGACCCGAAGCACACAGCCAGGATAACCAAGGAGTGGCTCTGTAAGAAGCATATCAAGGTTCTGGCATGGCCTAGCCAGTCTCCAGACCTAAACCCAATAGAGAATCTTTGGAGGGAGCTCAAACTCCGTGTTTCTCAGCGACAGGCCAGAAACTTGACTGATCTAAAGAAGATCTGTGTGGAGGAGTGGGCCAAAGTCCCTCCTGCAGTGTGTGCAAACCTGGTGAAAAACTACAGGAAATGATTGACCTCTGTAATTGCAAACGAAGGCTACTGTACCAAATATTAACATTGACTTTCTCAGGTGTTCCAATACTTATTTGCAGCTGTATCATACAAATAAATAGTTAAAAAATCATACATTGTGATTTCTGGATTTTTTTTTTAAGATTGTCTCTCACAGTGGACATGCACCTACGATGACAATTTCAGACAATTTCATGATTTCTAATGGGAGAATTTGCAAAATAGCAGGGTGTTCAAATACTTATTTTCCTCACTGTAGGTGTCGTATGGGCTATCTCCTGCCTGCATTGCGTCCATCCTTATGGCCATTAGGAGGATCAGAGAAGGGCAGTCACTCACTGTCAAGCAGTTCCAGAGACTGCTGGTGCTTATGGCGGCAGCGTCCAATGTGGTTCCACTTGGCCTCCTGCACATTAGACCCCTTTAGTGGTGGCGCAGGACCAGTGGGTTCTCTCGGAGGGGCAATGCACTTTCTACAATCAAGGTCATGCGGCAAGCCCTACGTGCTGTAGATGTCTGGAGAGATCCCAGGTTCCTATCTCGGGAGTTCCCGGTCGTCACGTAATGCATATATATAAAGCTATATAAGGTCTATTTAGCTTATTCATCAATGTATTGCATTTCATTATGCAATCTGCATTATTCCTGCCACAATATCAAATATAAATTCCAATACAAATAAATAATGTTTTATTTTTTATTAAATTAACTAAAAATTAAATGGTCATCTTTTTTAACTGATTCAAAACTAGTGGAAATAAAATATTTGTGATTTTTGTACATCCAAACTAATGTTGTAGCTTGCTTATATTTGTCTGTTCAGTAAAACAAATAAATGATTATCATAATGTATATGTTATATTTACCAATTTAGAGAAGAAATTCAGAATACACAAACATTATTTTTTTGTATGTATTTTCAGATGTCAAAAAATACAGTGTTGAAACTGTCATCGGCATGCTTATGGATGGCAATTCAATTCATTTTTATTTGTATAGCGCTTTTAACAATGAACATTGTCTCAAAGCAGCTTTACACAGATAATGTGGTGATTAAAAGTGAATATGTTCTTTATAAGTAAGTTTGTCCCTGATGAGCAACCCGGTGGTGACTGTGGCAAGGAAAAACTCCCTGAGATGGTATAAGGAAGAAACCTTGAGAGGAACCAGACTCAAGAGGGAACCCATCCTCATCTGGCTTGCACCAAATGTCCATTTATAGCAGATATACAATGGGTAGAGTGATGATGATGATCAGAAGCGAACAGTAGTCAATGTAGCAGACTGTTGACATTAACTACAGTCCAATCCATCCTCAAAGCGCCCGTTCTTACTCTGGAATTTCATGGAACCACCCAAGATGTTGAAAAAAAAACGTCCCAAGCTGCACAAACTGGCCTTCAGTCAAAGAGAACACTATCCAGAGGCAGGCCTGGACAAAGTGGAAAGATCCACGGAGGGGAGAGGGTCAGGAACAGAGGTCACTGGAACCTCAGGAGCATGTTTAACTCGACCGAGAGAGAGAGAGAGAGAGAGAGAGAAGAGGGGTGACAGGAAGAAAAAGATATGGATTATTATGTGTCTTTATTGTTGTATGAAAGTTAGTATCACTGTGCAGTTTGGACTCCGGCAAGACACGCTATGGCAGCATAACTAAAAGGAAGAACCAGAAGGTAACACCAACATGAGGAATCTCTGGGATAAGAGACGACCCACCACACCACTGTCAACAAACCTGAGTGAACGTGTGAGAGTAAGGGGACGACAGCATACAAATATCCCAGTTTACCAAACACTCTATATCAATGTTCCCTCCAGATCTGTGCCTTTACCTAAGAAAAAAATCTACTGATAAAAAGCATGACTAAATAAATACGTTTTCAACCTCGACTTGAACACTGAGACTGTGTCTGAGTCCCGAACACTGATTGGAAGGCTGTTCCATAACTGTGGAGCTTTATAAGAGAAAGATCTGCCCCCTGCTGTAGTCTTCATTATTTGAGGAACCAACAGATAGCCTGCACCTTTTGATCCAAGTAGGCATGGAGGATCATACTGATACAGATGTTCACTCAGATACTGCAGTGCGAGACCATTAAGGGCTTTATATGTCAGTAGTAGTATTTTATAATCAATGCAAGATTTGATTGGGAGCCAGTGTAGACTGATTAAAACAGGTGTGATGTGCTCATATTTTCTAGATCTAGTGAGGACTCTTGCTGCTGCATTCTGAACTAACTGAAGCTTATTTATGCACTTACTCGCACACCCAGACAGTAAAGCTTTACAGTAGTCTAATCTAGATGTAACAAAAGCATGAACTAATTTTTCTGCATCCTGTAACGACATCATATTTCTAATTTTAGCAATATTTCTAAGGTGAAAGAAGGCGATCCTGGAAATATTATTCACATGAGCCTCAAAGGAAAGACTAGGGTCAATAATCACACCAGGATCTTTGACTGCTGTACACACTGAAACAGAAACACCATCCAGAGATGCTACGTAATCGGAAAGTTTGCTTCTAGCTGCATGTGGTCCTAGTAAAAGTACTTCCATCTTATCTGAGTTGAGCAGAAGAAAGTTTCAAGCATCCACTGTCTAATGTCCTTTAAACACTTCTCAACATTGTTAAGCTGATCTCTCTCATCTGGCTTTGCTGAAATATACAACTGTGAATCATCAGCATAGCAATGGAAGCAAATACCATGTTTATGTATAATTTCACCCAAAGGCTGCATATATAACGAGAAAAGCATTGGGCCTAAGACAGATCCTTGAGGAACACCAAACTTTACCTCAGAGAGTGTGAAGAACTCACCGTTTACATCAACAAACTATTATCGATCAGTCAAATAAGACCTGAGCCAAGAGAGAGCTGTTCCCTTTATTCCAACAACGTTCTCAAGTCTAGCAAGCAGTATAGTGTGATCAATGTTGTCAAAAGCTGCACTAAGGTCAAGCAAAACAAGTAAAGAGACAAATCAAGTGACTTAGAGCAGTTAGAAGAAGATACAAAAAAGCACATTTGTAAATGGTTTAATATTTAGTTTAAAGACCCAATAAACACTTTAATTTCCAAAATAAATTAAATGTTCTGTTAATTATTTCATATGTCATGCTTCACAGGGTTATAAACACTGGCCCACAACTAATGGTTTGGTTATTGCATAGTTATTTTTTTTTTATTTATATGTAATATTTCTAATTTTCTAATTTTCAGGAATTCTCATTATGAATAAAAACCTAACTGAGTGCTGCCTTCTGACTGATTATTGTTTATGCTGGCTAAAATAAACATTAGGCTTTTAGCAATAAAAAGTTGCCTCCCAGTTGACTTTCTGTGAGCTAGGCCAGAAAAACTTGACCATTCTTTACAAAGGGTCAGATGTATGGCAAATAATGAATCCATCATGTTTGGCTTTCAGGATCTAGAGTATGCCTTTTCCAAAACCCAACAGCTGCCACCTTCCTCCACATCCTCCTTCTTTAATAAGACACATACACATGTTGCATCATGTTTGAATTTCATGATGGAAAAATAGAAACTGTGAATACCAGGCTACACTGTATTTTATTACCCCTGCTAAACCATGCAAGATATTTCTTCATGCACAGTGACGGAGATGCCAAAAGCTTGGAAAGAAAAGTCAGGGCCAATAAATGTTTTAAAAAATAGAAATTGAAATTAGGTATTTTTGGAGAAAATCTAGTATTACTGTGTAAAAGCCATAAAGCATTCACAATCAAATTATCTTTTAAATTTATAATAATAATAATAATAATAATAATAATAATAATAATAATAACCTTTTATTAACATTTTATTAAATTAGTAAACAAATCAAACCACAAGAAAAAAAGCACCAGGTCTTTCAGGTGCACTATATATTTTTTAGAAGATACTGGCTGAAGGCTTGGTGGTATACAGTTAAGTGTCAGTTCAACAGCAAGCAGAACATTTTGAGAGTAATAAACTCTCACATGAGAGTAATAAAAAGAAACTCCTGACTCTAACTTGCCATGACACCTGAGGCCTCATAATAATGTTAATAGATATCAGTGTTTGACTATAATTACTTTCATTCTTTTAATAGATTAGTGTGCTAAGGGAAATATTAGTCTTTTCACGTAAACTTAGTTGATTAAGCAAGAGACTTTTGGCAAAAATTATAATAGGACATTATAACCATAATAAATCATAGAATGTTGGATACTTAAATACATTTAAAGGCAAATATTTTTGTACTTTTACTCAATTGATAGTTTAAAGGGAGCACCGTTACTTTTACTGGAGTAATATTTTACCTAGTGTATCTACTTTAACTGTAACTCTACTTGCAGTTCATCCACCACTGATATTTAATTAAATTTAATTCATTTTTATTTGTATAGCGCTTTTCACAATTAACATTGTCTCAAAGCAGCTTTACACAGATAATGTGCTAATAAAAATAAACAATGTTGAGGTATGCAGTGATGGTGATTGGTCCAAGATGGCGGCATGGCAGTAGTTGTAGCCAAAAAAGTGCTACTTTCACTTTGTAGCCGGCCTTATTCAACATATGGACATCAGAGCAACCAGTGTCCTTGTGTACCATCGTCAAACACTCCAGGAACACACAGCAAACCCCAACAATAAATAAAATAAAATAAAATAAATGATGATCTGTGGCAGAAGTTACACAACCTTAGCGTGCTTAAAAAAACAGGCCTCCAGACATCGGTGTCGGACAAACGGAGGAGGGGGAATCAAAAGTGATGCGAGCGAGCGGGGTCTAGTGCTAGGCTAGAATATAACCCTAGCTGGCCTGCTCTACCATCTATCTTGCTGGCTAATGTCTGCTCCCTGGACAATTAATTGGACTACATCATACTCCAACAAGCTACTCGGCATGAGTACAGACACTGCTGCATCTTTGTGTTCACTGAGACACCACCATTTAGCTGGACAGGCTAGCTATGTTTCTTGCTGACAAAAATGCAGCTCTGTGCGGTAAGACTCCTGGTGGCGGTCTGTGTGTTTACATCAAAAAGGAGTGGTTAAAAAACTCTGTCCTAATTTCCACCTACTGCTCATCACTGTTGGAGTTATGGTTGTGAGATGCAGACCTTTTTATTTACCCCGGGAATTCACCACCGCTATTGTGCTTGGAGTGTACATTCCACCTATTGCTAATGCTAAGGAAGCGCTCAGCGTACTCTACGGGACTATTAGCAAATTAAAAAACACACCCTGATGGATTGTTTATTCTCGACGGAGATTTTATCCATGCAAATCTCAGGACTGCAACCAACAGCGATTTCACGTCAACAGTGACCAGCTACAAGCTAACGAGAAGCCCTTCATCTGGCCCTCACCCACCTGGACAATAAGGACTCATATGTACAAATGTCTTTCATAAACTTCAGCTCAGCATTCAACACATACATCCCTCAGCACCCGATTGGGAAGCTGAGCCTACTGGGCCTAAACACCTCCCTCTGTAACTGGATCCTGGACTTTCTGACTGGGAGACCTTAGTCAGTCCGGATCGGAAATAGCATCTCCAACACCACCACACTGAGCACTGGGGCACCTCAGGCCTGTGTGCTTAGTCTATTGCTTTTCACTCTGCTGACTCACAACTGTTTAGCAATGCACAGCTCGAATCACATCATCAAGTTCGCTGATGACAAGACCATGGTGGGTCTTATCAGCAAGAACGATAAGTCAACATACAGAGAGGAGGTGCAACAATTAACAGCCTGGTGTGGAGCAAACAACCTGTCTCTTAACGTTGACAAAATTAAAGAGCTCATTGTTGACTTCAGGAAAACACAGAGTGACCATTATCCACTGATCATCAATGGATCTTCCGTGGAGATCGTCAAGAGCACCAAATTCCTTGCTGTTTATCTGGCAGAGAACTTAATTTGGTCACTCAACACCAGCTCCATCACCAAGAAAGCCCAGCAGCATCCAGCCCCCCCCCCACCATCCTGACCACGTTCTACAGAGGGACCATTGAGAGCATCCTGAGCAGCTGCATTAGCGCAAACTCATTTTTAAAGCATACATTTTTATAAAATGTATTTATTTATATATATATATATATATATATATATATATATATATATATATATATATATATATATATATACAGTGAGGAAAATAAGTATTTGAACACCCTGCTATTTTGCAAGTTCTCCCACTTAGAAATCATGGAGGGGTCTGAAATTGTCATCGTAGGTGCATGTCCACTGTGAGAGACATAATCTAAAAAAAAAAATCCAGAAATTACAATATATGATTTTTAAACTATTTATTTTTATGATACAGCTGCAAATAAGTATTTGAACACCTGTCTATCAGCTAGAATTCTGACCCTCAAAGACCTGTTAGTCTGCTTTTAAAATGTCCACCTCCACTACATTTATTATCCTAAATTAGATGCACCTGTTTGAGGTCGTTAGCTGCATAAAGACACCTGTCCACCCCATACAATCAGTAAGAATCCAACTACTAACATGGCCAAGACCAAAGAGCTGTCCAAAGACACTAGAGACAAAATTGTACACCTACACAAGGCTGGAAAGGGCTACAGGGAAATTGCCAAGCAGCTTGGTGAAAAAAGGTCCACTGTTGGAGCAATCATTAGAAAATGGAAAAAGCTAAACATGACTGTCAATCTCCTCGGACTGGGGCTCCATGCAAGATCTCACCGTGGGGTCTCAATGATCCTAAGGAAGGTGAGAAATCAGCCCAGAACTACACGGGAGGAGCTGGTCAATGACCTGAGAAGAGCTGGGACCATCGTTTCCAAGGTTACTGTTGGTAATATACTAAGACGTCATGGTTTGAAATCATGCATGGCACGGAAGGTTCCACTGCTTAAACCAGCACATGTCCAGGCACGTCTTAAGTTTGCCAATGATTATTTGGATGATCCAGAGGAGTCATGGGAGAAAGTCATGTGGTCAGATGAGACCAAAATAGAACTTTTGGGTCATAATTCCACTAAACGTGTTTGGAGGAAGAAGAATGATGAACACCATCCCTACTGTGAAGCATGGGGGTGGTAGCATCATGCTTTGGGGGTGTTTTTCTGCACATGGGACAGGGCGACTGCACTGTATTAAGGAGAGGATGACCGTGGCCATGTATTGCGAGATTTTGGGGAACAACCTCTTTCCCTCAGTTAGAGCATTGAAGATGGGTCGAGGCTGGGTCTTCCAACATGACAATGACCCGAAGCACACAGCCAGGATAACCAAGGAGTGGCTCTGTAAGAAGCATATCAAGGTTCTGGCATGGCCTAGCCAGTCTCCAGACCTAAACCCAATAGAGAATCTTTGGAGGGAGCTCAAACTCCGTGTTTCTCAGCGACAGGCCAGAAACCTGACTGATCTAGAGAAGATCTGTGTGGAGAAGTGGGTCAAAATCCCTCCTGCAGTGTGTGCAAACCTGGTGAAAAACTACAGGAAACGTTTGACCTCTGTAATTGCAAACAAAGGCTACTGTACCAAATAATAACATTGACTTTCTCAGGTGTTCAAATACTTATTTGCAGCTATATCATACAAATAAAGAGTTAAAAAATCATACATTGTGATCTCTGGATTTTTTTTTTTAGATTATGTCTCTCACAGTGGACATGCACCTACGATGACAATTTCAGACCCCTCCATGATTTCTAAGTGGGAGAACTTGCAAAAGAGCAGGGTGTTCAAATACTTATTTTCCTCACTGTATATATATATATGTGTGTGTGTGTGTGTGTGTGTGTGTGTGTGTGTGTGTGTGTATATATATATATATATATATATATATATATATATATATATATATATATATATATATATATATATATGGATCAGAGATTTATATCCCTATTCCCCAGACCAAAGAATTATAAATACTTTAAAACATTTACACAAATATTTTGTCCTAATGCTCTATGTTAAATATGGTTTTACCAATAATAAACATGAATTTGCAAAAAGCATAAAGGAACGAAATGTAAAAGTTTAAAATAGTTACAAATTATTATGATTATTATCATATTTAGAGTTTTGTAGAGCTTTGCAACATCTACTTTTTATTCTAAATACCCAGTTTCTTTTGCAATCTGGCTTAGCTCATCAGCCAGATTCACTGGCATTTGTTTTCATTTACGTGATCTTTTGCAGCTATCAGTTCATCTTCTTCTTCTTCTTCTTTCGGCTGCTCCCATTAGGGGTCGCCACAGCGGATCATCCGTCTCCATACCACCCTGTCCTGTACATCTGCCTCTTTCACACCAACTACCTGCATGTCTTCCCTCAACACATCCACGAACCTCCTCCTTGGCCTTCCTCTTTTCCTCCTTCCTGGTGGCTCCATCCTTAGCATTCTTCTACCAATATAACGCATGTCCCTCCTTGGCACATGTCCAAACCATCTCAATTTCGCCTCTCTCACCTTGTCACCAAAGCGTCCTACATGGGCTGTCCCTCTAATAAACGTATTTCTAATCTTGTCCATCCTTGTCACTCCCAACGAACATCTTAACAACTTCAGCTCTGCTACCTTCAGCTCCCCCTCATGCCTTTTACTCAACGCCACTGTCTCTAAACCGTACAACATCGCAGGTCTCACCACAGTACTGTAAACTTTCCCTTTCATTCTTGGAGATACCCTACTATCACAAATCACTCCTGTCACTCTTCTCCACCCACTCCACCCTGCCTGCACTCTTTTTTTTACTTCCCTAACACCCTCTCCATTACTTTGCACTGTTGAAACCAGGTACCTGAACTCCTCCACCTTCTCCACCTCTTCTCCCTCTCTTCACCACTCCACTGCCCTCCCTCTCATTTACGCACATGTACTCTGTCTTACTCCTACTGACTTTCATTCCCCTTCTCTCCAGCACATACCTCCACCTTTCCAGGCTCTTCTCAACCTGCTCACTACTCTTACCACAAATCACAATATCATCTGCAAACATCATAGTCCAGGGAGACTCCTTTCTGACCTCATCTGTCAACCTGTCTATTACCACTGCAAACAGGAAAGGGCTCAGGGCCGATCCTTCATGCAGGCTAACCTTCACCTTGAACTAGTCTGTCGTTCCTACTGCACACTTCACTGCTGTCACACTGTCCTCATACATGTCCTGCACCACCCTTACATACTTCTCTAAAACACCTGACTTCCTCATACAATACCACAACTCCTTTCTTGGCACTTTGTTGTACGCTTTCTCTAAATCCACAAATACACAATGCAATTCTTTCTATCCTTCTCTATACTTCTCCATCAACATTCTCAAAGCAAATAAGGCATCTGTGGTGCTCTTCCTCGGCATGAAACCATACTGTTGCTCACAGATGGTCACCTCTTCTCTCAGCCTGGCTTCCACTACTCTTTCCCATAACTTCATGGTGTGACTGTTCAGCTTAATTCCCCTGTAGTTACTGCAGGTCTGCACATCTCCCTTATGCTTAAAGATCAGTACCAGCAAACTCCTTCTACATTTGTCAGGCATCCTCTCACCTTCCAAAATCTTGTTAAACAATCTGGTTAAAAGCTCCACTGCCATCTCTCCTAAACATCTCCAAGCTTCTACCGGTATGTCATCTGGTCCAACCGACTTTCCACTCTTCATCCTCTTAATCACTGCTCTTACTTCCTCCTTACTAATCCTATCCACTTCCTGCTTTACCAACTCCACATTATCCAACCGTCTCTCTCTCTGATTTTCCTCATTCATCAGCTGCTCAAAATACTCCCTCCTCACTAGTCAACACATTTCCATCTCCATTCTTTATTGCTCGAACTTGCAGCACATCCTTCCCAATTCGGTCCCTCTGCCTGGCCAATCGGTATAAATCCTTTTCTCCTTCCTTAGTGTCCAACTTCTCATACAGCTCCTCATATGCTTTTTCCTTGGCTTTCGCCACATCCCTCTTTACCTGCTGCCGCATCTCCTTGTACTCCTGCCTACTTTTCTCATCACTCTGTCGATCCCACTTCTGTTTTGCCAACACCTTACTCCTTATGCTCTTCTGCACTTCCTCATTCCACCACCATGTCTCTTTGTCTTCCTTTCTATTTCGAGATGACACACCAAGTACTTTTCTAGCTGCCTCCCTCATTATTCCTGCAGTAGTTACCCAATCATCCAGCACCTCTTCACCACCACCCAGCCCCTGTCTGACCTCTTCCCTGAACCTCACACTACAGTCTTCCTCCTTCAGTTTCCACCATCTTATTCTTCTTTCAGTCCTCACTCTCCTCCTCTTCTTCTTTGCCTCCAAAACCATCCTACAGACCACCATCCGATGCTGTCTAGCTACACTGTCCCCTGCCAACACCTTACAGTCTCCAATCTCCTTCAAGTTGCATTTCCTACATAGAACATAGTCCACCTGTGTGCACCTTCCCACACTCTTATAGGTCACCCAATGATCATCCTTCTTCTAAAATTACATATTCACCACTGCCATTTCCATCCTTTTAGCAGAATCTACCACCATCTGCCCTTCTACATTCCTCTCCTTAAAACCATACCTACCCATCACCTCCTCATAACCTCTGTTCCCTTTACCTACATGCCCATTAAAGTCTGCCCTAATCACCAATCGTTCATTCCTAGGTACACCATCTACCACTACATCTAATTCACTCCAGAATCTTTCCTTCTCCTCCATCTCACAGCCTACTTTTGGAGCATAAGCACTGATGACATTTATCATCATCCCCTCAACTTCCAGCTTCACGTTCATCACCCTATCAGAAACTCTCTTCACCTCCACTACACTCTTACTGTACTCTTCCTTTAGGATCACCCCTACACCATTTCTCTTTCCATCCACACCATGATATAACAGTTTAAACCCACCTCTAATGTTCCTGGCCTTACTCCCATTCCACTTGTTCTCCTGAACACACAACATATCTATCTTTCTCCTCTCCATCATATCAGCTATCTCTCTCCCTTCACCAGTCATAGTACCAACATTTAAAGTACCAACCTGAACTTCCACTCTCTTACACTTCTTTTCCTGCCGTTTCTGTAGATGTCTTACTCCTCTCCTTATCCTCCTTTGGCCAACAGTAGCCTAATTTCCACCGGTACCCTGTCCGCTAACGATACCTGTGATGGTTGTTGGTAACCCGGGCCTCCACTGATCCGGTATGAAATTCTTATTTGTGATCCGCATATTTGATTTGGCACATGTTTTACGCTGGCTGCCCTTCCTAATGCAACCCTCCCCATTTATCCGGGCTTGGGACCGGCGCTAAGAGTGCACTGGCTTGTGCCTCCCTAATGGCTGTGTTTGCAGTTCATCTGCACACCAAATGGCTCCCCCTAGAGCAAGTACACCAAAACCATTTAAAAGGTGAAAGAGTTTAATAGTACGTTTTTATTATTATTAATATTATTATTGTCCTCCTGAGCACATGTGATTTGGGGCCATTGCCATATAGATTAGACCATATTTGACCTGTAGGTCAGAGGGAGCCAGGACCTTTTTAAAGCCACAAAGAGCACATCAGGGCCATGAATTAAATGTTTTTATTAAATTAATAAATACTAGTATTAAAGTAAAGTTTCTATAGAACTAATATGTAATGTGAGTAGCATTATTAATGTGTGTTGTGCATCAATGTATGTTTGTCTAGTTTATGTTTGTGCTCTTGTTTAGTTGTGCTACTTGTTATTTAAATGTATGTCACTTAAAACATTGGGCACTTCACATCTCCAACCGATCTGTGAATCCCAGATGAGTGGAGGCGTTTGTAGCAGCAAATGTGGGACATATTCTGGAATGAAATGTTCCATAAGCACATATTTTTGATAGTTTAGAACATCTCCAGGTTATGTGCTATGTAACCATGGTTCGTCACGCTGCATCAACAACGCTTTGGAAATGCTTCTGCATTGTCTATGCTCTAAATCATCTAGCTTCTGAAAAGGGAAGGAAGCGCTGCAGGGATGCCGGCAGTGTGGCATGGACACGCAGCGTCTCATTCTCTCTGGTAAGCCTGGTTACATACGTTCCCCTTCAGAAAATCGACCCCGATAGCAAGGAGCTCCTGAAGGTTGTGACACGTACCGTTTAGAAGCTCAATATAGCTTGGCCGGCCAATGAGCATAAAGCCCCTCCCTCGGGCAAGCTCGATGAGCGTTTTTTGCTCCCGGCGTCACAGCTCGGGCCAGTCAGCCATTTTTCCCTGACCTGCACACCAAGGTGTCCAGGTCCTGGGCATGGCCTTTCTCATCCCGCCCAAGACTGCGGTTTATTCCAACGCCTCGGCGCTTAGAGATTATGGCTATGGTGTCATGCAACGGGTTGAAGAGACACTAGCATGCTCTCTCTCTTCCCAGGTGTGGCATCCTCCCTAAAACCCCTGACATTACACACCAAGCCCCTGTGCACTACCTCGGCGCTGGTGGGTAAGGCTTAGGCCTCAGCAGGTCAGACCACTGGATGTCTGCACACTATGTTGGTACTGCAGGCATAACAAGCCGACCTGCTGCGGGAGCTGGATCTGGGAGATACCTTGGGCAGCCAGTTTTCTGAGATCTGCCGTACAGTGGCCAAGAGTCCAAGAGACAATCAGCAGCATTCCAGCGGTATCTCCCATGCCGCTCTGATGGGGCTACTCGGCGGCCGCAGCCCCAACCCCAACCCAAGACTTCGTACCGCAAAGTGCTGAGACAGAACATTGTGACGTGCTCTCCCCTGTGTGGGATCCCGCACAGCACCCTGGGTCAAAGCCCTGTGAGGTGACAGATCTGAGAACTGTCATCTCCAAGAAGAGGGCTGCCTTTGTTAACCCTGCCACGAAATGTGCTTCAGGGCACGGCCAGCCCAAACAAGCTCCCTCCTTCGGATCCACCCGGCATCATTGCAGGAGGTCTTGTTTCTAGAGCCCTGTCTGGGCACTGCTCTGGACACACCGGAGGTCAGTCTTGAGAAACTGATACCCTTAAAGGAGAAACTGGCAGCCTGGCTGGCTTTGACAGACGTGTCCCAGTGGGTCCTGCGCACTGTAGAGCAAGGCTATACAATTTAGTTCGGGTCTCACCCGCCCCAGTTCAATGGGCTCTCTCCCACTTGGTTGAGAGACGAGCAGGCTCTGGTCCTGGAAAGAAAAGTAGACACTCTTTTGAGGAAGGAGGCCATTGAGGTGGTCCCTCCATCAGACAGAGAATCCATGTTCACAGCCAGTACTTCATAGGACAGTGGGTTGTGTCCTATCCTAGACAGCTGAACCACTCTTTGATGAGGCTTCGGTTCAAGATGCTGACCCTCAATACCAATACCTTACCTTTATTTGTCCCCCAATGGGGCAATTAGTTTTACAGCATAGGGGCACACAAACTTACAGACACAAATACACATAGTATAATAAAAATAAAATAGATATAATGCACATTCTGATCAAATAAAAAGTAATGTGTAGGCTACCTTACCCTCCTAGCATTTAAAAGAGAAACAGCAGACGGAACAAAGGAGTGTTTAAATCTGTTTGTTTTGGCAAATGGGAGTCTGAGCAATGAGCCTGATGGTAAAAACTGAAACTGTAGATATAAAGGATGAGAGAAGTCAGTCAAGATAGAGTTTGCTTTCTTAAACAGCTGTTTTTCGTAGAGATCCTGTAAAGTTTCTTGTGGAAGCCCTATAATTTTACTACTGACACTAACAACCTTGTTCAGTAAGTTCCTCTCTTTTACCCTCAAGGATTGAAACCAACAAACAAAGGAGAACGTAATAATAGACTCAATAAAAGAACGATAAAACAAAATCATCAGAGTAGAGTCAACCTGGAACTTAGATAGTTTTCTAAGACAAAAAAAACGCTGCTGGCTTTTCTTATAGATCGAGTCAGTATTTTTCTTAAATGTCAGCTTGTTATCGAGGAAAGTGCCTAAGTACTTATAAGACTCTACCGATTCGACTGTCTGACCATCAATCACTATAGTGTCAGGGGAAGGCTGAGCACGTCTAAAATCAATGCACATATCTTTTGTCTTTAAAACGTTTAATGTTAAAAAAGATTCCTGACACCATTTTAAAAAGTAATCAATCACAGGACCATGCGAAGTTTCAGTGCTATTCAACAGGCTCACTATGACTGTGTCATCCGCAAACTTCAATATATGACGGTTTTCAAAACTACTACAACAGTCATTTGTGTACAATATGTACAACAAAGGAGAAAGAACGCACCCTTGTGGTGAACCAGTAGATGTTACAGATAGATCAGAAAATTTGCCATTTACTCGGACTCTTTGCGTTCTGCCTGTAAGAAAGTCCAAGATCCAGCCAACAATACTACTTTCTAGACCAAAGTTATCCCTTAGTCTCTGAATTAGTAGATGAGGCTGAATAGTGTTGAAGGCAGATGAAAAATCAACAAACATCAATCTGACATGGTTGTTTGGACTGTCAAGGTGCTTACAGATGTAATTCAACAGAGTTATGGTGGCATCCTGAACACCTCTCTTGGTCCTGTACGCGAACTGCAGGGGATCCATTCGGTGTTCAGTAGTTTTCAGCAGTTCAGCTTTGATCAGTTTTTCCAGTGACTTCATCACCAATGAAGTCAGGGCTATGGGCCTAAAGTCATTTAATGATTTGGGATGTTTAGATTTACCAACAGGGACTATAGTAGACTGTTTCCACAGATTAGGCACCTTCTGTTGAGACAAGGATAAATTAAAAATATAATTAAAAATCGGGCCTAATTGTACAGCACAGTTGGAGAGTAATCGACTACTGATATTATCTGGACCAGCACTTGTTCTTATTTTACAGTGTTTAAAAGTTTTAACAACAGAATATTCATCAAAAAAAGGGGAAAAACATTGTTTTGATTCCAGTGATGTATTTCTCAGCGTCATTATTTCATTATTGAAAAAATGCACATCGAATCTGGAGTAAAATTTGTTTAGCTCTTGTGCCAGGACCAGATCAGAGGTGAACCCATCTAATGAGACCCTTTTCTTTACATTGTCAGTCAAACCGACCATAGACCTGATACTATCCCATGCTGAACCCATATTATTGTTGCTAAGCATGTCTTCTAATTTTCTTTTATAAGATAATTTAGCTCTCCTGATTTCCCTTTTAATTTCCTTATGAACAGACATTAGCTCAGTAGAATCTCCCTGTTTAAAAGCCTGTTTCTTTTTATTTAGTAGGACTTTAAGTTGTCTACTTGCCCAAGGTTTACTATTTGGGTAGGTTCTGACAGTCTTTACAGGAACAACAATGTCCTCACAGTAAGTTACCCATGAACTGACCACATCAGTGAGTTCGTGAATGTCTCTAGAGGATTCAGTGAACACCTCCCAGTCTGTGCTCTCCAGACAGCCCTGGAGGGTGAGGGTGGCCTCTTCCGACCACACTTTGATGTTTCTAGTTGTCACCTTCCCCCTCTGAAGACATGTCCGATAGGATGGAACCAAGTACACACAGTTATGGTCAGCTGAGCCAAGAGGGGGGAATGAAATTGATTTATATGCATTTTTGATGGACCCATAACACTTGTCCAAAATCCTGTTTTTCCTAGTGGGGCAGGAAACGTACTGATAAAAGCTCCTGAGAGATTTGTCCAATGAGCAATGATTAAAATCACCTAAAACCAGGTTAGGAGCATCAGGAGATAAAGACTGAAGTTTATGCACAGACTGAAAGATGAGCTCTGAGGCGTTTTCTTCATTCGCCTTTGGATGAACGTAAACGACAGTAACGAAAATCTGTGGAAATTCTCGTGGCAAATACATAGGACGCATGGACAAAGAAAGCAGCTCCACGTCCTTGGTGCAAAGTCTCTCTCTCACTATAACATTTTTACACCAGCGTTCATTTATGTACGCGCATACTCCACCTCCGCATGATTTCCCGGTAGTCGTGGACGTTCTGTCGGTGCGAAACGGGATCCCAAACCCGTCTATAACTAAATCACCGTCAGCGTCCCTTTCCCCGAGCCAGGTCTCTGAAAAGGCCAGAATACAGGCGTCTTTAAATGCGTGCTGATGGCGAACAAGAGCCTGGAGTTCGTCAGTTTTATTACGGAGAGAACGGGCGTTGGACAGGATAATTGAAGGCAGGGGAATACGAGACGGATGTTGCCGTCTCATACGCTCCCGCACCCCGCCTCTTCTTCCTCGCCTCCTTGGCCTCCGTTCTGGAGTTCTGAAGTGATCGCCTTTCCCGAGACCGGCTAATTCCTCCAGATCAGGTATGATCAAGTCCACTGGTGGTCCGCTGATCACAGATTTTTCAAATGTTAGCAGATAGTCTTTGGAGTATTGAATCGGCCAGAGTGATCCCAGGTGCCATACGGACGCCAAAGACAGGAACAAAGTCGGATCCATGTCGCTGAGTTTTGACGTGCCTTAACAGCCCAGAGTAGATGTTTGATATCAAAGATGTAGATATTTGATCAGTACAAAAAAAAAACAACAACAAACAAACTACAACTAAAACAAACTACTTAACCGGAACAAACAAACAAAACGAACATGCTACCCACTGCTGCCGGTCGCTGCGTACGCATGCGCCCAACACTTCAGGGCATTCGTATCCTTAATTATATTAACAATTTGTTGATATTAGCTCAATCAGAGCAATTAGTGGTCCAGCATCGAGATGCCGTTCTCGCTCATATGAAGGAGCTGGGGTTTCAGCTGAATACCGGGAAGAGTGTGCTCTCTATGGAGAACAACCTATCTCGGGGTCATTTGGGATTCGACAACTATGCGCGTGCAGCTTTCCTCTGCCCGCATTGCGTTCAGACTTACGGTGGTCAGGAAGGTCAGAGAAGTGCAGTCACTCACTGTCAAGCAGTTCCAGAGATTGCTTGGTCTCATGGCAGCAGCGTCCAGTGTCGTTCCACTTGGCTTTCTGTACATGAGACCCCTTTAATGGTGACTTAAAGACCGGGGGTTCTTTTGGAGGTGCAATCTCCTCCGCACAATCAAGGTCACACGGCGATGCCTACGTGCCTTAGATGCATGGAGAGATCCTGGGTTCCTACTCCTGTGGGCCCAGGGAAAGCTCCTCTCTTTTAGACCAGCTTATATCCTTATACCCTTTATATTCCCTTTATACAGTGGAACCCTGTTGTACGAGCATAATTCGTTCTTGAAAATTGCTCGTGTCCATTTCCTTGTATGTTCAAACTAATTTTCCCCATAGGAATGAATGTAAAAGTGATTTAATCCGTTCCGAGACCTCATCCAATCGCTTATTTCTGCACTTAAAAAGTATTTGTAGCCTATTTTTAAAAACAAATACACCACAAATTACCATAATATCAACATTATTTAACACTTACTCATGTGATAGTGGTTGACTGCAAGTGTAAGACGCGCACCACGCTTGTAACCTCCTCGGTTTCCATGGTAATTCTATTTACTTTCGTTTTCACAGCACAATCACTGATTTTCTTGGGAGACATTTTTCAAGATTTCTAGTGAAATAAAAATATAAAACTAAAAAAAGTTACTGTGGGAGAGCGTATGAATACGGGAGCCACTTTTATTTGTTTTTTTTTGTGTTGGTCTGCTTAGTGCCCCACACAGCACGTCTCTGACGCACGCGCACACACACACCACCACGCTGTCCTCCTTAATTGATTACTTGAAAAGAGAGAACAATCATTAGGTCACATTAACTTCAGGTGAGGCAATCCCCTGCCTATCTGCTCCCGGACCCGCCCTCCATTCACAAACCGCCGCTCGGCCACGCCCCCGCTGCCACAGTTACGTTTTTGCTGCACTGAACAATGAGAGCGACTGAGTGATTCGTCATCAACTAAGAGACTGATGCGACCCTCCGCCGAAAACGGGGAACCGGCAGTGTGGGTTTGCTCGTGCCTTTGAAATTTGCTCGTGAAACAGGGTAAAATTTTGCGAGCGAGGTTGCTCGTATCTCCATTTGCTCGTACTATAGGTTGCTCGTACAACAGGGTTTCACTGTATTCCATTCCTTTTTATGCTTTAATGCTGGACAGCGTTTCACTGCATGCCGTACTCTGTATGTATGTGACAGAGAAAATTTGATTTGATTTTATATCCCAGGTCACTTAAATGAAGCAAAAGACACCCTGTCGAGACAGGGGTCCAAGCCCAGGGAGTAGCGCCTCCACCCCCAGGTGGTGAAGCAGATTTGGGAGAAATTCAGCACAGCCCAGGTAGACCTGTTCGCGTCTTTATAGATGTTGCACTGTCCCCTATGGTTCTCCCTATATTCAATTCAATTAAATACATTTTTATTTGTATAGCGCTTTTAACAATGAACATTGTCTCAAAGCAGCTTTACACAGATAATGTGGTGATTAAAAGGGAATATGTTCTTTATAAGTAAGTTTGTCCCTGATGAGCAAGCCGGTGACTGTGGCAAGGAAAAACTCCCCGAGATGGCATAAGGAAGAAACCTTGAGAGGAACCAGACTCGAGAGAGAGAAGAATGTGACAGGAAGAGAAGGATATGGATTTTTAAGTGTCCTTATTGTTGTATGAAAGTTAATATCACTGTGCAGTTTGGACTAGGAAAGACTCACTATGGCAGCAAAACCACAAGGGAGAACCAGAAGATAACACAGACATGAGGGATCTCTGGGATAAGAGACAACCCACCACACCACTGGCAACGAACCTGAGTGAACGTGTGAATGTGAGGGGACGACAGCATACAAATATCCCAGTTCACCAAACACTCTTTATCCATGTTCCCTCCAGATCTGCGCCTTTACCTAAGAAAAAATCTACTGATCAAAGGCTTGACTAAATAAATGTGTTTTCAACCTCGATTTGAAAACTGAAACTGTGTCTGAGTCCCGAACACTGATTGGAAGGCTGTTCCATAACTGTGGGGCTTTATAAGAGAAAGATCTGCCCCCTGCTGTAGTCTTCGTTATTTGAGGAACCAACAAATAGCAATCCCATTGTTCTCAGGTATTAATGTTTGGCAATAGATTAAATAAAAAGGGAGAAGTGTAAACATGACTAACTATACATCATTCTAAAGTTCTAAGCCTCAAGCAACAATTTCAGATCACAGTTTTTTATCTAAATTGTGTATGTAGCACATTTTTATCAGGAACTGTTAACATTTAAAGTTAGGTAAGGCATTTCTGCTGTGAGTCCTAAAATTTGGGCTGGGTGGGGCGGGGCGGGGCGAACCAGACATAGTCTAAGATATATGTTTGTAGGAATCAAATTTTTTAAAATATAAACTCATGACACATGTGGCTTTAAACCCATTACTTTTCTGGATTGCTCCAGGACTGATTTCATGTATTTATATATAAAGAAAAAAAAAAATTAAATTCAGGAAAAAAAAAATTCATGGTACTTTATCGTTATTTAACTTTCTATAGCTTATAATCTCTTTGAACAATATCAACTGAATAATGGACAGTAAAGCTCAAAGTGTCTTCTTTTTAAAGATGTTTATATTGTGTGTGTAGCCCAATTTTATTAAGAACTGTTACCTTTTTTAATTTGGGTAGGGCATTTTCAACTGTGAGTCTGAAAGATTTCTTTGAAAAGAAGACACATTGAGCTTTACTGTCAATTATTCAAAGTTGATATTGCTCAAAAAGCAGGCAGTGATGCAGCTGCTCAAGCTGCTCTCAATGGTCCATCTGTAGAACGTTGTCAGGATGGGGGAAGGGAGATGAGCTTTCTTCAGCCTTCTCAGGAAGTAGAGACGCTGCTGGGCTTTCTTGGTGATGGAGCTGGTGTTGAGTGAACAGATGAGATGGTCCGCCAGATAAACACCAAGGAATTTGGAGCTCTTGATGATCTCCACTGAGGATCCATCAATAATCAGTGGAAATTGGTCACTCTGTGCTTTCCTGAAGTCCACAACCATTTCTTTGGTTTTGTCAACGTTCAGAGACAGGTTGTTTGGTCCACACCAGGCAGTTAACCGTTGCACCTCCTCTCTGTATGCTGACTCGTCATTCTTGCTGATTAGACCCACCACGGTCGTGTCTTTGGCAAACTTGATGATGTGGTTCGAGCTGTGCATTGCTACACAGTCGTAAGTCAGCAGAGTGAACAGCAGTGGGCTGACCACGCAGCCCTGAGGGGCCCCAGTGCTCAGAGTGGTGGTGCTGGAGATGCTGTTCCCGATCCGGATTAACTGAGGTCTCCCAGTCAGGAAGTCCAGGATCCAGTTGCAGAGGGAGTTGTTCAGGCCCAGTAGGCTCAACTTCTCGATCGGGTGCTGAGGAATGCATTGTTAGCAGTGAGGATTTTTTTTGTGCTTTTCCAAATCATGTCTGATCAATAAACTCACATGCACACTCCAGTCAATTTGTAAAAACATCCCAGCAATGGTCAAGAGAATTAGGAAGCATGTGTTTGAGATTTTTCTGTGTTTTTTTAATATATACTATGTTCTGTATAAATATGAATTTATACAGAATTATACACACATTACGCATACTGTGCAGAAAAAGTTTGAAAAAGAAAAGAACATTACAGTTTTTCACAGTTGCTTTAATGCGTTTCTCAGATCAGAAATGAAATTCTTAAAACTACTTGTTCAAACTAATCATTTTTTTAGTCACTTGTGTACATAATATTATTTGTTGTTGCTTTAATCAAAGTGCGACTGCTTTAGTACGTTCATTTAATCGATTGTATACAAGTGTCTGCTGTTTCCTACATTATCAGTTATTTATGTCATGTTGATCACAATACATTATACTAGTTTCACCTGAATAGTCTGAACCCCAAAACATCTCGGCATCAGTTCATTGCATAAGTAATTGAATGCAAAATGGTTAAACCAGTTATCATCTGTCATCTATAATTTTTATTCAACTTTTTTTTTTGTAAATATGAGTTGACTTGATGAATTGTGCTAATGAATCTTGAATTCATCAAAAAAGGAGCGTGTATGGCATCAGATCAACCAATAATCAATTGGTTTTTTAAAACAGGTCAAAGGTAAATCTTGTAAACCTTCAATTCGAGAGTGTATACAGACAGAGCAATACAAATAATTACAATTTCTGAAAATGTATCAACAACCAAGTAACAAACACAGTACAGTAAAAATGTGAATCCTGTCCGGTCTCTTGCAATCAATATAAAGCAAATATGCAATCAAATAAATACATTTGTGCTGTTGAAATTCATAGATGCCAAATTGAAAATGCACAAATTTGTATGTCTTCTATCATTGTAATACAAACCGTAGTTTAAAATCAAGAAATACTGAAACTGTGTGGTTTCGTATTGGCAACATGACTAAACATTTTGACGACCGTATTTGTAAACAATGACAAAGAGACTTTTTATTCTGATGGTAATGAGACGTTCATTGACACAAATACTTGCTTTTGAGAGATGAACCAAGGATTTTAAGAAAAGTATAGGCTTTTGCATTGATCTAAGAAATACTCCAAAGGAACTAAGAAAAACTATAAGAGCACTAAACAGAGATAATGCTTTACATTTCTAATAAACATCAGTCATGCCATGCATTTTGAGATCACACGTTGGTGTTTTTAATTGATGTTTTCCTAGGTTTTTTTCTTTCTCCCACATAAAAATGTAATTGTATATCTAGGTGGAATGGGTTCATCAGTAAATTCTAAAAATGCACGTTCGCATATGTGTACACTGTAATGTACATTATGTCAGCATACACATTATTGTATTTCTCTTTTTCCACCCACATTCCTTATGTTTTCATTCCTGAGCAAATTATACTCTTAACCAGACCCAAGTGCTTCAAGTGGAAAGAAACCCACAAAAATTCCATTTCCAAAGAAATCAGCCCTCCCTTTTGATACTTCTCCTAAATTGCCAGTATAACAACATTTGACTCTGTGCTCTATAAAATGCATTCCAGTGTTCTGTCTGACTGAGACTTTCTAGAGGACTGGAACTGCAATCATGGAGAAGGGCTCTTTTTCCAGCAGTCAGCAGGAGCTATGCACACATGTGAGTCATATAATTATTTCTAATCCAGCTGATTTCATTACTTCAACAGTGTGATTATAAAAATATTTATGTTAACAATATAGTGCAAACTGTGAAATATAACTTTTTATGTACTAGTGATTCTTTGTTTAGTTACTCAAAAAGTCTGAATAAGTTCACATGTTTCCTTACTGGTTCAAGACAACAAAAACAGTGCATACCATCTGAGACTATTTCTACACATTTGTTTGTATATATGACTGTTCACAAAAAGACAGCCTTAACAAATTTTCAATTAGTTACATTATTTAAAATGATAAAAAACAAAAACAATTGGTTAATTTTGCAATTAATTGCAAAAATACAGACAGCCTCAATGTAAAAAATCCGAAACAAGATTGAAAAAAGTAACAAAAAAAAAAAAAAAATTTTAAAAGTGAAAATGTGGTCCTATAGTATCAACATTGATAAGTGCATGATTAATATCTTTTTGGCAAGGCATACCATATGTATATATAATAAAATGTATTAAATGTACTATTTTTGGAATGTTTCCGTTTAATCTATGGAACGTAAAATTGTGAATTATTTAAAAATGTGATTTTTAAATAATTGTATGTCCCCCCACTTCTTTGAAGGTTTACATTTCTTAGTTCTTCCAACTTCTTTCTGTTCATGCTGTCTTCAGGCATCTGTATGTTTTGGATTTAGATTGTTTATTACAGCTTTGGCACATTTTAATCAGGTTTCCATGCAGAGAGACATTCATCTTCAAAGTACTGTTGGCCCCTCTGATTATTTCCCCTTCTGTTTCCTTGCCTTTCCACTAGGAATTTTACTAGGCTGTCGTATTTCAGAGAATATAAATATATGCAAAATGTTCATTTCATTGTATGTGTCATTGTGTTCATTGTATGTTATTTGCTTATAAATGGTTATTTTTTTAATGCTGGGGTTTTTTTTTTAGCTTTAGGGATAAAGAAAATATTAGAGACAGTAAATTATTGATAGAAAGTTCTTCTACTGTCATCTCTGTCTCTGCTGATGAGATAAAGTAGTGCAGCATGAATAAATACTTTCTCAACTGTACATTCATGTCTATGAGACACAGCCACTGCAAATATTGAGTTTTACACTTTTTTTCATGGAACTTAAATTAGAACAACAGCCAAATTTTAGGCATTGGACCAGGAGTAAATGTGTAAACATTATTTTATTTTAAATCATTGAATATTTATGGACAGAACAGATAATTATTATTTGATGTTAAGTATGCTCCATTGTACTATAGCTTTTATTTATTACACAGGGACATCATTGTTGTGTTCCTACACTGCCTTTTAAATATAACATTTTATTATATTTTACTTAATACAGTGGAACCCGGTTATGTCGAGGGCCTAGGGGACGGCAAAATGCATCGAGATAACCGATGATCGAGATAAACAAAAACCAATATGGCGGCAATATATTAACTGTGATTTGTTTGATGAAGGCATGCTATAAAAATGTACATACATGTTTGTTAACTGTCAGGAAACCACCTGCCATGCCCCCTTCGGCGGCTGTCAAACCTCCGTTTTCTCTGAAGCTCCCGGCTTCAATCGTGCACATTTAGCACTCATCACCAGCTCCTATTTAAACCCTTCACTTCCACATTCTCACCGTCCGTTATTGTTGGTATATGTTAGGTCAAGTCGGTCGTTGTTATCGCTCATGCGTATCCCGGTACGTGCCTTCCCACTCGGACTCCGCACTCTCTCAACGGCTGCGCTTTTCTTCCCAAAGCGCATCCCAGATTCCCCCGATCCTGCCGTTGTTAATTCTATGCTTTTGCTGCTCATCCCACATTCTCCCGTGTGCTGTTCAGTGCCGCGCTTCTACCAAGCACACCCGTGGATTATATATACAGACTGCCTCTTTTCAGTTTGGGTCTTAGTGGGCCGCGCTCCCAGAGCGCACCACCGGCATATACAATTTCAAGGCGAGTGTTTGTGTTTGGCTTTGCCCTGTGTTGCAATAAACTGTTTTGCTTTCACTTCGGCTTTCGCCTCCCGTTCATCGCATAACATTTAACAACAAAAAGCATATGTGCAACAACTAACAGCAGAGATTTACCAGTATACAATACAAACCACCGTCGATTCTCCATACAAACCTATATTATATTCTCCAACATTGCAAACACAAAGATCGCTCACAAAATCACTATAAACGTGCGGGGTGTAGTTCGTTTTTACAAAAAACTAACCAGTGTCAAAATTAAATTCTCGAGTCATTTCACTCTGACACAGCTCTGAAAAGTATCCTACACCTGTAGCATCTGTAAGGCTTGATTTTTCCGCCACTTCCACGAGTTCTTCTACGGCTACACAGCGCCGATCGAGATAACCCACGTTAAGTGGCAAATTTGCCCCCCCTTGTGCTCGAAATATTAGGGTTCGGCGACATAAAAGAATCGACATAACCGATGAGAAAATGCTAAGACAAAGCGAGAATTTGGCGGTTCCACTTCAAAAACGTCGACTTAATAGGGTTGGGCAAGTTAACCGAGGTCGAGATTAGTGGGTTCTTGTTTATTTTGTTTTACTTATTACGATTTAATTTTACTTGACTATTATAACCTTATTAGGGCTCATTATTTTATTGTTTCCATATGGTTTTATATATAACTTCTGTGTTTGTTCTTTTTTTTTTAGGTTGAGCTAGGGAAAAAGAAAAATGCTGGATACTGTAGTTACCATTGTGTTGCCCTAATTCTAGGCTTATTTTTCCTCATGCTGGCCCTTTGCGTTTTTAGCCTGAGGTACATTTGGAGTGCAAACCCTGAAAAGGTAAGATAGTCTATTTGTCTATAAATTGGGATGATAATCAGACCATGCATCTAAATGATCTTTCCTATATGCTTTCATGATAAATGTTATATAAAAATGAGTATATAAAACACAAAACGGCATGTCAGATAAATGTGTTGGTACAAAACTAGGCCATGTTCTTATTACTAGTCTTTTGGGTAAGTATGGAAAATCAGTAATTAAATAGAGGATTTTATTTTATTTTTTTTTTTTTTAAATAGGGATTTGGGAGGTGTCTCTAATTTGTGCAATATGGAGTTCAACACTGATACAAACAATGTGTGATATCACACACTCTTGCCTGAGGAGCAATCAAGTCTTTGTCATTCATGATTCAATTAAATTCAAGTCATTTTTATTTCTATAGTGCTTTTAACAATGGACATTGTCTCAAAGCAGCTTTACACAGATGTATACAGAAACATGTTTTCAGCCTTGACTTGAACAATGATGCTGGGTCTGAGTCCTGAAATCTAATTGGAATACTCTCCTATATTCCAGCATTTTCTAGTCTAGCATGGACGATATTATGCCCAGTGGTCTCAAAAACTGCAACACAATCAACACAAAAGACACAGGCCTGATCAGAGGCCAATAGCAGGTCATTTACCACTTTAACCAGCTTTAAGAAACTCATTTTATCTCCAATGATGTTATTGGCCTGTTGCCAATTAACTTAATTAGTTGCTAAATCTTCCTCTAGTTGTTTCTTTTTAGCAACACCTTCCAGGATTGTATATATTTAAAAACCTTTAATTAAATTGACTATTTTATTCTGAATTATTAGTCCTAAAATTAATTAAATCTGCACAGATGTACTGTCATTTTAATAGGTTAAATATAAAAAATAAATACAAATATAAATATATAAATATAAAATATATAAATATATAAATAATAAATAATAGGTTCCAGTTCTTACGCCAGGACTCACCACACACTTGCGGTTCGGGACACCTTTCCTTCTGGATGTTCGCAGTCCCTCCTGGTTTGAAGATGGTGGAGAGTGTTTCCAGATTCCGGGTGAGCGGGCATGCAGGTGGGGAAGGAAAGAGAAAATAAGAGAGAGCAAGAGAAAGAAACTGCCTACTGGACTTTCCTGGAGAGGCATGGCAGACCATGCAGTGCCTGTTTTTGCTGCCGGTCCCATCTCGCCACACAGGACACAGTTGGCACCGCAGCGGCTGCAGCACTCCCCGTTGATCTGGTCCCACTCCCCTTCCTGGCATAGTCTCCCTGGAGTCATACCCCTCTTCCAGCACAAGGTTTCGGCACCACTCTAACAAATTCACTGGCACCGCACTGGAAGAAAGATAGACAGGCAATAGTTCACCAAGCAGAGCTTTCTTTATTTACTTTCATTTTCACCCTGGCGCTTACCTTTCCAGTACTCACGGCAGGGCTCACCCACAAACTAGCAGTTCGGGATGTCTTTCCTTCTCAACGTTCGCCGGCAGTCTCTCCCGGATCGGCACGCGCTACTTCGGCTTCCGCCCGTCTCACTTGCGAATCGGTGCACTTTCTCTCTTAGTGCCCGGCCAAGTTTCCTCGCAGACCGCCACGCCTTTTCTCGCGTCCACTCGGGTTTACTCGCTAGCCGACACGCCTCATTCACTGGCGCCCGCCCATGCTTAATCACCTTTTGGTGACCCTTCCACTCATCTCTTTGCTTGGTGTCTCTCTCTCCCGCGAGGTTGGCATCTCTCTCCTCTTTATTGCTGTCGCCAGACCGAAACAGAGCGCACTGATTAGTCTCGTCAGCTGCAGGTGTTTCTTACCGCTTGTTCAGGCCGGCTCCGCCCTCCACTCGCGCACAGCTGGTATGCATTGTCTTTATCGGAGATGACCAACCTAGGGCTTACCATTCTAAATATTTGAAGAGGGAAAAAGAAGAAAAAAAATGCCATTTGGAAAAACAAAGACCAAACTAACTGTATTACAAATTACAGAGTAATGTTTTCTATGTGTTTATTTATAATATAAAATAACAAAAAAATTTGATTAATTATATTAACTCTAAATTTTATATAATGTTTAGTATAATGCAACATATATTTTTGACCCACAGTCCCCCATAGCAAAGGCTTTTCGTCCCTAATATAATTAATTTCATTGATTGGATAGCAGAGAGAAAATTCTTCGAACAACACTCATTAAAATGTATTCCCCCCATCAATGTACATGTTTTTCTCGAAAATTAATAAATTCCTTTAGTTGGCTTCTTCAACACCTGCTATTTCAGAGATGTGTTGTGTATAAGTAAATATGAGTATAATGACAAATAATAAAGTGGGTGTGGGTTTTTGGTTTAGATAAAGCAGGTATAGATTTGTTTGTATATTCAATAGGAATTAGATACAATTATAACATTGAAATAATCCATCATGTCTATGTGTATGTGCTGAGCACAACCATGAATTTGACATGTGTAACCTTGCAAAACATTACATGCTTATGTGAGGACACATTAAAAAAATAATAATAAATAAACTTACTTTCGGCTTCTCCCATTAGGGGTCGCCACAGCGGATCATCCGCATGTTTGATTTGGCGCATGTTTGATTTGGCAGATGTTTTTACGCTGGATGCCCTTTCTAACACAACCCTCCCCATTTATCCGGGCTTGGGACCGGCACTAAGAGTGCACTAGCTTGTGCAACCCTAGTGGCTGGGGTTGGTTCCCTGACCGGGAATCGAACCCGGGCCGCAACGGTTAGAGCGCCACATCCTAACCACTAGACCACCAGGGAACCAAAAATAAATAAATAAATAAATAAATACGTAATTTTACATATTTTTGCCTAATGTTCATTTCAAATGGAAGTGAAAGCAATGCAAAACACTTCAGTATCAATGTAATTGAGTTTATCTTTAACAAATTTGAAAAAATGTTATCTGTAAAAAGAAGGCAGATTTTACACTTTTGGTTTTGGTGCATTTGGTACCTGGGCCTTTAGTGGAGACTTACTTAATCCACCTCTTAATACCACCACTATCATGTCGCAATTATAGAAACCATCTTTAAAATACAAAAACGCAATATAACAACATGGCATTAAAGACAGAGGCATTTCACATATGGAGAATGAATACCATTTTACTAAAGCAAGCTCCAAAGCTCTACACTGCAACCGCAACTGTGCCACCTACATCATCTGGAGCACTTCAGAATCAATATTTGTCTAATAACATGACAAAACATTAAAAATGTAAATAAAATACAACCTACTCACCAGAGATGCATAGTCATAATTTGCACCGCTCCTCAGAGGCTGTAAGCCAGTGGTACCACTCGTATTCACTGGTCTGGAAGTGGCGAACACTCCCTTTCCCAGGCTACAACAGGCTAGCTAGCTTCAGGGTTGGCCGACCTCTTCTCACAATGTGTAGCTTTTCTTGAAAATTGATTTTTAAGTATGTCCGAGACCAAATCAATTTCTCTTCCTCTATAGGTATAAAAAAGTCTATCTCTGATGTATTAATGTGTGCAACATGCTACACACTTGTTTGCCAGTCGAACTTGGCTGTGACAGTTTCTCTCTGACCAAACAATCAGAGGAAGAAAAAATGCTGGGGCCAGGTAGCTGGCTATGTGAGATGAATTTGAAATCTGATTGGATAAAGAAACAGATACATTCATTATAGATTAAAAACACCAGCACTACTGACTTTGAAGGCCCTGGGCAGATTAGATTGACATGGCAGCACATAGAGGCTAAAATCTGATTAGACAAAAAAAATTGAACATACACGTACTGGAAGCAGTGCTGCCAAGAGAAACGCTACAAAATTAAGAGAATAAAATGTTGGGAATAAATTAATACAATTTTATGGAAGAAATAATAGAATTTAGGTTGTAAATGTAGGTCAGTGCTTCTGAAAGTGTTTAGGCCAGCAGAGAATGCTTTGCTGGCCCTGACCACCCGCCACTGATTTTCAGACCTTTGCATAAACAATAACAGAGCGGTAGTTTGGTGTGGTGCATTTCCCTTTGACATTATTTGCCAGAATATAAATACTAAATAAAAGCCTTTTCACTTCAATAAGCACCTAAAAATAAACTTGCTCATTTATAGTTCATAGTTTAAAAGAAACTATAATGCCCTTCTATAAATCACCCTGAAATCTGAAGTTTTTTCTAAAAATGTCTTCAGTCTTCAGATTTTATTTCTTTGTATTCTTTGGGAAACCAGACTTTTGTGGAGTCTTTAGGAAGAATAATTATCATAGTGGAGTGACTGGCCTAAATAAGCAGCTGCTTTAGGTACCCCCTTAGGGAAACACACTGACTTCACTGACACACTGAAGTCAGGGGAAACACACTGACTATAATTAAAGGATAATCTTACTTGATTTCCCACATCAGGCTCATTTATCCACTTAGTGAGTGCCTGTTTCCACTCCTCCACACAAATAAAAAGATGGAACTCACTGCTCTGACAGGAGTTCCATCGACTGAAGACCTACCTCTTCCTGAAATACCTAAATTATCACTTTCCAAGTTTGTAGAATTTGAGTTATATTTACATTAAATTTGTAATCTTGCTTACCAGTGTAGATTTATTCATTACTAGAGATTTAAAGCACTTTTGTACGTCGCTCTGGATGAGGGTGTCTGCTAAATGCTGCAAATGTAAATGTAAATGTAAATGAGTTATACTTTTAAGCCCCAACCTGTTGAGCAGCAATAGAAAAAAAAAATAAAATAGTCGAATCAATTTCTATAGCATTTTTCACAACAAACATTGTCTCAAAGCAGCTTTACAGAATTTTGAGAGTTAAGGTGAATGGTGTGCATTTATCCCTGATGAGCAAGCCTGTGGCAAGGAAAAACTCCCTTAGATGTTATGGGAAAGAAACCTTGAGAGGAACCAGACTCAAAAGGGGAACCCATCCTCATTTGGTTGACATCAAGAGTGTGATTATAAATCTTGAAACAATACAGAACATGGGAGAGTGAGAACTAACATGAGCACTGGAATGTAAGATTATGATTAATGTTCTTTCTACAGGCTTTTACAGTCATTTGTGGTTATAAAACTAGGAGCTACTGAGCAACTCATAAAATAGCTCAACATTTGCAATCATCATAGATCCAACACCAGCTTCTCCATGCCAGAGCCTTTAAACACTCAAGGAGGTCCAGTGTCCAAACTCCACATGAAGTGGGATTCCACTCCACATGGTACGTCTCTAGATGGTTCGGGATGTTTGTGGGGTCGGCATCTACACTTTTTCACACATGGGGTGTAGTTTTGGATTTTGTTTTTCATCAATAATAAAAACCTTAATTTCAAAACTGCATGTTGTGTTCACTTGTGTTATCGTTAAATCATCGGGCCGCACAGAAAGAATACATAACTTACATTATTTCTGTTTTATTTATTATCTGATTCTGAATGATGTGTTATTTTGAAACATTACAGAATCTATCCGTCACATCTGTCTATGACTCACTCTTGATGCATGTCAAGATGCTTGCCTTGGTTACATGTCTTACCTCCATCCGCTGCCGGTAACACATAATACATTAGCGCTAAATTGAAACCCCCAAGCTAGCAAAATGGAAAAAAAACAACACAGTAGATTCACATTTCTTATTATATTTTAAAAAATACCAGTTTTTCGTTTCCATTTCATTTTTGTCGTTTCGTTTTATTTTGTTATATTTATCCGCCACATCTTAAAGGCCGGTCCGTGAAAATTGTCTAACAATAAACTGATCCGAGGCGCAAAAAAGAGTTGGGGACCACTGATTTAAAGGATAGGAATCATGCTTGGGCAGTAGTGCCTGAAAAAAGAAAGTTGTCTCAAACACTGTGAGTTTTTACAAAGTGCTCCGTTCACCCAGATAAATAGGGTCCCCATTGGACCTTCAAAAATAAAACCCCTTGACAACAGGTTTGGCAGGAGTCAAACCAAATGTGGTGTTCTGTTGTTACAGCCCATTCACCCCAATCATTGTTCCTTTTCTAGTTTTGCTCTGTGTTTTACAATGGGAATCGCTAATCAATAGACTAACGTGTTGTGATGAGTCTTGATTACCTTGCACTCAGCCATGTCAACTGTCTTTCCTCTCATGGAGGAGGATAAAGAACCATGTGAGGAATTTGTACTTGGAGGACGAGGATGAGGAAGACAATTGTCCCTTCCAGGCCCAATAGTCAAGACCCCCTAGTGCAGGAGACTCACTGCCCAAGATGCAGATGGAGCAGAGAGGGACCTTTACGATGGAAAAAGGCTGCTGCCTGATCATCAGAAGCTAAATAACTACTGCCCTGCCGACCCCGCTAAAGGTCTGCTCTCGAGAAGATGAGAGAAACCAGCACCCTCAGGAAACAATGAGGCTTTTAGCATGCAAGCAAACACCGCGACTACCCTCTCAGCCAGCACAACAGAGCTTTGATGCAGCCGTGGCAGCGAGAGGGAGACCGATAGGGGCGATGATTGCCTGCTCCCAATGGACAGCAAGCTGGCCAGTGTCCCAGATCAGATGGCTCTGGACCATGGGAGAATCATTCATTTGCGGCCGCATGACGTCATGAATGCACGACCGCAGAGGAACAGAAGTATACAGGGGTCCTCTTTCTGCACGCTTTCTCAATTGTCGCGCATGCGCTGCCCAACCATGGGTGTTAAGCAGAATTTCATAGGGGGTACAGACTTTAATTTGCAATAAAACCACCCAAATTCAACGGGGTGTTACTCTCGATGGCTAAGGGGGAATTGGCTCACGTTCTGACAGACGAGATCAACTATGCCAGAGGAGGAAAAATGTCTGGGCTTTTAATTCCAGTATTTTGTGGTCCCGAAGAGAGGGAGCACATCTCTTCATCCAGCACAAGAAAATACAAATTCAAAATGTTGACACACAAAGTGCTTTGTCAATCGATCCGTCCAAATGACTGGTTTGTAATGATTTATTTGTCAGATGCGTATTTTCACATAGACGTTTACCCGTCTCACACAAAATATCTGAGATTTGCAGACCGCGGCACTACTTACCAGTTTCAAACCATTGTCTTACATAGATGATTGTCTGATATGCTCTTTAGAAAGCAAGCAATTAGAGATGCAGAGAATGTGGTAATGCATCTCTGCACCTCGGGGTTCAGAATAAACATAGAAAAGAGCCATGTGGAACCCTTGCAATGCACAGAATATCTGGAGCTCAGTATAGATTCCCTCTCCTATCGAGTCACGCTGACAGTGAGGAGAATCGGGTCTTTCAAACAGTTTCTCTTCCAGGTTCAGACGGGGACAGTAGTTCAGTCCAGGGTGTGCTTATGAATGCTGAGTTCAATGGCTCTGGTAATTTCTGTAGTACATCTGGGACTTCTCATGATGAGGGATTTTTAGGGATGGGTTTCACATCTGCGGCTGTGTATGCAATAATGTATCCGTACATCAAAATGCTGTATTGAAAAAAAAAGCCCTGCGACTCTGGGTGGGGATTCCCTTAGGGGCGGTGTCGTCAAAAGTTACTCTGACGACGGACACGTCCTTAAAGGGCCGGGGAGCAACTCTAATGGTCAGATCTGTGAACAGCGTTTGGCCTCCACAGCTGATCTAAAGGCATATAAACTACTTGGAGTTGTTGCCAATGTTTTTAGCGATAAAACATTTTCTGACCTTCATAAAAGTCCAGCATGTTTAAGTGAAAACGGTTCATGATGGTCACTTACATCAACTGGTAAGGAGGCATACGCATACGTTTTATGATGGGAGTGTGCCGAAAGAGGCTGATGTCCAGAATGATGGTCCCACTGTGGGATCTGTCTATAGTTTTAGAGGCTCATCCTTAACACCTTTTCGAGCCATTGAATGGCGTTGGGCTAAAGTTTCTCTCTCTTAAGACAGCGCAGCTTGAAACTCTGGTGACAGCTAAGTGTGTGAGTGAGCTGCAAGCCCTGTCTGTCAGTCCATCTTGTTTGCAGTTTGCCCCAGGGTTTACAAAGGTTTCCTTTCACCTAACCTGGCGTTTGTATCTAAAGTTGTGGTCTCTTCTTATAGATGTCCTACTACAGATATTTCAGCTTTCCACTCTCCTTCATTCTTTTCTCTGGAGGATGAGAGGTTGAATTCCTTATGTCCAGTGTGTGCTCCCCATACATGTCGAGACAACAGCAGGCTTCAGATGGAATGACCAGCTGTTTGTGTCTTAGGCCACTGCCCACAATGGGAAGCCGTTGTCAAGGCAGAGGCTGTTGTTGATGCTATATCTCTAGCTATATCTCTTCTGTTAACCTCATAGCAGAGGTTCTCAGACAACTGAAGGTGTAAGGGCCCACTCTACTAGAGGGCATGGCAACATCGTTGGCCTTACTTAGAGAAGCTTCTGTTCAGGATATTTGTGCAGCAGCTAGTTGGCCAGAAGGTCAGAGCCCAATCTCCCATTGTAAAACACCAAGCAAGTAGGAAAAGAACAATGGGTTACTTAACGTAATCCATAACAAAGTGAGGTGTTTTACCAACACTTCCCTCCTTGCACAGGGATGGGAAGAAATCTTGCTACAATGACGTTGTAATAGGTCGACCTGAGTCTGTCAAGACAGACATGATGTCATAGGAGCTTCTGTAGTTGGTCATGCCCAAAGCAATTACTGTTGTGAAAAACCTCAATCTGTTATCAAAGAACCCAGGATTCCGTTAAGTAACCCATTGATGTTTGATGCAAGCTGAGATGCTTTATTGATTATCACAGTGGTAAAAAGTGATTATTTCATTTATTACATCCTTCATGTTAGCTCAGACCACTTTGGCAATTTTCCTCTGACTTATTTTAGCAACTAGTCATTTTCACCAACAGAGCTGTCACTCACAATGTTTTTTGCACCATTCTGTGTAGAGACTGATGAGTATAAAAATCGGAGATCAGCAGTTTCCAACAATTTTCTTCATTCTGTTGTGTTATGCAAACATCAACTGAATCTCTTGATCATCTCTTGATGATTTGTGTTGCTGCCACATGATTGGCACTGGTAGGATAAATTAACAGATGTTTCACAACATATTAGACATATTCCTTGATGACAGAGTCAGAGCCACCAGCATTAGATAACATGATTTATTTGTATGGCAAAAGCAAAAGATAGCGACAGAAAGATGGAAGCAAAACAAAGGGAGGAAAAAATATTATTATGTATGCTTGTTTCTCACTGGTGTTTGCATGGATGTGCTGAATATTGTTCAAAAAGTGCAAGCAGGATCAAAGACAAGTAACAGCATAACTTAAATGGAGTGCCTAAGGACACAGTTCTTTTATAATCAATAATCAATGTCATTTTTTATTCAAAATGGTGTTTTTATATAAATTTAGAAAATCATCACAATCGTTAGCTATAGAACAAATTGTTGTCATAGAATAAATTCACTGCAATTTCCCGACATAAACCCTAACCCCAGTATGCAATTTAAGATGGAATTGGATCGTTAATGTTTTTAGTAGCAAAAAGACTATTCTTGTCCTCATTAGTAGCTAATGCCATTCATCTAACCAAATTATCATATGCATCTAGAAGGCTGAAAGCAGAGACCTGCTGCTCTCACAAGCTGTTTCTAAATGCCACTTAACCACTTGAGGTCCTGAGCATACATGGGAGAATTATGCACAATGGACCTGGGAACCAATGAGAACAATAGTTTCTGCCTGCAGTAGAGGTGACTTGTGGTAATTTTGTTGCCCACTCATTGTTAAAATGATATTTAGCTCAGTATTTCATGTCATATTTATTGCTTCCTTATTAGCTTCCTGAGTACTTAGGTAATGCTGAACACTTTGTGTGAACCCCACTGCCATTTCCATGGGAGAAGATTGATCTGTATTCACATTGCTAACTTATTTAGAAGAGTTAGTGATAGAATCCATTGAGTTTTGTTTACACTGGTATTAGTCACTTATACTTCACTAAGGTAGTGGAAAATGAGAGTAGGTAAAAAAATATTTAATTGCACGTCTTTCTGATAAAATTGGTGTATTCACTATTTACATTGGTTTATGATATTAGTTTCTAGTTTCTATTTCCAAGCTACTGTATATTCCTAGCAATACTAAGCAGACCATTTTCCCCCTCCTGAATGTAGCTCTATTCCCCACATAGTTAAGTGTGATTTATAACTACAGTAAGTTCTTGATGTGTGAGCAGCCATGTATGTGCTGGTAAAAATGAAATCCTGGTATATTTAAGCAAATAAAAGAAAATGCTGGTCAGCCACAACTGAAAACACGGCAAGGCATGGGTGACATTGGGAAAAGGGAGAGAAAGTAGGTCATTGCTTACCCCTGTTGATTAAAAGTTTGCATCAATGAAAGATGTATGCTTGGACCTGAGAGGTAAGTTCTCATTTGTAAAGCTTAAATATAGAGCAAAAGGATGGCACCTCTAAAATAGTTTTCACTAGGTCCGTGAAATTTATCTATACAGTTAAATGTATATTTTTATTTTTGGGGTTTAAGTTAAAAGGTAATTCAGCTCAGCTTTTGATTACACTATAATAGAGCCTAAGTGTGGGACAGAATATGTTTTACATACAAAACTATTTTGGTCATCCTGTCAAGACGTTACATATTTGCGAATAAAAAAAACAATACATTAAATAATTAAAAATTGTATACAATTTGTTTACAATGTTGGTATTGTGATTTAAATAATAGGTATGTTTTATATTTTTAACCCTCAATTTAAGTAAATTAAGAAATATTCAAATCAAATATTTGAAAGCCTTTGTCCATCAATTCAAAACCATAAGAGAAGAACCCTGAAAATATTTCTGAATCTAAACTATAACCTTACAAAGAAACAATATATATGAAATATTTTAAAAGAAGCAGAACTCACTTAGCTGATGATACTGTCAATTAACTAGTGACCATTTACTTTCATTTTTGAAGCCAATTTCTGTTTGAAAACAGCTGGATGTCTTCATTGTGTTCATCACAAGCTGCTCCACTAAATGAGCCTGGCAGCCCTGAAAGCATTTAATCCCCATTTACTTTACATATAATATACATGCAGGCTGACAGGCCTTGTCATCAATGTCCCCATCCATAACTTGTTTTATCTCTGAAGATAAAAAGAAAGCTAAATTTGTCTCTACAAGCTCAGCAGCAATGCATTTAGTAAAAAGACTACAGAAAGGCTTGCTTTCTAAGATTGAAATTTACCTCTAAATATTTTCTTAAACATTAGAAGGAAAGCAGACCAAGCAATAGATTTGGGCCCCTAGCCAAATCAGGTCTGTTCCCTGAATTGAATATGTCTTCCTCACATGAAATTCATTCAAATAGGCTTTGGTAAATCATTGGCATAAGCCCTATTTGTGTATAGCATTTGAATATAAGCAATAGTAACATTTTCTATGTTCATGTATGGTATAATGAGGTCAAAGCAAAATGCACAAAATCAAAGCATTTCTAAGTGACCTCCTAAGTGAGAACTAAGCAAATTGCAAGTACATCCAGCACTACATGTTCAGATGATTAAAAAAATAGAAACTTTGTGAAGAACACCCACCTGAGTGAATTACAGTTGCCACTGAAGGGTTCTATGCAGTAAAATCAGAGCAGCGTATCCTAGATTTAATGTGTTAATTAAGATATTTTCACACTTAAAATGTACCATATGTAACATATACAATAATACAATAAATGCATTGGTGTAAAATTAGAAGTATTAGGATCTGAAAATCATTGGTTGTCTGGGGGTAGGATATATTGAAAAATATGTGACAAGCAGCAGGGATAAAGTTTCATTCCCAAGATAACACAGTACAGATGCACACAGTAGCTCACTTTGTGGACTGGACACATTTGAATGCCATCTGCAATTTATAACTGATCTGAAAAAGTGATTTCCAAAGAGCCTTAACATTTCATAACAACTGCATAACTCAGAGATTAAATCTTCTTTTGCTTTTATTGCTTTTAGAAGAAGCCACGGTCTTCTCTTCTACTGTCACAACCACTTCACTACAATGCCTCTCTATCCAACTATTCCAAACCTGTTGATTACAAGCAGCTGCTCCGATTTACATATGCCAAAAAATACATTGCTCTGAGCTTTAACCGTAACAATACTTTGCACTTGCCTTTAGATGACTTATTTGTCTGTTACTTTGAACTTGATTGTTTCTGAGCTTTGGACTGTATATTAGGTTTGGACTTATTTTATCTGTCCTTGAATGGAAATTATAAATTACTGCTAATAGTTACATAACAACCTGCAGAGGTGGCCTTATTTTGCTTCACTTTCTGTAAGCGCCTGACAGATGAAGGTCAGGCATTTTAGAGCATATGAATTTGTCATTATACATTTTGAGCCAAAGGAGAAGCTTTTAAGTTCAGTAAGAGTAGCCACTGTTAGTTTGAATCTTATTATGATTAGATATCACTAAGCCTTGGGTTTTTTGTTTTATTTTTACATTTGACTACATCTGAACAGTAGTTCATTCATGATCTGCAGGAGTGCAGGGAGCCAGTGGTAAAGAAGAGTAGGAGATAATACGTTCTACTTTCTTAGGTTATGAGAAATGGTCTGTTGCCTTTGAATCCAGAATTTGTAACCTTTAAGAAAATAAGATAAAAAAAAAAACATAACTTTTACTAGTTGCATAACAGTATGGCCTGAAAGAGAGGATAATATATTTAATTAATTGGCAATTACTTATTTTATTAAACTTTATAAAATTAAATAAATTACTTAACACACTCAAAATAACACATCTGCACACACAGATTCACTTATAGATCAAAACATTTACTAAACATTGTTGATTATCTAAACCCAGAGATTTTGATGCATCTTACCCTATTTTTTAGACTTAATGTCATATTTGCTGTTAGAACATTAATTCACACCTTCTGTCCTAATCCAAATTAAAAGTAATGGGGTTAAAGAAGCCTTTTAATTAACTTACAAATAAACTGCTTTGTTAAATTATCTCCATTTTTATCAATTCTGTAGTTTGTTCATGCTAATTGATTATTTAAGTCAGTTAAAGGACTCTTAATGCTAAATGTTCCAGCATTATATTACATCCAACCATATAATAATTGAAATCTAAGTACCCAGACAGAGACAATGTCAATTACTCCCTCTTTTTTCTCAACCCACTATCATAGTCCTGACGGATATTGCCATTGTCACCTCAGATCCATCCAAGATGTTACAGGCTGACCCTCAGGTTCTCTATGGTTGAGGTACAAATGTTCAAGCATTGTGCAGCTTCTGAATGACAGCTGTTGTGTTGAGCTCTGACATCCTTGCATATCTCAAGGGCCTAAAGGAGAAACAGGACATCATGCTGTCATGAGCATAATATTATCTTTCCTTCACTCAATTGAGATAGTGTCTCTATGACCTTTACTGTCTTGCCAGGGAACACACTGTGTGGTAAATAAAACACATGGGGCTTTATTGCTGTCATTATTTTCTATTTGTCTGTCATATATAATTCTATTTGCCTGTCATTAATTCTCTATTCTCTTCATTTCTCTGAAAGCATATGCATGCTGTGCACACAGCATACCTAGGAGATCACACGTTCTGGAAATAAAAAGAAGAAAACAGTATATATATATATATATATATATATATATATATATATATATATATATATATATATATATATTCAGTGGGTACAGAAAGTAACCATTTGCTAAAATCATTTGTTTATTTCTTTTCCTCATTAATGTACACACTGCACCGCATATTGACAGAAAAACACAATTGTTGCAGATTTATTAAAAAAGAAAAACTGAATTATCACATGGTCCAACGTATTCAGACCCTTTGCTCAGTATTTAGTAGAAGCAGTTTTTTTGGAATCCAGGTGTGAAAAACTTGTTGCATAAAGACTTATGACCATCAGGCTGAAGTAATCCGCACAAACACACAAAGCAAAGTGTCAGAAAAAGCCGACCGACGGCACGGCGCGAAGCCGGAAAAAAACCCCGGAAGATCCAAAACTGAACCCGAAACCAAACACGAGGGACAGAAAAGTCTCAAACGTGAACGGCCGAAGGGGGCGTGGCAGGTGCCGGCCGCTTTCTCTGAAGCTCCGGCTTCAACTCCTTACCGAGAGAGCCGTGTGCGCTGCGGCGCTGCGGCCGTAAGGAGCACGGCTCTCGGTAAGGAGCGACTCGCGCACTCGGTAAGGAGTTGAAGCCGAGCGCGCGCTCCGCTCATCACATAACATTTGACAAAAAAATGCATATGTGCACTTACTAACAGCAGAGATTCACCAGTATACAATACAAACACCTGTAGTATCTGTAAGGTTTGATTTTTCCGCCACTTGCGCGAGTTCCCCTTCAGGAACTCGAGCTGCGTCGAAACGCTATGGGAACGCCCCTGCGTGACCGCGCTCTGAACCACGTGTAATCTGACCAATAGGCGTTTGGAATGTGACGTCATCAGCGGGCGACGTCGCGTAAACAGGAAGCTACAAATGGCTGCGAGATGGACCAGACGCTAGCTTTCTGCTCGCTCAGGTAAGCGCTGTTTCGCTGTGTTTTTCTGGTCGAGTGATGGCTGGCAGACAGGGTTTCCGTAAGTGCGTGCATCCGTGTCCGCGTTTTATTACCGGTAAGGATTCGCATGATCGGTGCGTTGTTTGCCTAGGAGTGGAGCATGCACAATCGGCTCTCGAGGGAGTCGATTGCTCTCATTGTAGCCGCATGGCTATGTGCACGCTTCGCTCCCGGAGAGCGCTCTTTGAGAGGAGCTCTCTCCTCGCGGCTCGGTCCCGCTCTCGCCGAGGCAAAGCGGCGCCGGCGCTCGTGGGGCTCGCAGGCCGATTTAGCGGCCGAGTTGGAGTCGGATGAGTCCGCTTCAGCTTCGTCGGCTGAATTGAGCTTCGGCTCTATTGGGGAAGCAGGCCCGATGGCTGCTTCTTCTCCCGGTACGAGCAGCGCGGCATTACATGTCTCTCTCTCCGAGGAGGGTGAGCTGATGGATGCTAGCGAGCCCGTGGAGCCCTCTCAGCCTGTGCTGTACGAGGAGCTCCTCGAGGTCGTGACACGAGCCGTTGCTAAGCTGGATCTAGCTTGGCCGGTGGAGCAGCAGAGACAGCGCGCACCCAGTAAGCTGGATGAGCGTTTTCTGCGCCCTGTGTCGCTTCCTCGGCGCCGGGGCCTGCCGTTTTTTCCTGATCTGCACGCCGAGGTGTCCAGTTCTTGGGAAACCCCATACTCAGCGCGTGCTTCGCCACACCACTCCTCGATTTATGTGGTTGGGGCTAAGGCGTGCGGCTATGGGGCGATGCCGCGTGTCGAAGAGACGCTAGCTAGCTACCTCTCCTAGCGTGGCATCGCCGCTAAAGGCTCGGTGTTCCCTACTAAACCGCCACGTGCTACATCGGCTTTAGTGGGGAAGGCTTACGCGGCAGCGGGTCAGGCTGCGGGATGTCTCCACACCATGGGTGTGTTGCAGGCATACCAGGCTGACCTGCTGCGTGACTTGGATGAGGGACTTAGCCCGGGCCACCGACATTAAGGAGTTACGCCGCTGCCGACCTAACCCTTCGGGCCACGAAGCACACGGCGCGGGCCGTTGGTCGGTCCATGGCGGCCCTGGTAGCCACAGAGCGGCATCTGTGGCTCACCCTGTCCGACCTCCCGGACAAGGATCGAGCTGTGCTCTTGAACGCACCGATGGCTCCTCCTGGTCTGTTTGGTGACGCCGTGACGGCGGTCGTGAACAGGTTTCAGGAGTCTAAGAAGCAGTCGGCGGCGTTTCAGCAGTACCTCCCTCGCCGGTCACGTGGGGCTGGTCGGCGGCAGCCCCAGCCTGGTCCTTCCGGGCACCGCGAAGCACAGAAACAGAGCGTCGCCACCCGGTCTCCGCGGGCGGGTCCTAAAGGTCCCAGGCATCGCTCTGGGCCCAAGAAGGAGCGGGCTGACCTGAGGGTCACCCTCGGCTCCAGCAAACGGGCCGTGGTGCGGAAATCCTGACGATTTTCGGTCGAGGGGGCGGAGTTCGCCTCACGCCACGGTGCCCGCCCCTCCCCGCACCACCAGGAGGCCGGGCCGTGGACTCTGCCACAGGATGTGCTTCAGAGCGGCCGCCCTCCAGCGGGTGCCTCCTCCACTTCTGCCCAAAGTCTCGCACGGATGGGGAGCCCGCCGCCTCTTCGAGGTGTCTTCAGCTGCAGGGCCCCGCCCCAGCTGCTCTGAGTGGGTCAGAGGCCAGTCCCGAGGCTGGTTCCCTGAGGAACTTTCTGGCAGCTTGGGAGGTGCTGCCAGGAGTCTCCCAGTGGGTCCTGCGGACCGTAGAAGAGGGTTACGCACTGCAGTTCGCGTCCTCTCCTCCCCGTTTCAACGGGGTATGTCCCACCCTGGTGGGTCCCGAGCAGGCTCTGGTCCTGAACAGGAAGTGCGCACGCTCCTGGGGAAAGGGGCCATCGAGGTGGTTCCCCTCGGTTCGAGAGTCAGGCTTCTACAGCCCGTGCCGTTGTTCGAAGAAGGATGGGGGTTGCGTCCCATTCTGGATCTTCGCCCTTGAACCGCTCTCTCAGGAGACTCAGGTTCAGGATGCTCACCCTCAAGGGGTCGTGACGCTTATCAGGTCCGGGGACTGGTTCATCACTGTAGATCTGAAGGACGCGTACTTTCACATCTCCATCCTTCCTGCACACAGGAGGTTCCTGAGGTTTGCTTTCGGGGCGAGTATACCAATATCGGGTCCTCCCGTTCGGTCTGGCACTCTCACCCGCACCTTCACGCCAGCGCCGATGCTGCACTGGCCCGCTGCGGCTTCAGGGCATCCGCATTGTGAATTACATCGACGATTGGTTGATCGTGGCTCCTCGAGCACCAGGCGGTTCGGCATCGAGATGTCGTCCTCTCCTGCATGAAGGTGCTTGGGTTTCGGCTAAACGCCAGGAAGAGCGTGCTTTCTCCTGCACAGAGAACCACCTTTTTGGGCGTGGTATGGGACGCGGCCAGGATGCAGGCACAGTTGTCGCCTGCTCAGGTCGAAGTCATCCTTACGGCCGTCAGGAGGGTGCGGGAAGGCCAGCCACTCACTGTACGGCAGTTCCAGAGGCTGCTGGGGCTCATGGCGGCGGCATCCAGCATAGTTCCGCTCGGGCTCCTGCACATGAGGCCCCTCCAGTGGTGGCTCCGGGCAGGGGTTCTCCCTCAAGGGAAACCCGCATCGCACTATCAAGGTCTCGCGGCGTGCCCTTCGAGCCTTGGATGTCTGGAGAGACCGGACATTCCTGTCCCGTGGCCCGGTGTTGGGGGTTCCATGTCGTCGCATGACGCCACGACGGACGCCTCACAGGGTGGGAGCGGTCATGAGTGGCCACTCCGCCCAGGGTTTGTGGAGCGCCCACGCCTCTCGTGGCACATAAATTGCCTGGAGATGATGGCGGTGTTTTTGGGGTTAAAACACTTTCTCCCGGACCTGCGAGATCGCCATGTGTTGGTCCGTACGGACAACACAGCGGTAGTCTCCTACATCAACCACCAGGGGGTCTCCGATCTCGCCTTGTACAAGCTAGCACGGGCGGTCCTCTTGTGGTCTCAGGACAGGTTCCTGTCCCTGAGAGCCATTTACATCCCGGGTCGGTTGAATGTCAGAGCAGACGCCTGTCGAGGCAGGGGCCGAGGCCTGGGAATGGCGCCCACCCCGAGGTGGTGGAGCTGGTATGGCGGAGGTTCTACAGAGCCCAAGTGGATCTTTTGCGAACCAGGAGACCTCGCACTGTCCCTCTGGTTCTCTCTCTCACCCAGCCCGTTAGGGCTGGATGCCATGGTGCAGTCGTGGCCGAGGCTACGTCTGTCGCCTTCCCGATCGCTCTGCTCCCAGGAGTTCTGGAAAGGGGGTTCGCCGGGAGGGAGTCCGTCTCCTCCTGGTGGCGCCTCGATGGCCGAGCAAGCCGTGGTTTGCGGATCTGGTGCCCCTACTCGAGGGCCCTCCGTGGGAGATTCCACCCAGGAGGGATCTTCTCTCAGGCGGGCGGGACCCTGGTTCACCCCCGCCCAGAGTTGTGGAGGCTGTGGCTGTGGCCCCTGAAGGGGCGCGGTTCGTGGCAGCCGGTCTCTCCACCGAGGTGGTAGAGACCCTTCTCCACTCCAGAGCTCCCTCCACGAGGAGGTCGTACGCCACACGCTGGCGACTGTTCACGTCTTGGTGCGAGCACCGTGGCCTGGATCCTGTTAACTGCCCGGTTGGGTCCGTTCTGGGGTTCCTACAGGAACAGTTTTCAGCGGGGTTAACCCCCTCGACCCTGAAGGTTTACGTGTCGGCCATCGCGGCATATAGCTCCCGCCTGCGGGCAGTCGCTGGGTAGACACCCACTGGTAACACGCTTCCTCCGTGGCACCCGGAGGCTGCGGCCCGGACGCCACCCAGAGTGCCTGTCTGGGATCTGGCTGTTGTGCTGGCGGCTCTTTCTGAGCCCCCCTTCGAGCCGTTGGCCGATGTGGCCCTTAGGTTTCTGTCGGTTAAGACCACCTTTCTGTTGGCGATTTCCTCCCTGAAGAGGATTGGGGATCTGCAGGCTCTGTCCATGGCCCCGTCTCGCCTGGAGTTTGCCCCTGGCATGGCCAAGGTGTTTCTCTACCCGAAACCTGGGTACGTGCCTAAGGTGCCTACGGCCCCCTCACGCCCTGTCGTGTTGCAGGCATTCTGCCCTCCTCCGTTTACTGCCCCCGACCAGGAGCGACAGCACCGACTGTGTCCGTGTGAGCACTGGATACTTACCTCCGCAGGACGAGTCCTTGGAGGAAGTCGGAGCAGCTGCTTGTCTGCTATGGCCCTAATAAGAAAGGTTACCCGGCCAATAAGCAGTCATTGAGCAGATGGGTTGTGGATGCGATTGTGTCGGCTCACGAGTCCTCTGGCCTCCCCGCACCGCTTGGGGTTCGAGCTCACTCCACCCGGAGTGTGGCGGCCTCTACGGCCTGGTCTGCTGGGGTCCCACTCCAGGACATCTGTGACGCGGCGGGTTGGTCCACCCCGCTGACCTTCATCAGGTTCTACGACCTTGACCTCAGAGCCACCCCGGGCTCCTCTGTTTTGCGTGCTGGTGCCGAGGCCCTCACTCTCTAGGCAGGGTCTGGTCAGTGTGGCGTGATTGGACACTCGTTCCCATAGCGTTTCGACGCAGCTCGAGTTCCTGAAGGGGAACGTCTCTAGGTTACGACCGTAACCCTAGTTCCCTGAGGGAACGAGATGCTGCGTCTCCGTGCCACACTTCCTGCATCCCTGCGGCGCTTACCTTCTCTCGCAGGAGCTAGCGTCTGGTCCATCTCGCAGCCATTTGTAGCTTCCTGTTTACGCGACGTCGCCCGCTGATGACGCCACGCCCAAACGCCTATTGGTCAGATTACACACGTGGTTCAGAGCGCGGTCACGCAGGGGCGTTCCTATAGCGTTTCGACGCAGCGTCTCGTTCCCTCGGGGAACTAGGGTTACGGTCGTAACCTAGAGACGTTCTTCTGCGGCTGCACAGTGCTGATCGACATAACTGACGTAAAAATTTCTTATTTTTCCCCCCTTGTGCTCGAGATATCAGGGTTCCGCGACATAAAAAAAGTCGACATAACCGATAAAAATGCGAGAAAAGCGAGAATTTGGCGGTTCCACTTCAAAAACGTCGACTTAATAGGGTTGTCGAGTTAACCGAGGGCGAGATAACCGGGTTCCACTGTACTTATAAGCACTAATGAATAAATATCTCCTATCTATTTGCCTTGAACCACTACCCTGCATGTTTTTTTTTGTCTCTCCAATATTCCTCATCTCTTTTAGAGGCAAACTCACTGAAAGCGAATTTACTGTATTTGTCCTTATTTCTTAACAAGATAAAACTACTTTAACTCACAGTCAGACTGCTATTACAAATCTGTGATGAAAGAATAATGTGGGGTCATACTGTGCACACAACTGTACCAGTGCGAAAGTAAAAAAAAAAAAAAAAAAAAAAAGAAACGAAAAATGTGATGGAGAAAGAGAGTGTGAAAGCAAAAAAGAAAAGAAAAAGATCATTTATAAGGCAGGTTTTTTTTAACCATTGTAAGATGGTTCACAACCCTCAAGCCTCAAGTACTCACTAAAAAGGCAACAATTTTGTCCAGGAAAACAATCAGTTACATTTTGTCACCAGTTACAACCCCAATTCTAAAAAGGTTGTAAAAATGTGTAACATGTAAATAAAAACAGAATGCAGTGATATTTTGCTCACAATTGAACATAGAAAACGTTTTAACTATTTCAACTGAGGAAATGTACCATTTTAAGAAACGAATAAGGAAATTCAAAATTTTATGGCCACAATGCATTTCAAAAAAAGAATAGATTTGGTGACAAAAGAGTTAATAAAAAGAAACAGTTAGATGACTAGATAATTTTGTAATTAATTAGGGTAATGTGCAAAAGGTCAGTAACATGGGAATGAAAGAGTATCTTGGAAAAGTAGAGTCTCTGAATCCAAATTTAAAATTCATTTTGGAAACCAGGGACCATCTGGCATGCTATCAGTGCTTAGTTAAAGCCAGAATCTCCAATGGTATGGCAGTGCATTAGTGCCTAAGGAATGGTCAACATGCACATCGGGAAAGGCACCATCAATGCTGAAAGGTATATAAAGATTATTAGATACAGAGAAACGTATGCTTCCATTCATATGATATCCTTTTAAGGAAAGGCCTTACACCAGTATACCGGGAAGGCCCCAGTATGCTAAACAGAATACTGCATCTATTACAACAGCATGGCTTTATAGTAAAAGAGACTGGGTGCTAAACTGGCCTGCCTGCAGTCCAGATCTTTCAACAATTGGAAACTTGGTGCATCATGAAAGAAAAATACAACAAAGAAGTGTATCAGACACAAATGGCACAACATTCCTCTCCCAAAACTCAAGCAAGTGGTCTCTTACTTTCCCAGACATGTGCAGTTTTTTTTTAAAAGAAGAAGGGATGCTATTAAAGTGGTAAATATGAACCTGTCCCACATTTTTGAGACATGTTGCAGCCATCAAGTCCCACATTGCCTTGTTTTTTCCTAAATTGTTATATTTCATTTCAGTTTAAACATTTGATTTTTTTTGTATGTTCTTATGTAAATAAAATATGGGCTTATAAGATTTACAAATAACTATATTCTGTTTTTATTTACATTTTACACATCTTCACAATTTATTTTTATTTGTACTTTTTTCACTTTATTAAAATGGATAATACCTTAAATAATACTCATCAGTTTCAATTAGCCACTGCAGTGCAGGTCACCAATTCTGTCAGCTGGACAAATTATGTCTGAAATTACAGCCGTTTCGGTTGCATATTTATGCTTTTAATCATAGCAGATATACTGTGTAATGCTGTGGGAAATAGAGTTAGTCTATACAATGTAGTGATCCAGCTTTTTGTGTATAATGAATGTACTGGTTCAGAAAACTGAGTATTTGGTTTCCACAGATCTACAATTATGAGTACAAAGCATTGCTGGATGGTGTGGAGACCGAGAGCATGATGGAGATCAATTCTGCTAAACAACTGGAAATCTTCAGAGTGGGCAATGGCAGTGAAGAGGTCATGGAGGTACATGATTTTCAAAATGTAAGTGTACCTGGCTTAATATGTAATAGTAACATGTTTGTCAAACAAAAGCCCCAAAACACAAAACCATATGGAAGACCAGATTCATCTCGGATTTTTTTCACATTAGTGGTTGAGATTTTACTCTTTCAAACCAAAAGAAATCTATCGTTATTGAGTCTCATTAAATTCAGAACCATTCAGAATATATGTGTGTAAAAACTGAAAGCACCCAGGCTGTACCCAAGGGAGATAGAAATGTGTAAAAGAGAATCAGGCATAAACTATGAAAAGCAACACTGCAATAAGATTTATTGGGACTAAATATGGAAGTCTATACAAGATCATGAAACTCCATACAAATATTATTGATTACTTCTGTTCAAATCACTGTGGCTGTTTAACAGTTCCAGGGCAGCAGACATCATAAGCCGAACCAAACACACAAATATCAAATATAATGCAGACTGACTGGAAATCTATTCACTTTCAGTAATTGTTGTGTTCTGACACATTTTCTAAATAAGTGCACGTCCAGATTGTGTTACTTATAATCATGCTTTCTCAGATTATGCCTAGGTTTGGAAATGATGTGTTTTTGCCCACATGTGAACTGTTAGTGCCATGTTACTGCTACCCTTGTTCATAGTCTTGTTACCTCGATTATTGTAATTCCCTTATTTTTGGTCTTACTCACACTTGTGTTTATACAGTATTTAGACAGACTTGTTTTTATCCTTATAATGAGTTTCTGCAAGCTCAGTGACAACAGTCTGCTCCTCGCTTTTCATCACCTGTAAAGTGGCCTGCATCACTTTTACGGTATTATCCAATTCTTTATCAGGGATGTTCTGGATATTCCAGTAATAGTTTGTCATCCTGATGTATCAGAAATAACGAAATACAAGGAGGAATTCTCCTGCTTCAGTGTGATTAATACAGCCATGTTTAACAAATATACACACAAGATAAGTGTGATCTAATCATTTAATTTTGGTCCTTATAGAAAAATTGTATGAAATATAAACCACATCCCCAACCTTACTGATCCATTTTCATGCTTGTGTTCAAAAATGAAGTTGCTTTCAAGTGTCCATAACAGCTTTTCACATTATTGTTCAGAATATCCCTTTTTAATTTTATTTGATAAGATTTCCATATACATATTTCTTGATTTTATTACATCTTGTGAAGGGACTGATGGGTATCCGTTTTGCCAAACATCAAAGATGCTATATGAGGACTCAGACCAGGGAATTGCCCAAACTGACTGAAGTGGACCTGAAGAGTGAGTTTAAGGTATGATAAAGCCTGCCAAGTTTGGATGCACTAGAACTGATGAGTTGTTCCTACTGGAAAAAAACATAGTTTTGCAATAAGAATAATAAGCAGAAGCAGATCCAATAGCAGCAAAAATGAATTTAGTCTACATCAACCCCACCCTTTTTTTCCCCTCATCTTTCCTCAAACACACCTCTACTCTTCGCCCTTCATCTTGCCTCCAGCATTTTTCAAAAAAGTATAGACTTCGGTCTCCAGTGTACATGAAACCATCAGAAAGTCCACAATCCCATAACCCCTTTGTGGCACACATCAAATGGTGTTTGCCATCAATCCTGAGCTAATATTAATTTTTAATCATCTCCACTGAAGGCTCAGCTCAAATAGCCTTAAGGAAAAAGTGAGGTCCTTCAGAAAGGTAAGCCATTAAAATGGTATTTGAAGATGTTTGCTCCGTAAATTTCACTTGACTCAGGGTTGAAGTGATTCATTTCTTTCTTGGGACTTAATGGCTGTCTGTGACGCTTAAGTTCTATCAATCAGACAGACAATTTATTGGTGGCACTGAAAATAACAGGCAATGTCATCTGTATTAGAGTTTCTTTCAGATATGGCTTTAGTCTCAACCAACCACAGGTTCATTTTGTTGGCATCTTATCAAACTCTGTGCACCTTCCTATACTGCAGTGAAGATGAGCAGATCCATTGTCATATCAAGCCTCTTTGATTCTATGAGCAGAAGGTATTACAGACAAAAATAGCATGGAATTTCTCTGGCTCATATTTTGAATTGCTAATCCCTGTTTACAAATACTAATTAAGGAAGCATGCACCATATGTCGCTGCCATTTTCTTCTTTTCACACATTGTAAAACCTAATTAGACTTCAGTTCTTATTGAGTGAGCAAGAGACAGAGAGGAAGAGACAGAGATCATGAAGGATTATAGAAATTATAGAACAGCACACAACCTTTTAAAACTAAACTAGGACACATCCACATTTATGATGGGCTAAAAATGTGAACTTTCTAATGGAATGGTAATCAAAGATAGCTTAAGTTAACATTCCTACCCTGTGTTAATCTTGCAGCAATAAAATACATTTAGCAAAAACATGAGGAATCAACTGCCAAAGTGCTACAAGGGAAAAAATAAAAACAGAGTGAGTGAGTGAGTGGGAGAAAGCAACCTAGAGTTAGTCAGAGAGAGAGAGAGAGAGAGAGAGAGAGAGAGAGAGAGAGAGAGAGAGAGAAATTGTGAAGTAGGTATGGATTAACACTAGCATTATTAGCTGCTAGTCCATAGGGCAGGCAGCTGCATTCCCGAGTCACACTGCAGCTCAGCAAAACAATACAAACTAAGAAGAGTCTGCACACTGTTGATAAGGAAATAAAGTAGTCTCCAAATACATCCAGGTGAAAATATGACTAGTTTTCTGCCAGCATTTTTACAAATTCCCAATGTTATTCAAGGAAATTTTGAAAGAAGTAATCCCATAGTTTCCCTACAGTCACTTACAGACTAAATGCAACTGATGAAATCGTAGTTCTGTTTATGGCAGAGCTGGTGCATCAGCGTCTTAGCTTTTTCCCTGCTTATTTGCTATTAATTCCATCTACATAACACAATAAACTATTTTAAATATAGGGTTTGTCTTATACAATATATCAGTGTTTGAAGTAATATGTAAAAAGATCTAATGTCTTAGAAGTTCCAAAATGTTAATTATTTTATTCTGAGCATCGATAGTAAGAGTTTATTCATTTATGATGTGGTTGGGTTAGACAATTAGAACATTTTTTTATTACTATCCTCTTTCCATTAAGGGATGATCCAAATGTAAATGTAAATAAGGCAAATATAAAATGTACCTAAATCCCAGGAGACAATCACCCCTTGAATTTATTGGTGTTATTTCTTAAATATAAAGCAAATCTCATCTTTCAGGACCAGCAGCCTATCCCTCTATTTACTTATGATGGTGGTGTGCTTCGCTTGAGCAGTTAAGAGACCCAATTAAGAGGTTTGGGGTAGAGCAAGTTTGGGGGATGTGAGTGCTCCTGTGCTACTTTAAATTTCAGCTTTAAAACAGCAGACTCTGTAGCTCTGCACAAACTGTCCTCCGAGTCATCATTAGTGTAGTGTTATGCTGGAGAGTGTGATGCTGGGAAGTAAGGAGTTAGAACAGAGGTGATAAGGGTATAAAAAAATTGTTGGAGTGAATGGTGTTTAGAATAAAGCTGAATTTTTGTGGCTTCTATACTACTATTTTGATATGAGTGTCAATTTACAACAGACATATTTGGGCACCAGAAGTGACTTCTGCTAGAGCCAATGTAGTAGAATAAACAATATGTATGTATGTGACCTAAAATAAATAATACCTCAATCATTAGCCCCAGGACTATAAATCAAGCAACTAATATACAATTAAGCATTAGATTCAGAAGGAATAACCTGGTAAAAACATTTTTCATGTAAGCCTTTTCTCTTTGTGCTTTGCAAATTAGAGGAAATTGGGGATTTTTTTGTTGTTGTTTGTAATGTATTTACATATACAGAAGAAAAAGAAAATAAATATTTTTTACAATTACATTGTATAAGGTACTTTATACATAATCCTTCGATACAATTGTGGTCAACAAAATGTGCAAAACCGTACAATGTCTCTCCTACCCACAAAATATAATTAATATCAATTAAAATAATTATTTTAGAATTATTTTAGAATATCAGGAAAGAAGATAGGGAAGTGTTTTATTTTCCAATTTTAGTTCTGAAAAAAATGTATATAGTTTTAAAGTCATATAAATAAATGGTATATTGAAGGCACTGCTGGTAATTAGTATATTTAATGTATAATAAAGTTCTTTTTATAAGTGCATCCAAGTCGGGCCTATGAAGAGAGACTGAAAATAAGTGTAATTTTTGTCCTGTCTGCAGGGTGGTGAGCCAGGAGAGGTGAATATGCAGGTGGTGGACTCTTATGTGTGGATACCTGCTAAGCAGCCTATCAATAACAGAGAATTTTTGCAAAACTCCAAGATCTGGGAAATCTGCCAAGAGCTACCCATCCACTGGATGCACCTGTCTCCTTATAGAGGTACTTTTAATGGAGGAGTTCTGGACTAGTTTCCACTCAATTGAGCTCTGTGTCATACATTCCAAACCAGTAGAAAACCTAGTTGTATAAGACCTTGTTACAAGTAAACCTAAAAAGTGAACAGACGTTTAAGGCAGATTCTCTCGTCTCTCTTTTTTCATGGTGTTTCCATGTTTCGGTTAATATATATATATATATATATATATATATATATATATATATATATATATATATATATATATATATATATATATATATATATATATTATTATTATTAATATTATTATACCTGTCTCTTTCTGTTCCAGATGCAACATTCAGTGATGTCAACAAGGTGGAAATGCAAGGCCCTGTAGAAGCACAGGCTCATGCAGTACGCCATGTCAGGGACATCATGGATGAATTGCCAGTAAACGACTATGTAAGTATGAGCTTTCAAGAGACACGTTTGAAGAGACATGCTCAAACCAATGAATTGGCTATTCCTGATTTATTTCTTCATATAAATTGGTTATTAACTGGACTTTCCTATTTCAAAAATTCTGTGTCGACCACAGGGCATCAGGTTTGCTCTCGCTCTCTCTCTCTCTCTCTCTCTCTCTCTCTCTCTTTATATATATATATATATATATATATATATACATACATACAGTATAAATATATGATTTACACTAGGCCAGTTACTTCCCATAGTGTCTAGCAGTATTATAAAATGATATTTAGCCTTCAAAGTCAGCACAGTTCCCTAAAGCCTTTGCATGAGCCTTTCTTGCCTTGCCTTTCATTTCCTATATTGCACCATGATATGTACAAAGATTGCCTTCCAAGATTACTCATTAATGCATAGATCTTAATATTTATTAAGCATCCTTTAATTAACTGGGCTAGACAAATTGAATTACATTTTTCTTCCTCAAAGGCAAAGCAGACATTCAATCATTAAATAACCCTTAGCTTTAGTCATGTTACGTATATAAATGCTTTGAAACAGCCCCCTAACTAGTCTAATGTCTGTTCTAAGAATAGAAACAAGATGGAGTGTAACAAGAAAGAACCTTGAAAACAGGCACATTTATCTTCAGAGGACCAGGAATGCTTTACCTAGTTGCCTCATCTAATTGCCAGAGCTGCAGTGTTTGGCTTAAATGAAGTTAACTCAGAGATGAAACCCCTTCCATGTTTGAAATACATCTACTTCAATCAGCTTTGTAATACATTCCAGGCAAGGCACATTCAAGACTAGGTTTATGATTGTGGACAGGATGATAACAAATTCCACTGGAGAGGATATGGCTCTATGTTAATGGTGGCTATAGTAATGTCAGTACCAATGGAAAAAAACTTCATTCTACCCTTTTTTATTATTAATATAAGCCTTTAGGTACTGTAGGCAGGATCATTTTCATGCAGTAAATCCTATAACCATCACACAAAATTTATAAATAATCATCAAAGATTCTGTGACAGATGGCTCAAGACATATGAGGCTGACCTTTCTTACTTCTGTCATGCTGATGTGTTTCATGTCAGCTCAGCCCTGGATAACTTTCACACAAGAAACTATCATCCAACAGCTTGGAAGAAATTGCATTATGGTCCTTGACCTAAATTCCCAGAATAAGTCACTGATGAGTTAGTTTGAGCCTGATCAGCCTTCAAAATTCTGAGTATATGATGGAGCTTGTTGCTGTGTCAGATGAATTCTCTTATTAATTATGGTTTGTACATCAGTGTCCAAATAACACTGTGCTAAACATTTGTCCTGGTATAAGAATGGTTAGGCTGATGGGTACGCACTGCTTTATCAAGGGGCAATTTGTAAAAGCACTAGACAGCTCAGTGTCCTTTTAGGGCATATTTTAAAAACTTACGTGCAGCAGAACTAATTGTTTCAGGCATAAATGCATGCATTATTTAGTATGCAGGAGCAACTGAGTGTCATGTATTTAACATTTTAATTAGTCTTGACATATAAAATGTAAAAAAAAAAAGGTATGTTTAAGAGATGCTTAATTTAACTGTATGCAATAATGTTGTCTGTTAATAAATGATAGCAAGATAAACCCTGACAGAATGAACTAAATAAAAATGCATTGTCTTGTTAAATGCCATTATTTTGCTTTTGTCTGGATCATATAAAATACAAAAAAATGTTGTACCTCTCTTTACCTTTACTGACAGAACATCTATATTAATGGCATTCTGGTATAATGAATTTGTTTAATTGTGACAGGTAAGTTTTTCTTTTGCATTTCACATCAGAACAGTGCCATCTATAAAGCAAAGCTTCAAGTATGTTGTGATTGATGTGTTTTCAAAATTTGGTGTGATTTATCTTTTGTTTTACAATAAATAAAAAAGCACTGTTAATTGTGTTAGATCATATTTCATTATATTTTACAGTGATATGCACTCTCAGGCTTTCTGTGTACCTGATAAAATAATCACTGTTGAATTGACAGCATTTCTGCTCATCCTGTGTAATTAATTATAGCTCTGCACTACAGAATCCAACCTTACATTATGAGTATCAGTAATTGCTTACATGGATTTAAAAGAGTAATACATCAAACTGAAAGGGGATCAGTGTGGTTTCTCATACCTTTTTTAATGGTCAAAATAATACAGTTGTCAGTCTATTTATCTGTGACACTAATCGCGAAGACTCCACTGTATAGAAAGATGAAAAGGTTGTTGTATGACTATTAAAGCAATGGTCATTTTAATTGCTTGGGTTACATAAAATGTAAATTATACTTAGATCAGCATGACAAATAGTATTATTTGCACTATATTTCCCTTGTAAGTCAGTGGTATTAACTGGTTTTGTAATAGTGTTTTTAATCAGACAAATAGCACTGCATTGTCTCAGAAGAGTCTTTGGCTGCTAGAGATTAAAATGCAGTCAGATGAAACAGAGTCGTGTAGAGGGCACTATCTGCTTGTGCAGTGCTATAGAATTAAGTGGCCCTTCTCTGACTCCATCTCAGTGTAGTTGCTGATCAAAGGGATGGCACTCAACCCTAGCATGCACTCATGATTATAGTGGAGTAGACCAAGAAGCATTAATTCTACCCAATATACCTTTTGCACAGCTTTCATTTAGCTGTTCTATGATCATCCTACTTAGGAGAGCAAAAAAATAGGTCCTTTTTTGGCAATCATATTAATTATATTTCTATATATATCCCACGTTTTGAACCCTTGGGCTTAAAAAATGAAGCAGCTTATTTATGAATTTTTCCTGGGTTTTTCCCAGTTTCACAAACTTCAAGCCAAAAAACTGAACCCCATAACATTAGACCAATGAAATTTCCGAACGGAAACGAAAAAACACACCTCACCTGTGTTCTAAACTGCACGGCATCAGGAGAAAAAACTTTTTTTTAACGCACGACGATGCCAAAAGATAAACTCCTGAGATAGTTGTGAAAGGAAGGAGGAAGACAGTGAACAATGACTTTCTTGGTAGGCTACTGTTTAGATACAAGCCGTTGTAACGCGTTGGGTCATGGGAGAGCTCGCTAACTCCAGTTGCAACAGAAATCATATAACCAAATTCATATGGAACCAAATTCCTTGTGTGTGTCAACACACTTGGCCAATAAACCTGATTCTGATTCTGATTCTGATAAGCACAGACAGGTTTCCAAAACTCGTGCTTTTTTATTATTCTTGGCAACAGCGTTACGGGTTAGTCAAAGAAACTTAGAAATGAGCATCAGAAAATAATAAGGACATAATCCTCGTCTTGAACACACGCAGTAATAGCGGAAAAATGCAATGCCAGCCTATTCCCAAAATACCTCTACGCTCCTAAAGGAAGCGCAACATATTTCACCCGTTACACCGTGTGTAATGTGTCTTTCGTTAAAGCCTGTGTAAAGTTCATTAGTGTAGTTTAAAATAAAAATATTTGTAAAAGCGGCTTATATATGGGTGCGCTTTGTAGTCCGGAAATTACGGTATATTATATATATATAATTCTATATTATCTAATAACTTTAGTAATGTGCTATCTGCATTAAATTAAGTAAATGAATTATTCTGTACCAGAATGAAAAGTAACACAGTTGCATATTCAATATGTAACAGCTGTAATCATTGCTGTTTTGAAAAAAGTGTTAGCATTTTACACTAGAGAACACAAATTTGCACCATATGTACTATGCTGGCACTGGTTGTCTGACTTGAAAGCTTTAACAATAATCAATCCACTACATGTAAGTACAGGTGCTGCAAGCCAACAAGACCAACAGGAAGCCCAGTTAGGATCTTCCCTCATTTGACAGGCCTCCTTTCAACAAAATGTGTCCATTTAATTAGATTATAACAATTCAGATGTGTTGGTGCCTTTGTTTGGTTTAAACACAGTTTTGTAGTGATGGTATTTCATTAAATTATCTAATTTGATTTAGATCAGTTGTTTCCTAATATTGATTTGAAGCTTTAATGGTTTTAAGCTAGTTTTAGGTAAGTGTGAAGAATTAATGTAATGATATTACAATCATTAATGTTTTTTTCTCATTAATCTACACCCATAAAACAGAATTATAGAAATCTAGAAAACCTGGAAGGTTAAATGTACATAAGGATTCAGACCCTATACTCAGTACTTAGTTGAAGCACCCTTTGGCAACAATTACAGCCTCAAGTCTTTTTGGGTATAATGCTTAAAGCTTTGCACACCTGGATTCGGGAATTTTTTTCAGTTCTCTCCAAAGATATTCAAAAGGGTTTAAGTCAGGTCTCTAGCTGGGCCACTCTAGGACATTCAAAGCATTTGTACTCCTGTACTGTCTTGGCTGTGTGCTTAAGGTCATGTAGGGACGGGAACGTTCGGGGGCTAGAGAGAGAGAGAGAGAGTGCAGGTGCGGGTGATTAATTGGAGGGAGAGGCTGATCGTGAGGGGTGAGAGCTTGATGGGGCATGGCTAGTGGTTCTCTGACACCATTGCAATAGTTTAAAGATTAAAAATAGTAAAAGATTATTGGCTCTGAGAGGTACACATCATTGATTCATTTTCTTGTAAGTTATTTTAAGCAGACAAATACTTTTTCCTGTAAAATTAATTGTTGGTAATTATAAACATATATGACAATTAGTATTATTATTATTGTATTTTTTTTAAGATTTACACAACACTGTACTTTTTTTAACACCTATGAAGATTCCTAGAGTTTGCAGTGTTAACCTACAACAACAACAAAGCCATGTATCTAACACTGACAGAGACTGCATCAAATTATTTGTTGTCCCTCACATGATGTTTTTAAGCCCACTCAACTAAACAGTCAAACATTTTAGCAAAATTGAGTAAATAATCTTGCTCACTTGATTTATGCAGAATACAACTCATCTGAATGTCCTCATGACATCCTGGTGGTACTGAGATTTGAACCCACAAATATCTGCTGTTTGATTCAAAGTCTTAGACACTGGGCTGCAACGCTGCAACTCTGCTGCATTGATTCAACAATTTCTACCACTGAATTAACATAAATGCTGGATTGAATCAATACAAGCAAGTTGAGTTAGTTGTGGTGGCTCAGTGGTCAAGTCACAGATAAAAAAGTAATGTGTTTAAAAGCAATACCATTGCCCTGAGACTCTAGAAAAAGTAATTACACCTGCAAAACTAGTTAACATTAATAGTCTGTGTGTTTGTTTTTGGACTCCCTTCTTACCATTTCAACACCCTTTACAGAGTGAAATTGGTCTTCAGTTGGACAGCAGCCTAGAGGAACAGGGCTACTGCTGTCAGGACTGCCGGCGAGGGTATCGCTACTGTCGCCGCTACTATGAGCCACTGGGTGGCTACTGGCCATACCCTTACTTTTACAGAGGAGGCAGGGCCATCTGTCAAATTGTCATGCCATGTAACTGGTGGATTGCACGGATGCTGGGCAGAGTGTAAGAGAGCAAGGTACCACATAAATATAGTGCTGTGTTGCTTGAAGATAAACATAGAACTCCACTGTGTGTCTATTCTATCTAATTTTCTAATCATTATTCTCAATATTTATATTCAATCTTTGCATTAAGTAATCATATTAATATTGCTAATGCATGATTTTGGTGAAATATATTGTGTTAATGCAACAACCATATAAAAATCTGTGTTCCTGTGAGGAATTTAATCTTAATGGCTCTTTATTGAGAAATCAATCATAAGTGTCAATAGGTGCATCTTCTGCATGGCTTCCACTTTGTCTTAAACGGCCCTGTTTGGTTTATCTCCTAGTCAATAGTAGATGAAAGGCATTGTATAAGCTTGCATAGACTGTATTGATTTACCTATAATTGCAGTAGATTTTATTAAACTCAATCAAGGCAAAACTTGCACAGATACTGTGGTCCTTTGCTTTTGTTACTATTTTTCTCTAGTACAAAAAACAACTGTCTCAAAAGCATCCCATTTTTAATTTTAACCAAATACCAAGAGCAAAAAAAAAAATCGTTTTGCAGAAAATCTTCTCTGTAATTATTGGAACACCAAGGCCAATTATTTTGTTCTTGCCATACAATGAAGGTATTTGGGTTTTTAGCTCAAAAGATTGATAAGTTCAGCTTTAATTTCCTCATATTTTCATCTAGATTTTTTTCAAAAATATTGAAAAATCTGACTGACGTATTTTGTTTGCCATATTCACCCCGTTAGATTAATTGCTTAAATAAATAGTTCTTAGTGTCCACTCATTTTTTCGCTCTGATGACCAACATTAGCACCACGGAACTGTCTATGGGAGAAAAGCAAGAGGTCTGCCACTCAAGATACTATGTTCTAAATGGTTTTTGCTCATTTTATATTTAGAGCAACACAGTTACATGTGCTACTAGCATTCAGTGTAGGAGCATTTACACAGTGTAGTCTGGATTAATAAACTAAACCAGGAACATGTTATAATAAGCTTTTACACACAGGGCATTCCACCCATAAGTGATCAAAATAGTGGCTTTACAAAGCCTGTCTAAATGATCACTTATCCTGTAGTACTTTGAGATTTTTTCCTATTTTATTATTCATATAAAGTCAGTGTAATTCATTATGATGTTTACTATTACTGCACTTTTGCATATGCAATATTGTTAAAATCTTTATTAAACATATGTTTAAAACACACAAAAACAGCAAGCACATGAGATGTACATCTTCTTCTTCTTCTTCTTTCGGCTGCTCCCATTAGGGGTCGCCACAGCGGATCATCCGTCTCCATACCACCCTGTCCTCTACATCTGCCTCTTTTACACCAACTACCTGCATGTCTTCCCTTACCACATCTATGAACCTCCTTCTTGGCCTTCCTCTTTTCCTCCTACCTGGTGGCTCCATCCTCAGCATTCTCCTACCAATATAATTCATGTCCCTCCTCTGCACATGTCCAAACCATCTCAATCTCGCCTCCCTCACCTTGTCACCAAAACATCCTACATCGCTGTCCCTCTAATAAACTCATTTCTAATCTTATCCATCCTCGTCACTCCCAACGAAAACCTCAACATCTTCAGCTCTGCTACCTCCAGCTCCACCTCCTGCCTTTTACTCAATGCCACTGTCTCTAAACCATACAACATCGCAGGTCTCACCACAGTCCTATAAACTTTCCCTTTCAATTTTGCAGATACCCTACTATCACAAATCACTCCTGTCACTCTTCTCCACCACTCCACCCTGCCTGCACTCTTTTCTTCACTTCTCTAACACACTCTCCATTACTTTGCACTGTTGACCCCAGGTACCTGAATTCCTCCACCTTCTGAAGCTCTTCTCCTGCAACCGCACCACTCCACTGCCCTCCCTCTCATTCACACACATGTATTCTGTCTTACTCCTACTGAGTTTCATTCCCCTTCTCTCCAGCGCATATCTCCACCTCTCCAGGCTCTTCTCAACCTGCTTCCTACTCTCACAACAAATCACAATATCATCCGCAAACATCATAGTCCAGGAGACTCCTGTCTGACCTCGTCCGTCAACCTGTCCATCACCACTGCAAACAGGAAAGGGCTCAGGGCGATCCTTGATGCAGTCCAACCTTCACCCTAAACCAGTCTGTCATACCTACTGCACACTTCACTGCCATCACACTGTCCTCATACATGTCCTGCACCACCCTCACATACTGCTCTGACACACCTGACTTCCTCATACAATACCACAACTCCTCTCTTGGCACCCTGTCGACGCCTTCTCTAAATCCACAAATACACAATGCAATTCCTTCTGTCCTTCTCTATACTTCTCCATCAACATTCTCAAAGCAAATAAGGCATCTGTGGTGCTCTTCCTCGGCATGAAACCATACTGTTGCTCACAGATGGTCACCTCTTCTCTCAGCCTGGCTTCCACTACTCTTTCCCATAACTTCATGGTGTGACTGATCAACTTAATACCCCTGTAGTTACTGCAGGTCTGCACATCTCCTTTATGCTTAAAGATCGGTACCAGCACACTCTTCTCCATTCCTCAGGCATCTTCTCACCTTCCAAAATCCTGTTAAACAATCTGGTCAAAAACTCCACTGCCATCTCTCCTAAACATCTCCACGCTTCTACCGGTATGTCATCTGGTCCAACCGACTTTCCACTCTTCATCCTCTTAATCGCTGCTCTCACTTCCTCCTTACTAATCCTATCTACATCCTGCTTCACCAACTCCACATCATCCAACCTTCTCTCTCTCTGATTTTCCTCATTCATCAGCTGCTCAAAATACTCCCTCCACCTTCTCAACACACTCTCCTCACTAGTCAACACATTTCCTCTCCATCCTTTACTGCTCTAACTTGCAGTACATCCTTTCCAGCTCGGTCCCTCTGCCTGGCCAATCGGTACAAATCCTTTTCTCCTTCCTTAGTGTCCAACCTCTCATACAGCTCCTCATATGCCTTTTCCTTGGCTTTCGCCACATCCTCTTAACCTGCTGCCGCATCTCCTTGTACTCCTGCCTACTTTTCTCATCACTCTGTCTATCCCACTTCTGTTTTGCCAACCTCTTTCTCCTTATGCTCTCCTGCACTTCCTCATTCCACCACCACGTCTCCTTGTCTTCCTTTCTATTTCCAGATGTCACACCAAGTACTTTTCTAGCTGCCTCCCTCATCACTCCTGCAGTAGTTGCCCAATCATCCAACACCTCCTTAACACCACTGAGCCTCTCTCTGACCTCTTCCCTGAACCTCACACTACACTCTTCCTCCTTCAGTTTCCACCATCTTATTCTTCTTTCAGTCCTCACTCTCCTCCTCTTCTTCTTCGCCTCCAAAACCATCCTACAGACCACCATCCTATGCTGTCTAGCTACACTGTCCCCTGCCAACACCTTACAGTCGCCAATCTCCTTCAGGTTGCATCTCCTGCATAGCACATAGTCCACCTGTGTGCACCTTCCTCCACTCTTATCGTCACCCTATGATCCTCCTTCTTCTTAAAATAAGTGTTCACCACTGCCATTTCCATCCTTTTAGCAAAATCTACCACCATCTGCCCTTCCACATTCCTCTCCTTAAAACCATACCTACCCATCACCTCCTCATCACCTCTGTTCCCTTCACCTACATGCCCATTAAAGTCCGCCCCAATCACCAACCGTTCTTTCCTAGGTACACCATCTACCACTTCATCTAATTCACTCCAGAATCTTTCCTTCTCCTCCATCTCACAGCCAACTTGTGGAGCATAGGCACTGATGACATTTATCATCATCCTTCAACTTCCACCTTCACGATCATCACCCTATCAGAAACTCTCTTCACCTCCACTACACTCTTACTGTACTCTTCCTTCAGAATCACCCCTACACCATTTCTCTTTCCATCCACACCATGATAAAACAGTTTAAATCCACCTCCAATGTTCCTGGCCTTACTCCCTTTCCACTTGGTCTCCTGAACACACAGCATATCTACCTTTCTCCTCTCCATCATATCAGCTACTCTCTCCCTTTACCCGTCATAGTACCAACATTTAAAGTACCAACCCTAACCTCCACTCTCCTACACTGCTCCTTTCCTGCCGTCTCTGTAGGCGTCTTCCTCCTCTCCTTTTCCTCCTTCGGCCAACAGTAGCCCAATTTCCACCGGTACCCTGTCGGCTAACGATACCTGTGGCGGTCGTTGTTAACCCGGGCCTCGACCGATCCGGTATGAAATTCTTATTTGTGATCCGCATATTTGATTTGGCACATGTTTTACGCTGGATGCCCTTCCTAACGCAACCCTCCCCATTTACCCGGGCTTGGGACCGGCACTAAGAATGCACTGGCTTGTGCCTCCCTAATGGCTGGGTTACATGAGATGTACATCTAAACTATACAAATAAAAAATGGATAAAATCAGGACTCACCTTAAAATTTTATTCACAAGCCTCCTTTGTCAGTGTCACTGACTTCTGTAAGATCAGGATGTTGTTGTAATGTTTCCCACTACTGCAACATTCATAGTTCAATATTTTCCGATATTAGCAACCTAAGGATGAGTGAGTGAATGAGAGTCAGGTGTGTGTGATCAGCATGATCACAGAGGCCGACAGAGGGTAAACCCGTCCCTTGGGTAGCTTGGCTCCTGGGACCAGATCGATGGCACAGTCCCAAGGCCGGTGAGGAGGCAGACGAGTCGCTGCCTTTTCACTGAACACGTCTGCGAAGGACTGGTAATCCACGGAGATCTCCATCTTGGATGGCCTTGGGGATCCCTCCACGCATGTGGCCGCCAGGGAGAGTGTCTTAGGGAGTGGATGAGGTAGGTGTTGTAGACAGTGTCCCTGGCACCACGGGCTCCACTCGAGGATGTCACAGGGGTCCCAGGAGCACCAGGTGTTTGGTCAGCCAGGGTCGGCCCAGAATAACAATCACTGTTGAGTTCTCCAGTAACAAGAACCGTATCTCCTCGCAATGGTATAGGCCGACTTGGAGGATGATTGTTGGAGCACAGTATTTTACCTAGCCCTGTCTTAGCAGTTGTCCCTGGATAGTCTGGACACAGGAGCTGTCCTGAGCAAGTTCAGGCTCCAGGGACCGACAGTCTGCCATGCGTTGAAGACGGATGCTTCATTGTATAAATGGCTCTAATCCCAACGTGTCGTTGATCCACGGTGGTGAGGGCTCCTCTGGAAGTACCGAACACCTCCGTAAAGTAATTATTGAATAGCCCGGAAAGTAGGGAAATCAGAAACGCCACCTTTGCACGCTCAGAGGGGAACTTGTGAGGTTGCATCTCACTGGTCGCATAGGTTATAATAAACAATATAGGAATATACACATTTTGCTGTTAGTAGTCAGGCTAATGTAGTATGCTTGTTATGAGTGGTGCTCTGCAAGCTAGCAGTGCTTAGTCACAGGTCTGCTGTTTGGAGAGGTAGCAAGGAAAACCACACAAGCAGTATATTTTGACAGATGTATTAAAGAACAGATTTTACTGTATCCAGCAAGTTAACAAGTGCAGCAAACTAATTACTTACCAGGAAAAAACTAAAACTTATAAAATACGGTGAAGCTTCGAATAAATGAGAGAACTAAGTATAAGGATATGATAACTTAGAAAAGAAATTAGTTTACTACTGATGACAGGTTACCTCCTGCTCAGCTCTGGCCATACGTGCATAGAATGTGCCACAGTACAAATGAGGGCTGACCTCCACAAGGCAGAAGGAAGGATATAATGGGTAGATGGCTTTGTGACTATGTATTTATGTCACTTTCTAAATTGTATGATTGCTTCATGACTTTATTGAAGGTCTTGCCATAACCCTAGTGATCAAATACAAAGATGGGTGAAATAGTACTTTGAAATAACAATTGTTCCTTTTCTAAGGCATTTTTTAATGGTAAGTCTTAATTGTCTTATTTTAACTGGTTTAATAAATTGCTCATTAAAATTTGTGTGTTCAAATAAATGTTATTCATACTTGACAAACCAATTCATAATTTCAAAATTTGCAGTATTCTGGTAATTAATGCCAATTATATGATTTTAAATGTACATTTAGATTCACAGTTGTAAGGATGGTCAGATCCCTTCATAATCTCAGACCCTTGAGAACTGCCATGCAACTTCATGAGGCCAGACTCCGAGAACTGCAATGCAACAAAACAATAAACACAGTCTACACAGTTGACTCTACATAGTTAAAAATAAGCTTACACAATGTGTGTATTTTGTGTATGTGTGTATAAATATTTAAATGTTTGATAGCTGGTACTTGCTACATTATTTCAGTCCAATATGCCTAAGGCAGTGATCATCATTACAACACCAAAATGGAAAAATAAAAGATTTATTACAAACCTGCATTTAAGTAAGTTGAAAGTGAGGAGAATGGAATTTTCTCTTTAATTGTATGAACAAAAATGTAACTATGAATACCAAACAGAGGGCAATTGAATGGCAAGATAAAAACAGTTTCTACTGCTTAATTGTACAAAGTTTGACTGCTTAATGCAAAGTTATAGAGTTCATAAAGCAAAAGTTTTTTATTCTGCAGAGGAAATTTTAAGAAGGGTGACAATAGCAGATTTTACTAAACATTTACATTTATGCCATTTGAAGTCTCTATCAATACATTCTAATAATGGATCATTTGAACACAGACTATGATTACCATAATAAAAAATATTTAAAAAAAGTTTTTTTTTATTTTTATCCATTAAATGCTCATTTAAGAAGAGGTAGATCTTTAAATGTTGTCTAAAGACTGATAGTGACTTAGGTGTTCAGACAAAAAATTTAAATTTGTCCTACCATCAGAGATGTCAATGTACACACATCCTTCACTCATGTAGAAATACAGGTAAAGACCGATAAGGAAAGATGGATAAAGAAGTAAATTAAAAAGTTTAAATATTGACCTTTTTATAAACTTATAAACTCAATTAAAGTAAAGAATTATGGGCACTCTCACTTGTACGTAAGTAAAAAGTAGCAACATTCCTGATCACCATCGCTACTGCCTCTGTCACATCCACGTTATCCTCATACTTCTTGTTGCCTTTTGCCTTGCTTGTTGTTAACTTTGTAGGTTAGCATACGTCTGTGGTGCATGATAGCCAGGAAATAATACACCAGCGGTAGGTTGAAAAAGCCACGCAACGACAAACAAATCGGTTGAAAACGGCACGCAATGAGACGAAAAAATATTGATCATGTCACCAAACAGATTAAAACTAATGAGTCTGGTTTGAAAATGTAAGAAGTAGAAAGTGCAGATATTTGTGTGAAAAAAATTAATAGGTGAAAGTAACAAGCTATTTGAAAAATAAATAGCGAAGTAAAGTACTGATACCAGAAAAATCATGGGCATCTACTATAGATTTTTGCCTGGTCCCTTGCATACAGACATTCCTTCAGATTCTTTACATCTTTTCATATCATGTACTGTAGATGATGATGATACATTCAAATTATTTGCAATTTTATGTTGAACATTTGCCTGCAATTGTTTCACAATTTGTAGTTGCATTTATTTGCAGATTGGTAAACTTTTGCCCATCTTTACTGACCTGTTGCAATTAACCTAATTAGTTACAAAAGCTGTTTCTTTTTAGTAACACTTACTTTTCCAGCCTTTTGTTGGCCCTTTCCCAACATTTTGAGACTTATTGTAGCCATCAAATTAAACCTTAATTTTTCCTCAAAATGGTAAATTTTCTCATTTGAAAAAGTTAAAATGTTTTCTGTGTTTAAATTGAATAAAATATAGGGTTTATGAGATTTGCAAATCATTGCATTCTGTTTTTCTTTTCTTTTTTGTTTTTTACCTTAATGCAGTCTATTTTTAAATGTACATTTTTAGGTTGTATTCCCTAAACACAGCCTGAAAATCACTGTTTAACATGAACTACAAGACCACAGGTTTAACATTTTGTTTTGTAGCACTCCACAGCAAATTATTTATTTTTAATGAGTCTATCCATTAAATATAACTTTATCCATTCCAAAGTTATCCCTGAGAGACCCACAGTTTTCAAGATGATGGATCAGGATCTTGTAACCAACTGTCTCAAATGCTGCACTGAGCAAAAGCAAAACCAGAATAGATATTTTATGTGCATCCTAAAAAAAAGTCAATTCACAGCACAATGAAATGCTGTCTCTGTTTTGTTGTTTGATTACTATGGAAACCTGACTGGAATTTATGAAGTAGGTTGTTATATAAGAAATATTCATGTGAATATTTTAAATGTCAACTTTCAATTTACAAATACAATTTAAAAGGAAAGGATAAGGGCTTAATAATAAGGCAGTCTTTAAAATAAAAAAAAAAGAAAGAAAAGAAAAGCAGATTGGGATACTCCAGCTGCTGGATTCATAATACAGTATAAGGTGTCAAGAAAAAGCTGAGCTCAAGGAGCATTTTAACAGACAGTATTTTAAGAGCACTCTAGACATTATAGTTGCTGTAGTTGTGGATCAAGTGGCTTTCTGGTCTATGTTCTGTGTGATGAAAAATATCTTGGAAATGAGCTGCAGATTTGGGCTCAGCTGTAAACCTCACAAATATTACAATATGTTATTATTATTATTATTATTATTAAATAATAATAATTTAAAAATTCAATATTATTACAAATGATACCAGTTGCCCGTGCTTATCGTTCATTTAAATACAGAAGATAACTGGTTGACAAAGTGAGGTATAAAAATGGAAATAATCTCTAGTCTGCCCATATTCTGATGTAACAAACACTTGGTTTTATGATTTCACCTGTACTATACATTTTGCAATGTGAAGGAGCCTCATGAGAATGCCAGCCTAGCAAGTAATGTCTCATTGTATGTCTGACATACTGCTTTGCAGTGTACTGTTTGACATAGGCGAATAGGTATCATTTTATTTAATAAACATGCTGCTTTAGTATGCCGTTTTTTTGAAAGTTTGAGAAATATGCCTGTACATTCGGATAGACATCAAACGATTCTTTAATCCCCAAATGTGAAGAAATGGGGCATAACGGCGCCTTACCACCTCGCTAGTGCACTCTGTATCCGACAGGAAGCCATTTGGGATTCTTCCTTGCCGCTGAAGGCTACACCAGGCACCCTCGTTAAAGCAAACACAACCGGCTGCGAGGTTAAAATGGTCGAAACTGTCTGCTGACATTAGCGCCCCAAACTAACTTCATTAATCTGATTATAATTTAAATATCTGGTAAATATCTCTAAATATCTTTTAAAATGCTTGCCTGGTGAAAAATAAACCATGTGTGCTATTACATGTATGCAGTGAACGGATTGTGTAAAGGCTTACATTCAAACCAGCATACGACATTACTGTACTAAACGGTATGCTCTGTGCTACTGCGTTTATAGTGCCGTAGTGAGATGAAACACTATTGCCATCAAGTGGCACACTGTGCAAACAACCACATATTTTCACATGCTGGGAAGCGTCTGTACAATATAATCAATGTCTCGGTAGCATAAGCCTTTTTATTTATTTATTTATTTATTTATTTATTTATTTATTTATTTATAGCTCATTGTGTCTTTGAGTGTCTAAAAGGCCGGTGCTGAATCCTATAATACTAATGATGTCTAAATCAAGCCTATGTTCTATATCTACTGCCCTAAACCCACCCCCCATCATCTCTCCTGTCTATTTTTCTTTCTTTCTCTCTCTCTCTCTCTCTCTCTCTCTCATTGCCCTGAGCTAATATTCCTGCAGTAGATGTCAAGGCTGGATTTATTTCTCTGACACAGCTTCAAAATTTCCTTAAAATATACTGGGATCCTTACACTGTTCATTACCATTTCTCAGCCATCACCTTTTCTTAGAGTAAATCAAATGCAAATTTAAAATAGTTGTATTCACTGATCTCTGCTTTGTTTCTGAAAAATTAAGCTTCACGTTATCATATATTGCTGACCTGTTATGGATTTATTAAATGAAATGTGTAGTTTCTAAGTAGTCTACTTTGGCTTCATTGGCACTTAAAACCAGCAAATTGATCGGATATCATTTCGTATTTAAAACGTGTGAGCAGCACTCCGTTTTGCTATTTTTATTCATCTGTGCATGGTGTTACCTCCCTCTATTGCTTTTGTTTGTGTTGGTTGTTACTGTTTTATTTAGTCTGAATATTTGTTTGTTTTGCCAGTGGAAGTGCCTTATATTCTGCAGATGTGTATGAATAGGATACTTGAGGGCAGGGAGCTACAACATGGACCATGTGCCAGATGGCTCCATTGTTGTACACACACCTGGAATTTGCCTCAGAAGGCCTGCCATTCGAGTAACAATGATGTTTCTATCACAAGCAGGAGCATCTTAAGAGCTGCAAACAAAAACAAACAGTTTAACAAAGATTTTGGGTTATGTGTAAACACAATAGGTTAACTTAGTTTAACATTTTAAGAAAACATGTTCTTAAATGTATGGCCTTTTGCTAATCACCTGCATCGGCTAATTAATAATTTTGAGTGCATTTGAGTTTTACACACCTATAGCAGAAATAAAGCCCATAAACTGTACACATGACTATCTTACACTAATGAACAAACAATTGCTCATGTTAGTTTCCTTTTTGCTTAGTAATGTTAACAGATTGCAATCTTATCTGAAGCGATCTCAACACACTTTAATTTCCTATTTGAATAGATGGGATGAAATTAACAACCTCCAACAAATCTGACTCTTAGCAAGATGTTTGTAAACACTCAGGGCAGGTCTGACCTCACAGAAAGGATTTGTGCAAATTCACATTATTAGATAAAACATGTAAGGACACACACAGAGGAACAACCTGTTTCTAATGCATGCAGTAATGAGCATATCCCTCCTGCAGGGTCTGCAGTCGCCTGTGCAGCTGATCCTGACAGCTAAGGATTTAATTGCTGTAGCATAAGTGAATAGAAGTTCAGAGGTTTTTCATTGAAGCAAAAAAAACATTTTTTATTGCATCTCTTTCATATTGTAAAAGAAAAATCTAAATTGCCTTGAACATATGGAAAACAGGACAGCCCCAAAAGCAGATATTATGACATAGGCAGTGGTATAATCACCTCAAAGAGCTGGCATACATTTACCCCTAGCTAGTTCAGGCAGTTGTTTCTATAGTGTACAGTGTATTAGGGATGTAGATTTCTGTCACATGAATATCAAGATATTTATTTCAGCAGCATATCATTTGCTGGCTTGATTGTCAAAGCAATGTTTCTTTTTCTATGCCCAACATAGCTACTGCACTTAAAACTCTTCAGTCCTGGCTGCACCACCACTAGTATTTTAGAACAAATTGAGTCGAGGATCAATATAGCAACAACATGCACACTATCTTCTGGGGAAAATGCATCTATCAAAAGCACCTGTCTCAGAGATTATATATGGCATACTTAGAAAGTATGCCATACATCAAAAACTCAGGTGTGAGAAGGCTACAAATAAATATAATTTATATTATGAATTAATATGAATATGAAATGAATTTATATAACTAGGCACAGAACTAGGTCTAGACCCCAATAAAATAATTACATAAAATATTTGATTGAAGAGAAGAAAATGAAGAGAATGCCTGAGCCCCATTATACCTGGCCATTTTAATGCACTGTGTTTCTGGACTGTGTCCAGAAATTCTAATTTGATGCAAATATTTTGCAAATTCTTTTTTTTAACCCGAAAGCATCTGCATGTTTTGTATATGACCTATCAATGGTCATAAGTATAGTATAGACACCTGGTATGTGCTTTTTGAGCGTTGCTTTCCACATTTAGTCCCAATTTGCTCCTATTATTCAAACCACTCTTCTAATAAAAATGTTCCACTAGATTTTGAAATGTGTTCTTGTTGTGATTTTATGCTCATTTAAATACAAGGGTGTTAGTAAAGTCGGGTACTGATGTAGGTGAGGAGGCCTGGGGTGCAATCAGCATTTCAATTCATCCCAAGGGTGTTCACTAGGGTTGAGGTCAGAGCTCTATAGCAGATCTTCCACTCCAACCCATGCAAAGCATATCTTCTTTAAGTTTGCTTTGTGCACAGGGGCTTTGCCCTGCTGGAACAGGTTTGGGTCTTCTTGTTCAAGGGAAAATGTCATGCTACTGCATCCAAAAATACTACAATTGTGTGCCTTTAGCTTTGCAATAACAGTTTGGGAAAGAACCACATATGGCTGGAAAAGTCAGGTGTCCCAATACGTGTGTGTGTGTGTGTGTGTGTGTGTGTATAATTTTATTTATATATATATATATATATATATATATATATATATATATATATATATATATATATATATATATATATATAAAATTATACACACACACATATATAGAAAATTATACACACACACACACACACACACACACACACACAAACGTATTGGGTTAAAATATCTCAGACCTCACATTACATTTTATCATTTCCATATCCATAATATTGATCTAATATAATCCTGATATTCAATGCACGTGAAATGACAAGGTATAAAAAAGGCCCATTTTGGTTTGTCTACTTTTAAGAGTAAAAGTATGTCAGCTTAAGATTAGAAACATAAACAAATAAGCTCTGTACAATTTTAAGGCTTTAAAAACATCACAGTAGATAACAAGGCAGAGGTCAATCTCATAAAGCTCTATATATGTAAAAATTTTACTTATTATATTGAAAATACATAAAATATATAAGGGGTGCCAAGTAAATTGAAATATACAACTTGCAATAAAACTAACATGTAGACTGAAATAACTTTATATATACTGCATGTTCCCAATATTAATTACAATAAAAAATTAAACCATTTATACATAATTTAGAAATTCACAAAATAAATAAATGTGTGGCCATTAACCAAATCTCAGTGGTATATCATATATTTATATACTGTATATTTTGTCTTACATGGCATTTGATTTATATAAACATTGATTAAGGAGTAATGGAGAAATACTCTGCTTCTAAAGCAGACAATTGGGGAATTTGTCATTGTATTTACTGTATTCAGTACATGTATAAAGGCATGTCTAAATAAACTGTCTTTTATGACAGAGAATGCCCATTTCCATAGTAACAAAACAAATCCTTGAAGAAACTTTGTTTTACAATATGAAAATAACCAGGTTTCAGCAATGTGTTGGTGTAGGCAAAGTCTGTTAGTTCCCAACATCTTTTATCTGCATATTCTTGCATCTAATCTAAGATATAAAAAATAATTTGAACCATTTGTGCCAGTAACGGAAGGCACTTTTTCAGTCTGGGCAACAAAAAACCTCAAGCAAACACTTCACCCTGCTTAAGTGAAAATATCCTCGAACCTACTATTTATTGGGTTTGTTTCATTCCATAGCAGCTGTCTGTCAACACTTAAATGTGCTATTTGGCTCCATTTTTTGGGGGAGTATAAAAAATTGCAGGTCCATTGAGATTTCATAAAAAAAAAAAAAAAAAAAAAAACTGGCAAAAGGCAGAACAATTCCTGGTCCAAGAAATGGCTGAATTCTGATTACAGGATAGCAAAATGGATTGAAGGTGATGCCACAGGGCTATCCAGCAGAGGTTTATATAACTATCCCTTAATATTCAAATTTAGGCACGATGTCACAATATTGTGAGTAAACAACAGTCCTTTGGTGACTTTCACTGGATTATTTAAGCACAGTTTGTGGTCTCCTGACCTTGGTATATTTTTAGGTTTCAGAGAGCTCCGATTTCACCTGAATGAACTGGGAAGTTGGTATTTGTACAGGAACAGGCACTTGCGGGCATCCTAGCAACTCTTTGGCTCCAGCAATTTCGCTCTTCACCTCCAGCTCTTCTACTGGGGTTAGACCCTCACTGGGGCTGCTTGCCAGCTCTGCCCCTGCCTTAGAGTGTCCATTAGAAAACTGGCACATTCCTTGGCCAGCAACACCAACAATTACAGTCCTATGGCCAAGCTCAGATAACCCTCCATCTGTCTCCTCCTTACATAGTGCATTGCCATTGACCAGTGACTGCAGGAACTGTGGCTCCAGGATCTCCTCTTTTACCTGCAGCTTCTGAAGCTCTCCAGGCTTTAGCACGGTAGCAATTACAGTACCAGGCTGCTGTGCTACCACAGGCTGCCCATTGGCATTAAGAGTAACCACACGGGTCAGACCATTCAGAGTGTCGCCATTGGCCAGTACAGAGGATAAGGGTACCGTCTGCAGTGTAACTGATGCTCCTCCTTGCGATCCAGATGTAAGGACCATGGGAACAGTGGCAGGCATGTTAATAGTTCTGAAAAAAGACAGAGAAAGTCAGCAAGAACTAAATCATGAGAGATGCAGAGTACAGTGCCCAAAAATCTATTTTGCCATGTTCAATTCATTTTGTATACTATAGTGTAGGAGACATTTTCACAAAGCAGCTTTACATAAATCTGGATGTTAATAGATAGTATAAACAGTATATAGCCTTATTCACAAAAGCAAAGAGTACTATATTTTGAAAGATGTAGAGTATTCATAATGATAATATTATGAATTGAAGTACTAAGTATTGGCAATTTATTAAATTTAATTATCAATTTAAGCAGGAATGGGAGTCTTATGCCCTGCCAGCAGCCACCAGGTCATCTCAGTTTACCACTTACTATTTAGACAATTCTATTCACCATTTAGCAGTGTAGGATTTATAGAGCATATTGCATGCAGGTATATAGATAGGAAAATATTTAGAATAGAAACAAAGCTTTTTTGTGTACATCTGTTTACCTCACCTCATTGTGTGTGCAGGAGCAGGGACAGCAGCTCCCTGGTTTGGCTGCAGCACATGTACAGTCTGCATCAGCTGCTCACTTTGTTTGCATTTGGCATTCTGGTAGAGCACACTGGCACCTGGTTCCTTCTTTAATGCCCTGTTATGTGTGTGGCCTGACCCTTTGCCCTGGGTACGTGATGCTCCACGGTTAATGACACGACTGTGACAGTTGGAGCGCTGGCTGCCAAACCCAGTGCCTGAGTCTTCACACTGCCCATCATCTTCATCAATGACTACTAGATCGGTGGGCATCTCCTTAAACTGGTACACAAGCCTCTGACCTTCAACTTTGGCCAGAATGCCCCTCTGGTAATAATACCTAAGAAAAAAAAAAAAAAAAAAGTGTCAGAAAACAGGACTTTTTTTTCATATTTGCTTTTAATTGGGTTGCTCCAGCAGTTACCTGAGAGCCCTTCCCATAGTCTCATAGTTCATATCCGGCTTGTTCTTGTGCTTTCCCCACAGCTTGGACACAGCCTTGGAATCCACTAACTTAAAGATACCCTTCTCTCGCTGTGTCCACTTGATATATTTGGGACAGGTGTTTTTATCTTGCAGCAAAGCCAGCAAAAACTCCCACAGGTAAATTGTGTTACCTATCAGGTGAAATAGGAAAAGAAAAAAGGAAAATTTTAACTTATCTACAATTCCATATTTCTCTTTACACCCCTCAAGATATATTTAAGAAATGGACCAGAGGTACAATTTTAGTATTTATGCTCTTAACCATAATAAATCATTTGTATGCCAGCACTGCACCAGGCCTAGAATTAATTTGAAGGGCCAGGCAGGACATTATTCTTGTTTGTCATGTGCTTTGGCCAGAGTTGGTTAAAAAAGAGCAACCCAGAAGCATAGTCTAAGCATAGTGTCAGAATGATGTATTTGCATGTGGATTACCTCCTCACTGTCCATGAGGGGCTCTAACAGAGTAACATCATCATGCACTCTGGCCCACTACAACTTTTTCACTCACAAACACGGCACTCACCTCAACAGTTAAGCAGCCATGAAGCTAAGCAGACAAGGCATAATAACTTTAGCACATGTAAATCTTGCTTTTGGCAGGACATACCTTTTCCTTCTTTACTCTTTTTCTTTAGAGGAAGTGTAGGATTGGTGATAGGGGAACAAGGTCGCACTACCCTAGGTTTGCGCACTGCAAAAAAAAACATTAATAAATGATAATAAAACGTTTCTACTTATTTTCAAAATTATATAGAATAAGAATTTTATATAGAATCTCTTAATTCTATATAAAACTGCCTTTGCCACATTAATACTTTAGCAGCGATTCACTACACTACAATATGTAGCCAAATTTGATCAGGTTTTAACCAAGTGATGCTGTTTACTTTGTATTTGAGATGGCATATTCATCTGGTTATTTGTTCATTTACGGAAAATACAAATGCTAGGGTGGATTTACAACACTACCTAATGGAAAATATGTATTATTGTAGTACCTTTATTTTTCCTAGGTGGTTTGGATGGACTCTTCTGTGGAATCTCATCCATAGAGGATGTTTCTTCATCCAGAGAGACATCCATGCAGTCAGCAGAAAGTTGCTCTGGCCGCAAAGATATGTAGGTCAGGTCTGGTTCCAGCAGAGCTCCATATGTGTGAACTACACATTGTCAAGGTAGATATAACGGATAAGCCAGTGTGTTATCAAAAACTAAGGATTCAAAAATGAGAAAAAATTACAATATCTCACAAAAGTTTGTATAACCCTCACATTTCAGAAACTATTTTAGATCTTCTTAAGGGACAACACTATAGAAAAAAAAACTTGGGATATATCAATCAAAGAAGTTGAGTCCTCCTGGTGTGCATCAGGTGCAGAAGCTTGCTTAAAAAAAACAGACATATGAGAAACATCCTCTATCTATATGAGTGCTGCCTGCATTGCTTTAGAGGTTTCAGAAGTGGAAAGTCCACTTTTCAGTGCTCAAACCATAAGCTGCACAATGCAACAAGTCGGTTTGCATGGTCATCGTCCCAAAAGGAAGACTCCTCTGAAACTGTCTCCACAAGCAGTTTGTTGAAGACAACCCATCTAGGAGCAGGAATTACTGGAACCATGCCCTGTGATCTGATGAGACTAAGATAAACTTGTTTGGTACAGCTGGGGTCCTGCATGTGTGCTGATGCCCTGGTGAGGAGTACCAAGAAAATTGTGTCTTTCCTACAGTCAATCATGGTGAAGGTGGTGGTAGCATCATGGTCTGGGGCTGCATGAGTGCTGCTGGTATTGGGAGCTGCCATTAAAATTGAGGTAAACATGGATTTCAACATGACATTCTGAAGCAGAACATGAATCCCTTCCTTCAGAAACTGGGCCAAACGACAGTTTTCCAACATAATAATGACCCAAAACACACCTCCAAGGTGACAACTGCCTTGCTGAGGAAGGTGAAGGTGATGGAGTAGCCAAGTATGTCTTCAGACCTGAACCCTATTGAGCACCTGTGCAGCATCCCCAAGCAGAACGTAGAGAAGCACTATTTGTCTAACATGCAGCAGATCTGTGATGTCATGATGGAGGAGTGAGAAAGGATCCCAGCAACAACCTGTGCAGCTCTGGTGAATTCCAGGCCCACGGGAGGATAAAGGCAGTTCTACATAACAATGGTGCTCACACAAAATACTGACAAAGTTATTTTCAGAGGACAGTAAATCTGTACTGCTATACAAGATGCACATTGACTAGAATAAATCCAAATTTCATTTAAATTGCAATAGAATGAATGTCCCTTGAGAACATAAATAATAAAATTGTTGCTGAAATGTGAGGGTTGTACCCACTTTTGTGAGAAACTGTACATAGTAAATACATTTAGTTAAAAAATGTAAACAAATGCATTATGCTGAATTCATACATTCTCACTTAAGAAACACAAAAAAAGTCCTATGGAAAAATCAGACATGCCTAGACCAAAATAAAACATGTCATGACATACTCATGCGTTTCTCATCCAGGATGTTGTTGGGGGACTCCATATTCAGCAATGCCTCAGCTGCCTCAATGGTCTCTACATTGTCTTCTCCTCCAGAGACTGGAGTCTCTAGAGCCAAAGAAATGGGAGTTTACATTAGAGCTAAATATGTAATATGAAAAATAAAAATATAATAAAAAAAATATAAAAATTTTCGATAATCCAATAAAGACATTTAAAGCACTTTTTTCCCCTCCGCTATAGTATTGTTCGTTTTCATTAAAATATTTAAAATAGTTTAAAATGCTATTGGGTTATGTAGTTAATTCCACTGAATACTGATGCAAACCAAATCCCAGCTGATAATATTTATGATTGCCATGTGACTATTGTCATTTAATAACAGACTCACCAGACAGCCCTACATCTCCCACCATAATGTTCTCCTCCACTTCATGCTGTATAGTATCCACTATAATGCCATTGGTGACCTCATCAGCCTCCAGCCCTGAATACACCTGCATGAGGTCAGCAGCAGGCACCTGCTCTACGATCACAGCTGGAAACACAGATGGATCATCCAGCTGCCAAACACACATGCAGAGAAATGGCATCAGCATATTAATGTAAATGTACCAGATAAATAGTGCAGAAACATATGCATCTACATTCTGTACCTTCTGTGTGGGTTATGTGAGACAGACAGACAGACAGACAGACAGATAGACAGATAGATAGATAGATATTGTGTGTGTGTGTGTGTGTGTGTGTGTGTGTGTGTGTGTGTGTGTGTGTGAAAAGAAAAGAAGAAAATATTCTTGGCATACTCCAGGTTGTTCGGAAGGAGTTTAAGTGCAGGGACAATTACTAAGAAGTTTCTGCACAAAGATGTGCAGAGATCCTTCAATGAAGCTCAAACCAATTTGCAAATTTTTCTCTGACCTCTCGTATTGGCAAGGTGTTTCTGTTTTTTTGTTGTTGTTTTTCACACCATTCCTTCCTCAATACATTGTTTTAGAGACTATTTTGCAGGAACTCAGGAGATCACAAGTTTCTGAATTGCTCAAATCAGTCCAACTGACACCAAAAACCATACCACATGGAGGTAAATTTTCTGTATTTATCTTCATTAAGCTATGCCTTGACTATAGGAATGTTTTTGACTTGGCTAGATGTTTTGAAGGGGTTTTCCTCACTAATGAAATAGTTCTGTGATTATTTAGTTTGATGGAATTTTTGGAAAACAATTCAGACCTTTTATCTCCTTAATTTGCCTTGAAATAACGAGGAAACTGCGCACAACAGGCCATTAAACCGTTCACATCGTCTGTGAAGATAGAGATGGCTGTAATTCCTAAATGGGTAATGCATTTTTTGTTACAAATCTTGAATTAAAGCTGGAAGTCTATATTTCAATCACAGCTTGCTGCTTTATTATGATGGTATACTGATCATTGTACATGCAGGCTCGCATAAATGTAGCCCAATCATATATTTTAGGCAACATTCTTCCATTGCTTTGTGGTCCATTTCTGTTGCAAGGGCACTCAGCCACATACACAGTAAAAGAGTGATGCATTGTGTTTTCTGGTACCTTCTATTATAGAAAAAAATGTATTTACCGGATAACTTTGAGCAGCAATACACTTCTAAATTACCAAATTTTTTCCTTAAAATGGTAAATTACCTCAGCTAAGACATTTGGTATGTTTTCTATGTTCGATTGTGAATTAATTTTTGTTTTATGAGATTTGCAAATACAATTATTTTTTGTTTACATTTTACATAACAGCCTACCTTTTAATTGATGTAAATAACACAAATGACTACACCAGTCTTTAGACCTATTATGAAGAGTCTAAAATATTTGAAAATAATGTCTTTTGAGGTATACTATAAATTCATGTATACGTTTGCATTATACCACCAGGAGATGGTAGTAGAGTGCAAAGTACTAAACAAACAGACAAACAAAAAGTTTTACATTTTACATAAAGTCGCATTGGTTTGTATACACATGGACCTGGCTACACTAGATTACCAGAAAGGAGATGCACTATCAACAATAAAACAAAAGCGAGTTCATTTAGCACTTTCTTACATAAGTCACAATTGCTGTGTCATATGGTATCTTCACAGTAATCAGAGGTGTTTTATTTGTAAACGATATTCACTTTATAAAGGTACCAATAACCAAGCCCTAACATCATTCACCTGACAAAGAATTGTGGTCAAGCAGTATTCAATGACATTGCAGAGTTTTCAAGGTAAATCCCAATGCATTGAACAAGTCAGTATCTATACATGTTTCTAGCCTTCTACTCTTCATACTCTACATCCAGCTAGGGACAAAAATTTAAATTCTTTTCATCCCCCCGTACTGCATTCAGGAGTCTTTATATTAGGTATAGAAATGCCAATTATATTTTTGCTGCAAAAAACAAAATAAAATGTTCCTGTCTGATAAAAGGTAATTTTTTTTGTTTTTTTTAGCTCTGGTGCATGTTATTCTGATGAGCATTTCATGATTTTTATGTGTTCTTTACAAATTAGAACTAGAAAGAATTGTCTCAACGTGAAGCTGCAAATGCAGGTCCTTCCTCTTTGCTGTAATCAAGTGAATTTCTAAAAGGGAAACAGCCGATAAGATCACATATTTGCATATCTGAGTTCCCTGTTCTTGTTGTCAGAACAAAACCGACAACATGAACAATTTTCTCTTGTAAACATTTTTCTGTTTTACCTGTCATCTTCAGCAAACTGAAAGGCTGATGCAACACAACATACACTACTCCCAACATTTTGCCCTTAGACAACTTTGTCTAATTTAGCTGATGATTAGAGCCCAGACAATCACCTACACTACTCCTCTGTCAGATAAAAATAAATCAACAGGCACAAATTTTTAACACATACATATACACACAAATATAGGAATTTAAGTAATATTATGAATATATTTTTCTAACAGTAAAATGTAAGAATGTATGGCACATCAGGAGGACACAAACAATGCTACTAAGTGTGAATAGTGCAGTAATGCAGGAATAGTGAGGAGTGTCGTTTTTTTTTTAGAACAATAGTAGGAACACGCCCAGTGACTGCACTACCAACAGGTCAGGCTGGTCAGGCCTGAAATCTGTGAACCACAAGACTGACTACATTGAACGGAGAACTGCTGCACTCTAGCCAATTATCTCTATCTCTCTCTCTCTTTCTTACACACATACACAAACACACTAGTGGAAAAAGCACACAAACAATGCAAACACAAACCAAAAAAAAAAAAATAGACAGCATTCAAAAGATGACTCCAGCTGCAGGCAAAACAAATAACCTTTCATAAATTCAATAGTGGATGTGTGAAAAAGTCTTAAGAAGTTTAAAAAGACAAAATGTTGTGAAAATGCTTTCAAAAATAAAAGTTCTAATTAATTATCGAGTAACAAAATGTAAAAATGAATGAACAGAGGAAAAATCTAAGTCAAATCAATATTTGGTGGGATTTTGTAAAATCAAAAGTCAGTTGTATGATTAACCAATTATACCAAGCAGGTGCTAATAATCAGTTTCAAATGTAGGCTAAAATGCAGCCATGTAAGAGGTTTAAAACTGGCTAAGAAACAGCAAAAGTCTGCTACTAAGGTGAGATTGTGGAAGACAACTGTCACACACCATAGCAAGTCAGAGCACAGCAACAAAACACAAGGTAGTTATACTGCATCAGCAAGGTCTAGCTCTTTTGACGAACCACAAAGAAACAGGCCATGTTGAGGACTGTAGATGCAGGAGTCAGTCAATAAAACTTAATGGAGTGTATGAAAAGACACAACATGCTTACTACCCTTCGACATTTTTAAGCTGTCCAGCGATGCCATCAGGAAAGACCTGGTGGAAACCAATGGGACCCAGATGCATCAATTTACTGTCTAGAGAAGTTTGTTCAGAAGTGATCTTCATAGAAGAATTGCGGCCAAAAGCCATACATTCGACATGGAAACCAGGCTAACCAACCCAACTATGCACAAAAACAATGGGGTCTGGGGTGCAATAAAATGGCAGCCAGTGCTCCAGGCTGTCAAAATGTAAAAAAATGTGGCTGTAACAAAAAAAAACAAGTTGTTTGCTGACGAGCTGTCTAGGATTAAATGAAAAGTCAGAAGGATGTGAGGAGGCCTACATTAACAGATCTATGGTTAGTTCTCCAAGATGTTTGGAACAACCTACCTGCCGAGTTCCATCAAAAACATTTTGCAAGTATAGCTAAATGCATTGACTTCTGGAGGCGTTGGGTGTTCATGACAATTATTGATTTAATTTGAATTTCTCTTCTGTTGTTTTCCTTTTGTCAATTTTTTAAACAAATTATTAACACTTAGTTTAGAATTTTCTTTTTAATTTACAGCATTTTTCACAGCTGCCTAAAACTTTTGCACAGTACAAAATATTAAGAACACACAGTCAGTATGTGACCATTTAATATTAGAAAGAGTTTACAAAAATGTGCTTAGAAGCCTGTTGAAAAAGTTACATTTGAAAATTGGTTAAGATCATACAAGAAACAAAGACCTCACCCAGGAGATTGTGGTATTGTATGAGGAAGTCAGGTGTGTCAGAGATGTATGTGAGGGTGGTGCAGGACATGAATGAGGACAGTGTGACAGCAGTGAAGTGTGCAGTAGGAATGACAGACTGGTTCAAGGTGGAGGTTGGACTGCATCAAGGATTGGCTCTGAGCCCTTTCCTGTTTGCAGTGGTGATGGACAGGTTGACGGACGAGGTCAGACAGAAGTCTCCCTGGACTATGATGTTTGCAGATGATATTGTTATTTGTGGTGAGAGTAGGGAGCAGGTTGAGAAGAGCCTGGAGAGGTGGAGGTACACGCTGGAGAGAAGGGGAATGAAAGTCAGTAGGAGTAAGACAGAGTACATGTGTGTGAATGGGAGGGAGGTCAGTGGAGTGGTGCGGTTGCAGAGAGAAGAGGTGGAGAAGGTGGAGAAGTTCAGGTACCTGGGGTCAACAGTGCAAAGTAAGGGACAGTGTGTTAGAGAAGTGAAGAAAAGAGTGCAGGCAGGGTGGAGTGGGTGGAGAAGAGTGGCAGGAGTGATTTGTGATATAAGAGTATCTGCAAGCGTGAAAGAGAAAGTTTATAGGACTGTGACCTGCTATGTTGTATTGTTTAGAGACAGTGGCATTGACTAATAGACAGGATGTGGAGCTGGGGGTAGTAGAGCTTTAGATGTTGAGGTTCCCGTTGGGAGTGACGAGGATAGACAAGGATTAGAAATGAGTTAATTAGAGGGACAGCGCACGTAGGACGTTTTGGGGATAAGGTAAGGGAGGTGAGATTGAGATGGTTTGGACATGTGCAGAGGAGAGATATGGGTTATATCAGTAGGAGAATGCTGAGGATGGAGCCGCCAGGAAGGAGGAAAAGAGGAAGGCCAAGGATGACCCCGGAAGAACGACGCGACTACATTGCCCCTGTGGCAGCCATTTAAAACTTAGAAACCTCCTCTTTCAAATGGTCATTATTAACTATTAATTGAAGTTATTATTAATTTAGTTCTTGATCATTAATTATAAGGGAGGATTTATCAATGAAAATAAAATTTAACATTTGTACATTTATATATTTGTTTAATCAGAGAAAATCTTCATACCAATAAAATACCTGATTTATAGCTTATAATCAAAACTAACGTGCATTTCAACAACAATGAAATTTTTGTTAAAACACCATAATTACTTTCAAATTTTTAATTCATTATGGATTCTATGATGGTGAGCTGGCCAGGTCCTGCTGCTGCAAAGCATCCCCAAACCAGGACCACCTCCAAGTTTCACAGTTGGTATGAGGTTATTTTCCTAGAATGTTGTATTTGGTTTATGCCAAACATGTCCTCTGTTCTGGTGTACAAATAACTACATTTAAGACTCATATTTCAAAAGAACATTATTCCAAATGTCCTGGTCTGGTACGTTCTCTCTTGCAAACAATCTTGCCTTCAGCAAAGGGTGCCTCCTTGCACAACTTGTGTAGTCTCTTTTTGATTGTAGAGACATGTACTGTCACATCAACAGTAGCAAGAGCCTGCTGTAGGTCCTGTCATAACATTTTAGGGTTTTTGGTGACTACTTTTAGCATATTGTGGTCTGCTCTTTTATTTATTTTATAAATTGAAGGTACATTCAGGACAGATTAAAATATACGATTAAGTTGCGATTAATCACAAATTAATTAATGACAATCATTCAATTAATAGCGATTGAATATTTGAATCGATTGACAGCCCTAATATATATGTTTGGACATACCTTCTCCTTCTGTGTTTTTTATTATTTTAAACATTAGAATATTTTCAACATTAATACTGAAGACAAACTTTAAAGTCCAAACTATGAAAGAAAATGTATGGAATTATTAGTTAAGCAAAAATGACATCTTAGCAAACTCATGGCATTCTCTCATCATATTCATGAGGTAGTCATCTAAAATGGTTTTCAATTCACAAGAGTGCCTTGACAAGAGATAATTTGTGACATTTCTTGCCTTTTTAATGTGCTAATGAGCCATCAGTTGTTTTGTGTAGAGGAAAGGGTAAGTTCAGAGTCAATATCAATAATCTATATTATGGCAAGAAACACTCAGTTACATAAATAGAAAGTCAGACCATTATTACTAGCATTAAAAGAAAATGCCCCACCAGCCATTGATCAGCAGTAACTCTTCACCCCCCTTCTACATTTTGATACCTGGATTACCCACACAGCTCTGCACCTCAGCAACCCTCACACCTCTCACCATTAAAGAGGAAGACGTGCATAGACTGTTTAAATGTCTGAACCCCCGCAAGGCTACAGGCCCCTCCACCCTGAAACACTGTGCCAATCAATTGATCCCAGTGTTTACAGACATTTTTAATACCTCACTGGAGACCTGCGATGTGTCAGCCTGCTTTAAGACTTCAGCCATTGTCCCAGTCCCCAAAAAGACAAGGATCAAACTTCTTAGTAATTACAGACGCCTTGTCACCCTGACTTCTGTGGTCATGAAGTCTTTTGTGCGCCTCGTGTTGTCCTGCCTCAAGGACATAACAGACCCTCTCCTGGATCCACTACAAGTCTCCTTGAACATTTGTGGAAAAAGTGAGAGAAGCCCAATTGAGTTGGACATGTGCAGAGGAGCGACATGGGGTAGTGGTAGTGGGAAATTGTGATGTGAGGGCAGAGCCATGGGGGTGAAAATAGGAATCTTGCCAAGGGTTCCAAAAGGCTAGAAACTGTCCTGTTTATGCAGGATGCAGGATGTAAAAGATACCAGATATTATATATATATATATATATATATATATATATATATATATATATATATATATATATGTGTGTATATATATATATATATATATATATATATATATATATATATATATATATATGTGTGTGTGTGTGTGTGTGTATATATGTATATATACAGTGAGGAAAATAAGTATTTGAACAACCTGCTATTTTGCAAGTTGTCCCACTTAGAAATCATGGAGGGTCTGAAATTGTCATCGTAGGTGCATGTCCACTGTGAGAGACATAATCTAAAAAATCCAGAAATCACAATATATGATTTTTAAACTATTTATTTGTATGATACAGCTGCAAATAAGTATTTGAACACCTGTCTATCAGCTAGAATTCTGGCCCTCAAAGACCTGTTAGTCTGCCTTTAAAATGTGCACCTCCACTACATTTATTATCCTAAATTAGATGCACCTGTTTGAGTTCGTTAGCTGCATAAAGACACCTGTCCACCACATACAATCAGTAAGAATCCAACTACTAACATGGCCAAGACCAAAAAGCTGTCCAAAGACACTAGAGACAAAATTGTACACCTTCACAAGGCTGGAAAGGGCTACAGGAAAATTGCCAAGCAGCTTGGTGAAAAAAGGTCCACTGTTGGGGCAATCATTAGAAAATGGAAGAAGCTAAACATGACTGTCAATCTCCCTCGGACTGGGGCTCCATGCAAGATCTCACCTCGTGGGGTCTCAATGATCCTAAGGAAGGTGAGAAATCAGCCCAGAACTACACGGTAGGAGCTGGTCAATAACCTGAAAAGAGCTGGGACCACCGTTTCCAAGGTTACTGTTGGTAATACACTAAGACATCATGGTTTGAAATCAATCTGGCGTGGCCTAGCCAGTCTCCAGACCTAAACTCAATAGAGAATCTTTGGAGGGAGCTTAAACTCTGTGTTTCTCAGCGACAGGCCAGAAACCTGACTGATCTAGAGAAGATCTGTGTGGAGATCTTCAGGACTACAGGAAACGTTTGACCTCTGTAATTGCAAACAAAGGCTACTCTACCAAATATTAACATTGACTTTCTCAGGTGTAAAATAGTTAAATAATTAAAAAATCATACATTGTGATTTCTGGATTTTTTTTTTTTAGATTATGTCTCTCACAGTGGACATGCACCTACGATGACAATTTCAGACCCCTCCATGATTTCTAAGTGGGAGAACTTGCAAAATAGCAGGGTGTTCAAATACTTATTTTCCTCACTGTATATATATATATATATATATATATATATATATATATATATATATATATATATATATACATACATACATACATACATACACACACACACACACACACACACACACACACACACACACACACACACCGGGCAGAGCTCACGGCGTGTTTGGGAATGTGTGTGGGAAAGGTGGAGGATGACAGGTAAAGGCTTGCCGATCTGCGAGTGTGCGGAGGGTACACATTGGAAAGATGTGAGTTACCGCGAGTGGGTGTCTGTCCCAGTGCGAGTATGAGGAAAGGAAAGCGACGGGGCAAAAGTGAATGAAAATAAAAAATAAAAAAAACAGGAACCATGATGATGAACCATCTCCTGTCGTCTCCTTCTTCCAACCTGGAACCAGTGAGATCTGTTACAGATTTGTCATATTGCCATGTGATGTTGCAAATTTAATTTAGCAAATCTTGCAAGTTCCTCTCTCTGCTCACTGTTGGTCACCTTCAAGTGTAAAATATCGCCATATGACAGAGGAAACGTTTTTTTTGGCTACCAGTTCAGTGTTCATCTGCTCAGCATTCACATTCACCTGCTTTCCACGCTGCACAGCAGAAAGTCACGTGACGATCTGGACTTTTTTGCTTTGTTAATCGTAACATTTGACGTCATATAATCTCAAAAGCTGACATCGCAATTGTGTTAAAGCCCCACAGTTATGGAACAGCCTTCTAACCAGTGTTCGAGACTTAGACACAGTCTCAGTGTTCAAGTCGAGGTTGAAAACTTATTTATTTAGTCAAGCCTTTTATCAGTAGATTTTTCTTAGGTAAAGGCTCAGATCTGGAGGGAACATGGATATATGCATGATGTATGCTGTCATCCCCTCACATTCACACGTTCACTCGGGTTTGTTGACGGTGGTGTGGTGGGTCGTCTCTTATCCCAGAGATCCCTCGTGTCTGTGTTACCTTTTGGTTCTCCCTTTTAGTTATGCTGCCATAGCGAGTCTTGCCGGAGTCCAAACTGCACAGTGACATTAACTTTCATACACCAATAGGGACACTTAATAATCCATATCCTTCTCTTCCCGTCACCCTCTCTCTCACCCTCCTCTCTCTCTCTCTCTCTCTCTCTCTCTCTCTCGGTCGAGTTAAACATGCTCCTGAGGTTCCAGTGACCACTGTTCCAGCCCCTCTTTCCTCCGTGGATCTTCACACTTCTGTGCAGCTTGGGACGGTCTCTCATCAACACCTTGGGTGGTTCCATGTAATTCCGGAGTAGAACGGGTGCTTTGAGGACGGATTGGACTGTAGTTGGTGTCGGCGGTCTGCTGCACTGACTCGGGAGTGCAGTTTGCTTCTGATCGCCATCACTGTACCCCGCAGCATTGTATATCTGCTTTAAATGGACATTTGGTGCAACCCAGATGAGGATGGGTTCCCTCTTGAGTCTGGTTCCTCTCAAGGTTTCTTCCTTATGCCATCTTGGGGAGTTTTTCCTTGCCACAGTTGCTCATCAGGGACAAACTTACTTACAAAGAACATATTTACGTTTAATCACCACATTATCTGTGTAAAGCTGCTTTGAGACAATGTTCATTGTTAAAAGTGCTATACAAATAAAAATGAATTAAATTAAATTGAATTGGTACAATTAATTTTGCAGCACTACATAAATGCTTCTTGACATATTTCAAAATCCACATTCAGAGGAGACTGACAGGCCTTCATAGTCAAAATGCAGCAAAAACTTTACTTCGGAAGAATAGCAAACAGAAGAAACTTGCATGGGCCACGAAACACAAGGATTCTGATCAAGATTGACTACCTTATGAGGCAGACTTGGAGAATGTGAAGCATGTGCAAAGCCGTCATTTAAATGGGTGGCTACACTAAAGAACTGAACATATAAAACATACTCTGAGATGTTTAAAAATGTTTTGTTTACTACATAATTCCATACATGTTTTTTTCATAGTTTAGATATCTTCAGTATTAATGTACAATGTTGTAAATAATAGAAGTAAAGACCACAGAAGAAGTAGGTTTTATTTTTACTAACATTTGTGAACAGCACCAGTTCACATTTCTAAAACAATTTTAAATGCCTGCTTGGTAAAATAATATATTTTGAATATTTTATCAAAATAAAATAGAATAAATCAAATTATTGCAATACACTTTTTAGTATACTGATTCAATTGATTAATTGATTAAATTGCCACATTATATTCATTAAATAAAATTAAATCAATGAAAAAATAAAATATTTAACATTTGTTGCACCCTATTTGGGTAATACAGATGTGTATATGTGTGTGTGTGTTTTACATTTAATAATTCATTTACTAAAGTCATGTTCTATTTAACTGTTGTACTTATTTCAGCGTACTTTAACAAATGTCTCCTTTCCTTCTATCCTTCATCATTCACTCCCTCAATATGCAGAATTGTGAGGATTTTCTTCTTTTAAGAGAAATCCTTGAAGCTCTAAAGAATCCATATCGACTGTCATAAAACTGGAAGTTCCGTGATTTTGCGCATGCGCAAAACAACACATTACAAATCATATTTCATGGTACATGGTATATTTCATGGAGTGAATAACAACAGCGGCAATGCGCAAACTATTACTTCTTTTTTATTACCCTGACTTTGTGCATATATATATATATATATATATATATATATATATATATATATATATATATATATATATATATATAAAGACAGATAGAGACTTTGTGCATGTTGTCTCATAGATAGATAGATAGATAGATAGATAGATAGATATAGATAGATGTCTTCTAAATGTTTGTAGGTGTGTGCTGCATGGTACCTGGTTGATTTCATCCATGCCATTGCTGGCAAACTCGAAGACAAGCTCATTGGGCTGGACTGCAGTGGTCATGGTGCAACAGCAGACACAGGGAAGACTCAGACTGATGGGCACTCTCCTGCCGCTCCAGAGACTCCCCACATGCACACAAACACACAGACCACTCTGGACTACACTCTTCAAATTAGAAAGAGCTTCAAGCCAGGCACACAGCTGAAAATATTTCGATCCGCTTCCACGGAAAGAAATGATGCTAAAACAATAGAAAGGTCCGTTTGGGTCTTGTCCACCCTCTCTTTCTTTCTCCCTCAATTTATTGGCTCAGTCCAGGTCATCTACACCTTCAAGGAGAGAAATAGAGAGAAGGACATAAGAAACCACAATATTGGCCATGTTGTAATAGTTAAAATGGGCTGTATATTTGTGTTATCGCCAAGAGAAAAGGCTTTGGCGGACAATCCTAGGAATGAGACTTTTGGGTTGTAGGAGAAAGAATGGCAGAATGGCCAATTTGTTGCTTTCTGTCCCTGAAAGGAATTTCATTTTCAGGGAAGATTTAGATGCCTCATTTATGCTAAACAGAGCCAACATCTGAAAAGAATGTCAATAAATGTGCCCTCGGAAGTCGGTAATACATCCTTTATAGTCCATCTAATCTAATGTATTATGTGCATCCTTGTCCTTAACCGGATAAAGACCTAAGCATAATAATATCAAAGAAAAAAGAATCCTCACCTGCCCTGTATTACCTATTTACAGACACGCTGGTTTAAGTATTTCAGAAACTTGATCTCTTAGTATAAATGTATAAAAGTATAAACTCTCCAGAGTGGCATTGAACAAAATAATTAAATAATAGTGTCATATTTATATGTTTGACATTGGCCTGAAATGGCATGCCATGTTTTTTGAGTCCATTTGACCAGTACATGAATTTCATGGTTGACTGTAAATGACACAGTCCTCTAGATATTCAGCTAATTCTGCTCTGTGCATGCAACTTCTATTAGCAGCAAGTGGTCATGGCATTCTTTTGTGCGAAAAAAAAGTTTGACATTTGTGAAAACAAACTCAGAATATTCTCAGCTGCCATGTGTGTGACGAAGAAAGTGGGTTTCAGCTTGCAGCTTGTTAGAAATTGGGATTCAGAGTGCAGCTGACAGGTTACAGCCATAATACAGCGTCCCTGGAGTGGTAGGGTTTATAGCCTTGCTCAAGGGCCCAACAGTGGCAAATTGGACGTACATGAGCCATAACTACTGTGCCACCATTGCCCCAGTAAAATGGTGAATGTAGCCTGCCTACCTTGGGGGACCAATTTGTTTTTCCCCTTTGAGACTGATTTGAGTCTGAATACTCTCTTAGATGGGCAGAAATTAACTTCACAGAACATGAAGCTCAAATCAAGTTGTCTATCTGAAAAAGAGGAACGAGAGGCTGCTTAATTAAACTACAAATACAACTTTGTTTTAAAAGATAGTTATTTTATAAAAATAATAATATAAAATAATACTCAAACATTCTAATATATATCCCAACATGGGTAAACTGTGTAGTAGTAAGATTAGTAGGAGGCCATGGTGTCTGGAAGGAGGAAGAGAGATGGGAGGTCCTGGGGTGCAGTCTCCCCAGTTACAGGTCAAAAAATGAACCAGTTTAGCCCTGCATCATTTAACATAGTTCCACTTTATGCTTTCACTTCTCCTTTTTTATTCTTCCAGTTATCAGAAGTGAAAAATGAAGCACTACAGTCATCAGCCACTATATCAAATACAAATTTGACAATTCTACTTAAAGAACTTGCTCCAGATTCAACAGTGTTCTAATTTGTTTTTGAACATCATTTGCTAAGCTTTAAACACTGTGTCACTGAGACATTTCATAGCTGGAGAGCCTTGTGTGTTTCTGATATGTATAAAATCATAAGGAATTGTGTGCATCAATGTATGACTACAATGATCACAACGTTGATGAAGCACCATGCACAAATGTGCATGTAATATTTATCTTGCTATCTTAACAATAAATCGGCTCAGCAGGGGGAGCAAACAGTGAGTGGCCTTTAACACCAGAACAGCAGCCTATAATTGACTGCAGAGAGCAGCCTTGTTTCATTTCATGAACTGCATTGCAACACATCATTCAGGCTGGTTAAGAGGGAGGAACAGTGCAACTGTTACTCAATACACAGAACTCCAGTGAGCAAACATTATCCAGGGTGGGGCTCACATGGATAGACTCAGAATCTATAGAATGTCAAAGCTAAAAACAAAGCAGGGACAATTTAGCTGTTTGATGCATTTGAGAGCAAGTGTTAAAAGCGTTAATTCTACCAAAGGTGTAAATATTATATGTATCCACTGGAAGCTTCTGCATAGGTAAGCTGGTCAGAAACCAGAATTATACAGTGCTAGTTTGCTTCCCCCCCAAAAATTTTAGTCCCAAACCCAAGTAGTTTTTTTCTGCCAAGGATTCTGTTGACCATGAAAGGAGGCAATTTAAAACAATCAAATGACTAAACCATGAGTCACCCTACCAGTTGAATTCTTGCTTGGAAAAAGCCCATGCATGCATCATCATATAGAACAAAATATAATAAATTATTTGGAAAAACACAGATACAAAAAAACAACTAGATATAACATATAGCATGATCATAAGCTAATGCAAAAAAAAAGCCATAAGTGGAAGATTTGGCACAGTTGCTATATATGGAAAATGACATCATGACCACAGTGATGTCATATGTTTTGGAGAAAAACAAGTCTCGTATAGCTCTCAGAATAGCATGGGAGTGGATTGATATTATAAGAGAGAAAGAAATCAAGAGGTAATGGTTAAAATAGATAAGAAAATTTTTTGCAAAGGGCACAGAGGTCTTTTCAGTTTGGGAAAGACTCAGAAACAGCTTCACTGGATTTGCAAAACTTACGCCCTTTGCAAAAAGATGTCTGGATAAAGAATGTTTCCAACAAGACACAGGAGTGTAAATCAAACTCCCTACACCTTCCCTGTTCACTGCAGATTCCAAATTGCAACATCCAAAACAGCACCTTCACACCACTTACCGCACAAAAGACAGAACCCACAGAAAGCTTAAAAAGTCAACTGAGCAACGTTACCCGTGAGCAGCTACCCATGGCCCAGGAAACAGAGAAAAGCTGAAAAGCAATTAATGAGAGAAAATAAAACTGCCCCTTTTCACAAGGTCATCAGGTCCTGATGAACATGGTGCTTTTGCACAGTTCCTGTGAGGATGTGACTCACGAATCTGCTGCCAGTGTAAACTACTGCCACAACATGATAGTGAGCATGAACCAGAAGAGTAGCTGCCTAATCATTACGAATGATTTAATATATTTTCTAATGATAAGTTGTTCTGAAAATACTAATAATTTGTCAGCTTCAGATTCATACACCCATAAAAAAATGTTTTTTTTTCTTAAAAACAAAATCCACACCATGCGATAGACAAGATTTTAAAAGTGAATAATACACTATAGAGAAAGGTTATAAATCAACCATGTGGGTATGTGCTAATTCAACCAAATAAGAGGACAGTAGTTATGATGTAGCTTTGGCATCAAATTTATTGAGAAAAGTATTTAGGCAATTCCCAGAGAAAGGCAAAAAAAACAAAAAGCCATATAACGTGGGCTTCATACTATTTCTTTACACACAGCATCCTCTAATGAGTACCAGTTGTTGTTTGACAGAGCTGTGCATACAACACAGATAGAATTTTTTTATAGGCAGAAGCACAGACAAAAAAAAAAAAAGTACTTTTGAAACTGAGCTCCACACCCAAGTGAGACAGGGGTTGTTACTTATTACAAATGTTTGATATATGTATTAAATTAGCAGAAAACAGAAGTGGAATTAGAGCAGTATTAAAAGAGCCAAGCAACACTTGCACACAAAATTTAAGATTTTTTAAAACGTCATTGTCGGAATTGCTGGAACATATACCGTACATGCATGGAATCAATGCACCTTTACCTTTTGCCAATAAAAGTTATATAACACAAAATGAGCTGTGAGAAATAACATATTTGCCCTGTCTAATAGTCTTTGAGGTACTGTTTTAAATATGTGCAAAACCAGGCATCTGATAAATATATTTTTTATCGTAAAAGGGTGAGAGAAAAAAAAAAGAGTGGGGTAAAGAAGTTGATGATAAATTTAAAAGAAATGAGGACAGCCACAAACTGACCTGTGAATTTTGCAGTGACAGGAAATGCATCACTGAGCAATGGGTTTCTTGTTACTTCCTGACTGTTAGACCACAGACAGCAGAACACTTCTCTCTCTGTACAAGAATGGAAAGTTCTCCTGCACTCCTCTCTTACTGCTGATTTATAGAGGTGTTCGGTCATAGTAAACGCTAAATTCTTCTATGTTGTTGCCACATATTAACTTCTTTTCAACATGTGGTGATACGAAATATTTAAAATATCCATGAAAGATATCGAATATGGAGGCACACACCAGCTTTAATTTTGGTTTTACCGCTTTAGGCTGAACCACTAAGTAAACTGAAAATATTTTATCTTTATGAGAAAATGTTACAAAATCTCACAGGTGTCCTATAGGAAGATATTTAACAAAACCTTACTTATATATACACACAACAAAATATTTCTCAGTTCTGTAAGCTGGCATATGCATCAAATTGATATTAATATCAGTCATTGAATATTTGTTAAATATTATTTCAGAGGATAATGCTATGCATTTCTATTGCATACCTGCTACATATCTTAATTAATAATAGAATGATGTACAAGAAAGATTCTAATATTACTGCAGTGCAAACATGGGCAATAATTAAACAAACCAATGAAGAAAGTTTGAGAGTTTTTGAGTCTGAATACATCATGCTTCTCACAAGCTATGTACTGAGAAACAGATGAAAAGGAACAGAGCATGGTGCACCACTACTCACTTCCTCTCTAGCACATCTCACTGAGTGCTTAGATCTTTTGTTCCATAACATTCAGCTACTTCCTCTAAATGGATGCAATGTCCTCATGCCCTAGAAAATATGAATATCTGAATTGATTTAACTGTTTTCCCACTGGTTTTATATAAAGAAGATTTCTTACCAGCAGACACTCAGTCAACTCTCAAACCATGATCTCGATAAGTCAGGGCTGTATTCTACAGAAACAGGCTTAGCAACATTCACAGTGATCTATTTCTACTATGTGGCAACAGGCCACATGCCACAGATAGGAAGAACTACCCAAGTTGTGAAAACAAGACAGGAAATTGTTGCAGAAGGCTGTAAAGATGTGTTCTCCAATTTGATGAAACACAAGATAGAGTCAGGACATGTGGGACTGTGAAGAGGCTTATTAGAAATACTTTATTATAACTATGCATTGAGGCTAAACATATTTAAAACCTAAAATAAATCTTGCAATTGATGCTACTGTAATTTAGCTCGCTAATTACAATAGCATGTACATTTGTAAAGAAAAATAAATGAAATAATTGTATTTAAAGAAGACAATGACAGAGCATTTTCAAAAATAAGTGCGCTATCTTGGTGTGAAGAAAATGTTTTGGCTTCAGCAAAAAAAATAAAAGATATTCAGTGCATGACAGAACTGGTAGAACACACTATTACAGCTCTACACAGACTTCAAACCATGGCCAGATGCTATGCAAATTATAATTCTTTCACACTCTAAGCCACATATATTCATTAGTTGACATTCCTTGGTAAAGTCTAATAGTATTGTATATTATTAATTGAATAACACTGCAGAAAGTTTTTAAGTATTTACTCACCAATTTCTAATCAATTATCTACTTTTTATATTCAACAAGCCTTGTTGATAGTTTGAATACACAATGTATAAGGATTGTACAACTACTCTTCTCAGATTTTATTAGCCATGTGCTGTGTCTGCAGGCAGCGAATGTGCTATTGTAAAAGAGCGCCACCCCCGCCATCTTGACTCGGCAATGTGTTTACTGTCATACCAATACCAACATGTTACAGCATATGTCTACTGAAGGAGGGAAAAGAAGGCACTGCGAATATACCAGCACACCCATCTTGCCGCACACCCACATATTCCAGCTACAACAAAAACAAAAGTACAATATGACATTGCTGCATAAAACAGTGTTTTAAACACCATACCTGGTTGTCTACATCAAATAGAAGGGAATTGTGAACTTTTGATTTTCAGCAATTTCAAGATGCTCAGTCATCAGAGCCTTAGGCAAAATAAATTGCTCAAATGAAACTTTAGATTTAACACTCTGTGGGACACTTAAAGCTTTTCGAGGAATTACATCTATAGACTGAAGCCACAGAAGAGCTGAAGCTGGCTGCAAAATGCTGAATGCATACCGAACATGCCTGGACACAAGCCACTCGATGTCTGCACACACATCAGCCAAACAGGCTGCATGGTTAAAGCAAAAACACTATCAATTATATATTTTCCTCTTCATATATTTTTTACAGGTTGCATATTTCACATGTAAAATATTTTACTAAATTCATATCTCAATATGACATTACAAATCAAACAACAGTTTTAAAATAAGGACATACTGACTGAGATGTCTGTTTAGTTTTCCCATTTAATAAAGCAATATTTCAGTGAAACAGATCAATTACACTATTTGCATTTATTTAATCACACTTGACTTCAAACTAACAGTTATTTCTAGTTATTTTTAGTATTCTATTGAATAACCCTTAACCTTATTAATTTTAGCAATCTAATAAAAGAAAAACGAAGAGTAGAATAAAAATCTAATGAACATTTCGGACCTAAATTTTAATACTTAATCAACTTGTTCAGGCAATGATTAAGGTGCTGAGCCTACTGGGCATGAACACCTCCCTCTGTAACTGGATCCTGGACTTCCTGACTGGGAGACCTCAGTCAGTCCGGATCGGAAACAGCATCTCCAGCACCACCACACTGAGCACTGGGGCACCTCAGGGCTGTGTGCTTAGTCCACTGCTGTTCACTCTGCTAACTTACGACTGTGTAGCAATGCACAGCTCGAATCACTTCATCACGTTTGCTGATAGCACATCAGCAAGAACGATGAGTGAGCATACAGAGAGGAGGTATAAGGGTTAACAGCCTGGTGTGGAGCGAACAACCTGTCTCTGAATGTTGACAAATAGAAAGAGATGGTTGTTGACTTCAGGAGAGCACAGAGTGACCATTCTCCACTGATCATCGATGGATTTGTCAAGAGCACCAAACTCCTTGGTGTTCATTTGGGGGGATAACCTCAACTGGTCACTCAACACCAGCTCCATCACCAAGAAAGCCCAGCAGCGTCTCTAATTCCTGAGAAGGCTGTGGAAAGCCCATCTCCCTCCCCTATCCTGACCACGTTCTACAGAGGGACCACTGAGAGCATCTTGAGCAGCTTCATCACTGCCTGGTTTGGGAACTGCACCGTCTCAGATTGCAAGACCCTACAGAGGATAATGAGGACAGCTGAGAAGATCACCCGAGTTTCTCTCCCCTCTATCATGGACATTTACACCACACGCTGCATCCACAAAGCCAACAGCATTGTGGACGACCCCACAAACCCCTCACACACACTCAGGGCCCTCCTGCCCTCAGGGAAGCGGTTCCGAAGCAGTCGGGCCGCCACATCCAGACTGTGTAACGGTTTCTTCCCTCAAGCCATTAGGCTTCTCAACACAGAACTGAACTGAAACCCACACACACACACACACACACACACACACACACACACACACACACACACACACACACACACAACTGTGTGACTGATCTGTACAACCCGGACTCAACACACACTCGTACTCACTTCACACATCCATCCATCATCTTCAGCACACTCATATTACATCACTGTTTATATGCCGGTTTTGCAAATCTTTTTTGGGATTGCTGCTAGTGCTTTTTTGCACAATATTTTGTTTACATGTTTTGTCATTCACAATGTTCACTTTATGTATTTTACACACCACAGTGTGCAATATACAACAGGTGTACTGGCGGCGCTATTTTGTATTTTGTGTATTTGTCTTACACTGTCTTGTGTTCTCTTGCACTGTCTTGAGTTGTCTTGCACTGTTTTGTGTTGCACCAGGTTGCACACAATGCACTTTATGTGGCAAGAAAATTAGTCCTTAACCCTGTGTTTTCTGCGATTGTTGTTTTATGTAGCACCAGGGTCCAGGAGGAAACTTCTCACTGTGTAATTTCACTGTGTAATGCGCCAGCTATATATGGTTGAAATGACAATAAAAGCTTCTTGACTTGACTTGAACTTGTTACAGGAGACTTTATATTTTCTTTTGCATTACTGCCTTTTGTCATTCTTTGAGATATACCAAAGTTTCAACTAAAACAGATTTTAGTCAGATCAAAGCTGACCATGCCCAACCATAAACTAGAGAAATATTAAAGAAGAAATATTAAGTATTATTAATGTTTAATAAATGAAACACACATAAAATTTTAAAATTAGTTTCCTCTACATGTTCAGTAAATAAGTGATGAATGACAACATGGATCTGGTTAAGTAAATGCGGGATTCCTACTGTTCCTTAGCCTCAGCAAGCACTCGTTTTTTGCATATGGATTTAGCCTTTACACAATGCTATAGCAGTGTAAGACACAGCTTGAAAATGACAACCTGATGTCAACACACACACACACACACACACACACACACACACACACACACACATATATATATATATATATATATATATATATATATATATATATATATATATATATATATATATATATATATATATAGTTATATATAGCCTGTTTTCAGGTGGCTATATCTACAAAGTACTGTTACTTAATATAGAAATTTAAGCGTTGCAAAGGTGTCACAACACAGTAAAAAGGCAGAACACACTGTCAAACACCTGTCTAGCACGGTAAATCTAATTAAGCCAAAAGGCTTAATTTCAAAAGTGTTGACATCTGGCAAACTCACACTGCTTTTATTTGCATTAGTGGTTACATGTGTGTAAAAAGAATTCCAGATGATAGTGTGGTTCCAGTTTTACCTTACTATTAGTTTATAAAACTTCATCAACAGGCAACTCTTCAACTATTGCCAAACTATGGAATGTATCCCAGAACAGTAATGGATACCGAAATCTTTGATCCTACATCATTTTCAAACTGTGACCTAAAAATCAAATATATATATCACCATATTTATGAACCACTTTGATTCAATGCATTCATAAACAAGGATAGCTCATTTGAAAAAAATTTGGATTTGTCCTGTACTTGTTTTTCTTTTACTGCTGGATGTGCAACTATATTTTGGGTTAACAGGATCTGTTAACAATGAATTGTAGCAAATTAGCAAGCATCTTATCTAATAATGTATCACTGTGATAATGCATCACTGCATAATACATTTAATAATAGTAATCAAAAGCTTTTGACCAATATGGCAAGAATGCATTGCACTGATATTGTGAATTCCTTAGAACTATCCACATAGACTGTGTTATCTATGATGATGTAACGGTGTAATCAACATAAGCAGTCATGATATAAAAACACACCTATTGGCATTGTACACTATAATGCACAAGACCACTCAGTTTAGTATTTCTCTGGGAAAGTTGTTCTCTATTTAATGGCACATTCCTACTAGTTTAATTGTATTTATGATGTGTAACTCTATTATAGAACTTTTGTACCTTTAATAAAAAAACATTAAACATACAGCCATTATTACACTACTTAACTACTACCATAAATCAAGCGGCACACCATGAAAAATGAGCGCAGGAGAAATTGGATAAAAGCATCACCTGTGCTTTTAATAAAGCTGCTCAAAAAGAGACAGGTTTGTAATCACTGACAAACACTGGGACAATAAAGCACAACACATTAAAGTCTCAGCCCTCATTTCTCAAGTGACAATGTTGAAGCTTATAAAGACAAACTATGTCACTGCTACAACAATTACATTGTATAAAAATGTTTTGTTTTATTTTTAACTTCACATTGATTCAAGAGAGAAGAAAATTACATATGTGTTTTTCTCTAGTGTTCTCTAGTTGTGGGGGCTCAATATTAGTGCAGGTCAATATTTGAGAAGGGATGTTGAGCTCAGTAGAGCATATTCTTTGCTCAAAAAGACCAACAATCTAACGCAAGGTCATAAACCACTGGTTTAAAAAAATGGCTTATATGCTATAAAGTCAAACATAATTTGTCTTAAAGCACAAGTGAACTCATTCTATGTTAGAACATTTTAACATATGTCTCCTCATACGAGTTTCATCTACAAATATAAAGCACTAGATTAATGGATATAGAGAAAGTTATGGAACAGACATTCAAAATATATGAATATGTGTTAACCATGTGGTGAAAGGTCTATGCAGTAAACACACTTTTATTTGTAAAATTATGTCTACACAATTTACTTCTTATTTGGAAGTTGGATGCTGCATTTTAAGATGTATGGACATATGAAAAAATCAATTAAGCATATGTGAAAGAGGCTAGTTATAAACATTTTTAGAACTGGAGAAGCTAATGAATGATAGATTGTGGTCAGCTAATTTAATCATTATGGAATTTGTATTGTTGTCCAGTTGTGAAATTGTTGAGCTAGAAAGAAAGCTGGTGACTAAAGGGAGGTGTTAGAGGCTTTCTCTTTATTTTTGACATGGTTAGGTCTGATTCGTCCGGGGTGTCTGCTAGAAGTAATGAGATGTGAAAGTTTAGTTATCTATGGTGTTTTTTTAGCTACTTCATTTGATTTAGGTGGCTTGTTTTAGCGAGGTAGGTTATAGAGGTTCTGGTTATTCTCCTGGCATTTAGTTTCTGTGACTCACAGTAATAATTCATATAATTTTAATCAAGCAGCATTTAACTGTAAGTCATGAATATTTACACTACATCACAAATTGCACAATAAGCATGCTACATAGTTACTAAATAGCAGATTGCATGCAATATGTTTTTTGGGACAGAGGACTGAATTTTTTCTTAATGGATTAATTTGCACTTGCAAGATAAGTTCACAACATTAACAATGCCACAGCACAACCCATATTTTGTCAGGGCAGTCTCACCCCACAGCGTCACATATCGACGATGTGGATGTTGCGTCGGACGGCGTCCACATCCGACCCGAGGGTACCCCCTTCGCGTCGCTTTTCGACGTAGAGAGACGGTACCTCCCTTCGCCTCGCTTTTCGACGCAGACGGTTGAGAGCCCGTGTGCTACACTTTTCAACGCAGATCACTGTCCTATACACTGAATAAAGTATTATCTATCATAATAAGTGTGCAGGAATAATTTTAAAATTTCAAAAATCCTGAAGATGTCCGTAGCCCTAACCCTAACCCAAACCCTAACCCAAACCCTAACCTTAACCCGTAAATGGGGTCCCGTCCATCTGCGTCAAAAAGCGAAGCGAAGGGTTTCCCATCCCTCTACGTCGAAAAGTGACGCGAAGGGGGTACCCTCGACGTCGGATGTGGATGCCGTCCGACGCAACATCCACAGCGTCGATATGTGACGATGTGGGGTGAGACTGTGTTGATTTTGTGAGTAGCTACATGTTCAATAAACTGTTTCTACCAGAAAGCGTAAAATTTCAATATCCTGTGAATTTAAGCTTTACATCATTATAATTTTTAAGGGAAATTTCCAAATCAGTGTGTATAGAGAATATTAATGCAGGACAAAAGACAAAGGCATATAATTTCCCAGGGTGATTCTAAAATGGTGCTTTCCACCATTCATTTATTACTACATTTATAAAACAAGTTCAGTGATGTACTCTGTTTTCTAGGAACAAGGGGATTGGACTACATTAATTCTATTGTTAAAGTGGCTAAAACTGTAACAGCTGCCTGCATTATACACAGGAAATAAAGACAGGCATCAACTATGCAATTTCCACAACATACATACTGACAATGAGTAACTATCTGGATAACTATCAATCAGTAACGTTACTTTCAGTTTTGGCTCTTTCTGAATCTGTGATCAGCTAAAATATTAGGCAACCTACATCACTGTACACAAAATTATACAGCAAAAAATTTAATTGCAAGGTAGATGACCCTTAATATTGTATTTTACCTCATTGCATTTGGTATGTAAGGAAAAATTATGTTCTGTTTATTTATTGTTTTGATTACAAAGCATATAGCTATCATGCCACTTTGAAGATATCAGCAACTTTGTCATAAGCATATCTATTTTTGAAACATGAGATTGGGGAGATTGGGGGTCTTTATAGTCTGTCAAACTGTAGTAAATCTTAAGTGTTCCATAAATGTTTTTTTAAATACAGGATGTGCTCAAAATCTGGAGCGTTTCTTAATATAACCTGATAAACTGACTCTTGTCTGATTACACAGGAATTGTGATAGGTTTTAATTTTTAATATGTTTCACAATGCCAAAATCAAGTTTCAGGTTTACTTGTTACATTTTCCTTGGGAATGATAATCTAGTTGCAGGTTTTCCCTACTAATGATTACCCCAGGATCATTTACCTGTGCAGGTGAAACTCTCTAAGGAAAGCCTTCAAGCACAGCCTTTGGATTAGAGCCAAGACCCATGTTTGTAATAACCAAGATCGTTACATTGTTAGCTGCAGTAAATATTTCTGCAGTACAAAAAAATAAATAAATAAAATATTTTTAACTTTGGGCAATAGGATCCAGTACAATTAACAGTACATTAACATTTTATTAATATTATATGGAAACATTACTTCTTTTGTAACTTGATTTTTTAGTGCAATACATGTTAAACAAGGATAGTGGATAATGTTTGTCAGCAATACATTTCCAAATGACTGTATATAATCAAGTAACATGAAAATTATACTAGATTCAAGACATTGTGATACTGACATGACATATACTATCTAAGCAGTATATCACGCAGTGCAACACATGGGAAGTGGTCTAGCACGTCAACTACCTTCTGACACATATCAAACACAGTGGCAATGATGAGTACATTTGCAACTAAATTTAAAGATAATACTTTTCTTTGTTTTACAACTCTTTTACTACAACATCTCTTTCCCTTTCAGGAAAGCATAACCATAATGGCAAGAGAATTAAAGAAAAACACTTTATTAAGCCTTATCCTGGGGCCTGGAAACCTGTATGCTTGCCATGTCAACCAATACCTTTCTAATGGTGCAGAGCTTATCCCTGACCACACCTATTTCACCATCTCAATGTTGCGTTACCATAAAGTGTTATCAAAAGCTCTCTATGCCCTGGCCGGGCCTGCTATAGTCCGGGAACTACCAGACCTTAATGTAAACCTTTTTGGGGGCAAACTGCAAAATGTGGCTGAGAGTAGGGTATTTTCTTAACATCAATTGCGACAAGCAACATAATGATACAATGCTGCTTCTGGCATTACCTGCTATTAACCTTTTAAATTTTTTCTAAGTAATTACAAGTCTCTTGACCAGGCAAAATTATTATAATTAATTATTATTATTCTATATATTAAATATAATTATTCATATCAAAATAAACAAATCTATATAAAAACAATAAAAAAAATTTAATGACTAGTCCATGGGTACCTTCTTTCTTTACTTTGGGTACCTGACTGTAGAGGTATTCCAGTCTGAGCTTGCTAAAGGTGCTCAGTGTTCAGACAGTTGCAACACTGAGAGTGTGCGTTGCTCAATGAAAGTGAGGGAGAACATTATGAAAATGTGATGCAAATCGCCTCCAGACACAAGTAGCACGCTCGCAAACGTCTAAAAAAATTACAAAGCCAGACTGCCTGGCTACTTACACCTCAAGACAATAAGAGATATAACTGGGGATGAGTAGTAAACGTATTCTAAAGTAATATTATTTTTTACTTTTTTTTTTTTTTTTATATTATTATACATCAAAACTATAAGAAATCAAGCAGAAATTCTTCTAATAGTTTTTTTGTTTTATTTTAACAAAATTTTTACTCCAACTCCATTTTATTAATCCTTGGAAGTCATAATTTAAATCTACATATTAATTTTACTATATCACTCCAAATATCCTACAAATCCAGCCATGTAACAATATTGCTACATAAAAGGAAACAAATACTATTTTCATCTACCTAGACCTCTAATATTTGTCATGCCAAGTGAACTGGAGCAGTGTAAAACCCACCCCTCCTGCTTATCAAGGCCTAATGATCCCGTTACAGGCAGGGACTTGTTGACGGTGCATTGTGTGAGGAACCAACCTGACACTGCTGCCCACTCCACCCATCGTGACAGAAACTCAGCCTCAAAGAGAAACACTAAACAAAGCCATTCTCAACTGCAGGGCTTGTATTTTGATGGTGCCTGATTCTAGGTACTGCAGCTCATTTACAACACAAATTAGACAAGAAAAGGTGGGGGGACATGGCTGGAGAGCTGTGGCCATTAGAACTTACAAAATTATTGAAGGTTTAATGAGGTAAACAAAGCTGCTACTACTGCTACTACTGCTTGGTAAACCTTTATTACCTGAATTTGTTAGAGTAACAATGTTTAACCACAACATATTTCACAGAAATGCATTTATATATGCCTCAAGGATGAACAAGTTGTCCATGTCTGAATACAACCTCAGAGTGGAACAGTAGATCTAGGAGTAGTAGCAATATGTATATATTCTAAGCAATGACAAATTCTGCCCTATGAACCCACTGAGTATAAACAGAATGTCATGTGGGAAGAGGACATTGTGGCCTGAACTGGCCTGAACTGAACTGAAGCCAGACATTCACAGAAGAGGAACAGGTTATGCAAGTGGAAGCAAAACTGAATTCATCTATTTGTGGTAATAGGGGATTATATAAATTAAGTCAGCATATATGTCAAATACATGTTCAAATGGTGTTGTGCTTTCTTAAGAAGCACACCAAGCACAACAGGATGAACAACATTTAAGCAAGGCTCCAATGAACAGATGATTCCAGATAAGCTAAGATCAGAAGTCTTGGGGGACCGTGAGAAAGAGGCAATAATCAACTATAACAGCAGGGAGAATCACTATACCTGACCAAAGGTCACACAAGGTAGATATGCTTTCATTTTATTTGACATTAGAAGGCCAATATAGTTTGTACAAGTTTCACATTAGTAGATTCTAGGCCCCAAGGCAAAAGGAAATTTTGTGTTCACACAATCAGCCATTCTAACTGTCACATGGGATTGGTCAACAGGCTTGCAGAACATGATTCTCTGCCTTGCTTGAGCAACCCATATAAGGCAATGATTTTTTACATGTGACAAAAAGCAAACTAATCAAAAATTATATTTACTACGTATGCCTGGTTCTCACAACTTTGCCATAAAGTAGATCTTATACTACCTTATTTAAACATATATCTATTTCAGTAAAAGTATTTTCGAACTTTAGTCACTAATCTTACAGTTACGTTAATTAAGTGTTATAAACGGATAACTGCCAAATAATTTTAGTAAATACAGATTCAAAGAGTCTTAAAGATCAGTAAAACTACATAATTACTTTAAACAAAGTTAGATTTTAGTTACTAACCTCGGTAAAACAGGTCTTTTTGTCACACTCCATGTTTGCGGTGGAGGATCTGTCAGATCTAAATTACACTAAAACAGAAGGTTGGCAGGCGAAAAAAATACCCAGGGGTGGGGTGTGTCTAGAGCAACCAGAAAGACATGCTGAAAGTACCAAAAAAACGAATAACCTTCCGCCTTTCCCACTCGCATCAACAAGAGATAAAGTTCAAATGAATTGGAAAAAAGTGAGCAACAGCACCCAAGTAATTTCTCTTTTTTGCCAGAGCAGTATGGGGAAATAAATTCGCACACTGTCTCTCAGTGTCAGGGTGTAAGCAACCACTGCAACGCTAAGCTCTGGAGCAGAACATTTTCACCTAGCCAATCGGCAGATAGGGCGGGCAGTAAAAGCAAATCCCTTCAGGTAAGCTCGGGGGTGGTTTCGATTGGCTGGGAACCCAGTGGGGGAGGGGAGACTGGGGCAAATATCTGACCTCGGCAAACAGCAACACTGGAACAATGAAACAAAAAAAAAAAAAAAAAGACTAGTTTCTACAAGATTGGAACATTTAGTGCAATGAGCTTGGAGATCATTTTAGACTATTTCAAGTCCCAATGACACATTTGGCATGATAGCCACTGAAACCCTTCCTTCCCTGTTTACACTTATCAAGCAATGGAAATGGGACAGGTAGCACAAAGGTAAAAGCAGAGGTGTGGCCTCATCTGCTTGTAGAAGAGGCCACAAAGGAGAGTTTCTGTCTGACAGAAGGACCATATAAAGAATTTAGAGGTTATAAATCTAGAGAGATACTGCCACCTGACCTCCCTGTGAAAAGTAACAATAACAAAAATAACGTGTTCTCCTGCCCCTTTGTTATAAGGTGTGTGTGTGTGTGTGTGTGTGTGTGTGTGTGTGTGTGTGTGTGTGTGTGTGTGTGTGGAGGGGATTTCTAGATGATACTTGTTTGGAGTACGGATCTCCACCACCTGGTTAAAGTGTCACACTACATGCAAATATTTCTTTAAATGTCTTTGAATGTCATGCTCAACAATTGTTTTCTGCATAATGGCAATACTCACTGACTTTAGAGCTTTCATAAACATGTTTATATTTGTTTTTGTTTATGTGAGCATGTTATGTGCGTTTTTTGTGCATGTTCAAACATAAATGTTAAGCATGTGTGTGGCACATATGTAAGTTTTCTCTGAGACTATTCAGCTGACAAACAGGAAGCTAGGGGTCTGATGTGGGGCTTAGTGAGAACTGAGATGCATCAAGTTTGTGTGTGTGTGTGTGTGTGTGTGTGTGTGTGTGTGTGTGTGTGTGTGTGTGTGTGTGTGTGTAAGTGAGAGAGTTTATTGGAGTAAAAATGCACCCTGCAAAGGTTTAATACAAACCTTGATGAATCTCTAGACATGTTGGTGATTATCTTTTACTTAAATATACCAACTAATTTGGTAAAGACCATCAAACACTCTTAGGCAAAATGAAATCTGATGGTTGTACTCTTCAAATGCCACAGATATAGATGAGTCAACCAGATTAAGCATATTATGTATTGCACAGAAAATGCTTGTTGCAGTCCAAAACAGCTTTACAAGTGAAGACCTGCCTGAGTGAATGAGAAAATATATTCCAGTGAATAGGGGAATGGGGAAGAGATTTTGTAAGTGTTTCAGGATTTTTCCTATCGATTTGAACAAACTATGTTGAAAAATATACACAAAGTTTGCATCATTATGCACAGATATAACATTTTGCACTGCTTAACACACACACACACACACACACACACACACACACACACACACACAATACAAAAAGTCTATGCACCCATGTTAAATTGCAGGTTTTTGTGACATAATGGCATTAAACCAACATATATCATGTCAGATTAACAAACAAAATTTTAGTAAAAAATAAATAGAAACATTTTAATTCGGTTGCATAAGTATGCACATCCTTTTATAATGGTGCATGTGACTGTGGTCAGAACAAACTAATCACATTTAAATTTAAAAGTATGTTCAAAAGTAAAAATCATACAGGTGACATCAGTGAAGTGATTCTGATTAAACCCAAATTAAAAACAGCTATTTATAAAAATATTTATTTATATAATCTTTTTAAATACCTGCTTCATAAAGAGCTCAAAAATCTTGTACAAGATTTTATTATACAAAAGCATTCTTCAAGAGAGGGATACAAATAATTAGTAAAACATGAGCTTTACCCCAAGAAGAACTGGATGACCATTAAATATTGATAAAAGAATTAGATTAAAAATATATCAGAGAGGCCTCCAGGGCAAATTTAAAGGCAGTTTAGCAAACTAATAATATAGCAAAAAATATTTTAGAGCTGAAAAAACATTCAGGCACACACTGGACACTTAACTCTGAAATGGATTAGGTCTACAAATGCCATGGTGTGATAGAACCACCAGCCACGCCCCCTCTAACACTCAACAATCCCACTCAGCCTCTCCCTCCTATTAGTCACCTGGACCTGTTTCCCCTTCATTAGCACCCTTTAACAGATCCCTCCACCCTTTCACTCACTGTCCGATCTACTGTATACCTACCTTAGATCATCTGGACTACCTACCGCTCCTGCGTTCTCTTGAGTTCCACTGTGTTCCTTGTTATTCTTCTTGTGTAGCTCGTGACAGCTATTTTTATTATTTCCCACACTCCCTTTTCTGATTCTCCTGTGTTTGATCTCTTCCAAAATCAATAAACTTCACCTTGTTTTACTCCCGGTTTCTGACGCCTGGTATTTCGTGACACATGGGCAGTTTTGCATCAGTGAACGGCTGATAACCTCAACTATAATGAATAAACATTTGATTAGGATGGGTTCCCTTTTGAGGACGGTTCTCCTCAAGATTTCTTCCATATGCCATCTCAGGGATTACCAATGTCACTATTGGCTTGCTCATTAGAGATAAATTTATTGAGATTAATTTATAATGCTACACTCTATATCCATAATCTATTTATTTCTGTAAAGCTGCTTTGGGACAATGTGCATTGTTAAAATTTAAAATTATTTGCAAGCGAACGAATGTATGAATGAATGTATGAAATGGTGATAGTAAGGAAGCTCACTGAAGCAATACAATTATCTTAGTAATTACATATTTTGTTGTTTACTTTATATCAGCAGCTACATTATATTCATAAAAATGAAACGTTTATATTAAAATATAAAAAAAGATTAGGAATATTCTGAAAGTTATGATATACTGTATATAGATATAGAATTTTTATTTGTTTGTTATTTTACCCAAGTGCTGCAAATTGAGTTTTTTACAGAATTGGAGCATTTCACAGAAAATGTTTTAACGGCATGATGTAAATCTGCTTATTAAGGCTTAGAGGTCATTTAGACTTAAACTTCACACAGTCTCTAAGACCAATTGGGACTAGTGATTGTCTTCATGAAGGCCTTTTTTTGGTCTTGGTTTTTGCTGACTAAGTGCAAAGTCATAGCTTACCTTTTTAGCCACCAAAAAACAAACAAATAAATAATCACTTGCCCAAATTGTTATAGCCTGACAAACCTGCAACTTACTTTAAAGTCACAAAAAAAACCATTTGAATACAACTCATATGGGTGTATTACACATGTGATGAATTATTTTTTCCACATGAACAAATTCTTCTTACATGAGTTACCAAACAGACATTGTGTTATTTGAACACACATATGCTAGTATCTCAAAATGCTGAATACAAATTATGCAGTTTAGTTCATCACTGAGAGAATCTAAGATAAAAGAAAGTTTTAAACTAGGCAGAGATAAAACTTAGAAACAAAGCTGCATTGGTTGTGATGGTCTGAGGTCATGTGCTTATTATTACAGTTACATTCTGTACCAGAGTGGGTGATAGCAAACCTCAGGGATCACACTGAAATGATAGCATGGGGGATCACAGAATTTAAAACCCTCTGAGGTCGGCACAAAACAGTAACTAAACTAAGACCTTCATCAAACACGCAAAACAATTTTGTACAAATGATATTGTTGAGAATGCTGAGAAACACAAATGTTAATGAACACGCACATTCCACAACATTAGGATTAATTTACTTTTAAGGTTGCTGGCTTATTAAAAAGATAACTAAAATTAACTGACATATGACAAACTTCATAACCGTTTCATGCTTTAATCGAAGCAAAAACAATAGGAGAAGTTACTTAGCATGCAGTTTGTATAGCAGTATAGATTTAATGTCCTCTGAAAATAACTCAATATACAGCCATTATTGTCAAAATAGCTGGCAACAAAATAGAGTACACCCTAAGTGATGATAGCTGTATCTTAACCATGCAAAGCCACATGTCCATGTTTTTGTCTTCTTGATAGGACCATACAAATTTGTGTATCTTGTATTAGAGCAGTTAAAATCTGGTGCTTTGATGTTTAACATGACACCTCATGGCAAAGAATTAGTATTGTTGCTATCTACAAAGATGGCCTAGGCTGTACGATCGGTAACACTCCGAAACTGAATTACAGTACAGTGGATATACAAAGGTTTTCTAAGACTGGTTCATCTCGGAACAGGCCTGATCAAAGAAGTTAAGTCCTCGTGCTGTGCATCAGGTGCAGAAGCTGGCTTCAAAAAACAGACGGATGAGTGCTGCCAGCATTGCTTTAGAGGTTGCAGAAGCGGATGGTCCACTTGTCAGTGCTCAGACCACACGCTGCACAATGCAACAAGTCAGTTTGCATTGCCGTCATCCCAGTTTGCTGAAGACAACCTGTCTAAAAGCATGGATTACCGGAACTATTTCCTGTGGTCTGATGAGACTAAAATAAACTTGTTTGGCTAAGATGGTGTCCAGCATGTGTGGCGACACTCTGGTGAGGAGTACCAGGAAAATCGCGTCTGGTAGCATCATGGTCTGGGGCTGCATGAGTGCTGCTGGTACTGGGGAGCTGCGGTACATTGAAGGAAACATGGATTCCAACATGTACTGTAACCGAGCAGAACATGGCACCCTCCCTTCAGAAACTGGGCCAAATGGCAGTTTTCCACCATATTAATGACCCCAAACACACCACCAAAATGACAACTGAAATGCTAGTGAATGTGATGGAGTGGCCAAGTATATCTCCAAAGATTAAACCTATGAAGCACCTGTGAAGCATTCTCATGAGGAAGGTGGAGAAGCGCCTATGTCTAACATCCAGTAGCTCTATGATGTCATTATGGAGGAGTGAAAGAGGATCCCAGCAACAACCTGTGCAGCTCAATTTTGTTGCCAGCTATTTTGACATTATGGCTGTATGTTGAGTTGTTTTCAGAGGACAGTAAATCTATACTGCTATACAATCTGCACATTGACCATTTAAAAATGTATCCAAGTTTCATACTTTTGTAAGATAATGTATATCTCTGGTGATTTTTTTTTTGTTGAGACAGACATTAACTATTGAATGTTTAATAATTAATTAGCATAGTTTGAGAGCTGGTTAGCTGGAAAAGTTGTTGAGCATTTTAGTTGGTTTTGCATTTAAAGATCATTTGACAAATAACTGACTCATGATCATTTTAGTTGAATGTGTTTATGAACAGTTTGGGAAAGTCAGTTTTTATTATTACTGAGCATATTTCATTAGTTTTATATCTTTTCTGTTCAACAATCCGGTGTACCTTATGCCTGGTTGTGCCACAAGATATGACAGGTTGCTTGAGAACACGTGGAAAAAAAGTGAATCCTTTTTATACAGTTACTACAGATAGGAAAGGACTAGGCTAAACAAAACAAAAGATTTAACAGATTTTCTTTTCCATACACAGTGAAGAAACACAATTGTAGACTAGACTTCATGAGGCCTAAACTGACAAGTACCACAAGTATTCAGCGGTGCAAAGTTATATACAACATGAATGCTGAATCCATTTATATAATATGAACATACAGATGGTAAAATTAGCTTTTCTTTTAAAAAATATTAGTAAAATTTGGTAACGTTATTTAAAGCAGATAGGCTTGTGTTCGTCTCTATCATACCTCTCATATAGCCAGTGTGGATTGTTCAAATAAAACAGCATCCATTTGGCCTTAAAACTAATCACATTTTGAAGGTACTGAAAGAATTGGACTGAAAATTCTATGTGCATGTGTAATGTGGTCTTGACCATGTACACAGACACTTGAAGTCAGATACAGAGGACAGCTACATTAATCAGTAATACTCAAATGCCTTCATACCATGTTTCAAACATTTTTCCTTAACAAGCATGTGGAAAGTTCAGCTAAAAGCAAAGTAATTTACTTTTGTGTAATTTGCACCTTGATTAGACAACATGTGGCCAGTCTATCAACGTGTAGAATAAATAATTCACCTTGTTCACATTAATTACATCTGCAGCTTAGTCTGCTGCATGATGTGCAACATACATTGGCTGATGCAGGCAGAAATATATTAACACATTAGCCGAAATAGAGATCAATTCCAAGGGTGGGTCAAGCAGTGTAATCACCTGACCTGACTATCACTGACACACTACATGTAGGTACAGCAAAGTGACCACTAGTGGTGCTGTTGACTTGTTTTATGTTGATTCTAAACAACCCGATTTAAAACATTTATTAAAATTTTAATCATTATCATTTGGATAGCAAAAATGAAACATAATTCTTTTACCTTTAAAAGATTAACAATGTTAGCCCGCTGAAAACTGACTATTCTTTCGAACCCCTGAGTAGGTAGTGTTTCACTGGAAACTGCTTTGAGGTGCTGAGTCACTGTCTCCATGGCCCACACTGTGATAAATGAACTGTTGCTCTGCACAGGTAAACAGGGACACTCCCTCATGCAGTGCTCTCAAGATTTTAGTATGATTAAGAAGTAGATTTGTGTACATTTCTATACATATACACAGCAGTGTCCAATTCAAACGTACAATCTGTTAAAATAAAGAGCCATTTGACAACATTAATTACCAGAACTTTAAAAAAGAAAAAGAAAAAAATATACATAAAAAGAGAGACAAAACACCAATAGGCACTGGATTTCAGAAGGAATAGAAAGCTGATTTTTAAGTTTCATCTGTTAGATGCAAGATCCAGTCATCATTCTCTGAGGATGCCATAAAGCAGTGGTCCCCAACCTTTTCTGCGCCACAGACCGGTTTAATGTCAGACAATATTTTCACGGACCGGTTTAATATTGGACAATATTTTCACAGACCGGTTTAATATCGGACAATATTTTCACGGACCGGTTTAATATCGGACAATATTTTCACGGACCAGCCTTTAAGGTGTGGTGGATAATTGCAACAAAATAAAATAATACGACCGGCATAAAAACATTTTCTAAATATAATCATCTTCTTCTTCTTTCGGCTGCTCCCATTATGGGTCGCCACAGCGGATCGTCCGTCTCCATACCACCCTGTCCTCTACATCTGCCCTTTTTTACACCAACTACCTGCATGTCTTCCCTCACCACATCCATAAACCTCCTCCTTTGTCTTCCTCTTTTCCTCCTTCTTGGTGGCTCCATCCTCAGCATTCTTCTACCAATATAACTAATTTCCCTCCTCTGCACATGTCCAAACCATCTCAATCTCGCCTCCCTCACCTTGTCACCAAAACATCATACATGGGCTGTCCCTTTAATAAAGCATTATCTTCCCTAAATGAAATACACAGAAAGAAGCCTCCACAATGCCACAAAAACCCACAAAAAAAACCCTATATATTACTAGTGTGTTAATGTCTTGTACTTTTTAAGTGGAACCTAAACAACCATTTACCCTTTAGATAATTCTTAAATAATCTCTTACTCCCTTCTAGTAAGTGTGACTATAATATGTATATTATGCAAACAGGGGTCAGCATGGACACCCTGACTGGTCTGTGGTTGCACAGCCCAATACGCAACAAACTACAATGCACTGTGTATTCTAACATCTTTCTATCAAAATGAAATTCACGTTTTCAGCAATTTTAGCTATAGTAGCTCGTCTTTTGGATTGGACCACACAATCCAGCCTTCGCTTCCCACATGCATCAATGAGCCTTGGGCACCCATAACCCTTTTGCCGGTTCACCACTGTTCCTTCCTTAGACCCCTTTTTATTGATTCTGAGCACTGCAGACCAGGAACACCCCACAAGAGTTTTGGAGTTGCCCTGACCCAGTCCACTAGCCATCTCAATTTGGCCCTATTTCAAACTTGCATAAATCCTTGCATCAAATTTAGGGACAATTTGTTTACATGCTGCCTAATATATCCCACCCCATAACAGGTGCAAAGATGAAGAGATAATCAGTGTTATTCACTTCACCTATTAGTTATAATGTTATGCCTAGTCGGTGTATACAACATTCTAAATATTCCAGACCAAATTAGAACATATTTTTATTTAAACTCCTGTGCTACATCAATCTACGTATATGGAAATATATTATGTAGCAAAAGATACTGTGAATGTACACTTTGTGTAATACTACCGATTACAGTGCTCTTCAACAGACAATTGCACCATGTGCACATCATTAGTCATTGGTTATTGTGTTTAAAATGGCACTCTAGTGGCTCATGTCTCTCATCAGTCACAACAGAGCAATTCAAGGCTGAGCAGCAAAGCCTTGAAGTCTTGAAGCCTTGTAATACCTTGGATGAGATTCATGATGTACCAAGGAAGCAGACACTGGGAAGGCACTCACTGCCTTGATATGTCCACAGTGTCCTTAGCTTTCCAAAAAGCAACACTGTGTTCAAATCATCTCAACACTAAGTTTCCCATAGTATATAATGATAATCTTCTTTTAGGCTGTGTTTTTTTTTTTTTTAAATATAGCCTACATCTTTATGAATTAAGTAAAGTAAAACAGACAAAGTGAGATAGGTCTGTGCAATTCCAAGGTTTGCAGAAGGGATGTGGCAGCTGTGAGAGCCTTCGTAAGTGATAAAGTCGTCATTATCAAGGTTGGTTTTTTTTTTTTTTTTTATATATATGACAGTAACTTGATTTAGGACCCACATAATCTGAGATGAATAATGCCACCGCAACAAGCTTCGAGTTAAATTTGGAATTTACTTGATTATGCTGCTCAGCTTTTAGTCAGAACCTCCTTGTTTATGAAAACATTTTCACTCTGTTTTTATTCTTTCCTTTCAAATTTGCTAATTAATGTATAATTTATTTATAGAAAACTACAATCATGGTGTTATATGAGTTGAAATTGTAAGGCTTTATAATACCTCTAGTTCGTTAAAATGGCCAGTTTAGCCCTGCAGGATCACACATATTACCTTCTCTTTCACATACTCAGAAACAATCACAATGTCGGTAATGTAAAACAGCATATAAATAAATGTCAACTCTAAAGCATTATTCCATTATTGAAAGAATTGTATATTTAAATGCTATTTACATTTTAAATACTTTCATACAAAACTGCTCATACTCATAAATATAAATTTGTGAAAAATAAAATCTAAAATGAAAAAAAAATAATAATAATAAATGCTGTGGCAAAATAGAACTACAGCACATCTTTTTATACAGTGGCAATTCTTTCACCTAATGTGTGATGTAGTAACTTTTGAAAATGCACATAATTGTTCATAAAACAAAGAGCTTCATAAAACAAAGAGCTACATAACATGAAGCTCAGTGCTATTATTTTCAGTGTAGTTATTTTCTTTACATTTGACTTTACATTAAATACATTATTACAATTTAATTAAATCTATTGGTTATTTGCAATTTTGTATTATTATTTAACTATTGAAGATGTTTTTACAATCTCATATTTTTATGGATAAAGTTGTTGTAATAAAACAGTTTTAAGGTAAAATATGATGCATTGCTTATGTTATTCTTTTCTCTTTTGCTTGTATTAATGAACCATGACAAAATACTGGAAATAAGCTTAAACAAAGATGGACACTTTTACATCTTTAACTGTTACTACATTTTCTCTCTTTGTAATCTTTTCTTTAACAAAAATATAATAAGCAAGCATTAACCACTGACAATCTCTTTATTTCTTTGACCAGGACCACAGTTTATAAATATTTTGACAATTAAGCAAAATCACATGTTGAACACAAATTATTAAATAAAACAAAATTGTTTGTCGGTTGTAGCTGAGCCACAGTGTGTCCTTTCAGCACAAGTAATGTCATATGCTCTTTATAATTTGCTCATGTGACAAATCATGTGCCATATGAACAATGCCACCTTGTGGAAGATAGAGTCTTAACTTGGCCTTTGTCTGCCTCAGTTAAATAAAATATCAAAGGAATGAGCTCATATTTTTTCATTTCCAACTTTTTATTATTTTTAATCTATAGATCAAACAAACAAGCAGGCAACCTTAAATAAAATAACATAGGCTCAGAAAGGAGGCTGTTATACCCCTAGCCCCACCCCTACATATTTCTTATTTTCTAGCTTAAGATATTTAAATTACATTGCTCAGCGAGTAGGATTTGTCTCATGTTGCTTTTTGGCCTGAGCCCACAGTGCCCTGCTGATGCAGTTTTAAACAAAGAAAAATGTCTCCAATTGAGCAGACAAATCAATAACCACCCCATTAAATCACATCTTATATGATTTTCAAACCATCAGTCCAAGGCTATGACGCCAAGAGTGAGCACTCCAATAGAGTGCAATGAGTCAGGGCCATCTTCTCTCTTCTGACACTCCTTTACTCCTCAGTTTGTACTCAGCTGAATATGACTCAATAGTCATAGTTATCACACTGAGCACAAGGAAATGAGCACAAAGAATTTCAGTTTCCAGTTTACACAAATGTGTCCCACATGCCTGCTGTTGTCTTCCAGCAACAGAAAATCCTGAATCTAATGAAGGTCCTTTGTGCAAAGTGTGCAAAGATGTTACTTTGGTAATGAAGCGACAGTAACAATGCACGTTTTAAATGTACAAAATAAGTAAGAGGTCTAATACACTAAAGGCACTTTTTTTTACAGGAAAACCCCCAGCTTGAATTGGTTTAGAGAGCAACTACCCTGTTGTTGGTATATTTAGACCTCCTCGCTGAGCATAATTGGTTTCAGAAAACTAAAATCTCCAGCTTTCTGGCCACTGGGGTGTTGGGACATTGAAAAGGTGGGGCCATGAAAACTGGATAATATCCCTTCTGGACAGGCAGGCTGTTCTGAGTCATACTGAAAACTCCCAAAAAAAGACAACAACAAGCCATTTCATATTCTCCTTCTCCAAAAAAAAAAAAAAAACGGTTCAACTTGTGTGTCCTCGCATTTAGCAAACATTACCATTAACAGATGTAAGGAAACTCAGCAACAAAGTAGATGGCCTTAAATTATATGAACACATATTAACCTTAAATTATATTGACCATGTGTGGGCTGTGGCCTCTTTCTCTTTCCTTTTCTCTGTGTGTGTGTGTGTGTGTGTGTGTGTGTGTGTGTGTGTGTGTGTGTGTGTGTGTGTGTGTATACATGTGTGTCTACCAGACAGACACATAGAAATATAGAGAAAGCAAGAGAGAGATAACACAAATACTTTAACTAATCTTTAAGTGCCCAGTGCTGAACAATAATTACTGACAAAATATTAAAAACAAGCACAATTCATATCTATAAATCATGAGTAACACAAGGAATTGTTGAATAATGAAGAGACTATCTAGCCTATCATCACTGATTAATTAGAGCAGTGGTTCTCAATGTGGAGCATTACCAAAGGTGACATGTCTGTGAAGCATTACCAAAGGTGACATGTCTGTGAAGCATTACCAAAGGTGAAATGCATTTGTTTATCAAAGGTGAACATCACAATCAATGTCTTATGCTTGTTTTTTGAGTTCTTATAGTAATTAACCTGGTTGATGACCACTTGACAAGTTTAATCCAAACATCATTAACTCAAAAAAACAATTCCGCTTAAAAATAAACCTGCACAGTCAATTTAGAAATCAACTGGAAGTTCATGTGTTGGCTGATTTAAAGTACAGGAATTAAATCTGTAGCGTATGTTAAAAATGTTCACATGAACCTTTGCAACACCAAAGCTAATAAAGTAAATGTCCCAAAACACTTTAATTAATACTGTATACTCTACATACACTTTAAATACATTACTTACTATTTGATGTAGAGTCTTGTGAAGTGGATTGTTTCAAGCCTCTCGTGCTGCTAATGATGGACACATTGTCCACTTTAATTCAGCCGCTGTAAGGAATGCATCCATGCTGCGCTGTGTGTTGTCCCCGCTGTCCGATTCAGGAAAAATCACTCTTCTGTCTGTACGGCTGCTGTGTCTCTTTGATTCGGGTTGTGGCAAGCAGTTCACTTCTCTGTGCGGACTCGTGCCTGCCGTAAGGTTCCACTGTTTTCGCTAAAAGGACTGTGGGGGGAATTCCGAGCACTCACAGTTTCCCTCGGAACCCATTGGCTAACGTTCACTTAGTAAGAGCCTATATAATGGAAAAGTCCGTCATTCACTTTACAGGCACGGAGTAAAACTGAAACCAAATCTACATCGAAAACCTCTAAAACCAAAGCTATATACCGTACTAATTCGAATGCAGTTTGTAGTGAAGTTAATGATACTTCGCCTCCATCAGTAGACTATAATTCATCTCTGTATCACGTCATTTGCATGATGATTCGAATTTGTAAGCATTTTAACGAGCTTTTCTATTTTTGACGGACTGTATTTTTGTTTGCTGTATTATGCAGTCTCATTTTATTTAAATAAAGATAGACGTAGTTTCTAATACATAATAACACGAGTTTAACATTTAAACTCGTGTTTAAATGTTTAACATTTACAAAACTGTTTAAAAACAGTGCCATTGATAAGGAAAATGGAGACCAAAAAAAAAATACAGATTCCCATACCGGGAGTCGAACCCGGGCCGCCTGGGTGAAAACCAGGAATCCTAACCGCTAGACCATATGGGAATATACAAACAGGTTAGTCGAATCTGCTTATAAATATAATTTGTGTGATTATGTCATTAACATTTAGCAATTTTAATATTTTTTAATATATCAAAAGTTAATAACACTCCAACCCACCACCAGCTCTGAAATTCTTAATTGTCACCTTTGGGCTGGCTTCTCGGCTCCTTCCCTGTTTACGGAGTGACGTCATATAAACATGGCTGCGCACTGTCTCAAACAAAAGCTTATATCAATAATTGCATTATATGCCACACTTGCTGGTTAAGAAGCAGCATATACATTACTTATCCCAGTTAGCTGGTTATCTTTTTGCTAAAAAGGTGTGCATTAAGTCGTCCATTTTATTTGATTTTTTGTTTGTGTATCTGCTTGCTTTTTATTAGTAGATATGATAAAACATTTAAAATATTTATAGATATAGCATAATGCAACCAAGAATTAAAAGCACCAGTTACCAGTGTCGGGCGGTCAGGGTCAGCAAAGTCTTCTCTGCTGGCCTAAACACTATCAGAAGCACTGATCTACATTTGGAACATAAATTATAATATTTGTTCAATTAAATTGTATTAATTTATTCCCAACAGTTTATTCTCTTAATTTCGTAGTGTTTCTCCTGGCTGCACTGGTTCCAGTATGTTAGATTTTTTTGTCCACTTAGATTTCAGCCTCCATGTGCTGCTATGTCAATCTAATCTGCCCAGGGCCTTCAAAGTCTGTTCTGCTGGCAGTTTTTACTATAGTCTTCATAAGAAATAGCTCTGTTTCTTAAACCAATCAGATTTCAAATTCGCCTCGCTGACTAGCTGTCCCAGAATAGTCAGCATTTTTCCGTCCTCTGATTGGTTGGTCAAAGGAAAACTGTTACAGCCAAGTTCAACTGGCAAAACACGTCTGTAGCACGCTGCACACATGAATACATCTGAGTTAGATTTTTTCATGCCTACGGAGCAAATATTGATTCTGAACTGCTCCAGGTGATGTAGGCGGCACAGTTGCGGGTTGTAGTGTAGAGGTTTGGAGCTTTAGTATATTGGTATTCACCCTCCATATGCAAAATGCTTCCCTCTCTTTAATGCCACACAATGTTACATATAAGTCCCCACTGAAGGCCCAGGTACCAAATGCACGGCCCACCACTGCCAGTTACATAATAAGGAAATAAGGCTAAATAAAATATAATAGTAATACATATGTGGAATTATAATAAAATATCACCTTGTAATATTAGATTATACAGTACACTTTAACAAAATTAATAAAATGGTCATGCAGGGTGATCATTTAATTATTATATAATTTGATAAATTGCTTTAAAGCTCTTATAAAGATAAGGAAAATAGGGCTTTTGATGACTGAATTTACTATGATTAAGGTAAAAATTTGGCAAGAAGCAATAAAAAATTACTTATAAAATATTTATTCATTTATTTTGTTTTGTTTGTTTACATTATATAAACTAAGCAACACTTTAGTGTTTTTGGAAAAAGAGACCAAATCGCAAAGTTGCATGACAAAGGACACAAGAGAAAGCACAGTTTCCTTACAGGGGTTCCAAGTGGATCTGAACAGATGAAGGATTTTGTGATTTAACAGTCACTTGTAGAAGCATAACGTCTTCATTGGGAATAATATACATTTTTACAATTTGTTAGTTTATTGCACATGGGTTGCACATTTATATGGCCTAAAATACCAAAGTATGTGAGCCAAATGTTCCAGGTGAGATGCCATATGTTGTTTCTCACTTCTAGTTACAAGTGTTTTGGATTTTGCACTTCCTAATTGCTCAGTGACAATAAAGCTGAATCTATTTTAATATAATAAAAATAAAGTTCTTCATGCATGTATAGTTTAATGTAGCAAATAAAGCAAACAACAAAAATATTATGAAATGCTTTACCTGTTTGCAAAAAATAGTAGTCTGTCATTTTGAGACCCATCTGCTGCCTACAAAGTGAATTTCAGTCATCATAAGGAGATGGGGCACAGCTCAACAGGAATGTTATGGTTATATGATAATAATTTAGTGATAATCTCCTCATTCCAAAACAATTGAGAAAATCTAACATTTCAGGCAAACTGTAATTCAACCACTTGAGATATAAATAAATAAATAAATAAAACTAAGCTGAAGATAATGACCTTTGTGAGTGCACCAATGATAATGTAATAAGAGATTAAGAGATGCTCTAACTCTCTTCTACTGTGTTTAGCAGCATCAGTTATCTGGAAATTTGCTGATATTCACATATTTTTTGAATGACCTCTGGCCTCTGAACACCTTCATATGCAAAACTCAAACCTCCTGTTTGGAAGGCTTGGAATGAGCAGGTTCTCTTTTTTTGTATTTAATAAATGTTCTTTGTGTAGCTATTTTTTTTTTTTACCACAGATCCAGCTCTGTGATATTTCCACAGTTAACAGCTATTCAAAGCTATTCGTTATCATTTGAAAAATGTAACATTTTTTGTCTTCACATATATCTTTTTTTTTCACATGGTTCTGTTTTGTCTCTTTTTTTAATGTAAAATGTAATGGTTAAGGTTTAGGCTGTTAATGACGAACATCCATCTTTTTCTTTTTTTTAAATAATTTTTAAGGATTTCCCTTATTTTGCTCTGTAATAAAGAGAACAGAATGCTTCTAATGTTTGGTTTACTGAACAATGGTTTCTGTAAAAATAGAGCTAATTTACCTTAAACTGCCTTAAAAATTGCAATCTAGAGAGGTTTGTGACTGGGGAGTGTCTAGAAGTACATTTACGGTAAAATCTATTAAACCATGTGCCAGGTCTTAAATACCTTGTTAATTAACAATTACAGTGGAACCCGGTTATCTCGCCCTCGGTTATCTCGACAACCCTATTAAGTCGACGTTTTTGAAGTGGAACCGCCAAATTCTCGCTTTTTCTAAGCATTTTTTATCGGTTATGTCGACTTTTTTTATGTCGCCGGGGGGGGGATTAGAAATTTTAACGTCAGTTATGTCGATCGGCACTGTGCAGCCGCAGAAGAACTCGCGCAAGTGGCGGAAAAATCAAACCTTACAGCTGCTACAGGTGTTTGTATTGTATACTGGTGAATCTCTGCTGTTAGTAAGTGCACATATGCCTTTTTTTTGTTAAATGTTATGTGATGAGCAGGGGCGGCGCTCGGCTTCAACTCCTTACCGGCGAGCAGGGTAAGGGCGGCTCTCTCGGTAAGGAGTTGAAGCCGGAGCTTCAGAAAGCGGCCGGCACCTGCCACGCCCCTTCGGCCGTTCACGTTTGAGACTTTTCTGTCCCTCGTTTTTGGTTTCGGGTTCGGTTTTGGATCTTCCGGGGTTTTTTTTCCGGCTTCTCTCTCTCTCTCTCTCTCTCTCTCTCTCTCTCCCCTCCGCGCCAGCGGACGTAAGTTTTTCGGACACTTTGCTTTGTGTGTTTGTGTGGATTACTTCAGCCTGATGGTCATAAGTTTTCAGAAACTTAGTTACTGTTTATTTTCTTTTTTCCACATGTGGACTAAATGTGAGACGGCACTGTGCAGCCGCTGTTTTTGAGCGATCTGTGTATTTATAATGTTGGAGAATATAATAAAGGTTTGTATGGAGAATGGACAGTGGTTTGTATTGTATACTGGTAAATCTCTGCTGTTAGTAGCTGCACTTATGCCTTTTGTTGTTAACAAACGTATGTACATTTTTATAGCATGCCTTCATCAAACAAATCGCGGCAACGCTGTTGTGTAAAAAACCCTCCAAAAACACGTGCATGCACATTCTCATTTATTAACGCACATCATGTACATAAAGAAATTTCAAGCACGTTAATATACTGCCGCCATTTTGTTTTCGTTTATCTCGATCATCGGTTACCTCGATGCTTTTTGGCGACCCCCTACGACATCGACATAACCGGGTTCCACTGTAGTACATTGGGTTAAGATTAGGGTTAGGAACCCTAGGACCCTCCGCACAGTCTGGTATGGAAGGCAGTAGGCATGATGGGTGCATTACTTCATCTGCCTCTCTTCTTTCTCTGAGTTGCCCATTAATCTGGAATAAGGTACATCTGGAGTCATGACCTTATTTCCAATCTTTATGCTACGTAGCAAACAGATTTTTTTCCAGATTAGCCTCATTTAATCATGGTGCACGGACTCTACTGTTACTGAAAGTCATTGCTCTGTTTATTTAGAGTATTTGATGATTAGGTGCGGACCCTTTTATTCACCGAGAGAATTCTCAGCCATTGTTGTGACTGCGGTGTACATTCTGACAGATGCTAACGCTAAACTAGCTATGGAGAAACTGCACGCAGCTATCAGCAAACAGTTGTCGGCACATCCCGAAGGCGCTATCGTTTGCCTCACAGGCCACACTGGACTCTCACACAGACATGGACATTTACACATTTTGGACCATATCAACATGTGCATTGACAATGTCACTACCGTCAAACACGTGAAATGCTTTCCTGATCAGAAGCCCTGGATGAACTCTGAAGTCCGTCTCCTGTTGAAAGAGATGCTGCCTTTAAATCTGGCAACGTAGAGTACTACAACAGAGCCAGGGCCAACCTGAAAAGAGGCATCAGGAGAGCCAAGCTCACATTCAAACTCCACATAGAAGAGCACTCCACAACTCAGACACATGTGGAAAGGCATCCAGACCATCACGGACTACAAACCTACAGTTCAACCAACCAGCAGTGTCCTTCCTACCAGATGAACTCAATCAGTTTTTTGCTCGTTTTGATCAAGGCATAGGACATTTCACTTCAACCACTGACTCTTCTACTGCTTACAGCCCACTTTCACACTCAACAACGGACGTCTATTTAGCATTTAGCAGAGTGGATGTGCACAAGGCAGCTGGCCCGGCATACCGTGTTCTCAGAGCATGCGCTGGACAACTGGCACAGTGGCCCAAGTCACGGTTCCTACATGCCTGAAGACCACAACCATCATACCTGTGCCTAAGCACTCAGCTGCCAAATGCCTGAATGACTTTCACCCAGTTGCACTCACCCCTATCGCTATAAAGTGCTTTGAAAAACTGGTCCTGAATCACCTCACTGCGGGCCTACCACCTACACTGGACCCACACCAGTTTGCCTATCGCCCGAACAGGTCAACAGAGGATGCAGTTTCCACAGCTCTTCATTCAGCCCTCACCCACCTGGATAAAAGCAACACCAATATCAGAATGCTGTTTATTGACTTTAGCGCTGCGTTCAATACAGTCCTCCCCAGTGTACTGATCACTAAGCTTAGTGACCTGGGTACCTGCACATCCACTTGCAGATGGATTCTGGACTTTCTCACCAACGGACCTCAATCTGTTAGTTTAGGCAACCAGGTATCCTCAACCCTCATTCTGAACACAGGCATCCCGCAGGGCTGAGTTCTGAGCCCACTACTCTACTCCCTGTTCACCCACGATTGTGCTCCTCTGTATAACTTCAACATCTTCATCAAGTATGCAGATGACACCACCGTGGTCAGCCAGATCGACAACAACGACGAATCGGACTACAGGGAAGAGATCCAAAGCCTGACAGCATGGTGTGCCACCAACAACCTGACCCTCAACGCCTCGAAGACTAAAGAGATCATCGTGAACTTTAGGAAATCCAACAGCAGGAGACATTCCCCAGTCAACATCAATGAAACTAAGGTAGAGCGAGTCTCCAGCTTTAAGTTCCTGGGAGTTAACATCTCTAAGGGTCTGTTCTGGCACCAGAACACTTCAGCTCTGGTAAAGAAGGCACAACAACACCTGTTCTTCTTGAGAAGTCTAAAGAAAGCTCATCTGTCCCCAGGGATTTTAACGAGTTTCTAGCGCTGCATCATCAAGAGCATCCTGACCAACTCCATCACTGTATGGTATGGAGGCTCCACTGGTTGTGGAGCCCTGCAAACGGTGGTCAAAACCACCCAAAGCATCACTGGCATCCAACTACCTGCCACTGAACACCTTCACCACAGCAGATGTCTGCGCAGAGCTCAAAACATTGTCAAGGACTCTTCACATCCCAGTCACAAACTGTTTAACCTCCTTCTATCAAGAAGATACAGGAACATACATACCAGAACCATCAGTTTAAAGGACAGCTTTTTCCTATCCACCATCACACTACTAAACTCTACACTACACCGCTAGATCACTAAAAAAATTAATAAAATAAAAACACTGTATATAACCTCTGTACAATGCATGTACATATTACATAGTAGATCTTTTTTTTTTACTCCTCATTACATCTACACTATTTTTATCTATATGTGTCTATATATCCTTACTGTACATTCTGCCCAACATTTCACATTCATGTATATATGTGTATATAATTTGTATATAATGTGTATGTATGTACACTGGCGATCAAAATTAGAGAACAATTTGTAAACAATTGAACAATTCTGAAATAATGTCATCTTCACTGCTCAACAGTTGAAGGAGTTTTTGTCCTGTCTATACCATGCTACCGGAACATCCTTTTCCACAAAATAACTAAGGCATTTAAAAAAAAAAAACATTATTTTGCCGAAAGCACACTGATCAAAATTAGAGAACACTTTCAGATACCTCCCAGTTATTGGTGTTAATCTGGCACCTGGTGCTAATTTCCTTGATTATCTGTAAACTCCTATTTAACTGGCAGCCTACCGTCCAGTTTCACTGACTCTGCAAGATGGTGGGCCGTTCTAAAGTGACTGAAAGCCTCCGGCAGCAGGATGTCCAGATGAAGGCCAACGGGATGACCCTATCAGCCATAGCAAGACAAATTGGTCGTTCCAGATTTGTGATTACAAGAATATTGAATCTTTACAACATCACAAACTTATTCAAGTCCGCCTAGAAGGCTGGTCGTCCACGGAAGACAAATACAAAAGAGGACAGGATACTGCAGAGGATCTCAATGGGCAATTGTTTCCACACTGCAGCTGGAATTGCTCACCAGTTCAGTGCTGAACAGGGTAAGGATCTGTCTCGTCATACAGTGTTTCAACGTTTAAGAGCATTTGGACTGAAAGCCCACTCTGCAGTGACCAAACCTCTCATTAGCAGAAAGAATCAAAAGGCTAGACTAAGCTTTGCTGAGGAGCATGTTGTGTGGACAGAGGAGAACTGGTCCAAAGTTCACTTCAGTGATGGAAGAAAGTTTAATTTATTTGGGTCCGATGGGAAATATTATGTTAGGTGACAAACTAGAGAAAGACTGAACCCAAAGTGTGTAAAGAAGTCAGTGAAAAGTGGAGGAGAAGGTGTCATGGTTTGGGGCATGTTTTCTGCAGCAGGAGTTGGGCCTCTTATAGAGCTACATGGCAGAGTGAATGCAAATGTTTATCAGAACCTTCTTCAACAACATATGGTTCCTTCCCCGCGTTCATCACCCAATCAGCCCACAGTGTTCATGCAGGACAACGCTCCATGTCACACAGCAAAACGGGTAAAGCAGTTCCTTGAAACTGAAAACATTGAAATAATGACATGGCCTGCCCAGAGTCCTGATCTCAACCCAACAGAGAACCTCTGGAAAATCCTTGGCGACAAAATTATGGCCAAGAAACCCACTACAGTCACCGAACTGTGGAGGAGACTGGAAGAAGAGTGGACAAAAAAATGATTTTTTTTAAAATGCGTTAATTTGTGTTAATTTGTGGAAAAGGTGTTCTGGTAGCATGGTATAGACAGGACAAAAACTCCTTCAACTGTTGAGCAGTGAAGATGACATTATTTCAGAATTGTTCAATTGTTTATAAATTGTTCTCTAATTTTGATCGCCACTGTATGTATATATATATATATATATATATATATATATATATATATATATATATATATATATATATATATATATAACCTTCCACTTCTGCACATTTCCTCTTCAATGCCATAGCCTTAGAACATTTACCTGTACTTCAACGATGTCCACACTTCTCTGCACTAAAGGCAATAGCCTTTATATTTATTCACTGTACATATGCTTAAATATATATATATATATATATATATATATATATATATATATATATATATATATATATATATTTAAATCCACACTGTACTATGGTACAGTGTGGATTTAAATATATAAAATGTGCTTCAACTAAACACTAAGTAAAGGGTCTCAATTCTTGTATGCGAGTGCTATTTTAGTTTTATAATTTAAACTAATTTACAGAAATTTCTATAATTCTGTTTTTACTTTGTCTTTATATGTAAAGACAAAGTAAAAACAGAATTATAGAAATTTCTGTAAATTAGTTTAAATTATAAAACTAAAATAGCACTCGCACATAAGAATTGAGACCCTTTACTTAGTGTTTAGTTGAAGCACATTTGTCACCCATTACATCTTCTACTCTTTGGGGTATAAAGCAACAAGTTTTGCAAACCTGGAATGGGGAATTTTCTACAAATCTTCATGGCAAATTCTCTCAAGCTGTTCAAGTTGGATGGGGATCTTGCTTAGGGTCAGGCTCAGTGGCAGCATGGCCATACTGGGGCTGGAACCCCAGACCTTCCTATTAGTATTCCGATTATTTTTCTTTTCAAATAATAACCCGAACTATCTAATTCACAAAAGGTCAATTTGGCAATGAGATACAAAACAGCAGGGGGCAGTAATGTGACGGTGTTCACTCCGAGCACTCCTGCAGCAAAAAGAAGAACAAGGATCCCAAGAACACAAGAAACTGGGTTTATTTCGGTAAATTCCCGCTTTGTTATTTTAATAACCTGATTATTTTAGATAATTGCCCAGGTTTGACAATTAAGCAAGCTCCTGTCATTTAACACAAATTTGATAAATATATTTCAGGTAATTTTAAACATTTTGGCTTAACATTTTCTGGCTAAAGTAGCTAAAGCAAATGCTAATCTACCTACCTAGTTAGCTAAATATGCATACTTAACGTTGTCACGTAAGACCAGTACAATCATTAGAAAATTAATAATTTGCAATAACTGTAGTACTGTAGTGCTAGAATCTGACCACTAACCCGGCACCAGAGCGATAACAACGACATTCCTTTTCAGGAGGAGGTTGGCGTTAGGTACAGGATAACAGCACAATGGCGTCTAAAACGAAAGGTAGGGGAGAACTTTTATATATCGTTTATATTTAAACTCAATTAGAAAATGCTTAACCCTTAACCCTGTTGAGAATGTCGATGGAGTATAGAGAAAGTCAGAAAGAGTTCCATTGTGTCTTTTTGGATTTAGAGAAAGTGTAAGACAGGGTGCAGAGAGGGGAGTTGTGGTATTGTATGAGGAATTCATATTCCTGGTGTGGCAGAGAAATATGTGAGAGTGGTGCAGGACATGTATGAGGCACCAGTGAAGTGTGCAGTAGGAACGACGGACTGCATCAAGGATCGGCCCTGAGCCCTTTCCTGTTTGCAGTGGTAATGGACAGGTTGACGGACGAGGTCAGACAGGGGTCTTCATGGACTATGATAATTGTGGATGATATTGTGATTTGTGGTGAGAGTAGAGAGCAGGTTGAGAAGAGCCTGGAGAGGTGGAGGTACGTGCTGGAGAGAAGGGGGATGAAAGTCAGTAGGAGTAAGACAGAGTAGTACATGTGTGTGAATGAGAGGGAGGGCAGTGGAGTGGTGCGGTTGCAGGAAGAAGAGGTGGTGAAGGCGGAGGAGTTCAGGTACATGGGGTCAACAGTGCAAAGTAATGGAGAGTGTGTTAGAGAAGTGAAGAAAAAAATGTAAGCAGGGTGGAGAAAAGAGGCAGGAGTGATTTGTGATAGAAGGGTATCTGTAAGAGTGAAAGGGAAAGATTATAGGACTATGGTGAGAGCTGATATGTTGTATGGTTTAGAGCAGGGGTCACCAACGTGGACCACATAAGTCGCCCGCGAGCCTTTTCTAAAAATAGCTGTTTCCTACCTTGTTAAATCATTGGTGATCATTATTGTGAGAAATCATTAAGATGATCAGTGTCATCACATAGATCAGGGGTGTCAAACTCAGTGTCAAATCCGTCCCGATGTACAATTATATCCGGCCCGCGAGATGATTTTATAAAGATCTATTTTATTATTATTATTGTTATTATTGTTATTAATGTCCCGGCGATATGAAGCGCTGATAACACAAACTACAGATCCCATAATGCAGCGCTTCAGCTGCCTTACCGAACGCTAGACTACCTGGGAACATTCCAACGTCAATCAAGTCGAGCTTCTGTTGATGTATTTAACCCTATTGTACAGTTATTGTGAAACAGCGCCTCACGGTGTTGAAGAGAAAAGTTGATTCTGGAAACAGAGCCTTTCAAAACCGATGGGATTCTGAGTACGTATATGTTTACTGACACTGCCGGTAAACACGTGTGTCTTATTTGTGGAGCGAATGTGGCTGTAATAAGAAATTGAATCTAAGACGGAACTACGAGACTAAACATCAGGATAAGCTGAAAAACCTGAATGCACAGCAGAAGATACAGAAAGTAGAAGAGTTAAAGAAGAATCTGACATTTCAGCAGACGTTTTTCACCAGAGCAAAATCACAAAGTGAAGCTGGTGTGAAATCAGAGGCACATCAGCCGGTTATTTACTGAGGGAGAGTTTGTGAAGAGCTGCATGATGAAGCTATGAGATGTCTGGTGTTTGACAGGAGATATTTTTATGGAGAGCAAAATATTTTAAGTTATTTAAAGTTACATTTTGTTCTGTAATAATATTCCTGTCTGTTTTTATTCATATTTATGTTCAAAAAACATTGTTTTAGTGTGTTCAATAAATGTTTATCCTGTTGGGCCTGCAACCTAAAGTGTGCTTTGAGTTTTGGCCCCCTGTTCGATTGAGTTTGACACCCTGACATATATGAATATAATTAATTATTAATAATAACATATAATTAAAGGTAAATTGAGCAAATTTGTTATTTCAGAAGTGTGTATCAAACTTTTAGCCTTTCACATCAGTCGGTACTCAAGAAGTAGCTCTGTTTCAAAAAGGTTTGTGACCCCTGGTTTAGAGATGGTGGCATTGAGAAAAAGACAGGAGGTGGAGCTGGAGGTAGCAGAGCTGAAGATGTTGAGGTTTTTATTGGGAGTGTAGAGCATGGACAGGATTAGAAATTAGTTTATTAGAGTTAAAGTGAGGGAATCATAATTAAGATGGTTTGGACATGTGCATAAGAGGGACATGGGGTATATCGGGAGGTTTATGGCTGTTGTATGGATGTGGTCCCTAATAGGAGCAGTTGAAAGAAGACACTCTGTATACTGTTATTACAATTTCATGCAAGTGTTTTTTTGGGGGTTTTTTGGGGGGTTATGATAAAGTTTAAAGGGAAAAAAGGAATATTTCCTGTACCTTTTAATGATGTTTGGTCTAATTCCAGCGATATTTGTTTGCTTGGTGCTTGAGCTTGGATGATTTAGAGGAACTCTACCTCCCCTGCTGCCTCATTAGTGCAGTAGGTAGCGCCATAATCTGAAGGTTGTGAGTTCAATCTTCCCCCAGGGCATGAGAGCTTTATTGGGAAGTGGTACCTCAGTGGTAAGGCTGATCTGAGTTACTGATCAGAAGTTCTGTGTTATAGGCCGCAGGCCGCATGTAGCCACTCTTGGGCAAATGAGCAAGGCCCTTAACCCTTCAGGTGTACTGAATCATATCTGTCCCTGCGCTCTAAACCCACTTCCTTACATCGCTGAGAAAAGACAAAGTATTTTATTGTGCTGTTATGTATATGGGACAAGTTAAAAAGAAAAAGCCCCCCTCTCTCTGTGATTTCTAAGCGAGAAATTAACCTTGTAGTGGACATTCTATGTCCGCTCCTCTGGGAGGACTTGCAATTAAATTGAATAATAAATAAATATATAAATATATAAATAAAGAAGGTTTGGTTACAATAAAGTGTTGTCAAACCATTGACTATCTTTGCATCATGAATAGGCATCAGATTGACCTGTGCAGTATAAAAGGTTTAGTTTTTTTTTCATATACATGAAAGTTTTTTTCTTTTGTAGCTGGGAAAGTTAATTCCAAAAGCAAAGAAGACGCTCCTCATGAGCTGGAAAACCAGTTTGTTCTGCGGCTACCTCAGGTAAGCATTAAAAAAAAAAAAAAAAAAAAAAAAAAAAAGATATATACACACACACACACACATATATGTGTATGTGTATATATATATATATATATATATATATATATATATATATATATATATATATATATATATATATATATATATATATATTAGTCTACATATATGGTTAAATATGAAGTGGTCTGAGTAATAATGAACAATCCCTACTATATATTCACTCTAAAATAAAAGCCTTCTAACATTTGTGCACAATTGTACTATGGTTTGTTTACACTTGTATTTTGTATAGACACATTCCCTTTCCCCCTAATATATTTTTATTAGATTCTCTTTTTTTCTAGTCTGTTCCAGCTTGTTTAATTTATATTAATCTGTGAATGTTTGTCTTGTATGTTGATCTCTGTAATAAAAGATTGGTTTACTTAAAACTCAAATACAGTAATAGCTTAAGGACAGTTAAGTTCCATTTATAATTAATAAACATTTAATAGAGTGTATTCATATGCTTATTCATATGTGATGATACACAGATAGGAGAATATTTTAGCACCACTGGAATCAAAGCACTGGAGTTATAGAGTAAAACATCTATTCTCTTACTCTCACATTCCTAAAGCTTTTGTTTAATCTATGTGGCATCATGTTGGAAATGATTAACCAAATAGAATTTTCTCTTTCCTTCTCTAAAAGTATATAGTAAATACACATGTAGTCCGCTCTATATATATAGTTGTACATTGACTGTGTTGTTATTTTTGCTGTTTGCCACAGTAAATGTTATCAGCTCAAAGTGCAGACTTTCAGCTTAGTTTTATAGTAGTCTTGAAATGTTGGGTTCTCTTAACATGAATAGATTGCATCTGAATGTTGTTATATAATATTTGTGTATTTCTGTCATCTACTAGATAAAATAAACCCAAATCATTGCCTAAAACCTAAAAATTTTACTTCCCCATGATTGATCGATCAATCTCTCTGTCTAACTGTCTGTCTATCTAATTCTGCCTCACTTTTAGGAGTATGCATCCACAGTGAGAAGAATTGCCCAATCTGGCAGCATGAATCTTAAAGACAGACTCACTATAGAGTTGCATGGTATGTTTAGTAAAATGGCTCTGAGAAACAAGGATAAGATGCATATATAGCAGTAATTGTTATTCAGAGGTGAATAATAATGTGAAAATAATGTAAAATGTTTCATTAAAATATGTATTTCTTATAATAATTTCTGACAAAATGTTTAACAGGTACAAACCACTTTTTTCTAACTAGCCCTGTTTGTTCTACCTTCTTAGCTGATGGCCGTCATGGAATTGTTAGAGTGGACCGTGTCCCTTTAGCTTGTAAATTAGTAGATCTGCCCTGCATCCTGGAGTCCTTAAAAACAGTTGACAAGAAGACCTTTTATAAGACTGCTGATGTTTGCCAGGTAATACCAGCTACCTTTATACTAAAATCTTCCTTCATTAGCGATTCAGCCAACACGTTAATTTTATACTTATGTTTTTGTTCTTGGGGAAAATTATGCTTCCGTTTTAAATAAGATTTTGATATGGTTTTCTTCTCCTGCATGTAAGAATTTTCTAGTCTCTAAAGTTTAACAAGCTGGTAATTTGTGAAGTTGTGATGCATGCATTTTTCTTGACAGACTCAGAGGTGCAAATCTGATTAACAGTATAGAGTCAGTATAGCGGAGGATACACAATACATCCTTACGATATCAAACATACTTTGTCCATACACATCAGGGTAGACCAGATATGATTTCTAAACCAATCCAGCCAATAAACAGTGCTTTTATCCACAGAGACATAGACAGCAGCATGGGAGTCTGGGTCACAACTGATCACAAGTACAAGAAACAAGCCCAAATAGTCTGAGCAGTTTTAATTATCTTATTTCTAGATGTTGGTGTGCACTCTGGATGGAGACCTCTACCCTCCTCTAGAGGAGCCTACCGGAACTGTAGACTCCAAAACAAAGAAAAAGGATAAGGACAAAGACAAGAAGTTTATCTGGAATCACGGCAGTACGTTTCTTCTTCCTGTGCTGAATGTTCTGATAAAGTCTATATACACAACATGAACATCACTGACTTGTCTAAAGTGACAAAAAGCTTCACATATCATGGCTAGATTGAAGTTATTTAATATTGTGTTTTGTCTCTCTTTCCAGTTACCTGCCCTCTGAAGAACACAAGAAAAAGGCGATTTAGGAAGACTGCAAAGAAGAAGGTAGTCGTGCATTGATCCTGTAGGGCTTTTTGGTATCCATTTGTTATCTTTATTGTTGTGTATTTAGTGTGTGTGTGTGTGTGTGTGTGTGTGTGTGTGTGTGTGTGTGTGTGTGTGTGTGTGTGTGTGCGTGCGCATACACCTACACACTCTAACTGTCTAATCTGCAATGTTTTCCAGTACATTGAATCTCCAGATGTGGAAAAAGAGGTGAAGAGGCTCCTAAGCACAGATGCTGAAGCTGTCAGTGTCCGTATCCTTTTGTGTCTTTTGTCTTGTCTTGTCTTACTTTCAAGCCACTCATGACACCACCAAATAAACTGTACTTATACTTTTTCTGATAGTTTCAGATTAGTCTGCACAGAGAAACAGAATTAAAAAAATAATAAAATCCATCAAATACTAATTAATTTATATATCATATAATTGTTTTTTCTGGATATTGTTTTAGGTTTTTTCTCTCTGTGTTAAAATAAACCTACCATAAAAGTTCTAGACTGTGAATTATGTGTGTATGTATGTATGTTTGTATGTAGGTATGTATGTATGTGTGTGTATATATATATATATATATATATATATATATATATATATATATATATATATATATATATATATATATATATATATATATATAATATGGTGGTCTAGTGGTTAGGATGCGGCGCTCTTACAGCTGCGGCCTGAGTTCGATCCCCGGTCAGGGAACCAACCCCAGCTACTCTTAGTGCTGGTCCCAAGCACGGATAAATGGGGAGGGTTGCGTTAGGAAGGGCATCCAGCGTAAAAACGTGCCAAATCAAACAGTTTTCCTCCACTGTTTACATACACACGTGTGTGTGTGTATATGTGTGTGTGTGTGTGTGTGTGTGTGTATATATATATATATATATATATATATATATATATATATATACACACGCACACACGCAGTGGTGTGAAAGTGTTTGATTTCTTGTTTTTTTTGCATGTTGTCACACTTTTATGTTTCAGATCAAACTAATTTAAATATTAGTAAAAGATAACACAAATAAACACAACATGCAGTTTTTAAATGAAGGTTTTTATTATTGAGGGAAAACAAAATCCAAAACTACATAGCCCTGTGTGAAAAAGTACCTAATAACTGGTTGGGCCACCCAGCAACAACTGCAATCAAGCGTTTGCGATAACTTGCAATGAGTAATCTATGCAGAATTTTTGTAATTCAGCCACATTGGAGGGTTTTCGAACATGAACCGCCTTTTTAAGGTCATGCCACAGCATCTCAATAGGATTCAGGTCAGGACTTTGACTAGGCCACTCCACAGTCTTCATTTTGTTTTTCTTTAGCCATTTAGAGGCCCTGTGAGGCGAAATTAAAATCTAATTGGTTAAAGAAAGATTCTCTGGTAAAAGGGCCAGCAGTATTGACTTTGAAGGCCCTGGGCAGATTAGATCGACACGGCAGCACATATAGGCTGAAATCTGATTGGACAAAAATTTTTACACACATATACTGGAAGCAGTGCAGCCAAGAGAATAAACTGTTGGGAATAAATTAATACAATTGCATGAAACAAATATTAGAATTTAGGTTGTAAATGTAGGTCAGTGCTTCTCATAGTGTTTAGGCCAGCAGAGAAGGCTTTGCTGGCCCTGACTGCCTGCCACTGAGCTAACCAATGTTGATTTATTCATTGATAGAGGCTAAAAGCACTTTTGTACGTCGGTCTGGATAAGGGTTTCTGCTAAATGCTGTAAATTTAAGAAGATTTGTTAAAAGTCAAAGCCAGGTCAAATATTATTTAGTTCTTTAAGTACCAGAAATAAGTATGAGAAAGTTCATGCAGTATTTGATTGTATATAATATTTCATACAGCAATAAATAACAGAATAAAACAAGCTGGTGGAAAAAGAATGGAATGGAAGTTCTAGTGTGTTACCTTGACTTGGTCCTTAGGATGGGAAGTGATTGCTGAAGATGAGACTAAAGAAACTGACAATAATTTGTCACTATCGAATTTGGATTCACCTGGAACCTCTGGGCACAAGGGTCATGACTCTTCAGGTAATTTCCACTTAAAAAGGACAAACCATAAACACATGCTTTTGTTATAAGCAGTTGTTTAACATTTATTTTAAATAGAAATGCTCAGTTAACCTGAGTTCATATTACTGTATGTGTCTAAAAGATTTCTTTTTGTATTCTTTTGTTCAGTGCCACATGATGAGTTGCGAGAGATATTTAATGACATTAGCAGTAGCAGTGAAGATGAGGATGATGATGGTGACCGGCATGAAGACGAAGACCTCAATATCATGGACACAGAAGACGACATGGTGGGTCGTCTCAACGAGAAGCTTAACGAGTCTGATGGGGGAAGAGATGAAAACAACCGGAACAACCAAATGGGTACGATGGTTGTGCACTTTTAGCAGTAGGGGCAAGAGGCCAATTAAGATCGGAGTTCTATTAATGGTAGATAATCCAAAGGCACAAGAACCCATCTGATGACTAAACAGCTTTATATGCATCATGTGCCTGTCGTATGCATCTATTAGAGCACATTGTCCCGCAGTGATTGACAGTCCTAATCGGTCCAGCTGGGCACCAGAGAGCACTCTGAAATCTGTGACTTCTTGCTGTTCTACAAATGGCACATATTAAAACCCTTCAGAAAGAGTTACTCTTGTCACAGTTCTGCTCTGATCTGTCAAGAAGCCGTGTCTTTGGAATATGATTGATTTACAGTATTTTATGAAAATTGATGGCCCATAAAATGACAAATTTCCTTAAATTATGACTCGACATTTGGAGAAAGGGTTTAACTCTTTGCCATTAATCTGCAGTGATGGACTTCCAGATGCAGATCAACAATCTCAAGGCTAAACTGCAGGAGACACGAGCACGAAAAAAGCAGCAGGAAGATTTGATCATGAAAGTGGAGAATCAGGCACTAAAGGTGAGGTACCACATGAACTATGCACAGTGTTCTTTCTAATTCTCCCTCTCTCTCTCTCTCTCTCTCTTTTTTTTTTTTTTACATCTCTTCTTTAGAATAAGCACAGAGATGCTTGTCTAAAAAAATTTAGACTAATCAAAACCCTTTTAGAATTATATTCAGTGGTCCACCAAATAGAAATAGAACTGTTGCATTAATTCAGTTTATCATGTTTGGAGAAAGAAGGATTGAATGTTTGATTCCAAGTACATCTACAGTGAAATACTGGTTGGGGCATAATGATAAGGAGCGAAATGACATTGCATGCCATTCAATGAATACAAAGATGTATGGAGCAGTCTAAAAGGACATAAAATTCTCTCATCAGCAAAGAAACTGAATCTGTAAAGAAGATTCAATAATTCTAAAACACACTTGACTCCAAACATCAGCCAAGATAACTCAAGAATGCCCTGCACGGCCTCAATTACGTAAAGTAAAAACAAAAAAGGGACCAAAACTGAACTATAGTGCTTCCTAAACTTAATTACTTGCTACTTTAGATAAAAGCTGTAATTGCAAATAACACCATTGAAACAAAGTACTATTTATTTTATGCTGTACAAATATGTTCTGTTTTTCTTTGTATATGCCTTTAAATACATACATTCTTTTTTTTGTCATTATATCATTTAAGTTATTTTATTTATTTGTCAAGTATTTTACATTTTGTCACTTTCTTTTGCAGGCCCGCTTTCAGGCTCTACTAAATGAATTTATCCACCAGGAAGAGCGTGAAATGGAGAAGGTACAGTGCTGCATAACCAAATGCCTATAATGTTCCACTAGAAATAATGCATCATTGATGCACTTAATCTGCTTAATAGATGGTCAGTTTGATGAACAAGTGTTGTGTGTAAACCCTTGCTACTAAGACTGGCCACTGGGTTTGTTTATTCTTGAACAGATATGTTGACATATAAATCTAACTTTTGAATTCTGATTAATTTGTATATACTTAGCCAGCAAATAAAGCTAGCCATTAATCATCTCTTGTTTCTTCTGCAACAGCTGGCTTCCCTGCAAGAACAGCTGGACTCACTGATGGAGAAATGACCAAAAGAGGGCAGTGCAATCTCAACTCACTGCTGAATGAACCATGTTATAACCAGCAGTTTTGTTACTGAATTATTTTAGTGTAATGTTATTAAATGTTAATCTAAATCTTACTTGGGTTGTGGTGGGATTTTTTTCATATCATGATGGATTATTTTATGGAGGACTCTCCGTTTATTAAATGCATGTTTTAAAAGTGTAATAAAAAAAGCAGGGTTTTCTGAAGGTTTTGCCAGTTTCATTGCAAATGAATAAAAATAATAATAAAAAAATTATAAACTGGTATTTGGTTATTAAGTGCCTTAAAGCCTCTCTGTTTTCCTGTTGTCTTGTTAATGTACTACTCATTCTCAAGCTCAGTGTAAAGGCGTTTGCCAACAGGCACCTGAAGGACTCTCATATGTTTTTGAAGATTCTCTGGTCTGATGAAACTAAGATTGAATTTATTGTCCTTAATCCCGAAACGTTATATTTGGAGTAAATCGGGCATCGCTCATAGTTGCTAAAGGTGCTTCAGCAAAGAACTGTGTAAAGGGTCTGACACTTATGAGGTTCTTTTTTTTTTTTTTTATTAAATAAATGTATTTAAAATGCTCTTTATAATTTGTAATTATTTGGGTACTGAGTGTTGATAAATGAGAAAAAATAAATTTTAACGATTGTAATATTGGGCTGCAACATAAAATTGAAGGCGGTCTTAATATTTTTTCCGGAAGGCACTGTAGGAATTTGCCTTTCATAGTTGCATGTAACATTTACAGGAATGGAAAGAGAAAAATAGGGGAGGCCTTTTTTCCCCACTCTAACCATACTAGATATTATAGTAATAATTTTTTTTACTTAGTTTTTATTTACAATTTTTTTGTGCTACAATATGTACCAAATAGAATTACAGTAAGGAAAATAAGTATTTGAACACCCTGCTATTTTGCAAGTTCTCCCACTTAGAAATCATGGATGGGTCTGAAATTGTCATCGTAGGTGCATGTCCACTGTGAGAGACATAATCTAAAAAAAAAAAATCCAGAAATCACAATGTATGATATTTTTAACTAGTTATTTGTATGATACAGCTGCAAATAAGTATTTGAACACCTGAGAAAGTCAATGTTAATATCTTTTAATGGTCTCAAAAAATCATTGATCAGAAAATACGAAGAAAAAAAAAGGAAGAGAATAGTTATAATCTTTACATGTTTAAGCTTTATTTGTAAACCTATGGATACCTTTTTCCAGAAAGAAGTCAGTGTTGTTCCAGTCGTTGTTGTAGGCCTGCAAAAAGTAGGAAAGTTTTGTGAACCGATGATTTTGCATTTGCATACAAGAAGAATATAGAAGTCAATTCTATTTTTTTTGCCTGGGAATGTATTGTAAGAAATCTGCACAAAATAGCCTAAATGTTAATATTGGGGGGTTTTCAGAAGAGGGTAAGAAAGGCTTTAGGCTTACGACTAACCTCCATGTACCATTTTAATATTATGGGCTCTTTTTTGAAGCTTGTTTACTCTTTATAAAATATTACCATAATATGATATTGAAACTTTTTTTTGAATTGTATTGTATTGAATTGTATTTTGAATTTGAATTTTTAATTTAATATGAATTGATACTTTGTGCTAGTTTGAAACCACACATTTAGGTCTTTGTAAATTGTTGACTTCTAGAAGAAAATTAAACGTCTGTAGTCTGAGTTCGATTTTATGGTCCCCCAGGCCTTTACTTATTTCTAGGGATTACAGCTGAGTCTTTGGGGATTAACTGAAACAGATTAAACTGGCCATACTCGACCTGCTAATCCAGCCATCTGTCAGAAAGCAGCCTTTTTTTCTAGACTTTTCTTTTCCCCGAATGTTAATTAACATAGTGCAAAGGACTAAACACAGACACACACAGCACACTGACTTACTCAGACTTTCACATTGAGTGCTTTCCAGAATCTATTGTATTTAAAAATGGAGGAAACATATCTATTCAACCATCCTGGAGTGAAAAAGGTTATTCTACATGGTGGCCGGGGTCCTCTGCCTCACTTTCCAAAGGGTACCAAGGTAGGGTACATTTTATCTTGATTAAAGAAAACTGTAGTTATAATTATTTTATATAATTATATTAAATTAAATATATATAACTTTATTTCTTACAGCTAACATCAATTAGCCTCTTGTAAATGCTTCCCCCATGATTTAAATGCTGATTATATTTTATTAAGTGGAACAAAACATTTGGCCCATAAAATTACTAAAAGGAAGACCTTTAGTCACTGTTTTAGTTCTACACTTTAGTTGTTATCTTAGTTGTTATCGGTGAATGTTCTTTTTACTTTTTTGTTTTGTCCAGCTGTCTGGCGCTAGGCTTAGAGATAGTGCCAAACATTTTTCATGACAATGCAAACATCAGTCTTTTTCATTCAGCTAAAAGCCCTAGTGTATGAGTATGCTCTCATTCTGTCATGGTGCCTCCATCCCAGACTTTAAACGGACAACACATTTAAATGAGTCATTTCAGAAGGGTCTTTGCTGAAGTAAAAAATATGCATTCTGTTTAATAATGTGTAGAGGAATACAAGGCTAGAAAACAACATGCTCCCTTTTATCTCAATCAACTCTGTTATTCCCTCTCTGTCTTTCTCCTTTTGCACAAAGTTGGTGTTTCATTTCCAGACACTACAGGACAATTTTGAGAGGACCGTGATCGATGACAGTCGCAAACACAAGCAGCCTACAGAGATTTTTGTGGGAAAAATGTTTAAGATGGAGGTGTGGGAGGTGCTGTTAACCTCCATGAGGGTTGGTGAGGTGGCAGAGTTCTGGTGTGATGCTATTGTAAGTGCAAAATCTCAGACAAATCCAGTCTTTTCTCTTTATCTTTCTGTTTTATGTTTGCTTGAATGTAAATTTTAATAAGGTACTTATTAGATGCATTCCTGAGGTCCACTTTATGTTTTAAAATATTTTTGTATTTTTGCAAATATGGTAAAACAAAGACAGGATGAGACATAATTGTGGATTGTGAAAAAACATTGGTTGTCCTGTTAAAATAGCTTTTTCAAAATCTTTTACAGCATACAGGTCTCTATCCCCTGGTTGCTAGAGGGATTCGTTTGGCTGCACAGGGCAAAGACCCACTTGAAGGACAGAAGCACATGTGTGGAATGGGCAATGTGTTCACGTACCATTCCACAGGCTTTCCTGAGCTTGATGAGCTGATGAGGGTGCCACAGCCTCTAATCTTCATCATGGAGCTAATCTCGGTAGGATTACAAAAAAACATTCACACAAGCACACACACTGCATTTAAACCCAGGAGTGCAATCCTGTTACTCCACCTACAACAGATTTCTTGCTGCTGCACAAACCACTCAAGGCCAAAAACAGCAGAATGTTAGGCAATCGTGCGAAAAACACCGGGGAGAAAAGCTGTTTCCAATCTTCAGCCAAGCACAACAGACATGCTTACTCTGCTGCTATTCTCTCTGCTCCCTCCCCAAATTGTTTGTTTTTGCTCAGGTAGGTGAGCCATTTTCCTACATACGTGAGTCTTGGCTCATGGAGAAGGATGAGAAGATGCAGCTTGTGCCCACCCTTCACTGCCAAGGCAACACTCTTGTCCAGGAAAAAAGTTACCGTGAAGCATCAGAGAAATACAAGGAGGCTGTGCTGCTGTTACGTACCATCCAGTCACGGGTAATGTAATCAGATGCATGGGGAAAAAGTGAATGCCATATAGTTAACTCCTCTTACATTGTCATTTCAAGGCTTATATGGGAAAGGCTTTTAATAATCATCGAGAAACTGTATTACATGTATACTCATGTTGGGTATTTAAAATTGGTTGTAAATAGGGTTAGGCATCAATAAGTGTTTCACTTCAGCCTAAACCCCTTCAGTCATTGCTGTACTATAAAAATTCTGTTTGTGTATGTTGTTATGTTTGAATGACTAAAGAAAAAAGAAACTAACTAACTAACTAATTAGTAATATAAACAATGAAGATTTTGAATGAAGCTAGTGTGGACACTGGAGCAAGTATGTGTGCCTGCTACGCTTTCACTACTGGAGTACAGTTAATTTTCATCAATTCACAAATACTTTTTAATAAAATCACATACAATAGCCAACATGATTGCATGCAGACTGGAGTAGTGAATTTATCATTATGTAAATATATATATAAAAAAAATGTTAATTAGATGATAGATTAAGATAAAAAAAATGACAGCCATAGTTCAAGCTTGGTTTAGAAAAAACAATTAACCATTTGTTAGTTATATCTGCTTCTATTTGTAAGTTGGTATGAGATGGTATGAAGAAGAAACCTTCATAAGAACCAGACCGAGAAGGGAATCCATCCTCCTCTGGGTGACACCGAACATCCATTCATTATAGTTGCCTGGTTAAGGTTATTAACTGTTCATTGTTGCTGACTCTTGAAACTCTTGTGTGAAAGTGTGACACACTCCATGATGATTGCAGACCTAAGACATTGTAGCAGACTTCTTCTTCTTCTTTCGACTTCTCCCATTAGGGGTCGCCACAGTGGATCATCCGTCTCCATACCCCTCTGTCCTCTACATCTGCCTTTTTCAACCCAACTAACTGCATGACTTCCTTCACCACATCCATAAACCGCCTCCTTGGTCTTCCTCTTTTCCTCTTTCCTGGTGGCTCCATCCTCAGCATTCTTCTACCGATATACCCCATGTCCCTCCTCTGAACATGTCCAAACCATCTCAATCTCGCCTCCCTCACCTTGTCTCCAAAACGTCCTACATGCGCTGTCACTCTAATAAACTCATTCAGTCCATCCTCATCACTCCCAACGAAAACCTCAACATCTTCAACTCTGCTACCTCCAGCTCCACCTCCTGTCTTTTACTCAATTCAACTTTCTCTAAACCATACATCACAGGTCTCACCACAGTCCTATATACTTTCCCTTTCACTCTCGCAGATCCTTTTATCACAGATCACTCCTGTGACTCTTCTCCACCCACTCCACCCTGCCTGCACTATTTTCTTCACTTCTTTACCACACTCTCCATTACTTTGCACTGTTGACCACAGGTACCTGAAATCATAGTCCATGGAGACTCCTGTTTGACCTTGTCCGTCAACCCGTCAATCACCACTGCAAACAGTAAAGAGCTCAGAGCCGATCCTTTATGCAGTCCAACCTCCACCTTGAACCAGTCTGTCGTTCCCACTGCACACTTCACTGCTGTCACACTGTCCTCATACATGTATTGCACCACCCTCACATACATCTCTAAAACACCTGACTTCCTCATACAGTACCACAACTCCTCTCTTGGCACCCTGTCATACGCTTTCTCTAAATCCACAAACACACAATGCAACTCCTTCTGACCTTCTCTATACTTCTCCATCAACATTCTCAAAGCAAATATTGCGTCTGTGGTGCTCTTCCTCATCATAAAACCATACTGTTGCTCAGAGATGGTCACCTCTTGTCTCAGCCTGGCTTCCACTACTCTTTCCTATAACTTCATGGTGTGACTGATCAACTTTATTCCCCTGTAGTTAATGCAGGTCTGTCCATCTCCCTTGTTCTTAAAGATCGGTACCAGCACACTCCTTCTCCATTCCTCAGACATCCTCTCACCTTCAAAAATCCTGTTAAACAATCTTGTTAAAAAACCCCACTGCCATCTCACCTAAACATCCCCATGCTTTTACTGGTATGTCATCTGGTCCAACCGACTTTCCACTCTTCATCCTCTTAATTGCTGCTCTCACTTCCTCCTTACTAATCCTATCCACTTCCTGTTTCACCAACTCCACACCATCCATCCTTCTTTCTCTCTCTCATTTTCCTCGTTCATCAGCTGCTCAAAATACTCCCTCCATCTTCTCAACACACTCTCCTCACTAGTCAACACATTTCCATCTCCAGCCTTTATTGCTCTAACTTGCAGCACATCCTTCCCAGCTCGGTCCTTCTGCCTGGCCAATCGGTACAAATCTTTTTCTCCTTCCTTAGAGTCCAACTTCTCAAACAGCTCCTCATATGGCTTTTGCCACATCCCTCTTTACCTGCTGCCACATCTCCTTGTACTCCTGCCTATTTTTCTTATTACTCTGTTGATCCCAATTCTGTTTTGCCAACCTCGTTCTACTTATGCTCTCCTGCAGTTCCTCACCACTTCTACCACCACATCTCTTTGCCTTCCTTTTCTATTTCCAAATGTACCACACCAAGTACCTTTCTAGCTGTCTCCCTTATCACTTCTGCAGTAGTTGCCCAATCATCCAGCACCTCTTCACCACCACCGAGCCCCTGTCTGACCTCTTCCCTGAATTTCACACTGCAGTCTTCCGCCTTCAGTTTCCACCATCTTATTCTTCTTTCAGTCCCCACTCTCCTCCTCTTCTTTTTCACCTCCAAAACCATCCTACAGATCACCATCCGATGCTGTCTATCTACATTGTCCCCTGCCAACACTTTACTGTCTCCAATCTCCTTGAGGGTTGCATATCCTACATAGAACATAGTCCACCTGTGTGCACCTTCCTCCACTCTTATACGTCACCCTATGATCCTTCTTCTTCTTAAAATAAGTGTTCACCACTGCCATTTCCATCCTTTTAGCAAAATCTGCCCTTCCAAATTCCTCTCCTTAAAGCCATACCCACCCATCACCTCCTTATCACCTCTGTTCCCTTCACCTACATGCCCATTGAAATCTGCCCCAATCACCAATCTTTCATTCCTAGGTACACCTTCTACCACTTCATCTAACTCACTCCAGAATTTTTTTCTTCTCCTCCATCTCACAACCCACTTGTGGAGCATAAGCACTGACGACATATCAGAAACTCTCCTCACCTCCACTACACTCTTACTAAACTCTTCCTTCAGGATCACCACTACACCATTTCTCTTTTCTATCCACAGCATGATAGAACAGTTTAAACCCACCTCCAATGTGCCTGGACTCCTTTTCCAATTGGTCTCCTGAACACACAACATATCTACCTTGCTCCTCTCCATCATATTAGCTACCTCTTTCCATTTACTAGTCATAGTACCAATATTTAAAGTGCCAACCCAAACCTCCTCTCCCCTACACTTCTCTTTTCCCTGCCATCTCTGTAGACATCTTTCTCCTCTCCTTCTCCTCCTTCAGCCAACAGTAGCCCAATTTTCACCAGTACCCTGTTGGCTAACGATACCTGTGGCGGTCGTTGGTAACCCGGGCCTTGACCGATCTGAATTTCTCTTTCGTGATTCGCATATTTGATTTGGCACAAGTTTTACGCTGGATGCTCTTCCTAACGCAACCCTCCGTATTTACTTAGAACCGGCACTAAGAATGCACTGGCTTGTGCAACCCTAATGGCTGGGTTAAGCCATTGTAGCAGACTATTTATATTAATTACACTTCAAATCCATTTTCCTGATTTCCAGTAGAGTAGAGAGAGAGAATAAGAGAGAGAGAGAGAGGGTGATGGGAGAGAGAAACATGTATTATTAGACATTTTACATAATAGTTAAGGTATTAGATGTGCACAGATAGTGTGCGTGTCGCGAATGTCAACTGGTAAACCCACTGGGCGCCTTTGTGCCCATTACCCTTAAGAGAGGTCCCCTTTAGGAGAATTGGAATGGACCTTGTCAGGCCATTAGAGGGGACTGCACGAGGGCATCACTTTGTGATAGTTTTGGTAGAGTAGTCGGTTGCAGGCCGGACGTTTTTTCGGCCTGAGTTCGGTGCTAGGGCTATGTGGCAGTGGGGCCGTGGCCAAGCACTTGTGTGTGAATGGAGGGCAAAGCTGGAGGAGACAAGCGGTAACAATCAGTTGTCTAGCCGTTGTTCTCTTTTGCAGTAAACAGGGGAAAACAATAAGAGGACCGAGAGAGAGAGAGAGAGAGAGAGAGAGAGAGAGAGAGAGAGAGAGAGAGAGAGAGAGACACATGCATGTGTGTGAGAAAGTGCATAAGAATAAAGAAATAAAGTTGACCCAAACCTGGTCACCTCCCACCTGTTCTTTCTTTAAATAATAATTAATGAAATTGATCAACAACTTATTTTTGAAAGGTACATACATTATGTTGGTGTAAGGAAGTTTGATTTATGTTTATTTTTTGTGTGATTATAGATTATCATTAATATAAATAAATAACTGCAACACCAGTGTATATAATTATACCCAGGAGCACTAACTTGTTTAAATGCTAAATATTTGTTTGGTTTAATCCATATTTCCATTAAATTCAGTGCATTAAGCTATTAATCAATAATATTTTAATTTATAATCAGCCCTTTTTGACATAGAAGATCTAATATTTAACAGTCTTATCTTCAGATCAAAGGTGCTGGCTGTTTATTTAGTGTTTTTATGTTGTTTAAATTAATGTTGTTACTAAAACAAACTTTCTTAGGATTTCTATATTTTGGTTTCACTCAGGGAACAGACACAGTCTCAATATAGGAAACGTTGACAAAATAACTCGCCTTGGCTTTGGATAGTCACTGGTCAACTAACATTGTTCTGAGTCCATGATCTATGTTGTGAGAAATGAGAGCATCACCTCCCTGCGTGGGATGGATACCGTCCCACCCTAAAAAGCCAGCCTTGCACTCAAAATTGCTCCAATTATCTATAAAGCCCACATTGGTTTTGGAGCACCACTTGGTACAGTTCAGCAACCATACAGTGCTGTAAGCTACATCACCACACTGCATTGGGATGGGGCCAGAGTCAACATACTTTGATAATTTACACAACTTTATACAGTAGCTCACAAAAATAAGTACACCCCTCACATTTTACCAACCATGAAACTTTAATATATTTTAAAGTAATCAATGTGTAGCATGTATAGCGGTACAGATTTACTGTCCTCTAAAATAACTCAACATACAGCCATTATTTTCAAAATAGCTGGCAACAAAAGTGAGTACACCTAATTGAACAATCCAAAACTTTGTCCAAAGTGTCAATATTTTGTGTGAGCACCATTATCATTGTTATTGTTAATCACTGCCTTAATCCTCCTGGGCATGGAATTCACTGGAGCTGCATAGGTTGTTGCTGGGATCCTCTTCGGACTATCCCAGAGCTTCAATTCAGTTCAATAATTTTTATTGTATCGGGCTTTTAACAATGAACATTGTCTCAAAGCAGCTTTAAACAGATAATGTGGTGATAAAAAATGAATATGTTCTTTAAAAGTAAGTTTGTCCCTGATGAGCAAGCTGGTGACAACTGTGGCAAGGAAAAACTCCCAGAGATGGCATAATGAAGAAACCTTGAGAGGAACCAAATTCAAGAGGGAACCCATCCTAATGTGGGTTGCACAGAATGTCCATTTATTGCAGATATACGATGTTGCGGGGTACAGTGATGGTGATCAGAAGCAAACTGTAGTCCTGAGTCAATGTAGCAGACTGTTGACATTAACTACAGTCCAAATCCATCCTCAAAGCTCCCGTTCTTACTCCGGAATTTCATTGAACCACCCAAGGCGTTGATGAGAAACCGTCCCCAGCTGCACAGAGTGGCCTCCAATCGAAGAGAAACCTATTCAGAGGCAGGCCTGGGTGAAGTGGGAAGATCCACGGAGGGAAGAGGAAGGACAAGTGGTCACTGGAACCTCAGGAGCATGTTTAACGAGAGAGAGAGAGAGAGAGAGGAGGAGAGAAAGAGAGAGAAGAGGGATCACAGGAAGAGAAGGATATGGATTATTTTGTGTCATTGTTGTATGAAAGTTAATGTCACTGTGCAGTTTGGACTCCGGCAAGACTCGCTATGGGAGCATAGCTAAAAGGGAGAACCAGAAGGTAACACCAACATGAGGGATCTCTGGGATAAGAGACGACCCACCACACCACCGTCAACAAATCTGAGTGAACATGTGAGAGTGAGGGGACAACAGCATACAAATATCCCAGTTCACCAAACACTCTATATCCATGATCCCTCCAGATCTGCTCCTTTACCTAAGAAAAATATACTGATAAAAGACTTGACTAAATAAATAAGTTTTTAACCTCGACTTGAACACTGAGACTGTGTCTGAGTCCTGAACAGTGATTGGAAGGTTTTTCCATAACTGTGGGGCTTTATAAAAGAAAGATCTGCCCCCTGCTGTAGTCTTTTTGAGGTACCAACAAATAGCCTGCACCTTTTGATCTAAGTAGGCATTGAGGATCATACTGGTACAGAAGTTCACTCAGATACTGCGGTGCAAGCCCGTTAAGTGCTTTATACGTCAGTAGTAGTATTTTATAATCAATGCGAGATTTGATTGGGAGCCAGTGTAGACTGATTAAAACAGGGGTGATGTGGTCATATTTTCCAGATCTAGTGAGGACCCTTGCTGCTGCATTCTGAAGTAACTGAAGCTTATTTATGCACTTACTTGCACTCCCAGACAGTAAAGCATTACAGTAGTCTAATCTAGATGAAACAAAATCATGAACTAGTTTTTCTGCATCCTGTAACGACATCATATTTTAAATTTTAGCAATATTTCTAAGGTGAAAGAAGGCGATCCTAATAATATTATTCACGTGAGCCTCAAAGGAAAGACTAGTGTAAATAATCACACCAAGGTCTTTGACTGCTGTACACGCTGAAACAGAAACTCCATCCAGAGATGCTACATAATCGGAAAGTTTGCTTCTAGCTGCATGTGGTCCTAGTAAATATCTTATCTTATCTGATTTGAGCAGAAGAAAGTTATCAAGCATTCACTGTCTAATGTCCTTTACACACTCCTCAACATTGTTAAGCTGATCTTTCTCATCTAGCTGCTGGTTTGTTAGACACATGGCACTTCTCCACCTTCTGCTTGAGGATTTCCCACAGGTGATTAATAGGGTTCAGGTCTGGATACATAATTAGCCACTCCATCACCTTCAGCTTCCTCAGCAATACAGTTGTCATCTTGGTGGTGTGTATGGAGTCGTTATTATGTTGGAAAACTGCCGTTCGGCACAGTTTCTTAAGGAAATCCATGTTCCCTCAATGAACCACAGCTCCCCAGTACCAGCAGCACTCAAGCGGCCCCAGACCGTAAGACACAATTTGCTTGGTACTCCTCACCAGGCGTCGCCACACATGCTGGACACCATCTGAGCCAAACAAGTTTATCTTAGTCTCATCAGACCACAGGACACTGGTTCCAATAATTCATGCTATTGGACAGGTTGTCTTCAGCAAACTGTTTGCAGGCTTTCTTGTGAGCCAGCTTCAGAAGATGCTTCCTTCTGGGACAATGGCCATGCAAACCGACTTGTTGCAGTGTGCTACGTTTGGCCTAAGCACTGACAAGCAGACCTTCCGCTTCTGAAAACTCTTTAGCACTGCTGGTAGCATTCATGCGTCTGATTTTTTAAACCAGCTTCTGCACCCAACACACAGCACAAGGACTCAACTTCTTTTGATCGACCCTTGTGAGGCCTGTTTCAAATGAAACCCGTCTTGGAAAACCTTTGTGGGACCCTGTCCACTGTACTGTAACTCAGTTTCAGGGTGTTACAGATTTTCCTATAGCCTGGGCCATCTTTGTGGAGAGCAACAATTCTAATTTTCAAATTAGAGTTCTTTGCCATGAGGTGCCATGTTGAACATCCAGTGGCCAGTATGAGAGAATTGTACTCAAAGCACCAAATTCTAACTGCTCTAATACAAGATACACATATTTGTATGGTCCTGTCAAGCAAACAAAAACATAAACATAAATAGGACATGACTTTGCCTGGTTAAGCGACGTGCAGCTGTTATCACTTAGGGTGTACAACTAGGTTCAACAGAAAGCTTGCAGATTTTTGTAGCAATTTAGAAAAGTCTCAAATGCCTTATATTTACTGAGTAAAAGTGAATCTTTTAGAATTCTTTTTAAAGCTGCATAAGTTATGTTCGCAAAGTATTTCAAATGAGTTTTATCCCTACAGTGAGGAAAATAAGTATTTGAACACCCTGCTATTTTGCAAGTTCTCCCACTTAGAAATCATGGAGGGGTCTGAAATTGTCATCGTAGGTGCATGTCCACTGTGAGAGACGTAATCTAAAAAAAAAAAATCCAGAAATCACAATATATGATTTTTAAACTATTTATTTGTATGATACAGCTGCAAATAAGTATTTGAACACCTGTCTATCAGCTAGAATTCTGACCCTCAAAGACCTGTTAGTCTGCCTTTAAAATATCCACCTCCACTACATTTATTATCCTAAATTAGATGCACCTGTTTGAGGTCGTTAGCTGCATAAAGACACCTGTCCACACCATACAATCAGTAAGAATCCAACTACTAACATGGCCAAGACCAAAGAGCTGTCCAAAGACACTAGTGACAAAATTGTACACCTCCACAAGGCTGGAAAGGGCTACGGGGAAATTGCCAAGTAGCTTGGTGAAAAAAGGTCCACTGTTGGAGCAATCATTAGAAAATGGAAGAAGCTAAACATGACTGTCAATCTCCCTCGGACTGGGGCTCCATGCAAGATCTCACCTCGTGGGGTCTCAATGATCCTAAGGAAGGTGAGAAATCAGCCCAGAACTACACGGGAAGAGCTGGTCAATGACCTGAAAAGATCTGGGACCACCGTTTCCAAGGTTACTGTTGGTAATACACTAAGACGTCATGGTTTGAAATCATGCATGGCACGGAAGGTTCCCCTGCTTAAACCAGCACATGTCCAGGCACGTCTTAAGTTTGCCAATGATTATTTGGATGATCCAGAGGAGTCATGGGAGAAAGTCATGTGGTCAGATGAGACCAAAATAGAACTTTTGGGTCATAATTCCACTAAACGTGTTTGGAGGAAGAAGAATGATGAGTACCATCCCAAGAACACTATCCCTACTGTGAAGCATGGGGGTGGTAGCATCATGCTTTGGGTGTGTTTTTCTGCACATGGGACAGGGCGACTGCACTGTATTAAGGAGAGGATGGCCGGGGCCATGTATTGCGAGATTTTGGGGAACAACCTCCTTCCCTCAGTTAGAGCATTGAAGATGGGTCGAGGTTGGGTCTTCCAACATGACAATGACCCGAAGCACACAGCCAGGATAAGTCTCTGTAAGAAGCATATCAAGGTTCTGGCATGGCCTAGCCAGTCTCCAGACCTAAACCCAATAGAGAATCTTTGGAGGGAGCTCAAACTCTGTGTTTCTCAGCTACAGACCAGAAACCTGACTGATCTAGAGAAGATCTGTGTGGAGGAGTGGGCCAAAATCCCTCCTGCAGTGTGTGCAAACCTGGTCAAAAACTACAGGAAACGTTTGACCTCTGTAATTGCAAACAAAGGCTACTGTACCAAATATTAACACTGACTTGCTCAGGTGTTCAAATACTTATTTGCAGCTGTATCATACAAATAAATATTTAAAAATAAATATACAAAAAAATTAAAAAATCATACATTGTGATTTCTGTCTCTCACAGTGTACATGCACCTACGATGACAATTTCAGACCCCTCCATGATTTCTAAGTGGGAGAACTTGCAAAATAGCAGGGTTTTCATATACTTATTTTCCTCACTGTATATTGTAGTATATTCACCTAATACAGTGGTACCTCGACATACGAGTGCCCTAACATACGAGTTTTTTGAGATACGAGCGGTCACTCTGTCGATTTTTTGCTGTGATAAGCGAGCAAAAACTTGAGATACGAGCTCGAGACGCCGCTGCTGGCGATTCGAAGCCAGAAAGCGAAGATTGTGACGAAAATTAAGATAAGCAAAGAAGAAAAATTTTAAATGTTAAAGTTTAGGGATACGTAGTGTGCATGAGTGATAGTAAAAAAACTAGTTTTCCCCCCGCCTCCGCTTATCACCTCTACCACAGCGCCCCGCCCCGAACACACACACACACACACACACACACACACACACACACAACGTCGGCGTTTTCGTTAGCTCAAGTCATCTCATCTCCAAGGAAAATACACTGAATAAAACCTTATTATATCTTTACATTCTCTTTTATTATGTTTTTATACAATATTTGTCATTTATAAATAAATTTTTCTCATTCAAAAACACGTAACAAAAACAACTGGGGGGCATTTTGGAATAATGGCATTTCAATTAATTTCAATGGGGAAATTTGCTTTGAAATACGAGCAATTTGACATACGAGTAAGGTTACGGAACGAATTAAACTCGTATGTCGAGGTACCACTGTACTTTATTAGGAATACTATACTTATAATTGAACAGAGCCTCCCTTTGCTTTCAAAACAGCTTTATTTCTTCATTGCATGGATTCCACTAGATGTTGGAAATATTTTTTGAGATTATGGTTCAGGTTCGAATAATTGCATCACACAAATTCTCCACACTATTAAAGTTCGGTTTTATTCTGAATTCTGTGAATTTGCGTGCCTCAAAGACTAATCTTTGTTATTCCCACTCTTAAGCCACCCAGTTTTGGTGAGATTGTTCCCAGTGCAACCTCAGCTTTACTGTTCTTTGCTGACAGAAATGAAACTACACATGGTCTTCTGCTGTTGTAACCCATCTGCCTCAAGGTTTGACAAAGTGCATTCTGATGATGCTTTTCTGCTCACCACATTTGTACAGAGTACTTATCTGAATAACCGTAAGAGTTCTGTTTGCTCAAACTACTTTGACACTCATTGTTGACCTCGCTCAAGTCTTTATAGAGATCATATCAGTTTATGGTGTATTGTGACAGAGCAGACTAGCAGATGCTTTGAGAGGTCATTCAGATAACTCTCCTCCAAGATATAACAATGGCTGCCGATGATGTTATTTGGTGCTTTTTTTGCAGGAGATGCCAGGAGATGAGGACTATATTAGGCTGAGCAAGCTTATTATCCCTCTTGTCCTCAACTATTGCCAGTGCATGCTAGAACTTGAAGAATACTATGAAGTAATAGAACACACGACAGAACTAATTGAGAAGCATAAAGGTAAGACCTCAAACTAAAGCAAACATAAAATCTTTGAAAACTTTATATAAAATAAAAAAATAAAAAATAAAAAGCCCGTAGCCTGTCTCATTAGATTTAAATTGAAGCTAGTTGGGCCATTATTTTGCAATTAATATCTAAGTAATTTATGCCCACTAGCTTGTATATACTGTTAGCCTTAAAAAAATGTTTGGGATAAATTAAACTTGCTTTAGGAATGTCTTGTATAATCCATGTGCACATATAACAATTAGAATTTTATTTAAATTGTTTAGTAGTTAAACATGAATAAACATGTTTTGTTGCAGCTAATGAAACAATGCTGTCTTTACCTCATTAGATGTAGTGGGTAGACACACAGCTCTTGTGATGAACCTCATGAGGCCATAAATTAGTGTCACACTGTTTTTAATGAAAAAAAAAACCTTTCCTTGCATTTTCCATAGACTTTCTCTCCTTCCATCCGGGCTAATTCCCATGTGTCATCCATACCTCCTTTCTTTATCAGCTTAATTATTCTATCCCACTTTAACACTTCCTTCATGAATCATCAACAAAGTAGATCTCCTTCTGCTTTCTGCACAGCAGGTGTGGCATTTATTACCAGGGACTACATAAGAACAAACTTTATTTAAATCTAGGCAAAATGAAAGGCATAGAGATTAATAAGATCAAATAAAACTGGAGTGCCAGAGAACATTCTGTAGGAGAATCTTTATTAGCCACTCAAAGATCACTAAGCCACAAAGTAAGGATTAGGATGTATATATATGAGTGTACTATTTATGTGAGATGAAGTGACTTATGGTATCTCACAAAAGTGAGTACACCCCTTATATTTCAGCTACCATTTTAGTATATCTTCTCAAGGGACAATACTATAGAAAATACTATATTGTATTAGAGCAGTTAGAATTTGGTGCTTTGAGTACAATTCTCTCACACTGACCACAGAAAGTTCAAAATGGCACCTAATCAAAAAGAACTCCTGAGGATTTGAGAATTAGAATGGTTGCTCTCCACAAAGATGGCAGAGGCCATAAGATCACAACACTTTTGTGAGATACTGTATATAGGAATAAGCCCTGTGCTGTAATCCCTTCATGCTTTGCAAGCTTTATCTTTACAATCACAATACTTAACTGCAAAGGCTATCGGAGCAATAGAAAAAACTGGACCATATATTTCCTTAGTGAAAACATCAAGAGGGATAGGTAAGATTATAATTTGTTTAGAATCACTGTATCACCCATTCTTATTCTGCACACTAGATTGTGTAAAAGCTTACTACAAGAGAGCCAAAGCTTATGCTGCTGTCTGGAGTGAGAAGGAGTCTAAACGGGACTTCCTAATGGTGGCCAACTTGGATGAGACTCTGGCGAGGCTGGTTCAAAGAGAACTAAAGATCCTCTCAGAAAAAATGAAGGAGAAATACTGGGAGGACAAAGAAAAATACTGGAACATATTTGAGAAGAAAAACAAAATTGGGAATGAGAACAAGACTGAGGAGAAAAAAGAGGAAAGATTTGCAGCAAAACACGATGAAAATATTCATCTAAAACAAAGGTTTCAAACAAATGTCAAAGAAGAAGAGTGTAATAGTACAGAGGCAAACACACAAAACAGGCAAATGAAAGAGGCAAAACCAGAATTTGATCAGCAAATTGCTGCTCCAACTAAGGGAATGGATCGGCAGCAGTTGTTAAGACTGATTATGTTGTTCCAGGACGAAGGGAGTTTCTATATAAAAGAGCAACGCTTCCCAGAGGCTGTGGTTAAATTTGAAAAGGCCCTGGAGTATGTAGACTACCTTCAAACCAAGGTAAACCTGCTAATAGTTAATATCCCATAAAATAGACATGACTAACTACTATCTTCGGTTGATGTTGTGAAGCTTGTTTACAGCAAGATATAAATATATGGTAAGACCTCTGTAGGGAATTACATGCATCTCTATGTTTGTTTTTGTGTAGGAGATAGACTGTAAAGGAGAGGACTGGGAGTCCCTGGAGAAAGTGCGCCTGCCCCTTACCCTCAACCTGAGTCAGTGCATGTTTGAGCTTGGGGAGTATCAAGAGGTGGTCAAACTCAACAGCAAATTACTAAAAAATCATCAAGGTGAATTCACACAGACTGCCAGAGTGGATAGAAGAACCCCTCACATTTTATACATCTATTCACACCAGCTACAAGTCAGCTCTTTATCCACAGTATCCGTTGTTCATTTTTTTTTATACAAATAAAATTTTATTTAAACTACTTTTATCACAGGTTAATTAACCTTAATCTTATACTCTTTGAAAAAGACATTGGTGTCTCTCTTTGTACAGGTACTGGTATCAACACAGTATGTCACCTCTCAGGAATGGAATTCCTATGGGAAAGAAATGCTGAAACTGCCTCATTTTGTTTCTGAAAGGGCAAATTAAGTTAAATATTGTGCTTCATGTTAAGCCTATGTGGACAGGGTTCAGGAAAGCTCATGTCATGGGCTGTGCCCTTCACAATAGATTTTGAAAGCCATGGTCTCAGATTCAGATTCCCTGACAAGCAGAGGTAGTTAAATACTGTACTCTGTAAAACTATGTTGACAGAAATTCTCAAATCTCAAAACCAAAAACAGTTAAATACAGTGCACTGTGAACAGACGTTCACAGCAAGGCTCAGTAAATCTTACTTCATGGGCTGTGCCTCACTTGTGAAGGCTGATCTTGACTTAATGTCTTTTACAATGGATTGCACATCACTTCACACCTCAGCTGTAATGAATGAACCTTCAGTGCCACCCAGATGAGGATGGTTTCCCTCTTGAATCAGGTTTCTCTCACAGTTTCTTCCTCATGTTATATCAGGAAGATTTTCTTTGCCACAGTCACCACCGGCTTTATTATTTTATTATTTTCGCCACCGACATTATTTTTATTAACGCTTTATCTGTATAAATCTGCTTTAAGACTGCTTTAATATTCATTGTTAAAAGTGCTATAGAAATTAAAACAAACTGAATTAAATTTAATTTTGGAAGTCATAGTCTCAGTTAATATCCAGAAGGGACTGAAGCCTCTTGCTGACCACATGGGGAATGGCCACAACTTGGGCCTGGTTTCAGTGTATATATAGTAAAGATAAAGATAAAGACATAGGCACTCCAGCAAGTTGGTCATCACTACAAACTTTTAAAAGGTTTTAAAGGTTTGATGTAACTAAACCCACACTGGTATAGTCTTTCTTTCAGTCATGATATGATCGCATAGTGTGTCCCATAGAGAGATACCTAAATGAATGCTTAATAGAGAACACTTTAGGTTATAACTAAAATCACAGTTCATTTATGATATAACTTCACACTGTGTGAAGGAGCATATACCATAGTGAGTATCTATGCTAGAGTATCAAAGAGCCAGGGTTAAGGTCATAACCTAAAGTTATTTTTCTGTATTTTTCCTTGATGTTTTATAAAAAATTTATCATTTATTCAAAGCAGTTTAAACCATTTTCAGTTCAAACATTTTACCAGGAGCCCTATGTTATGAGTAGAATTGTTTTGAATTATTAATTGGATGAATGAAGCTTGAATGGTCTTTTTAATCACCATCTCTAACTCCCTCTATGTCATTATGCATTCATCTTATAGACAACCTAAAAGCTATTTATCAGCGGGCTTGTGCCTATTCAGCCCTGTACAACGAGGACAGAGCTCGACAGGATTTCATCAGAGCAGAGAGCCTTGACCCCAAGCTCAAACCCATCGTCAAGCAGGAACTAAAGAAGCTAGGTGAGAATCTCCGGGCCAAGCATGTAAGCGAGAACAAGAACTACTGGGCCAGCAGACAAGCAAAGTGGAAACAGAAACCCCAGGCCCAAAGATGCAACATAAAGGAGTTGAAATTGGCTGACAAGAGAAACTCCACCAAAGAGAGCTATAATGATGCACAAGAAATGAAGATTGGCATTTCTAGTAATGGAACAGGGAACTCACTCAGCCAGGCAGGCAATGAGGAAGGGCAGAATATAAAGACAAACACCTTGAATAAGGAGCATATAAGCTCTGTTCCTCTACAAGAGGGGAATGTAGAGCCTGTAGATAAAGAAGGATATTCAGTCACAGCAAAGGTGTGGAAAGAAAATACAGACGAATCAACAAGGATAAATATGTCATGAATACACATAGAAAGAATACTGGAAAACTCTGTTCTATATATGCAAACTTCTGCAAAACCTTAAAAAATTTTAAACAAACCTAAAAAAAATTTAACACATACCTAATCATCCAATTGCATATGCTCAATCAGTAATAAAACCCAAAAGGCATGGTGTATAAGAAATACAAATTTATTTCTCTGTATACAATGAGTAGAAAGCAGCCAGTAATCCATTTACTTTTTAAAAGCTTTTTTCACAAACAGTATTGTATAAATTAATTCCATGGGAAATGGATAGTGAATATATTATGTCATAATTAATAAATTACAGTGAATATGAAGTGAAAACACAAACGTAGCCTTATGACAGAGGAATGAGGTCTGACAGAGGAATGTTTAGAGTTATCAAGTTATTAACATATCTGCATGAGACTTCATTAATGCCACAGGTTCATGAATGAATCATATTTTCTGCATTTATAAAGTAAAATAAAACCAACTTGTTTTGCAGACCACATGTCTGCTTTTTCTCAACAAAAAGCTAACGGAAAATCATTAGCAATTGTATGTAGTACCACTGAAACCACACCATTCACCCACACTACTGAGTCCAGAGTTTTCATATAGCAATTTAAATTAGTATCCTTAAAAGAAATTTAACCAAAGTAATTATACCTAATATGTTAGACAAAAAAATATATTAAAATAAAATAAAAAAAAGATCTATGGTAGATGCAAGAATGCATAGCCATATTATGATGTGAAGGATTTGCTACTATGCCAGTTCTGACAATTTCACCATCTGTGAGTGCATGGTGTTCCCTGTACCAGTATGCTTCAGGATGTGAAATGATTTATGGATTTAATTAAAACGTGTGCTAAAATGCATATGCTTTTACTGTTTAAATAAAGAATAAGAATTTGTGTTGGTTTTGCCTCTTTGTAATATTTTAATTTCTTCTTAATGCAACAAGGGTAGCCCAGCTGGATGAAGCAGATGTTGATTCAGATGTTGAATCTAAAACTATTCCAAATTCTCCACATAAAGTAGTATGCATTTTTATTTTATTTTTTTTATGAAAAACAAATCTGCCTTACCAGAGAGACATTTTTAATGCCAGGTCTTATTGGATAGTTTGTTTCTGAAGAGGCTTGGGCAAGGTGGAAGAGCATTTATAGATATCTATAGTACATGCTCTGTAAACCAGGCTTTAGAGGGATTTCTTTCCAAGGAAAGGTAAAGAAATAGGCACCATGTCTTTTCACATGAGTATAATGACTTCCTTCACGCAGATCATCCTCTCTCTGTTATTCTGTCTGTCTCTCAGCAGTAAACTCTACAGGAATGCAGCAAAAAAAATCTACAGACAATCTGTTCCTTCCAACTGGCATCTATTTCTTTTTCTCTGCCTCCTTTTTATAGTATTCCACCATGGCAATCTTTCAGTAGCTTTTTATCTCACAGAAATCGGACACCCCAAATAAACAATTCAACAAGAAAACATCTTACAAGGAAAAAGATCTCCCCATATCTGATGCTTACTGTAAAGTCATTCTGCATCACTCATTGCAAGGGTTATATTCACACAAAAAAAAATAAGTGAATTTTATATTTGTTATGTATTCCACAAATTATCCACAAAACTGCAGAGGTGAACTAAAGTCTCAAGATAAGCATAACAACAAGGTTGGTCCTTTTCCTGTTCAAATAAGTTATACTGTGTTACAATATGTATTTGCAGTTAGCCGACAATTTTTAAAAATATATTTTTTATTGTGATTATATCAAACCTCATTGGGGTTTCTAGGGCATACATGCAACTGTATTATTTGTGGAAACTCTGATGTTATTTAATCCTATTGTAAAGCCTTCCTTAAAAATCTTTCTTCCCAAAATTTTGTGGCCAAAATCTTAGTATTTCCTCCTGATGATAGGAAGTTTGCATATTGTGGTACAGTCTCTATATTTCTGTTTTTAAAGTCTTCTTTCTACATGACAGCATCAAGGGCATTTTTACCTTGTATGACCACACTGTCAGATTCAGGATCTTGCAGCTGCTTGTCACAGATGGAATTTATTGGCTGTATACACACCTAATCCAGGAAGCAGTAAGCTTTTTGCCAGTTCACTGTTGTGGCCTCACATGATTAAAAGACAAAAAAGGAATCCATCTTTAAAGTTATATTTTAGTTCTAAGAAAAAATATGCTGAAAAAATGCCACCATTGCACAAATCTATCTAGTAATATGACTGCAATCAGCCAAATATAAGATTACTTCTAAATTTGGTAGGTTTATAATCTTTAACTGTCTTATTATTTTCTGCTGCCTTTAATAAATAATGCAAAATAATCACTAATCAAACAATACTACTCATAAGATATCTTTTATTTAAATTTTATAATGGGAAATATTTGATATTTTAAAATATCTTTTGACATATTTCAGCTTATTAAGATTATTCGTATTAAATCTCTTTCCACTTATTTCTTTATTCCAGAGTGCAAGAACTGGCTAAGCGACAGCCAGTGCATTTCTGTGTGTAACAGTTAGGCCTGATGTTCTTCATCTTTACACAGCTTGGCAAAAATAACTTTTGTTGGTAGGGCAACTATTATTGAAGTTCATGATGTTGACTGCAAGGATGATAAGGTAGATGGATTCAAAATATTTGCAAATCATTGTGAAAATGTCTGGACCAGATTTTTAGTGTTCAAATTGGTTAAAAAGGATGTATTGCATATTAACAAAGTAAACAGACTTGCTGCTTTGATACAGTGTCCATTGTTAAAAGTGCTACAAACATAAAAAAAAATTCACTTAAATAGTCAAGGACACTTTCCTAAGATTCACATGTATCTGCTTTTGGCAATTTCCAGCCATTTAGTATAATTTATTTGACAGGATTATTTAAAAGTGGGACTCTCTTTATCTGCCATCTTAGCGCCACATAGCTATTCAGCAGTCTTCGTCTAAGGTCCTCTCTGGTGCCACATGCCTTTTTATATACTATACCTTTATTTGTGTATGACAGCTGTCTTTTACTTGAAAACTGCTCTCTACAATTGTCTCTGTGATTGTTTGCTAAAAATTGGTAAATGTAATACTGTATGAGTATTACTCTGTGTGTGTGTGTGTATGAGAGAGAGAGAGAGAGAGAGAGAGAGAGAGAGAGAGAGAGAGAGAGCGAAAGAGAGAGTGAGAAATAAGAGTAAGAAGGGCTCAGCTGGCTTTGTCAGAGCACAGGTGCTGTGCTCCCAGATGCTTCCAGATTCCATATTAAATAAATGATTCTACTGAAAGTTTTTGCTGATGATGTATTAACCTTATATTTGAGAAAAGTCCATAGCTCCCACTTGCTCCAGAGATCAGAGGCTATACAAGACCAGGACAGCTTGCATATGTGTATCACAATAAGTTTGAGCATGAACAAGAAATAAACAGAAAAATATTAACAAAATAAAAAATGAAACAAAGTAGTTGGAACAGAAACATTAAATCCCACTCTTCTCCCTGTGTGTGGTTGGTGCTGAGGTCATTGTGCTGTACTTGAGAAGCCACACACTCCTGCTGCTACTACAGGGAGCTGGTTAACACAGTGTGCCGATAAAGTGTTGGCCTTTGGCAACACGAGACATTAGTGAATCACTCAAAAATGTTCCAGCTCCCTCTGTTGAACTTCAGCTGGAGCTAAAAAAAAAAAAAAAAAAAAGAAAAAAAGAAAGTGTCCTCCAAATCTGCTGAACCAATGTTTTTTCCGTCTTGCATATTCTGGACGTATCAATCTGGAAAGTATGGAAGCAAAAAGAGATAAAAAAAAAAAAATTATGAAGGCTAATACATGCCCAAATTTACGGTGGCCGTACAAATCACAGAAAACAAATCAGAAAACATTAACAAATCCGAAACAAAATAACAAATTCAAAAACGAACAAATCTGAAAACACAACGACATTTCAAACAAACTGGAAAAGGTTGGTATAGTTTGTGAATGGAACAATAGTACCGATCATTGGACAAGACACCCGTCATTCAAGATATACAGGACTATGGTTTATTCTGTAAATCATATTGTTTTATAAAGGACAAAAGGTTCATTGCATTTTTCTTTTTAATCACTTTAAGGGATTTTGTGAAAGCAATAAACTCATTATAAAATGCAAAAAACTGTGGTTTCACTTTCAAGTAGTTCCATTTGTGTATATTAAATTTTCCCATTAAAAGTATATTATTAACAAGAAAGTCGTCTTTGTTATTGTTCATTACAGGTCCAAAGATAATGTCCTTCACAGTAAAATATCTTAGATGGGGAACCTTTGGGTAAAGCCAGTTATGGATATCAGACCATAAAGTGTCTGAAGTACAACAGTCTGCGGCAGGAGAAAGTTGTACCGTATGTGTAAAAGTGTACAAACTTCAACATCACTGCATATGAAAGTCCTTCCTTAAAGTAGCTTTTAATTAATTCAATTTTCTCCTTGCTTTGCCAATGTTTACTTCTGTTGTTTTCTTATATGTAAAGGTGCACTAATCAAAATAAAAAATAGTTTCAAGTTAACAGAGAATTTTACACATTTACAAGAAACAAAGTTCTAAGATTTCATACTTCCTGTATATCTTGAATGACAGGTGTCTCGTCCAATGATCGGTATGTGTTCCATTTACAAACTATACCTACCTTTTACAGTTTGTCTGAATTGTTGTGTTTTCGGATTCGTTAATGTGTTTTCGTGCAACAGTTCTGACAAACCGGAAAAGGTAGGTATAGTTTGTGAATGGAACACTTACCGATAATTGGACGAGATGCCTGTCATTCAAGATATACACTAAGTACAACAGTTTCTCCTTGCTTGCCAATGGTTAATTCTGTTATTTTCTATTTTAAAGTAAACAGAGATTTTTACACATGAACAAGAAACAAAGTTATAAAATTTAATTTCCTGTCTCATGCAATGATCGGTAAGTGTTCCATTCACAAACTATACCTACCTTTTCCGCTTTGTCTGAATTGTCGTTGTGTTTTCAGATTTGTTAACTTGTTTTCGGATTTGTTAATTTGTTTTTTCATTAGTTTTTGTTTTTTCGGATTTGTTATTTTGTTTTCGGATTATATATTTTGTTTTTGCATTTGTTATTTTGTTTTCAGATTTGTTAGTGTTTTCAAATTTGTTAATTTGTTTTCTGATTCATTAATGTGTTGTGCACTTCTCGGCCACCGTACAACAACTTCTTTAAGGCATTAACAAATATTTCCATTACAATAAAAACATTCTTATCATTATCAGTTTAGAATAAGCATAAAAATGGGTTTCCTAATTTTAGCATTGTTTCCTCATTGTTTTCTCAAGCTTTTAAATGATCAGATCTGAAGGTGTAGTTAATTATACAATTAATATTGTATAATAACATGGCATGTTGACAGATATGTATCATATTAATGTATTCATGTATCATATTAATATATTTTTTATTTATAGTCACTGGGACCTGCATAGCAAGTTCTATGTAATATAAGCCTATTAATAAACTTATTTATTAAATATGTTGTTGTTAGTAAAAAAAAAAAAAAAAAGAAGAATAAATCTGCGACTGTTTAAATATTTTGCCATTTTTTCAAGTTGCTGCTGCTTAAAGGCTGCTGAAAAAACAAATTGTAAAATAGCAAATAAATGTTAACCTGTGTGCCTCCTCATTGGCCTGGTTCAGATGGGAAGACATTCCTCAGCTGCTCAATCACTTGCTGTAGCTGTAGCACTGTGTCCTGTTCTGGCTCCAAATCTTCACCATCTAGGTAGTTACCATCAGATTGCAGTTACACAAACTTGATTTTGAACTTTATTTGCTGTACCAGTGTCTAACATGGTATGTAAGGGAATTTTTTTTTAAGTACAGTATATGTTTTATGTGTATTTCCTACCTGAAGCCTCAGTAACTGTGATCTCTTTGCTCAGGGCTTTCTCCTGGTGCACTACTGACACAGGCGATGACAAAGAGGAGGGAGCTGATCCATTGGCCTCTGAGTCATCTTTGGGCTAGAAACCATGAAACAAATACAAGCTGAATAAGTGTAGAAAACAAAATACCGACAAAAGCTTAAACATTTTGAATTTGTAATATTGGTGCACTATATGATTTCTGTTGGTAAACTACTTAAAAGTACTTTTGGAAAAGAACTTGAATTTTCAAAAGACAGATCAATTACAGAATCTTCTGTAAAGCACATCAGGTTTTGCTTTAAAAATCACAGTGCATTATGTAATTTCTGATTCACATTTCCCATATTTTATGCTAGCTGTTTATATTTCCACTCCAATCAGCCTTTTCCCACCAGATATAGCTGTTTTTCTTTTATCATTTTGTCACAATTTATTTTGTCAATCATCCTACTTTGACCTCAGATATCTCTCTATATCTCTTTTTGTGTCTCTAATGCCCTCTCTATTATTCACTTTTATCTGTCATCTCTCATCTAAGCCTTGCACAGCTGCACTAGAGTTCTTAGTCTTTCATTGTCCTGGTTCTCATTGTTTCTTTTATCTAGCAGAAATAAATCCTGAAGTTGTCCTTACTTTCCAGCTGCCTGTCTCCTTAACTTGGAAATGATTTACCTTTAATCTTCACAATTATACCTTCAGTCTTGCAACAGTAATTTCAACAAATATTCTCCTTTCTCAGACTTTGTAAATCACTGTCTTTTCATTCTCTGTAGATTTTTTTTTTAGATTCACCCTGTTCTTTCTCATTAAATCTCTTCATCAGTACTTTTTTCTCCCCTCAATTTAACTTAGACAGCCCCAATTGCCACTCTTCTCTTAAAATAACCCATGACTTTTTTTCCTTCCTCCTTACTGATTTCCTTACATTTTGATTTAGGCAAAATCAGATTCTCATCCCCCTCAAACATTTACATTTACCTACCTGCAGCAGTAGCTCTCTGAGTCTATGGAGCTGTGACTCCAGTTGCTTGTTGTGATCCTCCAGTATCTGCATGCGGGTCTCCAAGCGACTCTTGTGTTGTCTAAGTATCCGAGCCTCAGCCAGAAGTTCCTCATCCTGCTGTCCAAGTGACAAGCCCAAGCCTGAAATACCCTCCACCAGCTGAGGTGTTGCTGCTGCAGCCTCCTCATGCTTCCACTTCAGCCTCCGGTACTCACCTTGCAGCATCCTGCAAATACTTATCCATTACTATCAGACCAGCTTTCTTATTTTATCATTACATGTAGTCACAGTTTTATGGATGCTTAAATGCAGATTGTGATTTAAATTGAAGTCCAAACTCATTTTCTTACTTGCACACTTTTTTTTTATTACAATGCTAGTCTTTACCCAATACCAGGACTAGTTTTACTTAATACTATGACTTGTATTACTTTTGGACTGAAACATAAAAAGCACATGTAGACTCACTGATATTAATGCAAAATCGGAAGGGGAAAAAAAAGGAAGGATGCTGAGCTAATGTACTAAATTCTTTTTTTTCATATGGAAAATAATGCCACCTTACCAAGAAAGACCACCTTGTCCTGAAGAGCATGTTTTCATTTCTTTACAACATGTAAATGAATGTTTATATTTTGTTTGCCTTTATATTGTTTAAATACAATGAACATTGTATATGTGAAATATAAAAAATAGCATTAGTTTTTAATGTAGAAACATTAAAAACTGTTAATGAAATTTGTTGGACTGTTACAACTGACTAAAGTAACTCTATAAGTGCATATAGAACTATAGATAATATCTGTTTACTATTAGCTAGTTAAAGCCAATAAGACTATGCTTGTTCTTTGCAATAAAAAGATAAAAAGAAGATAAAAAGAAAATTTCATTTGCATGACAAAAAACAATGCATGCAAACCAATTTGGTGTCCTTGAAAACTCTTAATTTTAATTACACAAAGCAAATAAAAAGTATGCATTGTCACAAAAATACAATTTGTGATGATTTTTTATATGTATGTATTGTTTTGAGTGCTAAAGCAGTGTAAACATAAGTACACTGCAAGTATGTCGCTAACAGCTTTCCCCATTCACATCATTATGCACCTCATTTCCATTTGCTTTCATCAGCTGCTATATTTATATTGTAAAATGCAATAGATTGGTTTTAAATCTACAGATTGCATTGGTTGACATCCCTTGTTCATTTTACTCTTTCATTTCCTGATGAACTGTGCAGTTCTGAATAGTTTTGCTGTTTAATGCTGCATCTGCGGTGACTCCAAAGATATTTTCTTTTGAATCAGCAAACAAGAAACTAGCAATTTGTAGATTTTTCTCTCTTTTTTACAACATTGTAAATGTTTGTTTTTAATAAGCTGGATGTTCATAGGGTTTTAATAAAATTTGTATTGCTTTGAACATGTACTATCTTCATCGATATCAAGCTTCCTGGCTCCAAATGATAAATAATTAGGGGAAAACATATGACTTTTAATCTCTTTTAAATGTACAATTACATAAATAATTACCTAATACATAGATTCCTGATCACTTTTCTAGATTTGTTTTCACCATCTAATTTAGAGAAAATGTATTATTAAAATTATTTTTCTTATAACCAGCAACATGTAGTGAAGCAAATATTAATTATTGAACAGCAGAAAAGTACATTATAAAATGATAGAAACCAAGAAAGTACAAATTATAGAAATAGCCTGCATATTAATAGCTATAGCAATGCTTCAAATTCTTATTACAATACTAATAGTCTTTTAACAGAGGCAGCCATTATATGGGCCTTGAATTCACAGACATCAGCATGAATTACATGTTTTCATTTAGCTTCTTTGTATAAATAGCTCATAAGTAAATGCTCATAAAAAAGAATAGAAATAATTTTTATACCAAAACTAAACTAACAAATACATGAAATAAATAAATCAGTAAATGTGTGTGTATGTGTATGCATGAGTGCATCTTACCTGTTCTCATTTTCCAGACGGGCTAGTGTTCGTTGCAGTTCCTCTTTGTTGTGGCAGTCAAGGTGGGTGAGGAAGTGTGGCCCATGTGGACAGTCTTGTTGCAGAGCTGGGCTCGGGTGACGTAGGAGATACTGATCTTCATCCCTGAGTTATCATAAACAACAGATAATACTCAATGAATTGAAAGTTATTGTTCCACCAAATCACCGAGCATTGCACCATGTTCCTTTTTTAAAAAAGAATCAGAATTTTCTTGAAGAGAATAAATGTTTTTTTTCCACATTGTTGAGATACCCCAAACATTTGGAGTATATAAACACAAACTAGGGCAATGTATGCATAAAGGATATGACAACATGGCCATGTACACATACATACACTTACAGGTAAACTATGTACAGAAACTGATACACATCAGCACACACTGACAATGGAAACAGAGGAGAAAATAACATTAACAAATGCGTATCAGTGTGCACAGCAGAGTAGCATTTAGCAAAATGACAGAACATAAACATATATGCATTATTTATACACTATAAATACACTTACACAATGCGATTGTGCTAGATGCTAGAAAATTATATAATTATTATGTCAAGTTAGCAATGCACTACATAATGTTATGTACACTGGAACAGTAAGGCTGCCTGCATCTTTGATTTAAGAGGTTTAATACAATTCTGAGGTCAATCAAAACATTGTAATATCAGCTTTTTGGAGGGAATGTTTGGACTACCACCAATGCTTTGAATTAAACAGCATAATGAAATTACAACCAGAAAAATCACACACACAGTCCATCTGGGTTTCTTCGACATAAAGCAAGTAAAATTATGGAATACTGTTACTACTACTTCTACCAATTTAATAATAATATCAGTATTAGTACTTGTAAGTACTATTATTCATTATTCCTTTTCATATGATCATATCAGTGGTTGGCCCAGTCTCACGGCATTCCGTGATATAGTCACCAAATGTAATTTACTGATTTGTGTTCATAGAAATGAATTTTCCTCTTTTTTCGTGTCACTGAGGACGGCTTTCTATGTAATGTATTTCAATAGGAAGTATTTTTGGTGCCTCCCTAAAGTTTTTTTTCTGCCACTGGATTCGACAGACGCAAGGTATTTTTTTTAATCTTTAAACACTATTACTTGTCTTTTAAGCAGGAGATTTTATTCTTGTTTTTATTGCTTTATATTTAGTAAGCTACTCGCTATATTATAAACCATCCTCAGTGGTTCCATCAGGTTTACATTTGCTAGGGAGCATAAAGATGGAAAAATTGAAAAATGTTGTGCAGTCTGATGAGTCCAGATTTACCCTGTTCCAGAGTGAGGGGCGCATCAGGGTAAGAAGAGAGGCGGATGAACTGATGCACCCATCATATCTAGTGCCTACCAGACAAGACTGTGGGGGCGGTGCTATGATCTGGGGTTTCTGCAGTTGGTCAGGTCTAAGTTCAGCAATGTTATATGCCTAAAGAATGAGGTTAGCTGACTACCTGAATATACTGAATGACTAGGTTATTCAATCAATAGATTTTTTCTTTTCCCTGATGGCACGGGCATATCCCAAGATGACAATGCCAGGATTCATCGGGCTCAAATTGTGAAAGATAGGTTTAGGGAGTATGAGACATAATTTTCACACTTGAAGTCCAGACCTTAACCCCAATAAATCTTTGGGATGTGCCAGAGAAAACTTTGTGCATCGGTCTGACTCTCCCATCATCAATACAAGATCTGGGTGAAAAATAACTGCAATTCGGGACAATAATAAATAAAGTGTCACTGCAGAAGCTTATATAAACAATGCAATGGCGAATGCTTGCTGTAATCAAAGCTAAAGGAGGTCCAATTAAATATTACACTATGTGACATTTTTTGGACGGACACTGTATATTCTCCTGGTTAATTAAGGAGACTGCGTTAATTACAGACACACATTTATTACAGTATAACCTCAATCCTTACTCTAACCCTAACTGTATATTTTCTGCCTTATTTTCTGATAAAAATGGGGAAAAAAGAATACCGTTGGCATTTCTGTCAACATTATCCATGATCCTCTGCCTATGTTGCAATGGAGACGGAGCCAGATGGAGGCAGTCATACTGAGTGACACAAAAAAAGAGGGAAATTCATGTCCATGTACACAAATCAATAGATTAAAATTTGTGACTAATACACGAAATGTTGTGAGATTGTGTTGGTTTGTAACCAATCAACCAATCGGACTGAAATTTGGTCACTTCAAGGCCACCTCGAAAGTGTTTTTTAAAATGTCAGTGTTTTCACATACTTTGATTGGATGGTCAGAGAGCAGACTACTACAACCCACATTTGTTGAAAGCTGCACAAGCTGAAATATAAATGTGTGTATTTAATAGCTATTTTTTCCCCACGCCTGCCAATCGTATCTCAAAGAGATGCTATACGATTCAGTTCAAGTCTCACCTCTTAGTGGGGCCTGAGCAGGCTCTGGCTATGAAACAAGAAGTAGAAACACAATATATTTGTGTGTATTTAATAGCTATTTTTTTCCTTTCCACAATGGCTGACGAGAAGTAGAACAAAGACACTGCAGTGCAAAAACAGCAGTAGCAGCAGTCGAGAGGTGCAAAAAACAGCATGTAAACGTTAAACTGTCGTTCTTCTCAGATGTCCCTAATGTGGCTCGTTCCTGTCGATTTCTTCTCTACAACATCCACAGGATGTAACCATTTCTGTCCACACAGGCTGCCCAGGTGCTTGCCCAGGTGCAGCAGCACGACTTGTGTTCAAAGTGTCCCACACCACCCCACTGCTTGTGCTCCCTTCACTGGCTTCCGGTAGCTGCACGTATTAGATTCAAAACACTGATGCTTGCCTACAAGGCCAAAAATGGACCAGCACCATCTTACCTCAGAGACCTCATCACATCTTGTACTGCACCATGCTGTCTGAGATCCTCGACTGGTACCACCTTCTGTCAGAATGAGAGGTAAATATACTTCAAGGCTCTTCTCTGTTCTGTCCCTGGCTATCTTCAAGCGACAATTGTAGACCTACCTCTTCATGAAACATTTAAATTAGCACTTTCCAAGTTTGCTTTGCAGAATTCAAGAGTTATATTTATATTAAGTTTGTAATCTTGCATACCAGTGTAGATTTATTCATTGCTTGAGACTTTGTACATCGCTAAATGCCACAAATGTAAATGTAAATGTAAACAGTGTAATATGGTTAAGTATAAATAATAAATAAATAAATGGTGCTGGAATGGATTTAGATGAGTATAGTGAGTGTGTGTTAAGTTCAGGTTGTACAGTACGGTAACACACAGTTAAATGAGTGTGTGTGTGTGTGTGTGTGTGTGTGTGAGTAAGTTCCATTTCAGTTCTTGAACCGCTCTGCTGATGGCAGGAGGGTGAAGAGTGTGTGTGAGGGGTGTGTGGGGTCGTCCACAATGCGTTTGGCTTTGCGGATGCAAGGTGTGGTGTAAATGTCCGTAATAGAGGGGAGAGAGACTCCGATGGTCTTCTCAGCTGTCCTCACTATCCTCTGTAGGGTCTTGCGACCCAAAATGGTGCAGTTCCCAAAACAGGCAGTGATGCAACTGCTCAGGTTACTCTCAATGGTCCATCTGTAGAACATGGTCAGGATCGGGGAAGGGAGATAAGCTTTCCTCAGACTTCTCAGGAAGTAGAGATGCTGCTGGCCTTTCTTGGAGATGGAGCTGGTGTTAAGTGACCAGGTAAGGTTATCCGCCAGATGAACACCAAGGAATCTGGTGCTCTTGACGATCTCCACTGAGAATCCATCAATGATCAGTGGAGAATGGCCGCTCTGTGCTCTCCCAAAGTCCACAACCATCTCTTTGGTTTTGTCAACATTCAGAGACAGGTTGTTGGCTCCACACCAGGCTGGTAAATGGCGCACCTCCTCTCCATAAGCTGACTCGTCATTCTTGGTGATGAGACACACCACGGTTGTGTCATCTGTAAACTTGTCGATGTGGTTCGAGCTGTGCATTGCTACAGAGTTGTGAGTCAGCAGAGTGAACAGCAGTGGGCTGAGCACACAGCTCTGAGGGGCCCCAGTGCTCAGTGTGGTGGTGCTGGAGATGCTGTCCTCGATCCTGACTAACTGAGGTCTCCCAATCAGGAAGTCCATGATCCAGTTGCAGAGGGAGATGTTCAGGCCCAGTAGGCTCAGCTTCTCAATCAGGTGCTGAGGGATGATTGTGGCATGAGAGGATTGTGCATGAGATACCTGTCAGTGATTAAGCACTCTGTTATACTGTATATTGATGGTTCCCTTTCAGGAACTCTAACTGTGTCAACAACACTTTGGAAATGAGTGTCCAATAACTTCAGACTGACCAAGTGGAGTTACCGTGACTGACCTCTCATAACCGCCCCAACCCATTAGGGGGGCATCTGTCTTGAACTTTTCCGAAAGGGAACGTCTCTAGATTACGTATGTAACCCTGATTCCCTGAGGGAACAAGATGCTGCGTCCCCAGGCTAAACTCCCTGCAGTGCTTCCTTAACTTTTGATGCTGGTACCATCCTAATGGCTTGTGCTTTTTTAGCTTTCTGTTTTTTTTGCCATTGGATTGATTACACGTGGTTCAGAGTGTGGACACATGGAGGCGTTCCCAAAGCGTTGTTGCAGCGACTCATTCCCTCAGGGAACCACGGATACATATGTAACCTAGAGACGTTTCTATAGCCGTAGCATCATAATGATGGTATCAAGCCTGTTATTACCTATTAGGTGGGGTAATTTACAGAAATAACATTTATGTATTTATTCAGGCCTCATAATGTTTTTATTATTCTGGACTTTAAACAAAAGTAATATTCTGCTTCTAACACATTTTAGAAAAATTTGGTGTTGACAGAGATTAATTAATCTCAGAGGTGCTCAGCAGGGTTGAGGTCAGGTCTTCAAGATCTTGAATCTTGATCTTCCACTTCAGCTTTGGCAATATATAGTGCCAGCTATTCATTCTTTCTTTCTTAATAGGTCTCCATGAGAGCAGAGCTTTTTAATTTCCAAACCGTCACAACATTGCTGTACACTGTACACATCTATCTGACAAACATGCTTGCCAAGCCCACACTTGTGGGAGAACACAAAATCAGACCTCATAGATGTATAGGTTTAGGGGTTGGGTATTGATGAGATGTTTACCATGTTCTGGGTTCTCGTAGATCATCTTACATTCATCTTTCAGTCCACCCAACCAAAGAAAGGCCATGCCATGCATGCTAATAATTTCAAAGGTTACTATTTATGTGTACTTTCACCACACCATGCAGCTCTTTCCCTCACTATTTTCTATTGGAGAGCCACTGGCTCTATTTATTTCCACACTGCACACTTTAATCACAAAAGACACACAGAGCAGAGCAGAGCAGACTGTGCACATTGCCATGGGTCATTTCCTTTATCCTTCTGAATTTTTGTGTGACTGCCCAGTCACTTCAAAACATAAAGGGTGCATATATGCGTGCGCACGCACACACACACACACACACACACACACACACACACACACACACACACACAAACGCACGCACACACAGAGGCTTCAGTGTTTGGAGTGGCAGGGAGAATACTCACAAACTTTCATCAGGAGAGAGGCTGTCAGTGAAGAAGGAGCAGCTCTGGCTTTCCATTTCAGCCAACCTGATAGTAGCAGAGGAGGAGAAAAAATTATATTGACAGAGATAGACACAAAGAGATATAAATTATGGAATTACATTGGTCAGTCCCAAAATGAACCACATAGAAGAGTCATATTAGCAAGGTTAATAAGTTACAAAGTACCAAATACTTTGTTACTGTACTTAAGTACATTTTGTCTGGAGTCAGTACTTATATATATATTTTTATATATATATTATATATTTTATTTATTTATTTTTTTTTGGACAATATTCTTTTTACTTTCACTGATTTTTACACAAATATCTGTATTTCCTAGTTCATACTCTGTTTTGCTCATTGTTAACTTGCCTACGTCTGTGATGTGTGAGAGCCAGGAAATGATACACAAGTTAACATGGATAAGCGAGAGGGACCATCATCATAATCTTCTGTCTGCTTGTGTTCTATACGGTGAATGTTCAGCCTGGATAGATTCATCAGGTAACACAATTATAAATGTGTTTCTTTCTTGTGAGCGAAACAAAAGGCAGAAGCCGGAGTACAGCTCGCTCGGGTTTTAATGGTATGCGTGAGAGATATACACACACACACACACACACACACACACACACACACACACACACACGGCAGTCCTTAGGTTGAGAGAGATAGTCCGAGTCATGGGCGTAAATCCTGGGGACGGAGGACATGTCCCCCGTCCAAGGGTTGTCCCCCCCCCCCAATAAAAATATTAAAAAAAAATCGCATTCTCTATTATATGTATTCTCTATTATATGAAAAATATATGTATGTATACCTAAAATAATTGTGTAAGTAGAAAAACCCCCCGCAAAAATGCATTTAGAAACAGTTGAGTTCCCCCTCCCCTTCCTCACAGTGGTTTGAACCACTGCCGGTTTTCTCAGTTTATCTCACCTTCGCTACACAAACGAGTCAGGTGTGCGGTTCATCTCACCTTCACTACACACACACGAGTCAGGTGTGTGGCTGCAGCTCAACTAATTTTCATCTCCATTAAATAGGGTATTTTATTCACTTATTTTATTTACTAAATAAAGCAATTCTCTATAATGTAGTTGATGCAGACTCATTCATAAATTAGTTGCGGCAAAAATGCTGATTACGGATGTAATTTTCCATGAATCTGCTATATTAGTGATTAAAATATCACTTATCTAGTGAACGTTAGCTTGTTTATAATAGCTTGTAGCATAGTGCACTGACACTAACACACCAAAGCCATGCAGTGTTTTATTTAGGAGAAGCGTAGCTGACCCGAGATGCACAGGGAGGGGAAGCGCAGCCGGTACGGGATTCTGGAGTCCGGATGAAACAAGTCCTGTATGAAAACCGGAACGCCAAAACATGCAGTACGGGAAGTCCAACATAAGCATTAACGAACGGGGAGTGAATGTGAGTGAGGGGTTTATGTAGAAACGGGGTGGAGTGCTGATGAGCTTCAGGTGTGCCTCGTTAAACCTGGAGCTTCAGAGAGAGTGGAGGCATGAGTGATGATGAGCTCCAGGTGTGCGTGGTTAAACCTGGAGCTCTATGGAGAGTGGAGGCATAGAGAGCCACCAAAGGGGGCGTGGCCGGTGGTTCCCTGACAGTTATATTATTCTTTGTTATATATAATACATTACTTAGGACTGTCAGAATTAACGATTTAATAACAATTAAAGCAAATTGATTTTAACGACACCAATTTTATTTACTTGTGATTAATGCAGTTTTGTTAGATTATTTTTATAAAAAAATATAAATAAAAATACAAAAGGGCAAAATTAAAACCTTCTTTGCAACACACATTTATTTACAACGTCCTTTATTTACTCAATTTTATTTATATTATATATATATATATATATATATATATATATATATATATATATATATATATATATATATATACAGTGAGGAAAATAAGTATTTGAACACCCTGCTATTTTGCAAGTTCTCCAACTTGGAAATCATGGAGGGGTCTGAAATTGTCATCGTAGGTGCATGTCCACTGTGAGACGTCATGGTTTGAAATCATGCATGGCACGGAAGGTTCCTTTGCTTAAACCAGCACATGTCCAGGCACGTCTTAAGTTTGCCAATGACCATTTGGATGATCCAGAGGAGTCATGGGAGAAAGTCATGTGGTCAGATGAGACCAAAATAGAACTTTTGGGTCATAATTCCACTAAACGTGTTTGGAGGAAGAAGAATGATGAGTACCATCCCAAGAACACCATCCCTACTGTGAAGCATGGGGGTGGTATCATCATGCTTTGGGGTGTTTTTCTGCACATGGGACAGGGCGACTGCACTGTATTAAGGAGAGGATGACCGGGGCCATGTATTGTGAGATTTTGGGGAACAACCTCCTTCCCTCAGTTAGAGCATTGAAGATGGGTCGAGGTTGGGTCTTCCAACATGACAATGACCCGAAGCACACAGCCAGGATAAGTCTCTGTGAGAAGCATATCAAGGTTCTGGCATGGCCTAGCCAGTCTCCAGACCTAAACCCAATAGAGAATCTTTGGAGGGAGCTCAAACTCCATGTTTCTCAGTGACAGGCCAGAAACCTGACTGATCTAGAGAAGATCTGTAAGGAGGAGTGGGCCAAAATCCCTCCTGCAGTGTGTGCAAACCTGGTGAAAAACTACAGGAAACGTTTGACCTCTGTAATTGCAAACAAAGGCTACTGTACCAAATATTAACATTGACTTTCTCAGGTGTTCAAATACTTATTTGCAGCTGTATCATACAAATAAATAGTTAATATTGTGATTTCTGGATTTATTTTTTAGATTATGTCTCTCACAGTGGACATGCACCTACGATGACAATTTCAGACCCCTCCATGATTTCTAAGTGGGAGAACTTGAAAAATACTTGTGGCATTTTTTTCCCTTATAACACTGAAACAAACCTAAATTACTCTTTAAAAAAAATTATCTTATTTGATCGTTTATAATATCATCAAAATGTTGTGCTTTTGTAAAATAAAGAAAACTGACAGGGAGCGCTGCTATCATCTCTCTTCACAGACACATAAATAAAACAACCTAAATCTCAGTCAATACTTGCCTCACAGATATAATACTTATATGTATAGAATATAGCTTGACATGTCTACTTTTAAATGATTTGCATAGTTAACTCATAAATATTTTAATCGATTGACAGCCCTAATATTAATATGACCATCCAGTTACCAGTGTGACACTGAAAAAAGGTAGTAGTATTGGCTATTTTTATTTAAGTACATTTCAGAGCCCAAACTACTTTAATTTAACTTGAGTAAAAAACTATAGTCAGTACTTAAAGTACTTTTAAAACATGAGTATCTGTACTTTTGCCACCTCTGCCTATTAGAAAGTACTTTGAATGTGTATAAACAAAATCTTGGGTATAAAATGTATAATCTTTACAGAGAAATGGACAGCAATTTTAGTAGTCTGCAATTACTACCCTAAATCAAAATAAACCAAATATACAAAAGTATTTGAACACCTTACAATTGCACAAGCAATTTCTAGATTTTCAAAATATGAGCATTAATATAGAGGTTTTCTTTCTTTCTTTTTTGGGGATAGGGTCTGCATTTTTTACAGTTACAGTAGAGGTGTGATGGTGCAAATAAATTTGTCAGCAATGTGTGCAATCTACAATCCAGAGTCTGGCTGTGAGGGGCAGAATACTTCAGCAAAAATGTTTTGGACAGCATGAGGGTACAGAGTGAGTGTGAAGAGTGTGTGAACAGCCACAATACGGTGGCTTTGCGGGTGCAGCATGTTGTGTTTTCATGATGGAGGGAAGAGAAGCCCTGATCATCTCAGCTGTCCTCACTATCTGCTGTAGGGTCTTGTGATCTGAGACAGCACTAGTGCTGGCCGGTATGACCAAAAATTTACATCACAGTATTTTTCAAAATGATACTGGTTTCACAGTATATGATGATATTTTTTTTCATACATGACCGGGTATTAACCACATTTTCTAATTATTAAAATAGCAGTATGCATTAGAATACCCTATTTTACTGTCAGAATGAGCAATTATTGCTGAAAAATTTCACACTAGTAATACAGGTTTGCAAGGCCCCACAAAATTATGCTGTTTCCAAAGAAGTGGCACTACATATATTCTAATAAAGTAGAATCAGAATGGACACACCAAGGCCCTGCTGCTCCCCTCAGTGTACCCATGCCACCCTTAAGACAGTCTATAACCCATCTTCATCACACTCCATTTGCCCCTCAGTCATCTGGACAATTAGGGAAACATACATTTGAATGCAACATTCAAATGTAGGGGGGAGCAGCAGGGTCTTGATGTAGATCATAATGAGCCACTTCATAATAATAGGTGTTAGTTTGAGTTTGAGATAAGACACAAAAGACTTATTTTGCATGGGGACAATGGTTGTGGCATTGAAGCATGTTAGAAAGAGATATTGAAGATGGCAGGAGCATATGCCAGCTGGTCTGCACATCCTCTAAACATTCTGCCAGGAATGTTGTCTGGTCCTGCAGCTTTCCATAGCTTGACTCTGTTTAAAGCTTTTCTCACATCAGTCACACAGTATCTTATCATTAGGAGAAAGGTTGGTCTTTCTTGCTGTTACATCGTTCTGCACTTCTAACCAAGTTTAGAAGCTGTTTAGCACATCTGGAAGGGAGCTATTACTGCCACAGGCAGGTGATAATGTCCTGTAATTGGTGATGGCTTAGATCTCCTGCCACATGTGCAGAAATTATTAGGGGAAATTTGATCTGTTTAGATGACTAAACTTGTTGTTATTTTTTATTTTATTAAATCAAACTAACAATTATCATAGATAAACAATTTTAGTCATAAGACAAGCTAGCCTGATAACTTTTCAACAAGAACCGATTCTCTGATCCACACCTAATGCCACATTCTGCACTACTAAGTAAACTGAGTTGTTCAGCATTATAAAGAACACATAATGGCCTTTAGCAGATGGATTCTGGAGCTGTTTGTATTTTGCCTGCCTGAAGTCACCCTTAGTAGTGAGACAGACAAGGCTTCATAGCATCTTCAAGACATACTGTAATTGAGACACCTGAAGCGAAAGGAATAATAAAAAAAAGAGTGCTAAATATTTTGACTTGCCTGTAGCTTGAGAAAGATCTTTCAGTTATTTCTTTAAACCTATCTTCAAATGAGGGCAGAGGGCTCAATGCTCTGCTTTCAAGGCCAGTCACAAATTCAGAATGACATCATCCAAGTTGTTCTAAGCCAGTCCTTAAAAGAGGGGCTTACTATTTTTGGTCAAACTTATAAATATGCCTTACATACATTATCTTTCATATGAATCAGAAATGTGCTCAAATGTGGAAAATCATCAATTTGATGATTTTCCACATTTCTTCTAGTTTAACATTACACCAAATCTTCCACTTCCCACTTTTGTAGGTTCCAAACAGTGTACAGCAACCCTATGTCAGAAGGGCTTTTGAAATAGCAACCGATTAAATATATACAGACAGCTGTTTTCCTATTCCAATATTTATAAAATGTATTAAAAAAAATAATCAGCAGTCTGAGCTTTTCCCCCTATGCCGAACTTAAAAAAGCTGACATGCAGCCATGACACTTATTTAATATTAAAGCTGAAGAGAAATTATGAAAGAAGGAAGGCAATGTAATAACTCATTTACATCTCATCTTATTTGTAACAATATGTCAATGGGTTAAACTCATTTGAAAGAAAGAGAAGAAAATGTTTAATTGTATGGCAATGGAACCTATGCATATTTAACTAGGACACTTCACTGAGTGAGGCTGTATATTTTCTCTGTACCTGCTGTAGCCTATGTCAGATGTTAAAATGTTTATAAAAGGCAGGGTGACCCTTTTTCTTTATGCTTTATCTGTATTCACTGAGAAAGGTGTAACAGTTTAATTTCACATATAATGCCTGTCAAAAGCCTGACAGAAGAAACTTTTAGTCTTTTATTGTTTCTAAGAGACACATGCATGTTCCTTTTGTTAATATGCAACAAACTAGGCAGTGGTGGGCCATGAAGTCCTTCTTTAATAAATTAAATTATATCAAAATCTCTGACTTACGTTTTAATATAATTTTTGTCCATGAATATGTATAAAATCATTCTCAGTAGACTATTCTCTTAATGTCATAGCTTTTCCTTTGTTAGCACTGTTGTAAGGTGAGTCTGTATATGTTGGTCAAATTTCAGTCAACAGATCATGTGTTGCGGGGGTTAAAGGAATCTGTCTGCAGTAAGGCCTACAGAAATCAGCATTGCAGGCTCTTGGTAGCTTCACATACATGAGAATATAGGCTTTTGCTTTTTACCAATTAGATTTCAAGCTGGAGTCACTGAGACCATCTAGAAGGCATTTAATCGTTTCGCTATTTTTAAATACTTTGATTGACTGATCAGAGAGCGCACTACTCAGAGCTCGCAAACCGCATCTTTAGCAAACTGCACAAGCGTAAATACATTTCTTTGAATTTAATAGCTGATTTTATACACATATTTTAGATATACTTACAAGGAAATTTTTACTTTTTCAAGGAAAGCTGGACATCATAAGGAAATGTCAGCCAAAACAGTTAAAAACTCATGTTTTTCATGTTTTGTTTCATGAACCATTTATACGTTTGCATTTTCTTTCCTATAGAATTTGCACAAAATCACACAGAGTGCTAAGGCACAGAAAAAATGCACAAACCTGGAAGGAAAACACAGGGTCATTTTATGACGGTTATACTGACTCTTCTGCTAGAGATGACATGCAGATGGTGCAGTTGTTTTTTTTTCTATTGCTTTAGTAATAGCATTCATTCTTGGTGTATGAGATACCCGCCTGTGATGCAGCGCAGTGTTGGACTATGTTTCTCTATAGTATTGATTTTTTTAGCTGTGGTATCATAATCATGCCATTAGGAGGTGGATTAAGAGGTGGCCTAGGTGTAAAATGCACGACCCACCACTGAAACAAGGTAATTTAACAATATAAAGGCCATTCCTTGATAGATAACACTATCATTGAATTATAAGTAACTTGATATAAACAAATCATTCAAGCTACATATTGATTATTACCAATGAATATAGTGAATAAAATAATGTTTGGTTAACTTTATTAAGAGCAAAAGTAAGATCACTTTAAACTTCACTTAAAAGTGCATATTTTCCAAAAACTTACTCAAGTAAATGTTGTGTTACTACATAACCTTGATTTCATTTGTTTTATTCAAATCTTCATATTCACTACTCAGTTAATTCGGTGACATTAACACAATAAACACCTGTTTGTTGTGTTTAAGACTATGTATATTTTTTAAATATTGGTAAAACTCTTGTTGTACTTTCTAAAACCTGTTGTAGGTTTACCAGCATATTTTTCCCTCTCTTGGTGTCTGTGTGTGTGTGTGTGTGTGTGTGTGTGTGTGTGTGTGTGTGTGTGTGTATGTGTGTGTTACAGTAATTCATTTTTTATTAATTTAATTGAATAATCCTGGCAAATAAACAAATCTCTTAATTCTCCTTTCTGCAGCCATTCCTTTGAGCAATAGCTGGCATTTAAGTTTCCTTTGCAAACTTGTGAAGCAGAAGATGAATTGTCAGGATTCTTATTTTTTTTTTTAGCCCACACTAAAGACTTGTTTTATATGTGAATAAAATGCAAATAAATAGCAAACATAATGTGCAGCAACTGTATAGCATATTATTGACAGGATGAGTGAAGAATATCATTGTAACAAGTACTCTCAAGGTTTAAAATTGTGTTGTTGTTTTTTTTTTAATGTAGGCATTCAAATTCAATACTGCTCAAGTAAAATATAATACATAAAAGAAAATATAATTAACGAGTGCCTTTATATTTACAGCCACTGTGACCTGTTGCTATTGGAACAAGTTGAGATAAAAAAAGAAAAACCTGTTAGATTTAGGAAAGCAGTCTTTGCTATGCCATGGTCTTTTTTCCTCACATAAGTAAAAGTGGTTGAATATTTTTATATTTTCTAGCACATATTCACCTTTGTAGCCACCTACAAGTTGGCAAAAGCTTTAAAGTTCTAATAGATTTTAAGGTCTTGGATATGTTCATATTTCTGTAATTTTTTGTAGGTAAGAGACACTAAAGGAATCTTATCTTAGACTGGGAGCTCAAACAAATATATAAAAAAAAAGGTGAGCCTGTCACTTGTTTATGACTAATGCTTTGTGTATTTTCTAAGCACACTTCCAAGACCTTGCTGAAACATATTTTTATATTCAGTCCAGACAATGCAACTTCGTTCTGTAAAAAGTCCTTCAAAAACATCTGAAATGTTTTAATTTTTCTAGCTTTGTTTTTTTTCCTCCCAAAATTTGATGTAAAATTCTTCACAGACTAAAATATATAAGTCTACTTTCACAGCAAAATGCATAGGTCTCAGTATTGACATCACACCAGCTAGCAATGAAAGTGAAGAGGTCAGCCTGATACAGTGTCCTGTCTTTCCAAAAGCAAAGATTTAATGACAAAGAAACGAAACTTCTGAGTGGCTAATCTTTACTGCAAAAATCCCACTACAGTCGAACCCACTTATCTCGACCTCGGTTAACTCGCCAACCCTATTAAGTCCGTTATTAAGAATAGTAAGTCCCAAACTGAAAAGAGGCAGTCTGTATATATGTAATCCACGGGTGCGTTTGGTAGAAGCGCGGTGCTGAACAGCACACGGGAGAACGTGGGTTGAGCAGCAAAAGCATAGAATTAACAACGGCAGGATCCGGGATGTGCTTTGGGAAGAAAAGCGCAGCCGTTAAGAGAGTGCGGAGTCCGAGTGGGAAGGCACGTACCGCGATAATAACGACCGCCGTGAACCAACATACACCAACAATAATGGACGGTGAGAGTGTGGAAGTGAGGGGTTTAAATAGGAGCTGGTGATGAGTGCTAAGAGAAAGTGGAGGTTTGACAGCCGCCGAAGGGGGCGTGGCAGGTGGTTTCTGACAGTTAACAAACATGTATGTAAATTTTTATAGCATGCCTTCATCAAACAAATCGTGGCAACGCTGTTGTGTAAAAAAAACAAAAAAAACACGTGCATGTACATTCTCATTTATTAACGCACATCATGTAGATTGTCAGGGAGCACCCTGCTTCTTCACCCGCACCAGCCCTGCCCGCACGGAGCTGCTCGCCTGATTACTAACACGGTGCACCTGATCTCCATCAACCACACACATATAAGCAGCCTATGTTCACTTTCACTCTGTCCGTTATTGTGTTCTCCACACTTCACGCTGTCTGCATCACGAATCTCTGCTGCTGCCAGCTTTCCTCCACACGGACCTGTGGATACTATACACAAACTGCCGTTTGCTTTCACAGGAATATACTGCTTCACTGCCAGTGTGTGTATCTCCTGCCTATTTTTGTCATTAAAGACTTTGTGTGCGTATACTTCGGCTTTCGAATCATTCTCCGCATCACATAGATAAAGAAATTTCAAGCACGTTAATATATTGCCGCCATATTGTTTTTCGCTTATCTCGATCATCGGTTATCTCGACGCTTTTTGGCGTCCCCTAGGCCCTCGACATAACCGGGTTCCACTGTATATACTTACATAAAATTCCAGACAAACATAGAAGAACAAGTAAGATGGGTCTAGCCTAGCATTTAGCCTCTATTATGCTCTTCATTGTAAGAAGACAAAAACTCTTAATGCAGTCAGCTTTTTTAACATTTTCATTGTATGTCCAACTTCCTGAAGCCCAACTGCAAAGGGGGATGTCATATACTTTCCTGGATGTTATGTAATATCATAAACACTAGGAAAAAAAGAAAAAAGGGAGTAAAAAGAAGATTTATGGGTGAGTGAAAAAGTGAAAAGAAGAAATAAAAAAAAGATGCGGAGAAAGAAATAAGGTGTGTTGACAGGAGAGAGAGAAATAACTGAAGAAACAAAGAGACATATTTTGTGTGCGTGTGCATGTATGTCTGCCTGTCTGTCATTTTGTGTATACTTAAGAGAGAATCACAAAAAGAAGATTTTATTTTGTATCTAAATCCCCTGTGCAATCTTTGACATAACACACAATCTCGGTGTGGATATTTTATATACTGCTTTGTATTATTGTATTATACAGTGGAACCCGATTATGTCGCCGGCATAGGGGTGTGCCAAAAAGCGTCGAGATAACCGATGATCGAGACATACGAAAACCAATATGGCGGCAATAAATTAACGTGCTTGAAATTTCTTTATGTACATGATGTGCGTTATTAAATGAGAATGTACATGCACGTGTTTTTGGAGGTTTTTTTACACAACAGCGTTGCCGCGATTTGTTTGATGAAGGCATGCTATAAAAATGTACATACATGTTTGTTTACACCAAAAGGCATATGTACACCAACTACGTTTTTACAAAAAGCTAACCAGTGTCAAAATTAAATTCTCGAGTAATTTCACTCTGACACAGCTCTGAAAAGTATCCTACACCTGTAGCATCTGTAAGGCTTGATTTTTCCGCCACTTCCGCAAGTTTTTCTGCGGCTGCACAGTGCCGTCTCACTACCGTATTTTCGTGTTTATATGATGCACCCTGGGTGAGGGCTATGTAAAACTTTCTATAAGACGCGTCTTATATACGCGAAAATACGGTAGTGAGATGGTGACGTGGCAAAAGCCGGCGATTGGTCATGCGGATCGAGGTAACCAACGTTAAGTGGCAAATTTGCCCCCCTTGTGCTCGAGATTTTAGGGTCCGTCGACATAAAAGAATCGACATAACCGATTCAAAAATGCTAAGACAAAGCGAGAATTTGGGGGTTCCACTTCAAAAACGTTGACTTAATAGGGTTTGCGAGTTAACCGAGGTCGAGATAAGTGGGTTCGACTGTATTTACATGAAAACTAAAAATGCACCAGTCTTTATGTTCAGGTTGTACAGTATTTATAATTTCTATAAATCACTTCAAAATCCTCCACAAATATATGACAGTCCACATACCTGCTGGCGAAGTGCTCGATCCGGCTGTGTGTGTCGGCATGTGGTAGCCTAGGAGATGAACACGGCCTGCCACATCACATACACAACACTCTGTTAGCATGGGGCACATTAATATTAATGCTTCTCTGTGTGCTTGTTTGGGTGAAACCAAACACATCTCACATCTAAAATATTATCGTTGGTGTGGCCCACTGACACAATTCAGGTTTCTCATGTGGCCCCTTGTAAAAATTTATTGCCCACCCCTGCGGTATATTCATCCCACGCACATGCGCATTTGACGAAAATACTGTATTGAACTCAACCGAAGTGAACACGCACATAAAAAAACAACAACCCACAAACAAAGTCTGTGTTTTCTACCCTGAAACACGTGAAATCAAAGCATTGATCTGTTCTGACTGACCCCCATGTGAAAGAATTTGCTTCGAGAAGCAACAACGGAATACGAGGCAGATTTGAAGGGGATTGTTCAAGGCAAGGAATGCCAAAAGTCCCACTAAGTAACATGCATAGTAAAAGAAAAACGCTATTGTAAATTATTATATTTTTGTTTGTAGACTTGGTTAAACTAAGAGTTTGTGTGTGTAAGACAGTGCAGTGTTCATTGTTAAAAATGACTGTCCTGTGGTCTTAGAAATGTAGGAGTCAATTTTTGTCATTATGTTGGTGTGTGACATTTACAATAAATCTGGCTGAGCAGAGTTGTGTGTGTGTGTGTGTGTGTGTGTGTGTGTGTGTGTGTAAGAGGAAGGGATGGGTGATGTTCATGTGTGCCCATGTGTATGATGTGGCTCTTTGCGGAAACACAGTAAAAAATGGTTGGCCACCCCTGATCTAGCTAGCAGGCTCACTGTAATTTTAAAATGGCATGCTCACGTCTCGCCACTCTCTGCTTCCAGGACAGTTTGCACCGGCAGATATCCTCTCTGTGGGTGCTTGCTAAAGTACTGCTTCGATCGGAACTTGTTCTTTAGAGTCTTCGCAAAATCCCGCATCTTCTCACCTGAGGTGGTCTACACAAAAAAGATGGACAGCCAAAATTGTAGGAAAAGTAAGAAGGAAATAATGACAAAAAGAGAGAGACAGAGGATGAAGTAAATGGAGAAAAATGTGAACAGGAAAGTGTATTTTAAAAGAAGAGAAAGAGGGAAGAACTCCTTTAAAAACAATGAGAGCCATCAGTCTTTTCCAAGGTCACTTTTCAGTCACAAAATAATCATCTGACTATTAAACTTATTCCATCACCAAGTTAGCAGCAGCTGCAAGCATTTTATGACAAGGATCGAAGTGGCCACACACAGAGCATTATAGTGATACATGTCATGGGAAAACTATTAAGCGTATGGAATTGAGAAAGCAGAGCGTGCGTGTGTGTGCACAAGTTTGGGTATGTCTGTGTTTGTGTCTCTGTATGTGTTAGCAGGCTGATAATAAATGTATACCAGGGTATAGTACTCCATAATGGGGTAGTGGAGCTTTTTGCCTTTGGTTGTTCGCCCGGTCAGAAAACACATCTGGCAGATATCCACGTTGAATTGTTTCAGACTCCGGTATCTGCATCAAAAGCAGAAGAGGGGGACAACATTAGATCCAAGTGTTTCATTGACAAAATAAAGTCTCATTATCTTTATTCCTCAAATTATGTTTTTATTTGTACACCATGTAGTAAAATGCTATGAACCCAGGGTTGCACCAGTCACAAGCCTGAATAAGGCTTGTGTTGAGAAGGGCATCCATTGTAAAACAGGTCCCAAATCAAATATGCAGGTCACAAAAGAGAATTTCATACCGATTGGCCAAGCCCCAGTTTACCAACAACGTCCGTATTGTTAGCCAACAGGTTTTTAGTGGAAATTGGGTTATTGTTGGCCAAAGCAGGAAAAGAAGAGGGGGAAGACATCTACAGAGACAGCAACGAAAAGGAGAAGTGTAGGAGAGTGGAGGTTAGTGTGGGCACTTTTAATGTTGGTATTATGACTGGTAAAGGGAAAGAGATAGCTGATATGATGGAGTGGAGAAAGGTAAACGTGTATGATCATGAAGACCACGTGGAAAGAGAGTAAGGTCAGGAACATTCTATCATGGTTTGGATGGAAAGAGAAATGGTGTAGGGGTGATCCTGAAGTAGGAGTACAGTAAAAGTGTAGTGGAGGTGAAGAGAGTGATGAACGTAAAGCTGGAAGTTGAAGGGTTGATGATAAATGTCATCAGTTCCTAGTCTCCACAAATGGGTGAGATTGAGAAATTTTGGAGTGAGTTAGATGAAGTGGTGGAGTGTGTACCTAGGAATGAAAGATTGTTGATTGGGCAGACTTCAATGGCATTGTTGGTGAAGGGAACAGAGGTGATGAGGAGGTGATGGGTAGGTATGGCCTTAAGGAGAGAAATGTGGAAGGGCAGATGGTGATAGATTTTGCTAAAAGGATGGAAATTGAAGTGGTAAATCCATATTTCAAGAAGAAGGAGGAGTATAGTGTGATGTATAAGAGTGCAGGAAGGTGCACACAGGTGGACTTTATTTTATGCAGGAGATGCAACCTGAGATTGGAGACAGTAAGGTGTTGGCCATAGAGAGTACAAGAGTGAAAGGGAAAGTTTGTATTACTGTGGTGAGACCTGCTATGTTGTATGGTTTACAGTGGATACTGAAGATGCTGAGATTTTCATTGGGAGTGACGAGGATGGACAGGTTTAGAAATTAGTTTATTAGAGAGACAGCACATGTAGGACCTTTTGGAGACAAAGAGAGGCTCGATTGAGATGGTTTGGACATGTGCAGAGGAGGGTCATGGGGTATATTGGTAAAAGAATGCTGAGGATGGAGCCAACAGGAAGGAGGAAAAGAGGCCAAGGAGGAGGATTATGCATGTGGTGAGGGAAGACAAGCAGGTAGTTGGTTTAGAAAAGGCAGATGCAGAGGGCAGAGTAGCATGGAGACGGATGATCGGCTGTGGCCACCCCTAACGAGAGCAGCCGAAAGAAGAAGACAAAGTAGTAAAAAGCTATGAAAACAAAATAGAGCTCATTATCTGTTTGTGTGTGTGTGTGTGTGTGTGTGTGTGTGTGTGTGTGTGTGTGTGTGTGTGTGTGTGTGTGTGTGTTTGTTATGTGCGCAAGGGGATGATGCAAGCAGAGAAACAAACCCCAATGGCTAAAAGTGTGTGTGCTCAATGTCAGTGTGCTGTCTCACTAGGTATATTTTATACATTTTTCTGAATCACTGTGAGAGGAGCAGGTTGAAACTTGAACCAAAAAACAATAATGTAAATGTCACTAAATGGCTATAAATGGAACTACTTATTATTCACTGAAAAGAAAACAGATAAGGAGGTCCAGATAAGTTAATGTAAGAGCCCTCTGTATATTAACATATACTATTATCGATTAAGGATATACACCAAGTAGTGCATTGTATCTGCTTTCAAGAAAACTGGCACATTTTGACAGAGAACTGCATAACATTACATTTACATACTTTTTGTACTCAAGTCAATGTATAACCTTTAGCAAATATAACAAAAAATCTACTAGAGAAGCAATGTGTTCAGGGCCCCTGAGACATGCAGTTCTACATGAAAATGTACAGGCTATACAATATTTATTAAAGACAATGCAAATTACTGAATTTACTTCATAAATTACTAAATTACTGTAATTAAAATGTGCTTGGAAGCCCACCTGAAGCCTTTAATGGGGCACTGTTTACAGATGTAGCACCTAGCTTGGTGCTTCGCAGATTCTGCCAGGGTCACACGGTGCAGTACAGGAAGCCACACCATGGATTGAGGCTCCAGACTCACCCACTCCAGAAAATTACTTAGTTCAATAGATGGCTTACCTGCCACCTTGTAAGAAATCATTAAAAGGGAGAGAAGCTCATATACATAAATTCACATCTTCAATAATAAATAATAATTGCAATATTACAGATAAGCATCTGATAAACCAAAGATTTGACAATATGTTAAAGCTAATCCATAATAATTACATTATATTACATGCTAGAAAGTTACATATCTGACAATCAAAAGATTTTGACACCCCAGACAAATATGTAAATAACAATTTGCTACTAAAATGAAGTTTATAGTTCATATAGTACCAGTTTGACCTGGGCCGCAATAATGCAGTCATGAGGTGTCATAAAACCCTGCAGTTGTTATACTCCCAATAACTGAGCATCAAAGATGCATTAAAAGTTTTATTTTCCCCAGAGCTGTATTTGAAGACTTGCAAAGAGCCACAATTAAATGCAATGTCTCCTCTACAGCCCAGATTTGGCACTATAGTATTGCTTTATTGTGTGTCTTTGTACGTGTGTGTGTGTGTGTGTGTGTGTGTGTGTGTGTGTGTGTGTGTGTGTGTAAGAGAGAGAGAGTGAAAGATTGGTTTGTGACTCCACATATTTTTAGAACCTTTAAAATTGTGAAGCACTGAAACAAATCTTTACAATCTGCCTTCTCTAGCAAAATATTGGTTCCAACCCAATAAGAGCCTTTCTATCTACTCCCCCCCACCCACACAGACACACACACAGACACACCCACACCCACCAAGATCTATGCTCCCAAGGCAAGCTCAGCTGTGCTGCTTTATCAATCAGGCTTTATTAACAGACTAGAAGAGAAATTGCCAGTTTGCAAATAAGTTTGGCACTGCATTAGTGTTTCATCAGCTAGGAAAATGCTAACATTGAACAAATGTGGAAATGAATAGATTTTAATTAAATGTGTGATATCAGAGTCATGCTTCTGAATAAGGAAGGATTTACTAAAGGTTTGACAACATGTCTAAAAATGATAACCCAATACAGAAAGTGTTGGCCCTTTGAAGCAAATGCATAATTAGTTTGTCTGTATAGCTAAACACAGTGGCATTCCAAGTTGTTATTATGGTTTCAGTTGGTGGCTACTTGTAAGGTGACAGATGAGCAGGAGTTTTTACACACACACACACACACACACACACACACACACACAAGTTTAGATGATTGCCACATTTGCACATCTGCATTCGCAAAAGTATTAGCGTGGAGGAACAAACAATCATCTGGCTTTTCAGAATAAACATAATATTTAAATGCGTGTCTAAAAATACAAATTTCGTCTGACTCGGTTTTAATGTTAGGCAAGCTTTGTTTTGAGGAAGAGTAGCCCAGTGTTGCTGCATTATTTCCTTAAATTATATTTATCTGGCCTCTGGGAAAGCATTGCCTGCCAGATTCTGAGCGATGTAAAAAGCAAATAAAGAGAGGTGAAAAAATGATTATAAGTAACTCAAAAGAAAGAAATTTTTTCTCTAAGACCTTTTCACATGAACCCTTTAAACAAAGGGGATATTGAGAATATTTTGGTTTTATTTTTATATCTTTTCCTCATGCTGTTTTCTTCTGGTACCTGATTCTTCTTTCGTTTTATTTTTGTACTTATGTCCTAAAAATATTCTATTGCTTTACTACACCACACATTTTTACCACATTGTGTGCTAACTAGATATCATATAATGAAAGTTTAGTCTGATAAAATTGCAGTTTAGGCAGTATTCACTGATAGGCTTGCAAACAAAACCAAAACATAAACCAAATATCAAATTTCAAGTCAGGCAAACAGCAAACTGACTACGTTGCTGTGCCGCTGATCTTTGCTCCGCTGGCGCTTCTTCTCATTACATCTGTCAGAAAGCCGGGGTGTCCATCACAAACCAGTCCCTAAGGGAGGCTCGTTCCATGCTTTTTTTTTTCCTTTCCCAACCTCCAAGGCATCGTGCCCAGTGGTAGTCTGCCTTATGTCCTGCTGTCTCTGTCGCTGGTACCCGACCTACCTCATGCTCCCGTTTAAGGACATTTGTGCCTGTCCAGCTGGTATTTGGAATTAATTTTGTTTTGGTTTCTGATTTTGGTTCTCCCTGCATTGCTCTGTCTGCATTCTCTCGGATCTAGGCCTGTTTTTCTGGCTCTAATTTTTGTGTCTGCCTGCATTGTTAGGGATTTTTGGGATAAGGACTGTAATATCGGTTTCTGCCTTTGTTTTGCCCAGCATTGTTATATTTGCTGGTTTATGGATAATGGACTATTTGTTTCAGATCTGGTTTAGTCTGCTGTTTTCTCCTGCACCTGAGCCCATAGGTTTTCAGACAGTTGCCTTTACTCTTTGTTTTTTTTTAACTCTTGCATCTTGGGTCCTTCTAGTCACTCCGCTGATATAGTAGATACATTTCATTATATTAAAAAACTTTTTAAACCAACTGCTAAGATGACTTTTGCAGTGTATTGCGTTCTATTCAATAGGCACCAAGGCATGAAGGTTATTTGCCAATGAACACATGGTGAGGAACAATGCATTTACAGCATTCCTTTATTCATCACTGCCTGGTCAGTGTTATGGTTGATTAAATTAGGCTATTTATATTTATTTATATAGTTTGATATGTTTTGTTTTTAAATCCCAATGCAGATATAGACATATAGAGCACCAAATAGATACACATGCTAATGTTGCACTGCATGCCTTCTGCCAACCTGCACAATCTAAAACCACAAATTAAAACAGCTTTGCATTATAAGAGGTAACATAGGGTACAGTAGGTTTACTAAAATCTTGTAGTGAGTAAAGTATCTTTTTAAACAGCTGCTTAAGACTCACCATGCGGAAGCAGCTACGAACACTGGGATCCACATTACTTCCCCCAAAGGCTGCCACCTCACCAAGCTGCCGAGGGATTTGAATGGCTTCATGCAGAAGCAGGCTAAGGTGTTTCTGATCCATTAGGCCATTTGACTCACATGCCTGTTTAAACAGGTCTAAACAAATACCAAAGTGGGATAGATACTTTTGTAGTGGTGGTATAAACAGACATTAACAATTACAGCACTATATGTACTACTATAAAATACTATAAATTACTATGTAATACAATATACAATAACTGCAAAAATATATAACAAAAAACATTGTGCACATTGTTAACAGATTGTTAACAGATAAATGTACAACATAGTAGATTATTACAAAACATTACAGCAAATATTTGCATTAACTTATTTTTCATTGCTAAACAAAATGATTTCATTTTTAATAGGCATGAAAAGTCTTTTAGATCATCTTTCTAGATCTCCCAGAACAATTCAGCCTACTCTCAACAGTTGTCGTATCCTTTTCCAAGTATAGCTCATGCTTAAACAGACGGCAGTCTCAAAAATGCTAGTGAGGCTGTTGATATCAGGTTGCTAGGGAGATTTGTATACTGAGCATTCTGCATTATGCTATTTTGCATCACTTTGCTGCTCAGCAGTGTTCCTATAAATAACTGCAGAAACCACCCATATACACAAACACTGTCATTATACAGTGAGGAAAATAAGTATTTGAACACCCTGCTATTTTGCAACTTCTCCCACTTAGAAATCATGGAGGGGTCTGCAATTGTCATCGTAGGTGCATGTCCACTGTGAGAGACATAATCTAAAAAAAAAATCCAGAAATCCGGTATATGATTTTTAAACTATTTATTTGTATGATACAGCTGCAAATAAGTATTTGAACACCTGTCTATCAGCTAGAATTCTGACCCTCAAAGACCTGTTAGTCTGCCTTTAAAATGTCCACCTCCACTACATTTATTATCCTAAATTAGATGCACCTGTTTGAGGTCGTTAGCCGCATAAAGACACCTGTCCACCCCATACAATCATTAAGAATCCAACTACTAACATGGCCAAGACCAAAGAGCTGTCCAAAGACACTAGAGACAAAATTGTGCACCTCCACAAGGCTGGAAAGGGCAACGGGGAAATTGGCAAGCAGCTTGGTGAAATAAGGTCCACTGTTGGCGCAATCATTAGAAAATGGAAGAAGCTAAACATGACTGTCAATCTCCCTCGGACTGGGGCTCCATGCAAGATCTCACCTTGTGGGGTCTCAATAATCCTAAGGAAGGTGAGAAATCAGCCCAGAACTACACGGGAGGAGCTGGTCAATGACCTGAAAAGAGCTGGGACCACCGTTTCCAAGGTTACTGTTGGTAATACACTAAGATTTCATGGTTTGAAATCATGCATGGCACGGAGGGTTCCCCTGCTTAAACCAGCACATGTCCAGGCATGTCTTAAGTTTGCCAATGACCATTTGGATGATCCAGAGGAGTCATGGGAGAAAGTCATGTGGTCAGATGAGACCAAAATAGAACTTTTGGGTCATAATTCCACTAAACGTGTTTGGAGGAAGAAGAATGATGAGTACCATCCCAAGAACACCATCCCTACTGTGAAGCATGGGGGTGGTAGCATCATGCTTTGGGTGTGTTTTTCTGCACATGGGACAGGGCGACTGCACTGTATTAAGGAGAGGATGACTGGGGCCATGTATTGCAAGATTTTGGGGAACAACCTCCTTCCCTCAGTTAGAGCATTGAAGATGGGTCGAGGCTGGGTCTTCCAACATGACAATGACCAAGCACACAGCCAGGATAACCAAGGAGTGGCTCTGTAAGAAGCATATCAAGGTTCTGGCGTGGCCTAGCCAGTCTCCAGACCTAAACCCAATAGAGAATCTTTGGAGGGAGCTCAAACTCCGTGTTTCTCAGCGACAGGCCAGAAACCTGACTGATCTAGAGAAGATCTGTGTGGAGGAGTGGGCCAAAATCCCTCCTGAAGTGTGTGCAAACCTGGTGAAAAACTACAGGAAACGTTTGACCTCTGTAATTGCAAACAAAGGCTACTGTACCAAATATTAACATTGACTTTCTCAGGTGTTCAAATACTTATTTGCAGCTGTATCATACAAATAAATAGTAAAAAAATCATACATTGTGATTTCTGGATTTTTTTTTTTTAGATTAAGCCTCTCACAGTGGACATGCACCTATGATGACAATTTTAGACCACTCCATGATTTCTAAGTGGGAGAACTTGCAAAATAGCAGGGTGTTCAAATACTTATTTTTCTTACTGTATGTGCACTTCTATTTACAACAGATGTGTTTCACCTTCTCTAATTGCCTAATGTACCTAAAATTTGGTTACAGCAGCTGAACAGTATTAACTAGCTTTATTGCACAGGACCTTAGAGATAATATTAAGGCCTTGTCCAACCATCATTTCATTTTTATTCTCATTAAGTAAATATCTTTACACAATAAAGACACTTCATGCAGACAGAAGACAGACAGATTTTTAATTCTGATTTAACTTATTGACTAATTATTCATTGTTATTAATGGAATTTGCTCATTTAGCCACAAGGATACAGGGACAAAACCAGGCACCAACATTGGGAAGAGTGGCCTGGGGCACAGGGGGGCAAATGACCATTTATTGCTATTGCCATTTTTTTTAAATGTACAGTACCAGTCAAACTTTTTTCTCCTTCAGTGGTTTGTCTTTATTTTTGTTAATTTCAACAATGTACATAATACATTAGGCATTCAAACTATAAAAGAACACATACAGAATTATGTAGAAATCAAAAATGTGAAAATAACTAGAATGTTTTATATCTTATATTTTATAAAGTGGCCACAATTTGCTTTGATGACAGCTTTGCTTCATTCTTCAGTCTCATGAGGTAGTCAGCTGGAATAGTTTTTCAACTATTTTGAGTAGTTGAGTGCTTGTTAATTTGAGTAAATTTATCCTCTGCAGCAGTAGCTCTTAATCTTCCTTTCCTGGGATAATCCTCATGAGAGCTGTTTCATCATAGTGTTTGATTGTTTTGGAGATTGCACTTGGGATACATTTAAAGTTCTTGAGATTTTTCGGATTGACTGACCTTCTTAAAGTATTGATGGACTGTCTTTTCTCTTTAATTAACTGAGGGTTTTTTTTTTGCCATAATATGGATTTGGACAGTAGTTGTAGTAGCACTAATAGGGATATTGACTATGAACTCACCCTTTCCTCTGCTCAAGACAACTAATGGTCTAAAGCACATTAAGAAGGCAAAACAATGTCACAAGTCTTCAGTATTAATCTACAATTCTGATAATTAAAATAATGTAATGTAAAAACACTGGAGAAGAGGGAGAAGGAAAAGTGTCTGGTACTGTACAAGATTTGGACACATTATCTATCTTAGACAGATTTAGACACATTATCTATCTTTGACAGTTGACAATGCTGCCCCTGACCTGCTCGGACAAAATTCTCTTGGAGATAGATGCTTATTTTTTTGCTAAAAATAAAAAGGATTTTGTTAGAAAAAAAACATTCTCACTGTATAATGAGGTTAGGGTTAGAGATGTGCATTTATGACAGTACAAAGAAAAAACTTGCGTGAGGGCAAAGGGAGATTTCTACTCACATCTGTATTTCTCCTTGATGTCTGCATTGCATAGGCTAACTATTCCCATCTTGACAGAGAGTACTCGCATCTTTCCATTTCGACCACTGGAGAGTGGGGCACAGGAGAAGATCTGTTTTTTTTTTATACATTGTATAATTGTTCATGGTGTGTAAAAGAGTGTGTGTTGCCACACAGCTTGCAGATGAACACAAAACCACTTTGGTGAGTAGTCCTGCTTTACAGTGTGCAGTGAAGGATGAGCAGCACACAATATAATAGCAGTTGCATTATAGCTTCTAGCAAAGACTGTAGCAATAATTTTTGTTATCCTGTATCTATTCCTGTATACATTTGGTGGAACTATTACTTTACTGGTGGTTATTTATTTTTACGAGGTTAACATAGTGGGACTCATGTTTATACAATACAGTTACATAGTTTTATTTGTATAGTGCTTGTACACTGTCCCAAATCAGACTTACAAAAAAAAAGAATAGGTTATGTAATGTATATAACACAAAGTTTGTATAAAATAAGATGCAGTATCTAACAAATTTGTGTAGCAGCTTGTTAGACTAAAGATATGTATGCTGTACTAACACAAACCACAGCAACACATAAATATATACTTGCAGGAATTCCTAAGTAGATTATGAGTTTTATATGGTTTTCAATTTTTCATACATCCCAAGAGTATCTCTAATAGCTACAATATTTCCACTTTGGGAAATGATGATGAACCAGAGGCTCCTCAAATTATAATATTTGTATTTGTTTTATGCATTGGATATTTCTTAAAACATAGCAGAACAAATATGCAACAAGTATGCTACAAAAATATGAGACAACAGTGACTTAACTAAGAACCCTCTACAATTGTTGAGAAAAAAAATGGTCAGAGAAGCTTTCAAGAGGCCTACAGTAAAATTTAAATTATTGCAGAAATTACTATTACTATTATTAGGATGACATTTTTGAAATAATAAAAAAACAAAACAACATCTAAGTCTGCCTTAAGTATGCAAAAATATATATGTATGATTTCCCAAAGCCACATGGAATTATGTATTATGGCCTGATATCAGCAAATGTGATTTTTTTTTTGGCCATAACACCAAAACATTTACACATGGGGGAAAAAATTTATGTAAATGTAATCTCTTTAGTGTATAGGTTGCAATTTCACAATACAGGTAACACCGGTTATGACAACATATTTTGGCTAATTTAACACTACAAAACCTGACATTTTAACAAGGGTGTGTTCACAACATTGTAATAAAGAACCCAGCCATTATGGTTGCACAAGCCAGTGCAATCTTAGTGCCGGTCTCAAGCCCGGATAAATGGGGAGGGCTGCGTTAGGAAGTGCATCCAGCGTAAAATGTGCCAAATCAGATATGCAAATCACAAACCTGAATTCCATACAGGATTGGTCGAGGCCTGGGTTACCAACGACCGCCACAGGTATTGTTAGCCAACAGGGTACCGGTGGAAATCGGGCTAATGTTGATCAAAGGAGAAGAGGCGGGAGATGTCTACAGAGATGGCAGGGAAAGGAGAAGTGTAGGAAAGTAGAGCTTAGGGTTGGTACTTTAAATGTTGGTACTATAAATGGTAAAGGGAGAGAGATAGCTTATATGATGGAGAGGAGAAAGGTAGATATGTTGTAGATTCAGGAATCCAAGTGGTAGGGAGTAAGGCCAAGAACATTGGAAGTGGGTTTAAACTGTTGTACTGTTGTGTGGATGGAAAGAGAAATGGTGTAGGGGTAATTCTGAAGGAAGAGTACAGTAAGAGTGTAGTGGAAGTTAAGAGAAATTTTCTGATAAGGTGATGTACGAGAAGCTGGAAATTGATGGGGTGATGATAAATGTCATCAGTGCTTATGCTCCACAAGTGGGTTGTGAGATGGAGGAGAAGGAAAAATTCTGGAGGAAGTTACATAAAGTGGAGTAGAGTGTACCTAGGAATAAAAGATTGCTGGTGATTGCTGCAGACTTCAATGGCCATGCTTGTGAAGGGAACAGAGGTGATGAGGAGGTGATGGGTAGGTATGGCTTTAAGGAGAGGAATGTGGTAGGGCAGATGGTGATAGACTTTGCTAAAAGGATGGAAATTGCAGTGGTAAATACTTATTTTAAGAAGAAGAAGGATCATAGGGTGACATAAAAGTGGAAGAAGGTGCATACAGGTGGACTGTATTCTATAGGAGATGCAACCTGAAAGAGATTGGAGACTGTAAGGTGTTGGCAGGGGACAGTGTAGCTAGACAGTATCAGATGGTGGTCTGATGTCTTTGGTGGTGAAGAAGATGAGGAACATACACATCCACATCCAAGATGGCGGTAGGCTAAAAGCTAACCCTAGCCGGCCTGCTCTACCATCTCTTCTGCTGGCAAATGTCTGCTCCCTGGATAATAAATTGGACTACATTAAAATCCAACAAGCTACTCGGCGTGAGTACAGACACTGCTGCGTCTTTGTGTACACTGAGACGTGGCTGAGCAACAGAGTTCCAGAAGCCGCCAGTCAGCTGGATGGGCTAGCTGTGTTTCGTGCCGACAGAAACACAGCTCTGTGCGGTAAGACTCGCGGTGGTGGTCTGTGTGTTTACATCAACACGGAAGTGTGTAAGAAGTCTGTCCTCGTTTCCACCTACTGCTCATCGCTGTTGGAGTTTAGGGTTGTGACATGTAGACCTTTTTATTTACCCCGGGAATTCACCACCGATATTGTGCTCGGTGTGTACATTCCAAATATCGCTAATGCTAAGGACTCAGCACTTAGCAGGCATTCAAGACACGCTTGAAAGCAGGTGAGAACCTGGCCAGCAGGATACATGTCTGCTCTCCAGGACTGCTTTCAATGCACTGACTGGGACATATTCAGGGAAGCTGCAACCAACAGCAATTTCATCAACTTGGAGGAGTACACGTCAACAGTGACCAGCTACATCGACAAGTGCATTGATGACGTGACCATCTCCAAGACCATCACTACACGCTCCAAACAGAAGCCACGGATGACTTCCAAGGTGCGTGCGTTGCTAAAATCAAGAGAGGGCCAAACTGTCCCGTGCCAGCAGAGAAGCGAAACATGCATACGCCAAGAGAATCCACTGCCACTTCCAGGACAGAGGAGACTGGTGGCACATGTGGAAGAGCATCCTGGTGATCACGAACTACAAGACATCACCTGCTTGTGACCATGATGCCTTCCTCCCAGATGTGCTGAATGACTTCTACGCCTGGTTCGAGGTGCAGAACAACATGGTGGCGAGGAAGACCATACCTTCACCCAGTGACCAGGTGCTCTATCTAACTGCAGCTGAACTGAGGAAAACTCTATTAGGAGTTAACCCACGAAAGTCTGCTGGACCAAACAACATTCCTGGCAGAGTGCTCAGGGAATGTGCAGAACAGCTAACGGATGTCTTTACTAACATCTTCAACACCTCCCTGAGCAGCACCATTGTTCCTATGTGCCTCAAGACGATGACCATTGTTCCTGTGCCGAAGAAGTCTACTGTCTCCTGCCTAAATGAGGCACATCAACACCCAGCTACCACCCTCACTGGACCCCATGCAGTTCACGTATCGTCCAAACCGCTCCACGGATGATGCCATCTCCACTACACTTCATCTGGCCCTCACAGCCCTGGACAACAAGGACTCATATGTGCGTATGCTGTTCATAGATTTCAGCTCAGCATTCAACACAATCATCCCTTAGCACCTGATTGAGAAGTTGAGCCTACTAGGCCTGAACACTGTAACTGTACAACACTGTAACTGGATCCTGGACTTCCTGACTGGGAGACCTCAGTCAGTCCAGATCGGAAACAGCATCTCCAGCACTACCACACTGAGCACTGGGGCACCTCAGGGCTGTGTGCTCAGTCCACTGCTGTTCACTATGCTGACTTACGACTGTGTAGCAATGCACAGCTCGAATCACATCATCAAGTTCGCCGATGACATGACCGGGAAGACACGATCAGCAAGAACGATGAGTCAGCATACAGAGAGGAGGTGCAACGGTTAACAGCCTAGTGTGGAGGGAACAACCTGTCTCATAACGTTGACAAAACGAAAGAGATCGTTGTTGACTTTAGAAGAGCACAGATCGACCATTTTCCGCTGAACATCGATGGATCCTCCGCGGAGATCATCAAGAGCACCCAATTCCTTGGTGTTTATTTGGTGGATAACCTCACCTGGTCATTCAACATTAGCTCCATCACCAAGAAAGCCCAGCAGTATCTCTACTTCCTGAGAAAGATATGGAAAGCTCATCTCCCTCCCCCCCATCCTGACCACGTTCTACAGAGGGACCATTGAGATCATCTTGAGCAGCTGCATCACTGCCTGTTTTGGGAACTGCACCGTTTTGGATCGCAAGACCCCACAGAGGATAGTGAGGACAGCTAAGAAGATCATCGGAGTCTTTTGCCCCTCTATCATGGACATTTACACCACACGATGCATCAGCAATGCCAACAGCATTGTGGACAATCCCACATACCCCTCACACACACTTTTCACCTTCCTGCCATCAGGGAAGCGGTTCCCAAGCATTTAGTTTGTCGCATCCAGACGTTGCAACAGTTTTTTTTTCCTCAAGCCATCAGTCTCCTCAATACACAGAACTGAACTGAAACTCACGCACACAAACACAACTGTGTGACTGATCTGTACAACCCGGATTTAAATACACAATCGTAATTACTTCACACATCCATGTCTTCAGCACCACTCATATTACATCACTTAATTACTACAAACTGTTTACATGCCGTTTTTGCACATCCTTTTTTTTTTGGATTGCTTCTATTGCTCTTTTGCACATCATTTTGTTTACATTTTTGTTAATTACAATGTTCACTTTATTCTTTTACACACCACAATGTACAGTACAATATACAACAGGTTTACTGGTGGTGCCATTTTGTGTTTTGTGTATTTGTCTTACACTGTCTTGTGTTGTCCTGCACTGTTCTGTATTGTCTTGCACTGTCTTGTTTTGTCTTTGCACTGTTTGCACTAGGAAATGACAATAAAAGCTTCTTGACTTAACTCTTGACTTGACTTGACTTGACTTGACTTGACTTGACTTGATTCGAGGAAGAGTGCAAGAACTGAAATAAACATAATATGGTGGAAAGTGAAGGAGGAAGACAGGGGGCTCAGTGCTATTGAAGAGATGCTGAATGCTTGGGCAACTACTGCAGACGTGATAAGGGAGACATCTATGATGGTACCTGGTGTGACATCTGGAAAGAGAAATGAAAACAAAAATACATGGTGGGGGAAATAGGAAATGTAGGAAAGAGGTTGGCAAAACAGAATTGGGATTGGCAGAGAGATGAAAAAAGTAGGCAGGAGTGCAAGGAGATGCGGCTACAGGTGAAGAGTGATGTGGCAAAAGCAAAGGCAAATGAGTTGTATGAGAAGTTGGACACTAAGGAAGGAGAAAAGTATTTGTATCAATTGGCAAGGCAGAGGGACCAAGCTGGGAAGGATGTGCTACAAGTAAGAGCAATAAAAGCATCACTGGCACCCAACTACCTGCCATTGAACACCCTTACCACTGCAGATGTCTGCACAGAGCTCATAACATCATCAAGAACTCTTCACATCCCAGTCACAAACTGTTTAACCTCCTTCCAATAAGAAGAAGATTCAGGAACATACGCACCAGAACCAGCAGGTTCAGGGACAGCTTTTTTCCATCCACCTTCTCACTTCTGAACTCTACACTACACCGTTAGATCACTGTATAAAACAATGTATATAATTTCTGTACAATTATAAATACAATGTACATATTACACATTGTAATTTTATACTCATCATTCTCTACATATATTGTACCTTACATATATCTGCACTATACCTTACTAATGACCTGTTTTTAGCTTCAGACCAAGGCTACATCTCTCTGTTAGTTTTACTAGATCTTAGTGCTGCATTCAACACTATAGATCATGATCTTCTCCTAGATTGCTTACAAAATTACATCGGCATTCAGGGACAGTCATTAAGCTGGTTTAATTCCTACCTTCTGTGCAATAAATGGAGAGCTATACAGTTTAATGCAAGTAAATTATGGGGTGCCACAAGGTTTAGTTCTAGGACCCCTGCTTTTCACAATATACATGCTTCCCTAGGCAAATATTATTAGAAGGCATGGGATCAGCCCTGGGAAGTTTTTCCTCGCCACCAGCCACATTGCTAATCAGGGACAAACGTACTTATAAAGAACATATAAATTTTTTATCAGCACGTTATCTGTGTAAAGCTGCTTTGAGACAATGTTCATTGTTAAAAGTTCATTGTGCTATACAAATAAAAATTTTATGAATTTTATTGAATTGAATCAGCTTCCACTGTTATGCTGATATTACCCAACTATATACACTGGCGATCAAAATTAGAGAACAATTTATAAATGTTATGCGAGAAACAGAGGCGGAAAGCCGAAGTCAAAGCAAACAGAGTTTATTTAGAAAAACGCGTATACTCACAGTAACTGGGAAGTAATCCGGTGGTGCGCGGTGAGAGCGCGGCCCACTAGTCCAGAACTGAATGAGAAGCAGTCGGTCTAATATTTGTTCAGGGAGCGCTTTGGAGAAGCGCGACTCTGAACAAACTCATGGGAGAATCGTGGAATGCACAGTCAAACCATAGATAATAACGGACAGGGAGTGAGGGTAAATGAGGGGTTTATGTATGGGTTGGTGATGAGCACATGACCGAGAGTCAGGTGCAATTCTGAAATAATGTCATCTTCACTGCTCAACAGTTGAAGAAGTTTTTGTCCTGTCTATACCATGCTACCAGAACACCTTTTCCACAAATTAAATAAGGCATTTAAAAAAAAAAAACATTATTTTGCAGAAAACACACTGATCAAAATTAGAGAACAACAAGGACTGTATAATGGAAAAAGATTACAACAAAATTTTCTGAAGGTTACAACAGTCAGCAATTAGTAGGAGTGTACAGGCCTCTGCTCTGAATGTTTTCAGCACATCTGCAGCCACAGGACAGCACTAGTCTCTCACACTGCTCTGGTGTGATTTTGGTCCACTCTTTTTCCAGTCTCCTCCACAGTTCGGTGACTGTAGTGGGTTTCTTGGCCATAACTTTGTCGCCAAGGATTTTCCAGAGGTTCTCTTTTGGGTTAAGATCAGGACTCTGGGCAGGCCATGTCATTCTTTCAATGCTTTACCCATTTTACTGTGTGACATGGAGCGTTGTCCTGCATGAACACTGCGGGCTGATTGGGTGATGAACGCAGGGAAGGAACCATATGTTGTTGAAGAAGGTTCTGATAAACATTTGCATTCACTCTGCCATGTAGCTGTATAAGAGGCCCAACTCCTGCTGCAGAAAACATGCCCCAAACCACGACACTTCCTCCTCCACTTTTCACTGACTCCTTTACACACTTTGGGTTCAGTCTTTCTCCAGTTTGTCGCCGAACATAATGTTTCCCATCGGACCCAAATAAATTAAACTTGATTTCATCACTGAAGTGAACTTTGGACCAGTTCTCCTCTGTCCACACAACATGCTCCTCAGCAAAGCTTAGTCTAGCCTTTTGATTCTTTCTGCTAATGAGAGGTTTGGTCACTGCAGAGTGGGTTTTCAGTCCAAATGCTCTTAAACGTCGAGACACTGTATAACGTGACAGATCCTTACCCTGTTCAGCGCTGAACTGGTGAGCAATTCCAGGTGCAGTGTGGAAACGATTGCCCATTGAGATCCTCCGCAGTATCCTGTCCTCTCTTATATTTGTCTTCAGTAGACGACCAGCCTTCTTGGCAGACTTGAATGAGTTTGTGATTTTGTAAAGATTCAATATTCTTGAAATCACAGATTTGGAATGACCAACTTGTCTTGCTATGGCTGATAGGGTCATCCCTTTGGCCTTCATCTGGACAACCTGTGGCCGAAGGCTTTAGAACGGCTCAACATCTTGCAGAGTCAGTGAAACTGGAAGTTAGTCTGCCAGTTAAATAGGGGTTGACAGATAATCAAGGAATTAGGCACCAGGTACCAGATTACCACCAATAACTGGGAGGTATCTGAAAGTGTTCTCTAATTTTGATCATTGTGTTTTCTGCAAAATAATGTTTTTTTTAAAATGCCTTAGTTATTTTGTGGAAAAGGTGTTCTGGTAGCATGGTATAGACAGGACAAAAACTCCTTCACCTGTTGAGCAGTGAAGATGACATTATTTCAGAATTGTTCAATTGTTTATGAATTGTTCTCTAATTTTGATCGCCAGTGTATCTCATTGAAACTAGACCATACATCTTAATTGGCTCAGATAACTGAGTGTGTCAGTCAAAGAATTAAAAGATTGGATGACTCATAACTTTCTATTATTAAATTCTGATAAGACAGAGATTTTGCTCATTGGTCCAAATCCCAAGACACAGAAGCTCCAGCATTTCAACCTGCATTTATAAGGATGTACTGTAACTACTAGTTCAACAGTTAAAGACCTGGGATTATTTTAGACAGCAACTTGTCTTTTAAAAATCATATCAGCCATAATTCAAAAACAGCTTTCTCCACCTTAGAAATATTGCTAAGATAAGAAACATGTTGTCTATATCTGATGCAGAGAAGCTTGTCCATACATTCATGACTATTGTAATGCATTACTAGGTGGATGTCCTGCATCGTTAATAAACAAGTTACAGTTAGGCCAGAATGCAGCAGTTCTCACAAAGTCCAGAAAATATGATCATATAACCCCAATCTTATCATCCCTACACTGGCTACCTGTTAAGCTCCAAATTGACTACAAACTACTGCTACTTACTTACAAAGCCCTAAATGGTTTTGCTCCCATGTATCTATCCAGTTTTCTAGCACGCTACAATCCGTTACGCTCCTGAAGATCTCAAAATTCCGGACTTTTAGTAGTTCCTAGAATAGCAAAGTCCACTTCCTGACAGTGTTCGGGGCTCAGACACACTCTTCCAATTTGAGTGCAGATTAAAAACTTATCTTTTTAGCGAATCCTACACATAACACACATCACAAATCATAATCTTGTGCTCCAGTACACCTGAATACATGCATATTATCAACTTGTTAATATCATGAACAGCAGCTACGCTAATTCCTCTCCACTGCTTCTCTTTTTTTACCCATCCTGAGCATCCTGAGGTTGCGCCACCCCCAGTCACGTCCCACCTCATGAAGATTGTGGACCTTTAAAGAAGTAGATGCCGACCCAGCAAACATCGCGAAACCATCTATAGACGTACCAGCACCAATTGGATCCCACTTCATGTGGAGTTTGGACATTGGACATTGGACCTCTTTGAGTATTTAAAGGCTCTGGCATGGAGAAGCTGGTGTTGGATCTATGATGATCGCAAATGTTGAGCTATTTTATGAGTTGCTCAGTAGCTTCTGGTTCCATAACCTCAAATGACTGTATAAGACTGCAGAAAGGACATTACTTATAATCTTTTATTCCAGTGCTCATGTTAGTTTTTTACTTTCCAGTGTTCTGTATTGCTTAAAATATTTATAATCACACTCTTGATAACACCCCAATGAGGATGAGTTCCCCTTTTGAGTCTGGTTCCTCTCAAGGTTTCTTCCTCATATCATCTAAGGGAGTTTTTCCTTGCCACAGTCATGGCTTGCTCATCAGGGATATACACATTGTTCACCTTAACTGTTAAATACTGTAAATCTGCTTTGAGACAATGTCTGTTGTGAAAAGCGCTATAGAAATAAACTTGACTTGACTGTACATTCTGTCTAATATTTCACATTCATGTATATATTAAGTGGACTTGTTAATTCAGCTTGCACATTTTTTTCAATGCCATAACCTTATATTCTTTACTTGTTGTTCCTTTACAACAGTGTCTGCATATTTTTCACTGCCATAAACTTATTTACTTGTACTTTTCAACAATGTCCACACAATGTCCACATTTTATATATATATATATATATATATATATATATATATATATATATATATATATATATATATATATATACAGTATAAACATACTGTACATATACTACATACATTTTTGCACTTCTGGTAGATGCTAAACTGCATTTCGTTGCTGTGTACCTGTACTATGCAATGACAATGAAGTTTCATCTATCTATCTATCTATCTATCTATCTATCTATCTATCTATCTATCTATCTATCTATCTATCTATCTATCTATCTATCTATCTATCTATCTAAAGGATGCAAAAGGAAGTGTGTTGACTAGTGAGGAGAGTGTGTTGAGTGAAGGTAGTATTTTGAGCAGCTGATGAATGAGGAAAATGAGGGAGAGAGAGAGAGAGAAGGTTGGATGAGGTGGAGATGGTGAAGCAGGAAGTGAATAGAATTAGTAAGGAGAAAGTGAGAATAGCTATTAAGAGGATGAAAAGTGGAAAGTCAGTTGGACCAGATGACATGAAGCATGGAGATGTTTAGATGAGATGGCAGTGGAGTTTTTAACAAGATTGTTTAACAAGATTCTGAAAGGTGAGAGGATGCCTGAGGAATGGAGAAGGGGTGTGCTGATACCAATTTCTGAGAATAAGGGGGCTGTGCAGACCTGCAGTTACGACAGGGAAATAAAGTTGATAAGTCACACCATGAGGTTATGGGAAAGAGTAGTAGAAGCCAGGCTAAGAGAAGAGGTGACCATCTGTGAGCAACAGTATGGTTTCATGCTGAGGAAGAGCACTACATATGCAATATTTGCTTTGAGAATGTTGATGAAGAAGTATAGAGAACGTTAGAAGGAGTTGCATTGTGTGTTTGTGAATTTAGACAACAGGGTGCTGAGAGAGGAGTTGTGGTATTGTATGATGAAGTCAGGTGTGACAGAGAAGTATGAGTAGGATTGCATCAAGGATTCGCTCTGAGCCCTTTCCTGTTTGCAGTGGTGATGGACAGGTTGACGGATGAGGTCAGACAGGAGTCTCCATGGACTATGATGTTTGTGGATGATATTGTGATTTGTGGTCAGAGTAGGGAGTAGGTTGCGAAGAGCCTGGAGAGGTGGAGGTACATGCTGGACTGAAGGGGAATGAAAGTTAGTAGAAGTAAGACAGAGTACATGTGTGTTAATGAGAGGGAGGGCAGTGGAGTGGTTGAATGGAGAAGAGGTGGTAAAGGTGGAGAAGTTTAAGTATCTGGGGTCAACTGTGCAAAATAATGAAGAGTGTGATAGAGAAGTAAAGAAAAGAGTTTATAGGCCTGTGGTAAGACCTGCTAAGGCTAAAAGACAGAAGGTGGAGCTGGAGGTGGCAGATGCTGAATTTTTTTTTAATTGGGAGTGACAAGGATGGACAGGATTAGAAATTAGTTTATTAGAGGGCCTGGGCATGTAGGACATTTTGGAGACAAGGTGAGGGACTTTAGATTGAGCTAGTTTGGACATGTGCAGAGGAGGGACATGGGGTATATCAGTAGGAGAATGCTGAGTAACAAGGAGCCAGGAAGGAGGAAAATAGAAAAACCAAGGAGGAGGTTTATGGATGTGGTGAGGGAAGACATGCAGGAAGTTGCTTTGAAAGAGGCGGATGTAGAGGACAGGGTAGAGTGGAGACAGATAATCCACTGTGGCAGATCATCATCTTTCGGGGGAGCAGCCAAAAGAAGAAGAAGAATTTATTTTTGTGATAAAAGCATTCTATATAGAATATTATATCCTTTATAGAACATAAATGAAGTAAAAAAAATCTAGTGTTAATTTCCCCAAAATGTGCTCACTTTTGGGGCACCCTGGAGAAATAGGCTACCACACAGGAAGACACCTTCTGGCTCCAAAAGCTACAGTAGCAACATACTTCAAACTAACTAAAATGTGCAACATCATTTTACCGTAAAGAAAAATAATAATCTGAAATAATCTCGTTTTTTCAATTGAGAATACCACCATGATTTCTTTTAGTGAAAAATAACGTTACCAAAAAAAGCAATTCTGTTATGACAGAGGATTATAAAAGCATCCTAATTTGCCAGAATAACCTTATGTTATGACTAGAATAAGTGTAGGTTTTAACTTTCAACCATTAAGTCAAACGTGTCCTTACTTCTATTTTTACAAAGATCTGTCAAACTATGGCTAAATTCAACATTCACACTTTACAGAGCACTATACACATGTTGGCATGTCACTCTTGCTAAAATACATTTCACACACGCCATAGTAGTTATTAGGAGGTTTTAAAGTGCTACTATGTGTGCATGTAACACCGAAGCATAAAAACACAAGCAACATTGTTTACCTCTTGTAAACAAGCAGGGGTGTCAACACACGGCAGCATTTTTGTAAGTTCTTGAAAGCTGCAAATCTACCCATATTATCAATTATTAATGTATAGGTGTTATTGATTTTACCACTTAAAGTAAGCTTTTACTATGGCATTTATAGAAAAAAAAAAAATTAAACCTGTATGTTTTCAGCTGCACTCTGATGACATTCATAAAAGGTCAAATTTATCAAACATCATTATGATTCCATAATCTTTCCATTAAATAATAAGATTTTCTGTTATTACAAAAAATATATTTTTACTTTATTTTAGCCCAAGCATCCACTCAAAATAATTTCAAACAATTCCTCATCTCTCTTGAAATATTTTTTTTTAATTATTTGAACAACCCAAGCCTTTCCAAAAAAATATTTTTAGATGAAGGTGTGATTTCAGGTACAGTTGTAAATTTTATCTTCAGCACTTGACAAAGGAACAGATGAGTACTGTGGAGTGCCACTTGCAGCATGCAGACCATTCTGATATTCTGTAAATGCTAGATAGTGTGAAAATATTTACTAGTGCACTACTAATTAGTATCATTGTTTTTAATAGTTTGCACAAGGGTAAGGAAACAAGTGGCCTGACCCTGCTTTTGTCAGAGGGCCTTATGTTTCACACAAGCCTTTTACCACCAGATGATCTACAGTACTTGGTGTACAGTAGATGGCAAAATCTTTGATGATCCATGTCTTTATCCATCACCGGCGGGGTGACATCACGACCAGAAGCTATACAACGTGCATGCTAGCTTTTGTAAAGGAGAAGGAAGCGCTGCAGGGATGCCGGCAGTGTGGCATTGAGACACAGCGTCTCGTTCCCTCAGGGAACCAGGGTTACATACATAACTGTGTAGCTGTGTCAACAACGCTTCAGGAACATGGGTTCAATACCGCCAGATTGACCAATCCCTGCCTAGTGTGTCTGTGCACAGCTAGGTCGAAATACAGAGGGACCAGGAGTGGCACTGAGGTCAAGGGTATAAAACCTGATTAAGGTCATCGGGGTGGACCAGCCCACAGTGTTGAAGATGTCCTGTGGATGTAAACGTCTTGCACTGGACACAGCCAGTTCAGCTTTTCCTGGTCTGGGGCCTAAAAAGTAGGAGGATAGAATGCCTGAAGCCTAACAGGTCGTGGGACGACTGAGGGCACCTTCACAATATAACCCGTTCTAGGGTACAGGAAGGCCCTCGCCATGCCCCTCCAAAAGAACCCTGGTTGAGGGTCAGCATCTTGAACCTGAGTCTTATTAGTAAGCGGTTCAGCTGATGAACCCCGGGCAGCTTTAGGGAACTCTGATCACTGCTTGGTTCATCTTATTCCAACATACAGGCAGAAACTAAAATCTGTTAAGCCTGTAGTCAAAACAGTGAAGAGATGGACCAGTGAGGCAAAGCAGGAACTACAAGACTGTTTTGACTGCACTGATTGGAGTGTCTTTGAGGCTGGAACTGACAGCCTGGATGAGCTGACTGACACTGTGACATCCTACATCAGTTTTTGTGAAGACATGTGTGTGCCAACCAAAACCTTCTGCAAGTTCAGTAACAACAAGCCATGGTTCACAGCCAAACTGAAAAAACTTCGACATGCCAAGGAAGATGCATACAGAGGGGAGGACAAAGCTCTGTACAAGCAGGCCAGGAACCAACTGACAAAGGAGATCAGAATAGCCAAAAGAAGCTACTCTGAAAAGCTGAAAAGCAGGTTTTCAGCTAACGACCCTGCATCAGTGTGGAAAGGCCTGCAAAATATCACAAACTACAGGAGACCACCCCTCCCCACTGAAGTAAACAAAGACCTGGCTGACGACCTCAACACCTTCTACTGCAGGTTTGAGGACAATATCTTCACACCTCTCATCCAACCCAGCCCAATGTCTGCCCCATCACACCTCTGGATTCCTCTCTTACAACTCCTTCCAGCACTCAAGTTGCGCTCACGATTTGTGAAAAGGATGTGTATCGGCTCTTTCAGAGACAGAAGACAAGGAAGGCTCCCGGCCCAGACGGTGTCTCCCCCTCCTGTCTCAAAGCATGTGCTGACCAACTGGCTCCAGTTTCACCTCTATCTTCAACAGATCACTGGAGTTGTGTGAGGTCCCCTCTTGCTTTAAACTCTCCACAATCATCCCAGTCCCCAAGAAACCCTCCATTACTGGACTGAATGACTACAGGCCTGTCGCTCTGACATCTGTCGTCATGAAGACCTTTGAAAAGCTGGTATTGGCCCATCTAAAGAAGGTGACAGAACAGCTGCTGGATCCCCTACAGTTTGCATACCGAGCAAACAGATCAGTGGATGACGCAGTCAACATGGGGCTAAACTACATTTTGCAACACCTTGACTGCCCAGGAACATATGCCCAGATTTTGTTTGTTGACTTTAGTTCGGCTTTCAATACAATAATTCCGGGAATCCTCCACTCCAAACTCCTAAACCTTACTATACCCCCTGCCATCTGTCAATAAATTACCAGCTTCCTGACAGGCAGAAAACAACAGGTGAGACTGGGAGGTGTTACCTCCGGTATTCGGACAGTCAGCACTGGTGCTCCTCAGGGGTGTGTCCTTTCCCCACTGCTATTCTCCCTTTATACAAATGACTGCATATCAAGTGACCCAACTGTCAAACTCCTGAAATTTGCAGATGACACCACGCTTACTGGACTAATCCAAGATGGTGACGAGTCTGCATATAAGCAGGAGGTGAAGCAGCTGGTGCTATGGTGCAGTCAGAACAACCTTGAATTAAGGAAGTACAGTCTGCCACAGGAGCTGTTGATACAGTTCTACACTGCAGTCATTGAATCTGTCCTGTGCTCATCAATCACCATCTGGTTTGGAGCAGCAACAAAACAGGACAGAAACAGACTGCAGAAAACTGTTAAAACAGCTGAAAAAAACATTGGTGCCCCCCTGCCCACTCTCCAGGACTTGTACCATACAAGAACCAGAAACCGGGCAGGAAAAATCATTAATGACCCTTCACACCCTGGACACAACATCTTTCAGCTCCTCCCTTCTGGCAGGCGCTACAGAACTTTGTTCACTAAAACTGCCAGACACAGGAACAGTTTCTTTCCCCAAGCAATCACCCTCACTAACAACTGACCATAATTATATTCCCTGCTCATATCTATGAGTACTGCACAGAACTGTCAGTCATCACATTATCTGTATATGTTGCACACACTATTGCTTCTATATACTGTACAAAGTTTTATAGTAAACTCTCTCATCATACCTGGCACACAATACTGTCATTTGCACCACCATGCACTCCCACACTTTATGTACATTACTGGTTTGTATCCCTATTTATTACCCACACTGTCTATACTGTCTCATATTGTCTGTATTGTCTTGTATAGTCTGTTTTTGTCTTGTTGTGTCTGTTTTGTCATGTATAGGTTTTTATTTATGTCTGTACTTTTGAGAGTAACAAACAGCTGGAACCAAATTCCTTGTGTGTGTCAACACACTTGGCCAATAAACCTGATTCTGATTCTGATTCTGATGAAAATATAGAATAGGATGCAACCTTCTGTCCTTTTTGGGAACTTATATTTATTTCAAGTTCTATATGAAATAACTATTTAAAATATATAAATTATTTTTGTATCAAGTGCTTTTTATTTATTCTGAATGTTGGCCGGAACTTCGTTGGGGGGATCAGAGATTGCAGATAGGATCTATATGCACAAGCTTTTTTTAAACAAAGACCAAAATTAAAACAAGCAGTGTTTAATATCAGAATAAAACACGAAAAGATATAAAACCCAGTCCAAAAGAAAAATGTATATATCAGACAGGGTCAAACATGGCAAAATAGCATGAGATAAAAAGGTAAACAAAAGCAAAATTGAGACAATATGTACCATGGGCAAAAACAGATAATCCCAAAAACATCCAGAAAAAGATGTTAAACTGGAGTTAATATACTTAATATAGAAAATGATTACACATTCCAACGTAGCCAGGAATTAATTTTTAATACTGTGAGAGCTTCTTTTCTGTCTGCTAAGATGATAGCGTCTGAAGTTTACCTCTGAACATATCAGCTCATCTGCTGTTTTCACAGCTAGCCTGCAAGTCATTAGTTGTTCACCACCTGTGCTGAGACAAATTTGCAGAATTTCATTTCTTATTTGGATTGGTGTCTTTGTTCTTTGTGCTTCTGAACAATTTCAATGAAGCTGAGTACTTCATCAATGTTCGAAGGCTCTGACAGCTGTTTAGCTGGATTGACTGGGCACACCTTTTTGTAGAATGATGTTGGGCTGTTCTATTATGTTAATTCGGCACTCCATCTACCATAGCATAGTGTAAAGAGCCTGTGGTTGTATGATGATGAGTTTCTGTTCTACAATGAGGGTTGGAGCTGTCTCCACAGCCAAAAAGGTGGCAGAAAAAGTATTTTAAGATCAGAGATGGGAAGTAATGAAGTACAAATACTTTGTTTCTCTATTTTAGCAGATCTTTCTAAAATCAGTACTTTACTTCACTATTTATTTTTAGGACAACATTTTACTATCACTCATAAATTTTTTTACACAAATATCTGTACTTTGGTGGCATGATCAAAATTTTTACTTCCCATTGTGCACAGTTTTAAGCCCATCAACCAATTTCTTGTCATTGCGCTGCTTTTTCAATCTACCACTGGTGTATCATTTTCTGGCTATCATGCACCACAGACCTAGGCTAGCCTACAAAGCTAACAACAAGCACAGCAGAAGGTCACAAGAAGTTTGGTTACCGTGGATTAGACAAAGGGAGTCATCGATGTAAACATGACTGAAAACAGAGACATTCCTGATCACCTGGTCATCATCATCTTTTTCTGCTTGTGTTCAATATGGTTGTTATTCAGCCTGGATACAATCATTAGGTAACAAACTGTAAAATTATTTTGTATTAATATATTAATATGATGTGAGGTCCAGTTACCAGCGTGACACCAAAACAGGCAGTAGTAATCTCTACTTTTTACTTAAGAACATGTCAGAGCCCATACTTCTTTACTTTAACTTGAGTAAAAAAGTGTAGTCAGTACTTAAACTTTTACCAGAGTCTTTTAAAACATAAGTATATGTACTTCTATTTGAGTAAAGGATGTGTGTACGTTTGCTATCTCTGGTTAAGTTCCCTTTCAGGAACTGACTGATACACTTAAGGGACTACCTAGCGACCTGGAAAGCTCCAACCGGACGTGTCTCAATGGGTCCTGCTCACCGTAGACAAAGGCTACACGATTCAGTTCGGGTCTCGTCCGCCCCAATTTGACAGGGTGTGTCCCAACCCGGTGGTACCTGAGCAGGCTCTGGTCATTGAGGTGGTCCCTCCATCAGACAGAGAGTGCGTGTTCTACAGCCGGTACCTCATAGTTCCTCCTCAAGCACCCTCCATGGTTCCTCCTCAGAGGAATCTCCTCTCCCAAGCAGGGAGCTCAATAATTCACCCTTACCCTCAGGGGCGCAGATCCAAGGATCTGGTCTCTCCACCAAGGTGGTAGAGACCATTCTCCATTTTAGAGCTCTCTTCTCGAGGGGTTGTATGCCGCCTAGAGATTGTATGCTCAGTCGTCCCATGACCTGTTAGGATCCAGGCATTCTATCATCTTCTATTTCAGGCCTCACACCAGGAGAAGCTGGACGAGTCCTTAGAGGAAGTCGAAACAACAGCTCATATGCTACAACCTCAAAGGAGAAGCCTCCAACAAACAGAATTCAAGCATTCAAGGTGGATTATTGACGCTATCGCATCCTCCTATGTGTCCTCGGGTCTCTTCGCTCCGTTCAGGGTCAGAAAACACCCAACCCGTAGTGTGGCCGCCTCTAAGACTTGGTCCTCTGGAGTTTCCCCTTCAAGACATCTGCAACGCTGCGGGCCGGTCCACACTGCTGACCTTCGTCGGGTTCCATAACCTCAATCACAGTGCCACTCCTGGCTCATCCGTCCTTACGCTAGTAACCCTAGTTCCCTGAGGGAACGAGATGCTGCATCTCCATGCCATAAATATATATATATATACATACAGTATATACATTTTATCATTATTATTATTATTATTATTATTATTATTATTATTATTATTATTATTATTATCATTATATTATTACTTCCATAACTTACCTTACAGCTGTTCTGCAGCAATTGACGTAGATAAAGCATTGGAAGTGCTAACAATTCCTATAGGTGTCCCAACTTGATTACTCACAAACTCTTTTTCTATACAAAAGCAGTGTTGGAACAGACTCCATTACTACACCATCTTAAGCAATGTTTATATAGTATTGGACATTTAATAATGACAATTAACAAAGGAAGACACCCTTAAAAGTGTAGGTCTTTCCTTTTGAGAAATTGCAACGAAAGCCACGGTTTTATTAAGTACAGTTTCCTACACCATCAAAAGGCACTTACAAATGAGGAAAGAAAGAGGTCTGGCAAACTAAAAGTCAAAAAAGTCAGAAGAGATTCAGAGAGTCAACCACTTGCATGATAGGTGAATCACAGGAAAACAGCTTTAAGTACAGTCTATCAATGGTTAAAGAAATAAAGTCTCAGTTTCAACAGTTAAGAGAAGACTTCAAGCTGCAGATTTGACAGGACAAATAAATGGCAGTAGAAAAATCATTGCTAAGATAGCAAAATAAGTAAAAGCTTGCTTGGGCCATGGACCACCACCAGTGTGGTTAAAGAACAAAAATTTTAAATCTTTAGTTCATCATTGAGGGTTTCTGTACACTGTTGAGTAGGCAAAAGGATAGTGTGACACCAACTTTCAAACATGGAGGTGGAAGCATGATGTTCTGGAGCTTTTTTGCTTTATCTAGCATAGTCGACTTGCGCAGAATGAGTGGCTTGCTGAATAAAAACTACAAGCATAACATTTTGCAGCACCATTTATTACCCTCTGGTATACAACTAGTTGGTTGGTTGGTTGGTTGGTTGATTGGTTGGTTGGTAGGTAGGTAGGTAGGTAGGTTGGTAGGTACTTTATTAATCAGAATGGGAAATTTACAGCCATAATGGAATGCCCAGCACAGGTCGCAAACCCCATCAAGCTGGTTTCAAATAAAAACAGCTGACAAGTGCAACAAATTTCTGAACACTTATGCAACAGTGTTGGGAAAAACTTTCAGAACAATATTTGCTTCTGTTGTAGAAAGAATGCCACAAGTTTTTTTGGCTGTTGTACAGTATTAAATAATAAAAATACAAAATCATGAATAGGCACAATATAATAGAGTTAATGAACAATAAATTCTAGAGAATTATCTTTTTTGCTAAAAAGCTGTTAGTAGTTGCATGGTTATTAATAGGTAACAGTAAGTATCTGATCTCAGTTTATTACAGTGGCACAGGAAATTAACAAATGCCATGAAATGGAATCACTGTTGGTGACCAAGACAAATGCAAAAAGAAATGAATGCCCGATATGCATCAATCACTAACATAACTAAACTACCAATTTTCTCCAGTTTATGTGTAGTGTGAAAGCAATGATTCTTAGCCAGTAGTACCAGGTAGTTTAAGGCCACTAAACAAATTTAGCATGGATATGCTAAAATAAATACACACATAAGTCTTTTTAGTTTTTAATTTTTATTTTAAATTTACATTCTCAAACAAGAGCTTTGGCAGGGAGATCCAGTATGGGGGATTTTGACACTATTCCACATAGTTTAAAAGGGCTCCTTCCAATTTTGCTCTTTCTTTGCTTTTGTCATGGTTTCTTTCTCTTCACAGAGAATGCATAGCACTAATATTAAACAACATAATAAAACAGATTAGTGAGGTGCAGGTACTCAATGTTAAAAAGTACCAAACAATTAAATGGGTGTGACTGGAAGACAAATGACATCTGTGTTTTATGAGGTCAAAGCATATGAGCAGCAAAATAGCAACAAAGAAGTGCCTTGCGTAATGAGGTAATACCTGTCATAGACGTTGAGCAACCAGTTGAGGCACATGTCCACGCAGAGTGGAATATTGATGAGTACTGATCGCTCCTCCTCCAGCCTCTCATAAAGAGCAGTGAGGGCATGAATCACCTCCACTACATCCATCATATACTCACTATGTTGCAGGTCCTGCTCTCTGAATATGTCAACTATGCTGGTCAGTTTCAACAGGTCCACTACAAACACACACACATACATCAAACATATAAAACCTACTCACATTTTGTACCTTAAAACAGCCCTAAGGAGCCATTATGTGCAGAAAAGTCAAGTTAATAAATTGTTATTTCCCTAAAAGTAATTTTCCTGTGCAACTCCAGAGAGACCTATAAATTTAAGGCTACCAGTGCTGCCATGTCTCATTCTATAAAATAATGAGATAATATATATTGAGAGTAGCTGGAAGGCATTCACCCATTCAGAGACAAAAGCAAGTCTTGCAGCCTTTCTCTTCACAGAAACATATTACACAGTATATGACTACAGTGTTACTACAGCTACTTACTACAGAGTTGTGAGTTACTACAGCACTCAGTTAATTAATTCTCCTAATGACAAAAACTATTAGAGTGACGAAAAGTGTTGAAAAAAAAAAGTACAGGAGAAAGTGAGAATGAGTAAGCAGGAAATAGAGAGAACAGGAATGAGTGTAGGTGGAAGGCATTAAGAAAAATGACAGCTGCTTCAGCAGAGCACCAATTGTGCACTTATGCAGTATTATGAACTCCTGAAAGTGGTAAAGGGATGGGAACTAGGCAAGTGTGATGCTCTTCTCAGCTGTAGTGCTGCAATAGGTGGCAGGGGGAGTGGTAGCTGCAGCGGTTAAGGCGCTGGGTTACCGATCGGAAGGTCGGGGGTTCAAGCCCCGGTATCGCCAAGCTTCCACTCTTGGGCCCTTGAGCAAGGCCCTTAACCCTCTATGCTCCAGGGGCGCCGTATCATGGCCGACCCTGCGCTCTGACCCCAGCTTCTATGCAAGCTGGGATATGCGAAGAACAAATTTCACTGTGCTGTAATGTATATGTGACAAATAAAGGCTATTCTATTCTATTCTTCTATAGGAGGGCCTGGAGCAGTTGAGCTGCTCTACTCCTTTCAGAGGAAATCCCACAAATTGGTATTTAATAAAAAAAAAAAATAAAAAAAAAGAAACAGTTCTAACAAAAGGAATCAGTTATTTGACTGATTTATCCCCTCTAAGATGTATAATTTTGATAATTATTAATCTTAATAAAGCAACATTAACAGCAAAATAGTTTCATAATGCATACATACATCTAAGTGCTTTCTGTACTCGCCGTAGCTTCATGGCCGTTCGGTACGCTGAGAACTTGATGTTGTTCATGTCCGCTTCGAGAAAAGTAAAATAACATAAAAGAGGGAAAAAATATTAGGCTAAGAATCCCTCTCCTGCTCACACATATAAAATGATTTATTTGGCCTTGATGTATAGCCCCTGACAGTATCACTGCTGTGAGTCTCAGTTCAAATGATTGCACAAAGAACCTGCCTTTTGCTATATTTATTAAAGGGATTACATGCGGTCATTCCGGCCCAAATTAAAATGGTATATCCGTAGGCAAATGGAATTTAATGAATACATAAGCAGTACATAAACATAAAAGACCATTTAGTTGTCTTACCCAGTGCTTGATACAACTCTGTCATCTTTGGATGATCCCAGCAGGTTGTCTGTGCCTGGTGGCTAGAGCAGATGAGGCAAAAAAAATAATAAGATGAGAAGTAAAATTAAGTATTTTAATTTAGTAATTGCAGGGAATGTGAGTTTGTATCCTGATTATACCACAACCATATATGGCTAGGATTGCATGAGATATACATGAGAGATATTCTAACAAATATGAGCCATCTTTAAGTTCATATTGCTTGTGCAATATTACCTGTGAAAACACTGATCACACAGAAACAAAGTCAATTTGTACTTTCCTCCTGTGTCCTACATGCACAACCCACCAAAGACTGCAAGTCATCATGTGCCACAGAAATAGACTGTGATGGACTTTAAAAAAGAGTATTTTGAAAAGCGTTGAGATGCGTTAATGGATCCCAAATGTTATCACGAAACAAAACAGCTAAACACATATCTCACTGGGTAGTATCAATAATCCAAGAAGTGCAGAGAGGCTAAGTGCCTTCCCCTGAAATTGTTTATATTAATGTCACCATTCATGCTTATATCTATGGAAACAAAAATGGTCTGTGAAACATCGTAGACTATGCACAAAAAATCTTTTGCACCAGAGAACAGTAATTTTGCTTTATTTAATCTCACTTCCTTTCTCTCTTTTCCTGACAACTGACGTCTTTCACTTCTGCTTTGTTTTATAGCTGCCACTGCATGCTGACTACAGATGGCTCCAGCTGAACTTACTTGATGTAGTATGGCACTTTGTTTGGGGAAATAGCACGCTCCCAAGGTATCTGAACTGAACCTAAAGAAAGAGATGGAGAGATTGTAAAGAGAATGCAGACACTGACAAGCATGCCATGTTTGAAAAGCTATTTACAAAATTTCAAATGGCACAAGTTGAATATGCCCATAAAGGTACAATACCATAATAAAAAATTACAGAAAAGAAACAATGTAGCTATAAAGTTGGTGTCCTAAAACTTTGATTCTTGTACAAAGCACAAAAAAAATTGTACAAAAGAATTTACATTTTACACATTTTCCAACTGTGTTACCAAATATGACCAAATACCAAATATTTGCTGTGTTTTGACAATAATGTCAGCTGCAGGTACAGTTATTTCTACTGGCAAACAATTATAGAAATAAAATGTGTTAAACGTTTTACCACTCTTCATGTAGGTGCAATGTCTACAAACTAGTAATGCCACTCGTCCAAGGCTAAATTTAACTGCATTCTAAATGTAAAAAGAGTTTTTTAAATTCAATGCAACAGGAAACTTAGGTTTCTCTCCAAAACTCTGGGGAATTAAAAGCAGAGGTAGGAAGTATTGAAGTACAAATACTTTTTACTCTACTTAAATAGATTTTTCTGTATCAGTACTTTACTTTTTACTTTCACTCATTACATTTTTACACAAACATCTGTACTTTCTACTTCTTATATTTTCAAACCAGACTTATTACTTTAGTTTTAATTTATTTGGTGGCATGATCAATATTTTTTTCTTCTCATTGCACAATGTTTTCAGCCCATCAACCTATTTCTTGTCCTTTCATGTTTTTTTTCAACCTTCTATTGGTGTATCATTTCCAGGCTCTCATGCACCACAGATGTAGGCTAACCTATGAAGCTAACAACAAGCAAGGCAGAAGGCAAAAAGAAGTATAGCTAACATGTGTAGGGGATCGACAAATTCTATTTTGTAAAAACTTTTATTCAAATTTTCAGCACGGGCGCCGCCAAGCTGGGAAAGGAATGAATAGCACAGGGGCATGATGAGACCCTGCACCTGAGCGGCAGGAAGCAAAAGACGAATGTATTTTTTGGGGGGGTCATTTTATGACGCTAAGAAGTTGAGTTTAGACCCTGCAGTCAGCATTATAGTTGCATAGAGTTGCATCTGAGTGTCCGATTGTTTTTTTTACCATTGTTAAACTTAACAGGATAATTTTTTTCTGCTGTGTGCTCATGTGAGGCGGGAAAGTGGACCTAATAGTGCTTGATATGCGGTAGTAAAGTTAGAAACACTCCCGGGTTTGTTTTGTGTTTTAAATTCAGTTTTGGTTTTGTTCTTTGTTTTTGGTTAAACAAAATAAAAAAGCATGCTAGATACAGTGGTTTATTGTACAAGAGGAGTTGCTGATTCATCAGAAGGTGCAGTGTAAAGTCCGTCTTTGCAATCTGACCGTCGTCGAAAGCATTGTGTATGGGAAACGTCCCTTTTAGTTAAAACAAGAGGGACAAAGATTGTAATCTGTTATACGCAATTCAACTGACACAGTCACATATTTGTTCATTTGCCCTTCATTGTTTTCTAAGTTTTTATTTCATTTTTATTTTAGCTGAGCTTAAATTTGTTTCACTCTTTATTTAATTTTTCTTTTTTTTTTACACAATCATACCAATCCATTTATTTTAACACCATTTACACCTTGCATAATTAAAAGCATTTTCTGTCTTTTTTGAAAGAAAGAAACAACTGAGCATAAGTGAATTGTTCAAAGGAGAAATCCCCCATGCACTCAATAAACAGCCACTATAAGTGTCACGCTCGAATCAAGAGTCGGAGACCACAGTACAGTGAGTATGTTTTATTTGCCGTAGTACACAGACAGAAACGTAGGTAGAACCTGCCTGATAAACCGGAAAGGCCAGATGAAATGGGGAGTTTTTAACAGGGTAGCTGTAGGTGCAGAGCTCAGGCAGACACGCAGACCTGCGTAGGTCCAGCTTAGTGAAGATATGTGCACACCGTAAATCCTCCAGGGCGGCTGGGACCAGAGGGAGCGGATACAGGAGTGGAGTGATTTGGGTGTTCAAATGACGATAATCAATACAGGGCTGGAGTCCCACTCCATTCCACCTTCTCGCAGTCCTATGGGGGGTGAGGGGGTAGGTGAGTCGCTGCCTGTTTACTGGACACGTCCACAAATGATTGTTACTCTGGGGGAACCTTAACCTCTGGGGAGTTATTAGGGCTTTCCACGAGTGTGGCCGCTAGGGGGATCGGGGTCGGACGCGGATGGGGTAGGTGGTATAAACAATGCTCCCTGCACCGGTGGCTCCACATGAGCATGTCACAGGGTTTCCATGAGGACTTCGGGGAGTGTTATGTTGTGGGGATGCCCCAGTATGATGCTCGCTGTAGAGTTCTCCAGAATAAGAACCTGGATCTCCTCACGATGGAACAGGCTGACCAGGTGAATGACCACCGTGGCACAGTACTTCACCCAACCATGCCCTAAGGGTCTCCCTTGGATGGTTTGAACCACCAGCTCCCGTGTCCCTCTCTCCTGAGGCAGCTGAAGCTGTTCTAGGCAGTCCTGGGAGATGAAGTTGCCCGCGGAGCTGGAATCTACCAGGGCAGAGACCAGAAGGGAGAGCATGGGGGTTATTAGTGTGACCGGAAGCTTAGGTAGATAGGTGATTTCCATGGTAAATTCGACAGTATTCACCGCCGGGCGTGGGGGTCGGGCCGGACACTGGGAAATGAAGTGCCAATGCTCACCACAATACAGGCAGGCTCTGGCCGCAAGGCAACGCTCTCTCTCTCTCTTCTCGAGAGCCGTTGAGATCCGACTTGCATGGGCTCCGACTTCGGAGTAGAAGAGATGGAGTCTGGAGAAGTAGATATTGCCGTAGATATTGTAGATATTGCCCTCGCCCAGGACAGAGCCTTCCCGGTGAGTAAGAAAATAAGAAACGCTATCTTGGATCGATCAGTGGGAAACTTGTGCGGCTGCATTTCTATGTAGAGGTTGACCTGTAGGAGTAAGCCATTGCACTTGGCCGCGTCTCTGGAATATAAAGCCAGAAGAGCCATTGGGCTGCTGAAGGCGGGTTGTGAAACTCTGTTGGTGGAGGTCGGCGCGAAGGCCTCCCGGAGAGTGGCGGCGAGTTCCTTGATGGGATCCGAAATGGAAATGGAGCTGTGGCTCCATCGAGTTGGGGGGGGCTTATAAAGGAGACCATAGATTGGAGACAGGTGAAGGTGATTAGTATGAAGGCGAGGTGCTGCGAGTGTGTTGAGTGCAGGGGGGGAGGCATGGCTGGTGGTTCCCTGACAATAAGCTTTAAAATGTTAAAATTAAGGAGAAATAAACTTCAAATGTGACTTTTGCATTTTCTTAAGTACACTTTTATACATAAATACCCTGAATATAGGGTTCTATATAGTTATAATAAGCAAAACAATTTATAAAATGTTTTTATACAACTAATAATAATTGTAAAAAATAAATTTCCGATTAATCAATTATCAAAATAATCTTAATTGCAGCTCTACAGTACATAATTTGCCTACTGCTTGGATTTCTTCATGCAGTTATGTTTAGGGTGAATTATCTGTTCAATATGAATACTTTATTTGTATTTGTTTATACTCCTAGTACAAATTCCATCTTTCACTTCCAATGATTCATTGCTCAACACTAACATTAACCTTGATATTTAGCATAATTCACTTTCTCAGCATATCCTGCAATGGCAGATGGGATCATTCTGAATGCAGTTTAAGATTCCATAGATCTGAATTTCTAAAGTGACAGGGAATGAGACAGCCACCTACATTGCCACCTCAAAGTAATGTGTTGTTGCCACATTACTATTATTCAGTCATTCCTATGTAAATTTCCTAGGTAATGTTCTTACTAGAGAGGAAATGCTGTGATCCAGGACCAAAATCTCTGTGGGCATCCTGCAACTGCTTCATCCGTTCTTCTATAGAACTCTAAGAAGACAAAGAGAAAGAGTCATACAGAAGACAACGGGGAGAGAGCAGGTTAGCAAATCAATTTATGCAGAGACAAATGCCTTAAGACACATTCTCTCTCACTTTTGTCCTGTTCCTATTTGAACTATATACCTAATGAGGCAAAAAAACGAATGCATTAAATCTGTTCAAGATCAAGGGCAAATTGTGTTAATGCAGTGCGTTTTTCTGTGTCTGTGTTTGCATTCACTGCACCCACAGATAAAGTTATTCAATTAAGAGAAAAACATTTCGATTATTAGGCTTTATACTGCATTACATCTGTGTGAGATGTAAGGTAGGAAGAGCATATTGATCTTGTTTTAAGATAGAAACTGTAATGTTAATCACTGAATTCACACACACACACACACCATATATTATTTACCGACTCACTGGCCCTTTCCCTGACTTCCTATGCTCTATTTTGTTGTCTTTGTCCATTCTTTTCTCTATTTATTTTACATTATAATGCAGTTATTGGCAGGTTCTGTCTACCTGCAGAAGTTTCCACCTGCTGTTGAGCTGCTCAAGGGCACGAGCATTTTCCATAGACAAGTGCACATCGGAAATAGCTAGCTGGTGGGCCAAGTCATTAATGTGCTTCATGCCTTCCTTGACTTGAGTCAGCTCTTCCTTAAACAGCTAAAAAGATAAAAGAGAGAACGAGAACACATAGATATTCGATTTGTTATTTAGTGTTCTGATGCACATGATGCTTGCTAGAACAATAGCCTTGACAGTAGAGGACACAGTCATTAATTTAAATACTTTACCACTCCAAAGGGTTACAGTTTAGGGTTTGCTATTCTCCATACTGATACAAAGTAAGAAAAAAATCTTCTCTGGATAGTTAAAAATGTTATGCTTAAATCATTGAAACCATTTGTTAAAGGGTTTTACATTTAATATTTAAAAGTTTGGAATGACAATACTACAGAACCAAAAATACTTTGGGGAAAAACATTTTAAATACGTTATATTATGGTGCAAAGATGTTTACTGAAAAAACATGGACCTTAGCATTGACAAAAAGTCATGCAGAAATTTATATACAAAACAATGTAATTCTTATAAAAAATTTTTTTAAAAAGCCACCGAAAATAGGACCTCCAAGCACTGTGGTGAATAAAATAAAATGAGTTGCAGTAACCCCATTCATACAGTAAATAAAATATTAATTTTAGAAGCACAACATAGATAAATCTACATCATTACTGCTGTTAATATGAGCCCAATTAACAATCATGTGCTCTCAGTACCTTTGTTGCATCAATGTGGTCCTGCAATGAATCAATGAAGAGATCTCCCACAGGCTCCCAGGCATCTCTCACACCATCAGCCTGCTCTAAAGCATGGGCTAACTCTTCCATTGCTGCCTGCACCTGCAGCAACCGCTCAAGCGTCCGTTCCATGTGCCGGTGACGATCTACACAACGTGCCGTCAGCTTCTCCCACAGGTCGCTAGCCACATTGGCCTGCTTCCAAACTGAGCGGCTCACATTTTGAATTCTGCGTCTTGGAGACAGATCTGTATAGTGGCAAGGGAAGAGGAGAGTAAGACAGAAGAAAATATAGTGATTCAGCTCCAGTTTCTGACCTATATATAAAATGATGCCCTGTCATAATGTGAGCTTACAATATGCATCTGAACTGAGGTATTTTTAAAAATGTGTGCAATTTGAGAAAGCTGGTGTGTAGTGGAGGAGCATGGTCAGAAATAGCAGCAGACCTTTGCCATCTGGCAGCATCTCATCAGGCTCCTGGAAAGGATGCTGGGCTAGGAAGGTCTGGGCTGACTCCAGCACTGAGTAGATGAAGGGGCCTCTGGACTTCACGTCCTCCATAAAGGCCTGCATATATAAGCCACAGAATCTCTACTGAACTGCACACATGCATACACATACATTTAGAATGCACAGATTTGTTAAACACACTGCATTCTCTTCAAACTCAAGCATTCTTATATTTGCTAGTTTCATTTATTTAAGGACCCAAAACCTTGCAGTGATCAGCCAGCCTTACCACAAAACAATTATCTCAGAGAAAAGCTTTTCTAATGAAGTTTCATTAGACCTAAAAAAGTCTGTAGTGAAAAACTGCCCCCACTTCCCTGGACCATGTAATTCTTTTAAGACATGAACCTTCAATTAATTCCTAGTCAGCATTTAAACAGTGAAAAGCCTATCAATTCCCATCAGTGGCAAAATTCACTCCACTCAGTTAAATCGATACTTTCTTTTGTGTCAAATTTAGCCCTTTCTTGAATTAGATGAAAATCTGTAGCAACAGATTCAGTCTCCTT